>NC_084470.1:110673162-111873162 GCF_027409185.1 Cynocephalus volans
AATTAGATCAATTTGATTTTGTTACCTTGTTTTTTATTTTATCCAAAATAATATTTGGATATCCCCAAATTAAGGAAAATTTCCTTACATATAACTTTGTTTGATGTTCTTGGGTACCTACTCTCAGAAATAACCTCTTCCACACCTCATGTTCCTCCTCCCTTGCCCACCAAGAAAAGAAGACTATTGAAGACTATCATATTTAAACATCTAATAAAGCAAAACTGATCTCACACATCATTAAACATAAATATCCTACTAACCCAGTCAAAACTTCGTCATGATTATTCACACAGCAGAAATGCCAATTTGCATATGTGTGTGTGTATGTTTACCTACACACACACGTTACTAGCCCATTGCAGACATAATTCCTACCTTAAACACATATCCACCCAGTCCAGATGTGGAAGAGTACCCCAGGGCCTTTCAGAACATTAGGATTCTTAGCTCTAGTTTTGTTATGCAAAATATGTTAAATGTTGCTCTCCAAGCAGAAAAATAACTAATTCTGCTATCCCTTTTTTTCTTTTCTTTTAAATCAACAAAGAGCAAAGTCTCAATTCCTAGGTAACAAATCCTTCTGGTAAGTTTCATGGTTTTACTTATAGTGCCTTTAACAACTGAGAATATTTTCACATTTAGATTAATAGTAGACTTCTCTAAGGCTGTTTGTACGTTTATAGTTCAATTGGTTTGTTACTGTTTTCTTGTGTTTCTTGTATTGAATTTGTAAGATATAAACACAAACCAAGCGAATGAGAAAGGGAGATTGGGAAGATGGAGAGAGACTTACATATAAACAAATATTGCTGGGGATTAGAGAATTAGGTTCATTCAATTTAAGTCTCCAAACCCTTGAGATTAACCTATAGGGCAATTATTCCAGTCTCTGACATACTACTTGCTACCACTGATTTTCATCATGCGCTAGATGCAGCACTGATCTGAGACATCACAGATTTTTTTTTTAATGTTCATATATCACATCCTGTGGGTTGCAAACTCTGAAAAGGCAAGGATCCTATCTCACCCACACTTGCTGGGTGTGGAAATCATGACATTAGGTAATATATTCAAGGTGTCAGCAAGAAACAGAAAAAAAACACACGTTGTTTCCTTAATGATAACTCAAATCTCTGCTGTGGTATTTGTGCTGCCTTTGCTGATGTGCATTGGCCATGAAATTCAGAGAATGACCTTCCAGCAATTATTGGCAGTTTCTAAAAGAAACTTAACATGGTAACTTTCTTACAGGAAACAAGCCATCAAGCCCACCTGTTTGGCTTAGAGCCATTCACAACATATCACATTGGCATTGTGGCCGCAAACCATGCAGGAGAAGTTTCAAGCCCCTGGACTCTGATTCAGACCTTAGAATCTTCCCCAAGTGGACTGAGCAACTTTACAGTAGAACAGAAAGAGAACGGCCGAGCATTGCTACTGCAGTGGTCAGCGCCTGCGAGAACCAACGGTGTGATTAAGGTAATGCCTACCCTATGTGTGGAATCGTGGTGTTCTCCATGGAAATAGATGAGCCCTGACGTGCCATCATGTGACTGCGGGAAAACTCCCTTATCAGCCTGTCTAATTCTCCTTGATGGCTCCTCCAGGCACTTAATCGTAGATTAGAGAAAATAGCTCACAAGTATGAGGCCTCCTATGAACTCAACACTGAGCTAAATGCTGTCCATGGATTATCTCATTTAATCCTCACATCAACCCTACTAGGCAAGCACCACTAAACCTCATGAGGCACATAGAGGCTAAATACCATCTGAGCCCACACAGTGAATGATCAAGTTGGGATCTGAAGCCAAGAAGTCATACCAGAACCGAACTATAAATGACTGTGTTCTTACTGCCTACTGAATTATCCTACCCAGTTATATGCTTAAACCTTGACTAATTTGTGCCTTAAGCAGAGCTCACCAAGCAAGCCAGACATGCCTGCTAACTCCCCAATTTCCATATGCAGCCACAAGAAACAGTCTTAGAAAAGTCACACATGTATCTCAGGCTCCACTAGCCTGTGAGTACAAACGAGGTGGCATTTCCATTAATAGCCCTCATTTTGGTGCTTTAAACCCTCACCCGCATGAAACTAGACCTCATTTCCCTTTCTCATGTTCCTCCCCATGGGTCTATGCTCCTGCCTCTACCTCAGGTTCTGCCCTGGACCACCCTCAGGCCTTACCCACTACCTCCTGCAAGCTGGCACCACGGGATCTCCAGCCTGCGGCTGCTATAAACACTCTACCCCCTCCTTTACCACTGCTTCTCAAGGTGGCAGAGACTCCCATGTTAATAAAACTAAACTGTTACTTTTAATAAAGCTTTCTTGAAAACCTTGTGAGAGGGATGACAGCAGGAGATTACATGCAGCAATAACTCAGAACCATAACTAGAGCTCACAGGCCCGGGTTCATTCTGGGGGCTGCCTCTCTGCCTAGCTCCAGGCCAGCTACACGTTAGCAGAAGCACGCTGCTTTCCACCAGTCTGCCTGCAGGTGGCAGGAGCCACACTTCCTCCACCTGGGGCAAGAGGCTTGAGCCTTAGAATCCATGACCTTAAAATCCAAATCCCAGCCCAAAGGCCCCCATCAGAGAAGAGAGCTTCTCCCCCCACGTGCCCCGAAGCTCTCCTTCTTGTGGGAGTTTCTCTGCCTGGCTCCTGCCTCTTCCAGGAGTGACTGACAATAGAACATTGGCTCCTTTTGCCTTCATTTACATTTTACCAAATATTTATTGAGCTTCTACTAAGTGTCATGCACATATTCAAGAGTGAGCAAGAGAGGCAAGGTCCCTGCTGTCATGACCTTACACAGGTGTGCGTGCGTGCGTGCGTGCGTGCGTGCGGGGGTGGGGATTTGAATGGTGGAGTACAGAGAGGCACACACTAAGCCAGTAAATAAACAAGGGAATTTTAGAGAGTGATGAATGCTATGAGGAAAATTGAATAGAATAATGTAATTACGCCTGCTGAGGCTATTTTAGAATGGGTAATCATTTGAACTGAGTTGACATTTGAGCTGATCCCTGCAAGACAAGACAGAGTCGATCATGTGGAGAGACGGGGGCAAAATGTTCCAGACACAGTGAACACAAGTGTGAGTCCTGAAGGCAGGAATGAACTTGGTGCATTCAAGGAAAGAGAGGAAAGCCAGTGTGGACAAAGCTTTGGGGGGGGGGGCGAGGGGCGGACAGCAGCAGGGGAGGCGGGAGGGGCTGGCAGGAGGCAGGCTGTGGCCACCCTCGTGGGCTGTGGCAAGGAGTTTAGAACTTGTTCTAAGCACAAAGAAAATTTACTGAAGCCTTCAAGCAAAGGAATAGCATAATCAACTATTATGGGTTTTTTTTTTTTTTTTTTTTTTTTGTGACCGGCACTCAGCCAGTGAGTGCACCGGTCGTTCCTATATAGGATCCGAACCCGCGGCGGGAGTGTTGCCGAGCGCCGCACTCTCCCGAGTGCGCCATGGGCTAGGCCCAACTATTATGTTTTTAAAAGCCACTCTGGATGCTACATGGCAAATAGACTATGAGGGAACCAATAGAGTTTGGAAGCTACTGAAGAATTCACGATAGAACTGCTGGTGGCTGGAGTTAGAGTGGAAGTTGTGAAGCTGAGAACACGGGTGGGTTGGAGATATATTTAGAAGGCAGAGGTGACAAAATGTGTCAATGGACTGGATGTGAAACTCAAAGGAGAAGGGGTGCTTTGGAATGCCTTCTGGAGGTTGCAGGACGAAGAGGTTTGATGGGTAAGGGGGCAGTCAGAGGTCCAAGTCTAAACTCCCGAGAGAGTTCTTCACTGAGATAAGTATTTGGAATCCATCATAAAATGGGAGGTATTTAAGCCCATGGTGTGGAGGAGATCAGCTATGGAGAGAATGTGGCTAGAGATGATGCAACCCTGGGCTCAAGCCCTGGGCCGTGCTGAAATGTGCAGGTCAAGCAGAGGAGGTGAAGCCATCAAAGGAGGCTGAGAAGAGGCGAGAGAGGGATAAGGAAACATAGGTGAATGGGGCATCCCAAAAGTGAGGAGAAGACATGCCAAGTGATGCCGAGAGGCCAAGGACAGTGAGGCAGAGAAGTGGCTCTGGATCTGGGAATGAGGGTCATTGTGATCTTGACAAGAAGACCAGATGGTGGAATGGGAATCCTGGTTGAGATGGCTCAGGGAGAGATGGCACGTGAGGAAATGAGGACGGCAACTCATTAAAGAAGTTTAGAAGAAAAGAAAAGCAGAGAAATGGGGCAGTAGCTGGGGGACTGTGGTGTCGAGAAGTTTTATTTAAAAATCAAGGAAACATGCTAGAGTCCATTTAAACACTAATAGCAGTAAGTGGCAGAGGGTGATAAATTGGTGTTTCAGGAAAAAGTAGCTGCAGGAGTGACGTCTTTAGGATGGAGAAGGGGAAGGAATATGGAGCTCAGGTGGCCTGTGATGGGGCAGAGCCACCTCGTCCATAGCAAATAGAGTAGGTCCAGAGTCACATGGATATGGTGGTAATGGTATAGACCATGAGCACATTCCTTTCTGGCTGCTTCTGTTTTCTCAATATGTGGTTATGCCTACGACCACCTGGGAGGGAGGGGAGAGAGAACTGGTGGTTAGTGGGAAAGGGAGAAGATATGAAATAATCACTTTGGAAAATGAGAGCACAAACGTATGGGGAAATAGAATAGCATTACAAGTTGGTGATCGCCTATCGAAAATTCATTTTAAAGTGAGACCAGTCAACATGTTTGAATATTTTTCTCCAAACCCATTTAGGAGCGTGGGTATAGAGATAGAACTGAATTTAACACTAGTTAGAGATTTGCCAGGTGAATATCAGGGGCAGCAAGCGGGGCTGGGGAGTCATAGAGGCTTGCAAGTTGATTATGGAATGTAAGCTCCTTTCGGAAAATTTGCGACTCCTGTTCCCCCAGGGGTGTGCTCTTGCCCTGGGACCCCAACGAGAAAATCACACCATATACAAGAGTCCAACATAAATAGATTTCCAAAAGTCTAGGCTATTTACTCTTTTTTTTTTTTTTTTTTTTTGTCTTTTTTTTTTTTTTCGTGACTGGCACTCAGCCAGTGAGCCCACCAGCCATTCCTATGTAGGATCCGAACCCGCGGCAGGAGCGTCCAGCACCACACTCTCCTGTGTGTGCCACGAGCTCGGCCCAAAGCTATTTACTCTTAAATAACATTGAAGTATACTAATAATTCAGTCTAAGTTAAGCTCTCCCAGGAACCGCAGTAATGTTTCAAACTATATGTGCCTTCCAAGGGATTCTGATATGCGCCCTGTACCCTCTTGAGAGTCACCGTCACGGTGAGTCATCTACCAGAGTGTGTCGTATCTCTCAGGGCTGTTGAAGCAGGAAAAAGGCAGGAAATCGCTGTTCAAAAACATCTACAGTACTGTGAAGTTACTTCCCATCTTTCCAAAAGAACAATGAGTAATACAGGAATGAAAACTTGCTCTACATTCATATCGTGAGTGTTCAGATGGTTTCCCCCAGAGCAAAAGAATACTTTGCCCCAAAGGAGCAATCAGTGCAATCAATTCTTCCACAGCCTGCAAGAGAAAACAAGATGGTTTTACCCATTTCCTAGTCATCAAAGTTTGTGTGTGTGTGTGTGTGTGTGTATACACTTGCATACCTGTACACACATATATAAATGTGTATATACATATTTATACACACATATGTGTATATATGTACATTATAGATATACGTATTGTGTGTGTATATATATTTTTACATATGTGTAACAAGCGCACACACATTTTCAGCCCTGGCACTGTGTAACAGCAAGTGATTAAGCTTTATAATTCCATTTCCAGCAAATGCCGTGGAAGACAGACAATGTAGATAGGCTCTACATAGCCTAGACAGGATGAGATCAGAAGCATGTAGTGTCTATAAAATAGGGGACTTGAATACTATTTCCTACTTTAAAAAAATAAAAATAGGAGAAACCCTACGAGCACTATTGAAGTGGAAGAGTAAGATTCAATAATCCTTAGCTTTTCAATAAATGCTTACCTATTATCCAACCTTTAGAAAAAAAGTTGAAGTAAAACATTGTTTCTTCTTCTGTAGACCTTACATTAGCTGGAAAAGATCACATTCCCCAAATTAATATCAGAATGTTCCTTCTAGATCGGGGTCATCAACATGAGCAATAAGGGGTAAAAGTGAAAAGGGGCTAAATAGCTCCCGCAGTACACCATTCTGTGAGTCATTCCCTGTGCTCCTCTTGTTCCTGCAGACCTACAACATCTTCAGTGACGGCGTCCTGGAGTACACCGGTTTGAGTCGTCGGTTTCTCTTCCGCCGCCTGGACCCTTTCACTCTCTACACGCTGACCCTGGAGGCCTGCACCAGGGCAGGGTGTACACACACAGCACCCCAGGCTCTGTGGACAGACGAAGCCCCTCCGGGTTCCCAGCTGGCTCCTACAATCCAGTCTGTGCAGTCCACCAGCGTTGAGCTGAGCTGGTCTGAGCCTGTTAACCCAAATGGAAAACTAATTCGCTATGAAGTGATTCGCAGATGCTTCGAGGGAAAAGCTTGGGGGAATCAGACAATCCAGGCTGATGAGAAAATTGTTTTCACAGAGTATAATACTGAAAGGAATACATTTATGTATAATGACACAGGTTTGCCGCCGTGGATGCAGTGTGAATATAAAATCTGCACTTGGAATTCAGCAGGGTGTACCTGTAGCTCTTGGAATGTGGCAAGGACTTTGCAAGCACCTCCAGAAGGTCTCTCTCCACCTGAGATAGCCTATGTGTCTAGGGATCCCCCCAAATTGCTGATTTCCTGGGTCCCACCAGAACAGTCCAATGGCATTATCCAATCCTATAGGCTTCAAAGAAATGGAATACTCTATCCTTTCAGCTTTGATGCTGTGACTTTCAATTATACCGATGAAGAGCTGCTTCCTTTTTCTGCCTACAGTTATGCAGTCCTGGCCTGCACGAGTGGAGGCTGCTCCCCCAGCAGACCCACCAACATCACAACTCCTGAGGCTGCTCCCACACAAGTCAGCCCTCCAGCTCTTTGGGCCATCAGTGCCAGTCAAATAAATGTATCTTGGTCACCACCATCAATTCCAAATGGAAAGATCACAAACTACTTGCTTAGATACGATGGTAAGGAGTACTTTGCTGGTCGGAGCCTGTCCTTACTGGTTTCCCACTTGCAGCCTTACACTCAGTATAATTTCTCCCTTGTCGCCTGCACAAATGGAGGTTGCACAGCTAGTATGTCACAGTCTGCCTGGACATTGGAGGCCCCACCAGAGAACATGGACCCCCCAACACTGCAAGTCACAGGCTCAGAATCAATAGAAATCACCTGGAAACCTCCAAGAAACCCAAACGGCCAGATCAGAAGTTATGAACTTAGGAGGGATGGAACCATTGTATACATAGGCCTGGAAACCCGCTACCATGATTTCACCCTCACACCAGGTGTGGAGTACGGCTACACGGTGACTGCCAACAACAGCCAAGGGGGGGTTTTGAGTCCACTCGTCAAAGATCGAACCAGCCCCTCAGTGCCCTCAGGGATGGAACCTCCAAAATTGCAGGCTGGGGGCCCTCACGAGGTGTTAGTGAACTGGGAGCCTCCTGTGGGGACAAATGGCGATATCGTCAACTATACCCTCTTCATCCGTGAGCTATTTGAAAGAGAAACGAAAGTCATACCCATAAACCCAACTCATGATTCTTTTGGCACACAGTCATTCGTAGTAAACGAGCTGAAGCCGTTTCACAGGTAGGTAGCCACATCTGGGCTTTCTGAGAGCAAGCCACTGTTGTTTCTATCACATGAGCCCTTAGTTCTAATGAAGACTCTGAAAGCAAGTCACGTGATGTCCCCATCCCCTGTCCCTTTAACCATCTGCAGTGGACAAAGCACATCCTCCTCCGACCAAAGCCAGCTTGCATTACCTCTGGAGAGCAGAATTCTTGCAGGTGCTGTTTTGTGAGTCTGTTTCTAAGAAATGTTTGCAATTCACCATGATGTCTGGAACAAATAGTACTGAGCTGGGACAATTCCCTATATCTAGTCCCTTCTGGAATTGTGTAGGCCCATGGATAGCTCTGAGACCCCCAGTAGGGTCATCTGACCCAGACTGAGAAGAAAATGATGTGTTATTTTTAAGGTGTCAAAAAAAAGTGCCCATCAATGAGACCTATAATCAGCCAGACTTGGACAAAATCAAAATTTGTGTTGGAGCAAGCCCTTCTTACTGAATCCAGCACTTCTTCCAGAAATAATGCAGCTCCTCTGACTCTGTTTCCTCACACACACTCCCCCACCCTCACCCCACCTCAGCGACTCCCTCAGCTCTGATCTCATGGCTTCTCAGGCCAGTGACACTTTGCTAGCTCATGTTTTCCCCACAGTTCCAACTGGGCTGTGTGACATGCCTAGAAGTGTGTTGCTCTCCACACAAAGGAATCTTGCCACCAGCCCTCTTCTCGTAGCTTAAAGAATTGCTTGGCATTTTTCCCCATCACATTTTACATAACTTACATCCCCAGAGAGAAGAGTAATAAAAGACATTTTATGTTTAAAATTTAGTAAAATGAACAGAACCACTTAAAAAAATTAAAGGCTGAAAGAGTGTTGATTTCCAACCACCGTAGGTAAAATTCAGCTATTATTGTAATCTACTGATGTGCAGATTAGATCCCTCCTATAATTATCTCTGATATATAGTGCTGTTTAAATGAAACATTCATGGTCTTATGCATCTACTCATGACAATTATTTAAGGTCATATTAAATATTAAACAGTAATTAAAACTTCCTCAGGTATCCTCCATAGCCAATCCACATGCTATATGAGTTGGCTTTTATTTTACTCTGATTCAGGGCATAAAAAAGGCCCACTTTAGCTGCAGAGCTGTACATTTTATAGTGGCTCCCTCTTTACCTGACTGCACATGCAAGTGTTAAAAAATTATATCAATTCGTACCCCTTTGAAACTCTTAATCAAAAAGATTTCTAGAGAAGAAAAGGTTTTCTAGATGTGAGAGGGACACTTTTTCTAGGCTGAAAAAAAAAAGTTTGATTTATCTGATAAACCAGCAATGATATTTATCCACTCTAATTGAAGCTAAAGTTGACACTGATGACATAAAACACAATATCTCTAATATATGATGTTGGGGTTCATGCAATTTTTTGTTTTGGGGGGGTTTTAGAAGATTAATGTTTACTGAATACTGCAAATCAATGTGTCCATCCTTCTTTGGGCATCCCCAGCTGGTCAGCAGCAAGAAGTAGCCTGGGAATGCCCTAAGTAGCAGAAGGAATCTGACCCAAAATTTAAATGCTATGCAGATAATCCAGAAAATAAAAAAATCCCGATGTGGAAAATCAACAATGACTTCACAGAATTGCTTGCAAATCAGGTCTGCCATACACAGCTCTAAATGTTTTCACCAATAGACTGGTGGCCCCATTACGAGAGGATGCATGAGAGGAGAGGGAAGGAAGGCGAGGCAGAAGAGGCAAATGAAGGAAGCCACCAGGGAAAAGAGAAGCGTAGTCAAGAAGGGGAAAGGGTGAAAGAGAAAGGAAGCAGTGACTAGAGTAGCAAAGGGAGAAGGTAGAAAACAAAAGAGGGAAAGGCCAGACCAAAAGAAATCAAGGGAGGAAGAAAGGTGCTTGAGGGAAAACGGGGGGATCATAAAATCAATGGGCATGAGAATAGAGAGAAAAGTGCTCATGTGCAGCCATAGGCACTTAATAATAACACAAGGCCTTTGTGTTGGGAGGGGAAAACCCTTGCTATGTAAATAGACCTTTCCAAGTGGCAAAACCAGCTAAGAGGCAAGACATAATTGATTGGTTGAGTTTAACTGGGTGGTGATAAGGTGTCTCCATGATTGATAATCTAGTGTGTAGCTGGGTTAACTCTGGCCCCCAAAGGTCTTTGTGTGATGTAAGAAAGCCTGTTTTAGGATGTCAGGTATCAGGAAAGGGGATTTATTACCACTGAGACCTTAACTCCATGATGTTCCTTCATGACCCAGAAACATTCCTGGGGAATTATTTAGTTCTAGCTGCAGAGACAGAAGGAGTCCAGTGCTGCTGAAACTGGCTCACACTCCCCAAGGTCTGCATTCTTCATTGCTGTGTTAAGTAATTCCACAGAGTACCAGAATTTTCATGCAGGAAAGAATCTTGAGAGTTTATTTATTCCATACATTCCTGCTTAGGGGAAGGTTTGTGTCCACCCCTTCCAAACAGATAAGGGTCTTTCCTGTAGCTTGGAAAGCCAGAAGAATTTAAAATATTCAAAAGTTTTCATGGAAATATGACTTTGTTGTTCTTTAAAAGGGTTATCCATAGATAAGAATAAATGTAAATTTATTTGTGGTTTTTTCCTGAAAACACTTGGTCTTTTAAAGATTGTACCCATGAAAACTATTTTGCTGATGAACAGTAAATTCTGCTTTGTGTCCTGAAGGTATGAAGTACGAATTCAAGCCTGCACTGCCCTGGGATGCGCGTCAAGTGACTGGGCAGCCACACAGACCCCTGAGGTTGCACCTTTGATGCAACCGCCTCCACATCTAGAGGTACGGATGGCTCCGGGAGGATTCCAGTCCAATGTTTCCCTTCTGTGGACAGGACCACTTCAGCCCAATGGAAAAGTTTTATACTATGAATTGTACAGAAGACAAATAGCAACTCAGCCTGACAAATCCAATCCAGTGCTAACCTATAATGGAAGCTCAAGCTCTTTTATGGATTCTGAACTATTGCCTTTCACAGAGTATGAGTATCAGGTAAGAAAAGTGTGTTATCAACAATTCAAGCTGAGATGGTGGGCACCCATAGGCACCTGCCTATAAAAATTGCTTGCAATTTTAAAAGCCTCTTAAAGGAACACGGGGCTTAAGGACTGTAATATTGTCCTTTAAAAATTTTTTAGCAGTAAATGAGGGAGGAAAGACCATATTCATTTGCTTTTTTCATTTTCTTGGTTCTTGGTCCATGTGATATATGCTTGTTTTTTCTATGTAAATTTTAGGGGAAGTATTCGCATTTTTTATTAATGAAGTGGTTTCTACCATTAAGTTTTCCTCTGTCAGTCTTACTGTAGTAAAAGATAATCTTTGTTGAAAGATAACTTTGAAAATAACTCGGCAATTGTACTAAAACAAAACAAAATCTAATGACAAATGTCTACAGCTTCTGGGCTGAAGAAAGATATTCTGTGTTGAGAACAGTCTAGAGAAACACAACTAACCTGCCCATGGGGGTGAAGTAGGTTTCTTATGAAGACAGCCTAAAAAATAGGACTTTGCATACACCTAGAAAGCCAAGAATTAAGAATAATGTTATGAAAATATTTTGAAACTTACAGAGAACTCCTGTCAGGTTTGCTTTCTTCTGCCATCAGAATGTATTTGCATTTTTCTTGTGATAGCAACCCCCGCCCCCAGCCCTTGCTCAGGCTTGATGGGAATGTCAATCAATGTGTCAGGCTGTCTTCTAGCCAAATGGTGGGCAGGTGAGCCAGGCTCAGCCCCACAGACTTACCTGGGGTTTGATCTTCAGTAGAGTGACTCAGAATTTTAAAAGGTGGATGTGAGAAGTACTGATTAAAAAAACCCTAACCTCGATCCAAAAGCTTTTCTTATCCCTGCTATTTCCAAGCATGGTTTTTTCAACTATTCTTTTAATTCTATATATTCTCAATAAATTCTCTTTCACTTAAGTCAGAATCAGTTCCTCTTGCTTGCAGTCAAAGGAAGCTTGCTGATTGATGCAAGCACTAAGTGCCAGGCACAACGCCAAGAGAAATTTCCTAAAAGAGGAAACTGAGCCTTAAAAAGCTTAACATAACAAGAAATAATAAAACCACTAAGTCACCAGAAATATGACGACCAAATCAATGAGTATAATGATTTGAGGTAACATTTTAAGCACGAAAAGAATATGTTTTAGGCCACTAATGTCTGAGACAAATTACCCAATGAAGTTTGTAAGAACTGAAAATATAAGTAGGTTCTTGAATAGTTTGGAGAAATACAGATATTAAGCCCATAGTCCCTTCTGCCATTCTAAGTCTAAAAATCTCTTAAAAACAAAAGTATTTTTTTGATTTAACACAACTCACTTGGCAACAAATCCCAATCTAAACAGACTTGAGACTATTTACAGTATTTATTTATCCTATTTAATGTGAATACTCATATGTTTTGCTGCAGAAATGTTGTGATATGTTGTGTTTTATTACAAGATAGCTAACCATATCGTGGCTTGGGAATATGACAAAATATACAGTAGATACATTTTATTACTTTTCCAAAATCTGAAAAACAAAATTATTTTAAAACACATCAGACCCCAAGGGTTTAGGATAAGGATTGTGGTTTATGTCATGAAGGAACAAAATACCTACTGATGCCACAGTTGGAAACAGAATACTGTTAGAAATAGCCAGAACCTCTGTGGCTATCCTTTTGTACTTTTCTCATTATCTTAACTGAAAAGTGTCAAGTTATCAATGACCCCTCTATTCTCAATTATCTAGTCTTCCTTATGAATAAAAATGCACCTTTGTGAGAGAGCTAGATGACATCAGCACGAAATCTTTGGCCTATAATTAGACAAAAGTAAATGCCCCATCCATGCTGATGTAAACCAGTGATTAGAGCTTCTCTGGCATCACTGTGTCATTGGGTAAAATATCGGTCACATAATCTGTAGAAGTCTCATCTCAGTTTTCTAAGGAATGGTAAACTCCAAGCATGAGTCTTGTCTCTAGTCGGATTTCTCACCAAGAGCTAAGGATGACCAAGAGCCAAGGGCCCACCTTTCAAAGGGGAGATGAGTGGAGAACCTCTGGCAGGGCTGTCTCTTTTGTAACTGTTACTCTCAGCTCTGTGTCATGCTCCTCCATGCCAGTCTCACCCAAATAAAGTATTTCATCTGGTTTTCATAACAAACTGATCACAAATTTGCATTTACTAGTTAATCCCATGTTGTTGCAACATAAGGAGGACAGAGAACAGGAAAAGCAAATCTAGACTATCAGCCCAAAGACCCCATTCTCATGGAAAATGGTATTTTGAAAAACATGGACCAAATGCTAAAATAAAGGAACAAAAATATTGTATTTATTTAAGCTTTCTAGATGCTGAGTCTGTATGCACCCTGAGTAATCCTACAGAACTCATTTAGGAAATAATGCACTGAAAGAATTTATTTCCCTTTAACAAAAGAACATTTTTTTCTTTGAGATGAATTTGCATTGCTCTCAAATTCACTTCATCTGCAAGTTGCCTTTGAGAAAACACCTTCACTGTCCTAGACACATGTGTTCACCCAATACCCAACCATGATTTGACCCTTCTGCTGAGGACTGTGTTTTTGAGGTAATCCATATACTTGTAGGGTATAGAAACCAAGAACTGAGAAACTTCCCAGGGGTGTGGCACTCTTCATCAGAAGGGTCATGATGAGCTCTAGTTGGGTATGTAGCCATGCACATGTCATGCCTTGCAAGTGTCACATGTGGCTCCCTACCACCTTCCTACACAGCCTGCTGTCATTGTAATCACTCCTGTTTCTAAGTCAGCAAAGGCAGCTGCCAAAATGTAGTTATGGGGAAGGAACAAGACAGCATTCCCTAGTCTAAATCAATCCATCTGACCAGTTGGCCAGTGATAGAAAAGAATGTAGTGTGATAAGTTCTGATGGGCAGGAGGGTCAAGAGATATCTGGAGAAATGGACGCTTACAGAAAGAGGGGGCAACCACTCGCTACAGAAGGCCACGAAGGGCAAAGACAAACGTTGCTCACCTCGCAACAACTCACATCACCAGCTTGTTAACTAGCTCATCTGGAGGTAAATCCATGTAATACCGCAGGTGCTTCTAAGTTTTCAGTAATACCTCAATATTGAAGGTAAGTGGTTCCCAGTGTTTATAGCACAAAAGGATTACCTAGCAGTTTGTTGAAAGTGCAGATTCCAGGGGGGATGGGAAGGGCACCCCGGCCATCTGTATTTCTAACAAGCAGCCTAGATGGTCCACAACCCACTGTTTTGAGAAATACTGCCCCAGAGGGTAGCATTGCTGCTACGCTACTGAAACCTGATTTTCAAGTAGTGGTTTCCTAAATCAGTGGGTCTCAGCCCTAACAGCCCATCAGGGCCACCTGTGGAACTTCAACAGCTCTCCCAAGGCCGATATCAGGCCTCGTCCTCCTGTAGTTCTGATTCGGGATGGGTCTGTCACCCATTTGGCTCAGAGGCCCCCAGGTGATTCTAATGTGCAGCCAGCACTGAGAATCACTGTCCTAAACTGTCCTAAAAAACTGATTGCTTAAATAAGTGAAGCGGGCTTGCCACAAGTGCCTTATTTACATGATAATTGATGACTAGCCAATTTACCTTGGTCTAGGAATGGCTTTCCTAAACAAGAGTCCTACTGTTTTGGTATGAAGCTGGAGAGGGGGACAGAAGATATTATCTGGGAAGTCTTTGTCTCAAGTAATCAAATAATTTCTGTACTCTCCTCATGGTTTTTGTTTGATTTTTGTCATTGCTATATTTTATTTTGTTTCTAACTCAGGAGGCTTGGTCTTTGATGATAAGGATAACATTCACCGTCATTTAAAACGGGATTTTTCTAGTCTGAGTCATTTCAGCACAGCGTCCAGAATTCTGAGATTTTGAAGGCTGAAACTCTGAAGGATCAGTTTTAATAAAACCAGTAAGATCTGAAACACAATTAAAGGAGTTAGAAACTGTCTTTTATATTTCACAAGGATGGCTGGCTGGCTTTGTGGAGTGATGAAGTGCAGGGTCTCAGAAAGCAAACATTCTCTGTTAATTTCACTGCAATTTAATTGACCAAAACTTCATTCTCAAACAACTCTGTAAATGTGTTTCATACAAAATGGGATACATCTATACTAAATGAAATTCTTCCAATGCACAGGACTTTTTCTTAAACAGTGATTACGGGCTTGTGTGTTATAGAATACAGCAAGGATTCTTGGAACCCAAATCCAAAAATCCAAAATCTGCAACTTTTTGAGCGCTGACCTGACACTCAAAGGTTCATCGCAGGATTCCAGATTTTCAAATTTGGGATGCTCAACCAGTAAGTGTAATGCAAATATTACAAAATCCAAAAAAATCCAAATCCCAATATTTCTGGTCCCAAGCATTTTGGATGAGATACTCAACCAGTATTTACAAATCTCATATGATTTTTTCACAGACAATACTCATTTCTCTCTTCAACCCTTTCAAAATTGGGCTGTATTAATGCTGAATATACAATTTAAACCTCCAAATTCTATGCAAAATTCTTAATTGTGCAGCAAGCACATTAAGACAACAGTCTTCCCACAGGCTGCAAGAGGGACCTGGGTGTGAGTCTACTCCACAAAACCTTTCCTCTTTGCCTTCGGGACTGAGCTGAGGCTGAGGAGGAGTTCTCTGGAATTGTGCATTTACATTCACACCCTCGCTTAAGGCAGTGACTCACCACGGATTTGCTAGGGCCTGCCAGGGCTCCCCTTTTCACTGAATCATGCTGTCAGTGACTTAATTAGTTTTCCTGAAACTTCCCCACTTTAACATATTTTTGCAATCAGCACCCCGCACACTCAGGGGCTCTGAAGGCTTCTGGTGCCTCGTGACTGGGGGACTGAGAAGCAGCGGGTCAGCCTTAGAGGAAACCCTATGGCTCACTGGTGTGGGGACTGGTCTTAGGGCTAGTGCTGCAGGAGCCCATACAGGATGGCAATGTGCTGCTTTCTAACAGACCAGCACTGTCCCCAAACAAGATGGAAGGGAAGGCTGTGAAGGAGACACAGAAGGGGACCTCACTGTTCCTGCCAAAGGCATCTGACTGAGACTGCAGGAGGGTTGTGTGGAGTCTCTCTTCACCAACCCCTACAAAAGACAACCAAATTGTAGGAGACCAGCCAATAGGGGGAAAGAGAAGGGGCAGCAGCTTCTAGTCCTCCTATCACTATTTCTAGACCCTTGAGCAAATTAACTTCTTGGGCCTTTGCTCATTGTCTTAGTTTGGGCTGCTGTAACAGAATATCATAAACTGGGTGTTTTAAACAACAAACATTGATTTCTCACAGTTCTGGAGGCTGGGAAGTCCAAGGTCAAGGCACCTCCAGATCCAGTGTCTGATGAGGATCCACTTCCTAGTTTGCAGACGTCTGACTTCTCATTGTATGAGAAGGGGAAGGGGAAACGGGAAGGGGAGACACAGGGCTTGCTCTACTCTCTTTCTTTTCTTATAAGGACACAAATCCAATTCACGAGAGCTCTACCCTATGTAACCTAATTGCCCCCCAAAGTCCCCACCTCCAAATACCACTACATTGGTATTAGGGGATTAGGCTCCAATATATAAATTTAGATGGGACAGTCAGTCCATTGTACTCACCTATAAAGAGAAGCTCCCTCCAGTTCTATGTTCTATGGGCCAAGTAGGAGCAAGCTATAACCATACCATTTTTAGAAATTCTAATCAAAGTTTATCTTCTTGATTGGCCTTTGTAATCTACAATTTGTAAAACCTGCCACAATAAATTCTGAACCCAAAGCAATTTGGTTTTCTGATAGTATTTAGCTTTAAGTTGTGTCAATACAAGTGAGTATATGAGATCATCTTCAGATAATAAATTGTTACATGGTTATCCATCACCAAATGGACATATGGAAATATCGGTAGTGGTATCTCTTATTAAAACCTAACTTGTTTATTTACCAATAAATTTATTTTTTTTTTTTTTTTTGCCTTTTTCGTGACCGGCACTCAGCCAGTGAGTGCACCGGCCATTCCTATATAGGATCCGAACCCGCGGCGGGAGCGTCACCACGCTCCCAGCGCTGCACTCTCCCGAGTGCGCCACGGGCTCAGCCCAAATTTATTTTTTAAAGCATAAAGTTATTATAAAATATAAATGCAAGTAAGTAATAAATCTATTTTGTTTATTACATATTAGAGTCCCATTTATGTCTTTAAGAAAACCCACACCATCCATAAGTTATCATCACTAGTTCACTGCAAGTAATAGAAAGCCAACTTAAACTGAATTAAACAGAAGGGAACTGTTTCTGCTCATCTGTCTAGAAAGGGAACGGAAGGAATCCCTCGGAAGCAAGGAAAAGATGTGAACACCAGGTCTTCGGAACCTGGGACGCAGGGCTTGTTGGATCTGTTCGTTCTCTCATCTCAGCTTGTCTCTGTCTGGCTTCACTCTGCACACACTCTCTCCAGGCATCAGAGAAAATCACTACTGGCACTCTTACCTTCAAACCCTCTCTGTGCCTCAGTTTCTTTGTCTTTAAAATATGGATGGGGTAGCCCTGAACTCACAGGCTTGCTTTGAGGTTAAATGATTTCAGAGATGAACACACTTGGGACAGTGCCTCCTCCATAGAAACTACTCAACCAGTACAACAATAATGATGATTAGTATTATTACTACCCTCCCATCTTAGAGTGGAAAGAGACCCTCTCTCTCCCAACGTTCACAAGTCCGTGAAGAGGAGGACTCTGACTCTATTGCACCACAGTCCTTCCTTTCTGTGAACAGAGAAGGTGCACACATGGTCACGGGGCCCACCTCCCACTGCCAGCGCCCCAGGGGATAGGTGGGAAATACTTTCAGCCTGAAATGAGAGCGACTTGGTGCACTACACGCACCAACCGTAGTAACACATCCTCGACACCTGTGAGATAGTCCCCGTCCCCATGCTCTTTCACACCGAATGCTCACAACCCTCCTGTTTTCCAGGTAGAGAAACTGAGTTAAGATCACATAACTTGGGCAAGATGCTTAATTTCTCATAGCCTCACTTTTCTCATTAAAAAATAGGTGTGTTATGAGAACTAAGAAATCCTGTGTCTAGCAGGATGCCTAGTAGGTCCCCAGCCCCCCCCAAGTCGAAAGAAGGAGGCATTTTCTTCTAAGAGGGAAAAGAGCTGAGTTAAGAGAATTCCTTTGTCTGCATCCATGAGTCATCGATACAATGTTCACGTGTAGAAATCGCTCATCAAGAGCACATTTGCCCCAAAGGTGTCATACTGCTTCACCTAGCTCCACCTCGTCTGTCTTTCCATCTCTCTTCTCAGGAAAAGTATAATTCGCCACACACCCATGGCTGTGATTCTTCCCAACTCAGATTCCACTTTTCTGTCTCTAGGTACTTGCTTCATGCTGCTTGTTTTCTGTTGCTATACCCTTACTCCATCCTCTTTTTTTTTTTTTTTTTTAAGCATTTTCTATATCACATCTAGAGAAAACTTATTGAGCATGTCTTCTGTTTGGTTTTGGACTTGCATTTAATTAGGTATTAATCTCACTAACGTATTTCTGACCAGCATGGGGACTTTTGTTTGGTTAGTTTCTCCCATGAGAACTAAGCTCCCTCTACCCCCAACTCCCACAGCTCAAGGTTTTAAATGATTTATTGATATTGTCTGACACAGACAGTGCATGTGTTCCAAAACCTTAGGGCCTGAGTGCCACAGCTGAGATTGAAAGCCATCAGGACACTTCCTGATAGAAAACTGAAGTCTGCCACCAGGCAGGGGCAGAATTATTTTTGCTATCAGGCGTTCTATTTCAACAGGAGATTATTTCTATCTGTACGTGTGAACACATTCAGGAGCATGCTTTAGGTCTCTCCGTTCTTTTTCTGTCTCTCTTGACATCCCCTAAGACTCTGTTCTTAAGCTGCTCTTTTTGGCAATCTTTATAGGTCCTTTAAGACAAGTTTTTCATCTGGAGATGGGGTGGTCCCTTCCCTCATGCAGATGCAACCCAGATTTATATTTCACTTAAGCCAATATCGATCCTCCTGTCTCTGTTTTGGGAGCTTGTTTGCTGGAAATAAAACGTTAAACGCAACAGAGTTTTCTCCAGCTGAACGTAGACAAGGCACAATTCCAACCAGCCCTCGGCTCTTCACAAATGGCCTTCAGTGACACAGCCATGAAAACGAAGGCTCCGAAAGTCACCTGAAACTCGGGTCCTGTAAAAACACCTAGGAGAGGATGAGCCACGTTTTACCTATTTTCCTTTATCCTATTCATTGAGTATTTAATAATCTGTCATTATTAAGCATGAACCACATTCAAAGTATATACCTAATTATTAGGCCTCATGGCTAGCTTAACATCAGCACAGCCAGATTAAGCAACTTTCCCCCTTCTCCGCCTCCCCTTTTCTGTTCTGAGAACTGAGCAGCAAAATTCCTCTCCTGGGAAGAGGTAAACATGACTGTTACCATCAAAGGAACGTCCTGGGGGCTGCGGTAGCCAGCTTTGGGCTGGAGTGCTTTGCACTGACACAGTAGCGGCATTAATTAGAAGCCTATGCCCTAACCAACCAGGTGTTAGCAGACCACAAGGGCTGTGTCACCTTGCCACTGATTTCAAAATTGCCCGTTATTCTGCCAGAATCCTCAAAGACTTATAACCCCTTGCTTTCCTTTGTTTGGGGGAACTGATCTGACTCAGTTTCCCCTTCACGTAGGCAGAAATGGCACCTGGCTCAGGTCTCTCTCTCCCTTTTCTCCATCTCGCCAAACCCAACACTGATTACTAGGATTGAGACAATAGTCTAAAAACCATGGACTCTACCCATCAGGGACTTAAAGTTTAGTTGACAAGACAAAAACCATGACCACGAATAATGTATTCATAAAAAATATAGCTATGAGCATAGATATTTGAAAGGTCTGAGTCATGGGAAAACAGATCCAGGGAGGAAGAGGCCCCCTTACCTTCAGCGACAGGACCATTTCCACACCATCCTCTTGAGCCATTTTTATTCTACCCTCTGGCCAGACAGATTTGGGCTGCACAGGTGGGACCTTGATATTAAAGAGCTACTTGACAAAAATCATTCCACAGAGACATGAGGAAGCACTTTCTGTTTCTTCAGTCTCAAGGAAAATGCTCTTCCAATTCTCCAGTTTTATGACCAAATGCCCACCTCAGCCCACCCGCTGTTGTTGGTACCTGAGTAACGATTCAGAATGTTCTCCCCTGCGTCAGTCAGGATCTCAGCAGGAAACAGATGGCACTCTCAAAAGGGTTTTTGAAGAGCATTTAATAAACAGACTATTTATGGAGGTGTGGGCAGAATTAAGAGAGCCAGTCAAGGATGTTAACGTACCCTAGAGCAGCAATGCCAGCAGCTGTTACCTTCCAGGCCTGAGGGTACAAGGCAAAGTGGGCCCAGGAGCAGGGATGCAGCCTCATCAGACCACAGTGCCAGAGAGAGCGAGCTGGAGAAGTAAATGACCTGAGCTCTCTCCTCTTTTTGATCAAACCCTACTGGAAAGAAGCCAAAGGAGAAAAGATCCCAGGGGAGGCCATCTGCAGAAGGCAGCCCCTGGGGTCCTGAGCAGGCCAGAGAAGGGCAGAGGAGGGATCTGGAGGAAAAACAAGAGCATCCCTCATACCTCAGACAGGAGCTGCTTCTCACCCAATACGCGACCTTGCCTTTACCGGTCGGATCCTTTCTGGGCTAGAGGATCACTGGGCAGGCTTTGGCTTGCTGCTCTATGACCGTTGATAAAACACCGAGTAAATCTGAAGACTTAAGGGGTGTTGCTCTTAGGTGCTGGAACCAATGATACATTTCCATTAAATTCTAAATAAACTTCTTGAAGCAATATGAATATTGCTTCATCTATATGAAGAAATCTACAGGTACAAATAAAAATGTTAACACATTTAGGTAAATCAGATGCCTTCAACTGAAATCTTTAAGAAGAGGGTTGAGACTTCTTCTTGTTAATTGATTTATCTATCTGTTGAAGGATCTGATCATTACTAAGATGCCTATAAGCATTTAGGAAACTGTGCAGATCTCTTCTTGATGCCTATAGGCATATTTGTAATGGGAACCAGAAATAAAATTCTTTTCTCTGAAGAATCCATTGAATTGCTCCAATGTTTCTTTTTGCTCATGCTTAAAGACTTTTTTGAGAAATTTTAATTAATAATAAGGCAAAGTAGAGAAAGCCACCCAATGAAGAAATTTCTGTGAAAGAGAAATATTTCTGAAAAGCCAGGTTTTCATTTCTTCTACCCCTCAAAGCTTTAGAGTGGAGAAATTTTAATTAATAATAAGATACTTTATCCAGAAGATATCTTACCTAGAAGAAAGATACAGAAAGAGGTGTGGGCTAAAATAAGATGCTGAGAAGCAGGTATTGATTTTCAACTCTGTACCCTACAGATAGGTGTAATCAATTATGTTACAATAAGTAAGGAAGTAAATAAGTAAATAAGTAAATAAATAAATAAATAAATAAGAACACTGGTTAGGGTTTTAAAACTGTTATTGATCCATAGCAGCTAACAGGAACCCAGAAGTGAATTAGAGAACTGCTCACTAGCCCCAGTATCTCTTTCAAACCTCCAAGTCATTCCCTCCTGTTTTTTTTTTTTTTTTTGCGCAAATAATGTAATAATAATCACTGTTGTTTATTTAGTGTTTGCTGTGTGCTAAGGACTATGTTAAGAACTTTATGTGTATTAACTAATTTAATCTCATGACCAGCGCTTGAGATAAGTGTTATTACCAACACCATTTTACAGGTGAGAAATCTGAGGCATTGAGAAATTAGGTAACATGCCCAATGATATAATTTGAACTTTGAGATTCAGGTTCCAAAGACTGTGTTCTTAAATTCTGCCCCACAGTTGCCTCCAAATTGCATTTGCATAAAGCTCTGGGGCTTTCAAACTCTTGATGAAATATTTATAAATGTATTTATCTCCCACTCCTTTCCTCAGAAATTTATAGAAATGTTATTTCATATAAATCTCAAAATATTCCTGTGAGGTATGCATTGTTACTTTTTCTGTATAATCAGGTAACTTGAATGACTTAGCAAATTACCCAGTCAAAAAGTGGCAGAATCAGAACTCAGCTCCAGACTTTTTGACCCCACGTGCAGTAATGGTTCTGCTGAATGACGACTTCTTCAAGTCACTCCACTGGGAGCACAGACTTCTGACCCTATGAGGACAGACTGATTAGGGTTGCAATCTGGGCTGCATGCCTTGATTCTTAGCAAGTCATTTAAACCCGCTAAGCCTCAGTTTCTTTATCTGTGAAATTGGCATGAAAAAGACCTACCCCAGTAGGGTTACTATGAACTTTAAATAATTTGATTTAAAGGCTAGGACATTGTTACTCACATATGAAATTAAAGTTTAATATATAAATTCATAAAAAGTGTTCGATATCCAGTATTCCTATAAAATGCAAATCAAGTAAAATCACTCCCCTATTGGCAATCCTCCCTTTGCCTTCCCATAAAATGCAAACCCCTCTCTGCTTCTGTGAGGCTTTTCATGGTCTGACTTCTGTCCACTTCTGTCCTCATCACATCACCTTCTGGCCCTTACTCACTAGGCCAGCCACACCAGCCCTGCTGAGGATCTAGCCCTCTGGCCTTTGCACATGCTCCTCCTTGTGCACAGAATGCTCTTCCCTGGATCTTCTTATGGCGGCCACCTACCAGTTGCATCCCAGCTTGATTACCACCTCCTAGGAGAACCCCCTGGACAAGCCATCCATCCTCTACTACATCACCCTGTGTGTGTCACCTGACTATACTCGTGTATCATCATTTTCTCTCTAGAACATATAGTTGCCTGATTATTTCATTTATGTTTGTTTATTGATTGCCTCTCCCCACCAGGAAGTTAACTCCAGCCTGTTGTATTCCCAGCTCATAGAAATGACTCAACCCATATCTGTTGAATTCATGGATGATAAATAGTCTGACCTAGTTATCTATACTATTATTCCTAGAGATGTTGACCATAAAAGGTGACTATGATCTGAACTTTCTCTGGCAACTTACTGTGGAGAAAGTATATATTCTCAATGCTGTGTTAGTTCGGGTATAGTTATTATCTTAGTTAACATAATGGAATTGCAGAACAGATGGTCCCTGACTTATGATGGTTCAACTTAAAACTTTGCAACTTTACAGTGGTGTGATACTGTTCGTTGGGAAGACAGAATAGTTTGGTCAGGGCCTTCGCCTCGGGTCCATTTGGGTGTGGTTCAGCATTCTTTGTAAGCAAATTGTATGTGTATGTGTGTAGAGTTAGTGCGCATGTGCACCAATGTATCTTTTAAATTTTGTTGCTATTCTTGTGTTCTTCAGAGAGAGAGAGAAAGAGTTTTAGTGAAGCAGGCAGGTGGGCATCTGCCTTGGGTGTCCGCCCAGGGCAGCCATGCTTTCCAACCTGCAGCTTCCAAGGAACTTTTGGCTGGTTACCTAGCTCATAGACCTGCATGAAGGGGTCTGGTGACCCAGCCTGGCATGTAAGGGGTCTGGGGACCCAGCCTGGCATGTGAAGGGTTTTTGACCCAGGCTGTGAATGGGCTTGAGGGGTCTGTGGGCTCCAGACCCAGCCTTAGCTTGACAATCGGCCCAGTTGGTGCAGGATTACCAGCAGGTAAAAAAGCACCACAACCAGCATAATTGTGGTCAAGTAGTTTTACAGTTGGTGTCACAAACAGGATTAAGAGCTAGACAGTTGGTTCTGTGAGGATTCCAGGCCTTAGTCTAGCCAGACAAATTGGTGTAGTTGGCAGGATTCTTAGCACATACAGGAGCTGAAAGCCTTTGGAAGAAAGAGGAAATATGGCTACTTTTGAATATGTTCTGCCCTGTGGCCACCTTCCTGTTGACCAGGATCTGATTGCTACACACTGTACTTCAAGGCAGTACAAGTCAATAGACCAGGTACTACAATGGAAAACCCCTTAGGAAGGGGAGGAAATGTGGCTGTCCTTGAGCATGTGGTGCCTAGTGGCCACTTTTCTGCTGACTGGAGCCTGGCTGCTTATCACTATGCTGCAAACTTATCGAGATTTGTGGCAGAAAGCAGAGTCCTTGGAAGCATGCATAAATGTCCTAGAAGATGATGTGCAGTGACTAGCCACTCCTGCCTCTCACATCAGGGAAGACGACCAACCCAGTTGTGAGTTGGGGGAAACCATGCATCTCCAGGCACAATCTGTTGTGCATGAGAAATTGAGATAGCAAAGAAGCAGAAACAGGGAGAGCCCCTGGTGGCTGCAACTATGAGACCTAGGGGTGGACGGTGTAACATGCTCTAGAGACTATGTAGTAAATGCATGTTGCGTTTGTCTGAAGGCAAAAGCCTCAGAGGGTGCCACTTAAACTCGGTGGCCGGCCGGGTGCCGTAAAACCTGAGAAAAGAGTGCCACAAGCAGATGGGCAGAAGACCAGAGGATGGGTGCTACTGCAGAATTTCAAGTATGTTTTTACCTGGTGAAAAGGTAGAAAAGTTAGTCTCCATTACTACGTGCCTGTCTTGGTGGCAGCAGTTACAAGAAAGCTGCAAATATGCACAGGGGCAGGGCAGCCACTCCTTAATGGACTGGGTGAATGCAGCTGTTTGAAATGTGGGCAAACACTGCAAAAAACTGCCTGAGACCAAGTGAGTAGCCAGTGTAAGCTGAGCTGATAAGTCAAAAGCCAGAACGTACAGCAGAAAGCAGGAGAAAAAACACAAGGGTGAAGCAGATAAACTGTTTGCTAAAGACATTATCTTGGCATGAGGCAGCCAGATAGATACTAAGAGCCAAGACAATGGGAAAAAAAAGCCCTAAATGCATTTGAGAAGTCTGGAAGGGTGCCCGACCCATCACAGGCCCTGAAAGCATTTGAGAAGTTTGGGAGAGCACCCCTCCCATCCTAGTAGAACTGAGTTTGTCCTGGAGGGCAGACTTGAGGTCTCATTGCCCTCAGCAAACTGCTGCCTACATCCCAGCCACTCTGGTTGGAGCAATCCTGCCTTAGCACCTCTGAAGAAAAAAAGCCGAAATCCTCGGTGGCATTCAAGTTGTGTTAAGTTTGCAGGCCAGCAGTATGTGAGAGTAGTGGAGGTGTCGCAGCCTCCACCTAGATTTTGGAAGATGTATGGAAAAGCCTAGGGACTCAGGCGGAGACCTGCTGCAGGGGTGGAGCCACTGCAGAGGTCCTCTATGGAGCAATGTGGAGCAGAAAAGTGGGGTCCGAGCCCCCACAGGGAGCCCCCACTGAGGAAATGTCTAGTGGAGCCAGGATGGTGGGACTGCCACCAGGAGCCCAGAACTGTGGGGCTGCTGGCAATGTGCCGTGCCAGCGTGGAAAAGCTGCAGGCACCAGGGCAGCTCAATGGGCTGCGAGATTGCCCAACACTTTAGGGATCCAGGTGCCCCAGTGTGCTTAATGTTTGCCCTGTTTGGGTTTCATATTTGTTTGGGAATTGTTTTTCCTTTCTTTTCCTCCCTTTTGGAATGGGAATGTGTACCAGTGTCTGTCCCACTGTATCTTGGAAGTAGATAAACTTGTTTTTGACTTTTTACAGGCTCACAGCTGGAAGGACTTTTGCCTTTGGTCTCAGAGGAGACTTTGGACTTTGGACTTTTGAGTTGATGCTGCAGCAAGCTAAAGACTTTTGGGACCAGGATGGAATATGTAGTATGTAAATGTAAGGGTCATTTATCCGCGCTAAGGGAACATTGCGGAAGATTCTGAATGCATAGATTGTACTGCAAGGACCCTGAAGGGGTGGATTGTTGGGAAAATAGAATAGTTTGGTCAGGGCCCTCGCCTCGGGTCTAGTTGGGTGTAGTTCAGCATTCTTTGTAAGCAAATTGTGTGTGCGTGTGCGTGTGCGTGTGTGTGTGTGTGTGTGTGTGGAGTTAGTGCGCATGCACACCAATGTATCTTTTTAGTTTTGTTGCTATTCTTGTGTTCTTCAGAGAGAGAGAGAGAGTTATAGTGAAGCAGGTGGGTGGGCGTCTGCCTCGGGTGTCTGCCTCGGGTGTCTGCCTCGGGTGTCCGCCTCGGGTATCCGCCCGGTGCAGCCATGCTTTCCAACCTGTAGCTTCCAAGGACCTTTTGGCTGGTTACCTAGCTCATAGACCTGCATGAAGGGGTCTGGTGATCCAGCCTGGCGTGTGAGGGGTCTGGGGACCCAGCCTGGCATGTGAAGGGTTTGTGACCCAGGCTGTGAATAGGCTTGAGGGGTCTGTGGGCTCTAGACACAGCCTTAGCTTGACAATCGGCCCAGCTGGTGCAGGATTGCCAGCAGGTAAAAGAGCCCAACAACTGGCATAGTTGTGGTCGAGTAGCTTCACAATTGGCGTCATAAACAAGATTAAGAGCTAGACAACTGGCACTGTGAGGATTCCAGGCCTTAGCCTAGCCAGACAGATATGCATTCAGTAGAAACCGTACTTTGAGTAGCCATACAATCGTTCTTTTACACTTTCAGTAATACAGTATCCAATAAATTACATGAGATAGTCCACACCTTATGGTAAAATAGGATTTTGTTAGATGATTTTGCCCAACTGTAGGCTAGTGTAAATGTTCTGAACATGTTTACATTAAACTAGGCTAGGCTATGATGTGTGGTAGGTTAGGTGTACTAAATGCATTTTGACTTATGATATTTTCAACTTACAGTGGGTTTATACAGGATGTAACCCCATTGTAAGTCAAGGGGCATCTGTACAGTTACACCTGTTTTGAACAGTATAAAAAGACTGTGAGTAGTACGTGTTTCTGGGCAATATGTAAGATTGTTTAAGGGATAATAAGTGGCAGCAGGGATGGATGCCACAATGTTTACAGAAATTTCCACCATCTCACTTTGGGGCTGTTCTCCACAGAAACAGCCAGTTGTTGCAGAGCTCTACAGCTGGCCCAGGGCAGCAACATGAACAGTTAGAGAGTAGGTACAGGCCTTCCTTCAATGGCCTTATATGGAAAGGAGTAAAGAGTTTGGGTTTTTACATCACGTATCTGTATTGGAAGCCCAGTCTCACCACTTACCAAGTTGCATAAGCTTCTCTGTGCCTCAGTTTCCTAGTGTGTAAAGTGAGGATAATAATACCTACCATATAGGATTGTTGGGAGGATGAAATAAATTAGTACATATAATACACTTACAAAAGTATAAGTGCTCAGTAAACCCATTACCTAACTATGAATCCTCCATGAGAGCTGGCTGGGGCTGGGTTCCTGTTTCCTCTCAGGGAGAGCAGGTACTCATATAAGCAATAAAAAGTAGCATGTGATAAATTCCAAATTTTCATTATTATTAAAAGCGAATTAAGGCTAATTTCAGTATTTCCCACTACTATTTAAGTAGTTAGTTTTCCACTCCTCAGATTTTAGAAGAGCCAAATTCATATTTATTGGGTGACTCTAAAGAGCAAGGCAGTGCACTAAGCAGCAGTGACAGACGACACCCATTTCCAGCAAAGGAAACGTCTTGTAATTTCCCTTGTAGCTCTACGTCTCTGAATTTCAAAAGTGCCAGTAGAAAGGAAGACAATGTCCTGCTGTACCCGTCTTCCCCTGGGTCCCAGAATTCAATTAAAATCATGTTCCGTCTTGCCTGATCCAAAGTGTTTTAGATGAAAGGAACCTGGAAAACAGTATTATCTGTAAAAGTATGACTATAATGTATCCAGCAAAGTGCCACGCAAACAGAGATGCTGAAAAAAGTCTATTTGAGGATGAAAGAAAATCAGATAGGTAGATAGTTAAATAGATAGCTACAAAGAGCTTTTCAGCAAGTTTTTTTGTTTGTTTGTTCTGTTTTTTTGGGTTTTTTAATGCCTGCAGGGCTGCTCATGAAATAAAATAATCTTGTAATCATGTAGTTTCAGATTTATTGCCTTCTGTTTTGTAGTCAGGAGTCTCACCACAATTCTGGCAAAGCCCATTTTGGCATATTGCTATTCAAACATATTCAAAAACCACGACAAGCTACACTTTAAAAAGGCATTAGCGTGAGCGCCATGGGAAAATATACTCCAAGGTTGTAGATGAATTGATATGATTTCCTTGATTGTATCTTTTTATTTATGAGGCATAATTTATGAGCACTGGAGAGCAAACTGCAATGAGTGATGAGTAACTGCAGCCAAAGTCATAAATCAGGCACAGCGAGAGAAGTGGCGATTTTGATCGAATCTATTGAATTAGCTGTTGGCCTTAGCCAGTACAGGTATTGGAAAGACCTTTTTAATATCTATTTGTGTCCCTCATGGGAATGTGATAACAATCTCATTACATGCTCCTAGGAAACAAAAAATGTAGTTGTTTGCCTGTTAACATGCAACCTGTTTACTCTACTAATTAATTACTGGCATGGCTGTTCATGTTAGATTTTTGTTTATTTCTGACATAAATTGTCATGAAAATATATTCACATTCTCCAGTTTTTATAAACAGTGACGTTGTCTTCTTAATGCTGCTGGATATGAATTTGTCCTCAGAATTGTTAAACTGCTTTTTTAAATCAAAAATTGTCATTATACATGTTATAGAATATCACAGAAGTTGCAGAGGGTTCAAAAATTCCTCCATCTCTTAGTCCTCCGAGAGTTGACAGTTATCATACAACTCTTATAATAAGCAGCCTGGAAAAAGAACAAAATCTCAAATCGCTCCAAGGGCAAGAATAGTCGTTATCACTTACATTAGGAGTCGACAGATTAAAAGTTTCTGTAAAAGACCACTGGCTGAATTTGATTATTTCCTTTTTCCATTTTTATGGGCAGAATGATAGCAAACACAATACGCATTACCTGGGAGCTGCCAGTATAGAAAGCATCACTAAGTATGTTCCCTTGGTTTTAACAAAACTTGTAGTATTTCCTCAGCCAAAAGAATCATTAATTACTTTTACAATTGAGGGGTTTTTCTGACGATATGATACCTCAACCCCCCTTGAAATTTATATTAGCAATTTTTCTTTGCACTAAGACTTTACTTAGAAAATATCAGTCCTAAGGAATATTATTTCAGAAAGCTTTGAGTGAGACAAAGCATTAAAGTGAAAACTACTTTGCAGTTAAGTGTGGAAATTGTGCACAGAATAACTAGCACATTAACACAAGCACCCAAAGAACCACTATTCAGAGAACTTCTGGTACATTCCGCTTTCTCCCATCTTCCTCATTTGTGAAAATTATTACAATGCTTCTGTTCACAAATTCTTGCTTCCCTCCTAAGATAAAATTGGAGGGAGAAATGTTGGATTGAGAGGGATGGGGAGCATTTAAATGTTCATCTGGGCTGCAAAAAAAAAAAAAAAAAAGATAGACCCAGCAATTTCCAGAAACATAGGGGCTTCAAGAAATTATACCTGAAGTGCAAACTGGGAGGCAAGCAATGGTTCTTCGAAGTGAGTAAGCTCTGGTTCTGTTTGGAACTGGGATAAACACAGTAATAAACTCTATTTTTGCAATCATAATGCACTCAGAGATACATTCATTGTGTTTATCTGAATGACTGAAAATAGTGACAATGGTAGTAACATGGATAGAAATTGGAAGTGTATCATGCCTGGATTTCTGTACCTGGTTGTACAGAAAATAGCCCTTTGTGTTTCTCGAACAATATGCGGCACAAGAATTACTTGGAAAAATGTTGAAAGGGCAGGTTCCAAGGTCCTCTCACCAGAAATTCTGACACAGGTACCCAAAGTGGTTTTGATGATCATGGCCAAGGAACATATTTTGACAAAGACTCCTGTTCGAAGAAAATTTCCAAGAGGCAGTTTTCAAGAAAGGACAAATGATTAAATCCGTTGTTTTCACAGCAATGTGATTATGGCAGCTTAGTGGCAGATGCTGACACTTCATCTAATTACAATTTTTTAAGGCAAACTACAGTAATTAGTCCTTTGGGGAGGAAAGAGTAAATAAAAGAACAATTTCATTTTTTAATGGATGTCAAGAATAAAAATGGTAACAGCCACTAGTTAGATTAAAAAATATGACATTGAAAACAGAAATATAAACTGACAAATTAATCTACTATATTGCTAGTCAATTACATAATTTGTAGTTAAGCAATTTTAGTTATTTTATGTTTATTAGAAATAGTTAATCTATGTTTCTGTGACATCTTACACTATAACTCTTTTCATGGTTACAGCAAAGACCTTAGAGAGGAGAACACCCCAACTTGGTCAGTGCTAACTTGTTCTCATTTTTAACAGCTCTTCTTTGGGAAGTTTCTGACTCCTACAGTCATAATTGTGGGTACAAGCACACATGCCTGCACATGTGCAGGTGTTCACTAGACCCAAATAAGTGTTTCAGTGGAAACTTTAACCATCTTTAATTTTTTTATTATAAAAGAATAAATATGTTCAGTCTGGATTCTGTAGTTATAAAGATATTCTAACTAAATCAAAGATGAAGAGAATTCTTACTTTTTTTCCTCTTGCCCATGATTCATAAGCCTACTTTTTCTTCCCCAATAATGACCATTCCTTTCCATGAGCGGAGCACACACTATATTTATGTACCCAGTGATCATGCGAGGGAATCTTGGGATACAAACCAGATGGATTGGCTTGTCAGTTAGGTAAAAGGTAGGTAGGTAGGATAGATGGTAGATCCATAGATAAAGTAGATACATAGAGATAAAGTAGACAACTCTATGTCTGCTCATGAGATATTTCATTTCTGATTTTTATATTGGTTCATTAAAACTAAACGTCAGGACATATTGCTTAAAATTTCTCATTCAACATCTCTGCTGCTTCTTTCTCCACCCTGTAAAGATGGATCCAAATCTTGGAGCACTGTTTCTCAGTAGAAATGATAAGTATAATCTGTAAGTATTGTTGTTCTGAACCCTGAAGGACCTTCGATTCCTTTATCTCTTGCTTAACTGACCATAGACAAAAATCCGCCGTGACTTTTGGGAAAGGGAATTTTTTTTTTTACAGCAGAGAAAGAGAGACAGAGACAAAGACAGAGAGACAGAAAAAACATCATTTGCAGGTTTGTTTTTCTTTTCTTCTCTAGATTTGGTGTGACAGAGACACAGCCTTGTGGGGCAAGTTTTGTGAAATCCGCAATGCTTCGTCATCTCGGCTTTCTCTTCTCTGTAGCTGTTTTCGCTTTCAGACTAGCTCATGTAAATAGGCTGATCCTGCTTTGCATAAGCATGTTGATTTATATGAATGCTATTTTGATCTCAAATTGATTGAATACTAAAAAGAAAGTCTAGGAAAAAGAACAATGTAATTTGAAGGTCTCCCGACAAAGACAAAAGACACTAGGTCTTGTATACATCCACAGTAAGCGATGGAGAATTTTGTATTGCCTGGTTTTTAGAAGAAAATATTTCTAAAGAAATATAGCAAAACACTATAATATCTAGGACCAAGTGTTGTAAAATAACATCAATTAAATCGCATTTTGGCAATAGAACCCCGCCTGGTAAAAGCTCTTGTAATGCAGGCAGGCAAGAGGCTTAGTACTATCGCCAACACCAGCGTTAAAAAAGCCTTCATAATGTTTATGATTCTACATCTACATCGAAAATGAAAGAGAAGTTAAAGTTCATAATCCTGGGCCAGGTCTGTACCGAACACTTTCTAGAATTATACTTGTTTCATCTCTTTTCCTTTCAACACCCCATGCCCGTGCCACTGCTGTCTCCTGTTGGTACTCAGTAATCAGCTGGCAAGTTGCTGGATTTTTCTTTTATTTTACCTAGTGGCACTTCTGTCCTCATTTCCTTCTCCACCCATTGTGACCCTGATTAAAATTCTACATGCTCTTAAATCACCAACCAAAGCCCCACTCTTGGCAGGGAATGTGGTATCAACATTTGTACCTTATCCTGCATTCCTTTCCCAAGAATATTGTTTCAAACCTTGTCACGCATTATGAAATAAAAGGCATCTCCCACCAGGCCCATGGAAAGATATTTGTGGTAAAATAGATTAATTTAGAGCAGACTAAGGAGCCAGAGATGCTTCCTTGAAATCTGACCTCTTTAGCAATAACCTCCTATACCTAGCCTCCCTATTGTAAGACTGACCTTGGCCATTCTAGGGGAGACCATAAGAGCAATTGCAGTTGTATTCTGACCTTGTTTCCAGAGAGACTGGCTCTCCTGCTCCTAACACAGCCTCCTGCTCCTTACTTCTGCATCTGTCAAAATAACCCCCCTCACCTGAGACAGTGTGCGCATGTCTATCCATCCTTGCCAGCTAAGAGACTTTACCTAGTCCGGAATTGCAGGTAATTGTCTATGGACAAGTCATTTAATTTTCGTGATCCTGAGTATCTTATTGATGCATGTGAACGACATGCAGAATCAAAAGCATAGTTTATTGGAAAGAGCACTGGAGAACAGAATTCTAGCTTTAGCTTGTGTGACTTCCGTCACCTTGAACAAGGCAGTGAAATTTTCTGAGCCTCAGTCTCCTCACCTGTAAAAGGGAGCGGATAATACATTCACCATCCACCTTACAAGGTTGACATTGTGAGTACTAAGTAAGTCGCCATATGTTAAAGTGTTTTGTAAAGTGTAGAGTTTATACAAATGTGAGTGATTATTATGCAAATGGTGAGAGGATGTATCTGAACTCTTAAAAGAGCAGGTTTGTCTATGTAAGTAGGATAGTGATCTTTTTTTAAAAAAACGGGCCTTCTGGCAATCCTATCAGCAAGGGGCTGCACATTTGCATTTGACAGCAATTCAGCATGGAATTCAATTCAACATCAGAAAATTAACTTTCACAAAGGAATCCACCAAAAAAATATATGGAAGCACTGATAGGAGTTGGCCTAACTACTAAAAATCTCTCTAACATTTCTTCTCTTTAAGATATTATTGATGTAAAAGCAAAACAAACAACAACAAAACTAAACTCTCACTGCAAAGTATTCTCTTGATAGTTTTTTCCTAAATATCTCATATTTTGAACACTCTTCATGCTTTTTTTAACACTGCACACCTAGAACATGTGAACTATAGAATCAAACAAGTTATTCAGACTTGTCTTTAAAAGCTCAGAGCAAATTTTTAAAATATATATGTCGTTGAACACACCCAAAAATAATAATTAAAAAAAATTTCCTGTAGTTAGAGTTGCACATGAAAGCTTACTAAGGAAAACTCCTACTCCTAAACACACAGACAGTCTTCCTGTATTGCCATTTAGATCTATCATTCTGATTGATCACTGTGTAGTTGGCTATTATTGGGCCTAATTTAACCCTATACACTCACGCATCCATCTATTCTGTCTATTGTACCTGACACTCTACAAATTACTTACTCATGCAAATGACGACCCAAGGCAACCTTTTAGGATATTCGTGTTTAATTATACAAATGGTTCTTGATAAATAAGATTATACGTCCTTCCGTATGTTTATTCCCTCCTTGATGAAAGGAAATTTAATTTTCATGCAGATTTGGTAGGGACAGTGTTTAAGAATTGCTGAGTTTATGTAGTCTGTAGATCCATCCAGTTTGCAGAAGCTGACAGTCACTCCACTTCCCACACAGAGATGAGCAGTTTTCATTAGGCTTAAATCAACCTGCTGCATTCTGAAATCAGAGCTCCTAAAGGGCCCCCTTTGTGTTCACTTGGTCAAAGGCTAAAAAGCAAAGATTAAAAAAGAGAGAGAGAGAGAGTCAGAGCCTGCTCTCCTTTGTGATTACAAAGTTGCAAGATGAAAGTCTATCTCATTGTGTTGTGTTTAGTTGCTTTTGGTTGCCAACTTTTTTTCAGCCTAAGGGTATCTTGCTTTTGACTGATCTTGTTCATTTCTCTTTGGAGGTCTGGGCAGTGAATTCAGCAGGAAAAGCCCCCAGCAGCTGGACACGGTGTAGAACTGGGCCTGCTCCCCCAGAAGGCCTCAGAGCCCCCAAGTTCCATGCAGTCTCTTCTACCCAAGCAGTGGTCAACATCAGCGTCCCTGCGAAGCCCAACGGGGTCGTCAGTCTCTACAGGTTGTTTTCCCGCAGCACCAGCGGGACCGAGGCTGTGGTGAGCAGCAGAGTCCTCTAAGCTAACAGGACTGGTTGGCTTTTAAAAATTGTTACCGTGGTGCCCTTGTTTTTCTTCTCTTTGATCCCTCTTTCTTATCCTTCTGTTCTGAATTGCCCTCTGGTGAGCTTAGCACAAAGATCCCTTAGAGAAGAAAAATTGAGCTGTTAGGAAATATATAGAAAATATGTAAACTCTCAGCAAGAGAAATGCTAAAGGTGGTATTAAAGACTCCACAAATGTAAGAAACCTGACTTTAGAGATAATCAAATTAATTTAATTTAGTTTAATTAGAAAACATGGATCACACACTTGGATTAGTGGCACATAGTAGGGTCTGCAAATGGCAATTGTTGGTGTTGTAAATATTAATATGAAAAAGGAAAAACAAAAGCAGAGAATATCCTGGGAATTCCCATTCTGGCATGCACAAATCTGCAATAGCGCATTAAAAACTCAGATGTTCTTCTGGTGAATTCGAGAAAGTTCTAGCCTTTGGAAGAGACAGCAGAAGAGCTCAGTCAGCACATCTCTAGCGCCACTGCTTGTATATTAACACATTCGGGGCACATGGGGAGACAGGAGAGATTGTTCAGGGAAATCACCTTTCACATCGTATTTTAGCCAAGCCACTTGCTGGAAGGGATGTTAAGGATCACCTAGGCCAGTCCCTGCGTTATTGAAATGAAGACACTGAGAGCCAACAGGCGAAGTCTCTTGTTTCTGTGGAACAGCCTGGGTCACGGTCATGTTTCTCATGAATAAGTGGAGTTTATAACACTTCGTTCACACAAACGTCATATAGTGGTTGTGCGGATCCCATATTACTTTATAAATTATTTACACCAATTTAGGGAATAATTTGGGCAAGTGTGGAAAAATCCTCTGAGGCCAGAGTGCCAGGGACTGAAACACGATTTTGAAAGATAACTCACATACAACGAAGGCTGTATTGAATGTTAGAGGAATATTAGCATATTTTCTACATCCAATAAATATAGATGATGTAAATACAATCAACCCTTGATTATCCATGCTTATAAAATGATAATAGTAATAAACTAATTTCTATTTGGAGTGCATCGTATAAACTTTAAAAAAGTAACAGATAGCTCCTCTTAATTATATGTAACTTATATCAATGTGAAATTAATTTCCAGTTTCTGAACACTTCTGTTCCAAAGAGTGCTTAACAAAACCACAATGAGGTCAGAAGTTTGCTCCCAATAAACCAAAAAGTTTATAATTCCACAATGATGACTAAAAGACCGTAGTGTTTTGTAACAGCCGACACCCTCAGAGGAAGGGATGGACTTTCAAGTTCTTTAATATCTGTACTTGACTCTCACATAGATCTGATGAGGTTTTGACCCATAAATTACATGCAAGTAACCATGGCAGGATATGGATCTTGGTGAATGTTGACTAGAAATATAATTCAAATGCTGATTTGGTTTTTTGAAAAGGCATCATTCTGAGGGTCGTAGAATCTGATTAATGTTTTGTGTGTTCTGTGCCACTTCTTAGAAAGAAGTAGGTGTCTTACTTAGAAAGGTGTCAGATAACAGATGGTATGATACCTTGTTATTTCTAGCCTGTTACCTCGAATTTCTATTTAATTGTTGTACTGTTATATCTTTCACCTACGTCATGCCTCTCTAACTGGATTGCTGATTCCTTGAGGGTAAACACTATGCTAAATGCCATGTTGCATCTTGCAGAGTACCTAGCAATGGTGCTCTTTCCATAGGATGTGGGATACTTGATAAACGCTTATCAGTTGCCTTGATTTGTGACACTGCTCATCTAGTCTTTCCTCCCACAGCTGTCAGAAGGCATGGCCACCCAGCAGACGCTCCATGGCCTGCACCCCTTCACTACGTACTCTATTGGGGTAGAGGCCTGCACCTGCTTCAACTGTTGCAGCAAAGGGCCTACGGCTGAGCTGAGAACTCATTCTGCTTCACCCTCAGGGCTGTCCTCTCCCCAAATCCAGACCCTGGCCTCGAGGACAGCCTCCTTCCAGTGGAGTCCCCCGCTGTTCCCTAACGGTGTCATTCAAAGGTAGTGAGTCAGCTGGAAGGATGGATAAACCAAAACAAGCAGACACGCGGGCTACCCAGCACTCCCCAAGGAGGACTTGCTTATTGAACAGATATCTATAGCAAAAGAGATAAACTGATTTAACTGGTAATGTTACCTGAAAAGTGTTGATCATAAAATCAACTAATAATAGAAAGATAAACAACATCTTTAAATAAGGAAGACAATGCAGTGTGTTTGCATTATTGAGAGAATACTCTCCTCCTCGTGGTTGTCTGGGATCATTCATTCCGTAGGCCTCAGCTGGAACATAAGAAACTTCTGTGGTTAAATCAGAATTGCCCTGATCTAATTTAAGATGTTGTCATGAACCACTGTTTGACAGAATAAAGTTACTTCACTCGAAATGATTAGGAGGAAAAAAAGATTTTCTTTATTCTAAATGGAGGAGGAAAACTTATCACTCTCCTCTTAAAAGAGAGAAATATCTTATCTCTGCCAACAAGGATTACTAGTTGCTGGGTGGACAGCAATGTGTGCATAGATGGTGACTCCTCTTTTCATTTCTCTGGTTACATCGCTCTCTTCCAACAGCATGAAACTAAAGTGTTTCCGAGAGCAGTTTTCTGCAAATGGAAATTTTAAAAGAGCTTATAGTTCAATGAAAACAAAATGTCTCCTCACAAGATAGAATCAGTTTTAAAAGAGAGAAACTAATTCCATGCCTGTCTTCTCTTCACATTCTAGCTATGAGCTCCAAGTCTACACAGCTTGCCCACCCAAGTCAGCCCTGCCCTGTACTCCCAGCCAAACAGGGACAAAGTACAGGGGGCTGGGGCAGAGCGCCACCCTCGGGGGTCTCCAGCCTTATACCACCTACAAGCTGAGAGTGCTGGCTCACAATGAGGCGGGCAGTGCGGCTTCCGAATGGATTAGCTTCATCACCCAGAAGGAGCGTGAGTACAAGGGGCTGTGCCATAGCTGGGGAGGCAGAGGACAGCCAGGACAGGCTTGTCATGAAAACGAGCGGAAGCACTCTTTTAGAAGGAGTGAGCGGGTGTTCAGTTACATCAAAGGCTACTGAGAAATCGATGAAGAAGACTACTGTGTTTGATAATACGAAAGAGCAAATTTAAGGAGGTTTTTCATGTAGTGTTGGGGTAAAAACCAGTTTAGAGGAAGTTAAAAGATGAATGGGAAGTTAAAAGAAGTTTTGCCATTCCTTTTCTTTTCAAATTACATGGCATCATCTCTAGCATTTCCAGAAAGCACCGCACATGGCACTATGAGGAAAAGCAGAAGGGAGTTGAGGCAGAAAAGGGCAATCTACTAAATAATTGGAGGCTCTGTTTATACATTTTTATAAAATAACTTCTTTTCAGATCTTTTAAGGTTAATACATCTATTGTTTAAAAGTGGCAATGCAAAAAGTACTAAGAATAAAATAAGTCTTTATCAGAACCAGCTGCATAATTTGTAGGCTCAGTGGAAAATGAAAATATGGGGTCCCTTATTCAAAAATTATTAAGAATTCCAGGATAGCAACAGCAGAGTATCGGACTGAGCCCAGGACCCTTCTATGGGAGGGGCCTGTGCAAGCGGACAGGTTACATGGGCACAAAGCCAGTGCCATTTGTAATCCCACCACCCAGAGGCAACCACTATTAATATTTTGGCATAATCAATTCCTTTAATCTTTTCTATGCATAATTTTTCTTACATGGCTGAGATAATACGATAATTAAAATGTCATAGTCTGCTTCTCATACTTGACATTATTTTATTTGCATTTCCCATGGCATTAAAATACTCTCTGGCCACCAAGTTAATGGCTATGTAATATTCCGTATAGGAATTGGTTGGGCATTTCCGTTATTTTTGGAATTTCCCTTTTATAAACGTGACCATAAAAATCTCTGAACAAATCTTTGAATGTCTGATTATCTTCCTAAATTAAGTTTCAACAAATAGAATTTACTGCATCAGATATTTTAATATTTTAAGGCTTTGGATACTTATTTGACATCTGCTTTCCAGAAAGATTATATCAGATTATAATCTCACCTAGAATACTCTATCTGCCATTGAGTATTATGCCAAGTTTAAAAGTAAAAAGTAGGCATTCATTAAAGTCCAATAACTCATGCAAAGACCTTAATGTGTCTCAGCAACAACGTGGCAGGATGTTAGTAATAGGTCACATTCAGAGAGGACTTGCTTGTTCCTAGCACCATTTAAGCATTTTACAAATAATCTTTACAACACACCGATGAATTAGTACTATTATTATCTGAATTTACAGATGAGGAAACTGAGGCAGGACTGTGAGTTGGGCACTGTGACTCCAGGAGGCCATTCACATAGACTGAATTGAAGCTCCTGGAGTTAGATAATGTAGTGGCCCCTAACCAAGGCTGGAGCATAATTAACTTGGTCAGTTTCCACATCTTCCAAGTAGAAGTATTACTCTAAACTCACAGTGACCTGAGCTCAGCTCAGTTCTACTATGTTTCCAGTTAACTCCTTACTGGGCCAATTAACTATCTACTCCCTGTAATCAATATTTCCAACTTGCTCCCCCGCCTCAAACTCCCACTACTTCTCACCCTTTCTCCCCAACGAGCCCCCAGCCAGGCTCACTTTATTCTCTGCAGAGCCCCTGGCTTGTAATTCACCAGATGAGAAGCACCAGTCATCTACTCCCCTACCCATCGGACAGACAAACCTACCTGCATCTGCACCATTCCTGCCAGCAACAAGGAAGGGGTGATCACTGAAGAATACCATCCCCTTCACTACTAATCTTCCCTTATCTTCCCTTAATCTTCAGTGTATCCCACTTAGATGCAACGTGGCTTCCATCCGTCTAGTCTAACATTAAAGTGACCGAACGTTCCACTCCCCTGCAGTGACTGCCCACTCTCCTCTCCTTCACAACGGAACTTTTCTAAAGAATAGTCGGTACATAGTTGGCCCATTTTCCCTCTTCCCACTTACTCTTTAACTGCCTCACCACTGAATGAAAATCTCTTCTTAAATTTGCCCTTGACCTCCATACTTCAATTCAGTAGGCACTTTTCTCTGGTAGACACCTTCACTGAATTTTCCATACCATTCAATGCAATTGAACTTTCAATCCTTTTCTTCAAAAAGGAGTTTCCCCTAGCTTTCATGACAGGCATCTCCCGGTTTCCCTCCTACCTCTTTGGATATTCATTTTTACTTTGTTGGTTGATTTTCCACTAACCAAGTTCTTCACGTCTCAGTCCTAAACTTTCTCTCCCTGCTCTATCCCCCTTCTCCCCTTTCCTTCTTTTCCTCTCTTTCTCTCCTCTCTTATTTCCTCCTCAAGTGAGCTTATCGCCTCCTACCCAAGTCTTCTGATTTGAAATGGGAACCCCCACACCCAGCTTCCTCCCAGATGTCCCCCTCTGGACTTCTCATAGCCAGCTTATGAGACGTTCAGCTGGCCCCAAAGAGAGCTTGAATCTTTCCCCGTAAAACTGCTCCTCCTTTTATTTCACTTTCTCAGTTGTTATCTCCAGCATGGGGAACAGTGTCTTAGACTCCCAGAAAATGTTGTTTCGTGAACTAGTGAGTGCACCTAAACTTCTGGTGTTTGTTGCTGGTGTCATTCAATCTGCACTCTTTGTGCCCATTTTATAATCAAAGCAAAACATGATGATTCTTCATAATGTCTACTGTCTAATCCAGTAATCTCCTTCACAATATATCCATAAACCAACTTTGCTAATTCCTACAGTTCTTTTTGTGAGCATTGGCTAGGAGGCCAGAGAACAGCTATGTGAGGTTTGCAGGTTGTAATCAATTCTGTTTTTAGTCATGAAGTTTAGCTTTTCCCAGATAATTTTTTTTTTTTTTTTTTTTTTTTTATGCTGGAAGAACTAAGTGAACAGATTTAAGATTTCCTTCCTTGCTGTTCTTTCACGTTGGATAAATGGCTGAAAGCTGGACTAGCACCAAGGGAGAAAATGTTCCCTTAATACACTTACTGGATCCACAGATATGAAAAAGTACAAGAAATGACTGACTATAATACGGGTTTTTAAATTATCCCACTTATGCTAATTTTAACTCATTATGAACACTAGAAGAGAAAAAATGTGGATCAGAGAATGCAAACCAGAAGATAATTTAAAAATAGTGTTGCGCTAGGCTAATCCTGTCAACAGCATCAATTGTTGGGCTACGGCTAATGTCAGAATCCTGCTCACAGCACCAATTGTCTAGCTCTTAATCCTGTTCATGATGCCAATTGTAAAGCTACTTGACCATGCCAGTTGTCGGGTTCTTTTACCTGCTGGTAATCCTGCACCAACTGGGCCGATTGTTGAGCTAGGGCTGGGTCTGGAGCTCCCAGACCCCTCAAGCCCATTCACAAACTGGGTCACAAACCCGTTGTATGCCAGGCTGGGTCACCAGACCCCACACACACCAGGCTGGGTCATCAGACCCCTTCACACAGGTCTATGAGCTACATAACCGGCCAAAAGGTCCTTGGAAGCCGTAGGTTGGAAGGCATGGCTGCACTGGGCAGACACCCAAGGCAGACGCCTGCCCACCTGCTTCACTAAAATTCTCTTTCTCTCTGAAAAACACAGGAATAGTAACAAATCTAAGAAGATACATTGGGGCACATGTGCACTAATTCCACACACACACGCACACACAATTTGCTTACAAAGTATGTGCTAAAACCACACCCAACTGGACCTGAGGCGAGCGCCCTGACCAAACTATTCTATTTTCCCAACAAATAGTATTTGCAGTTTTATGTAGGTGTGATCACACATACACTCAGCAAAGGGTCTGGAGAGGGATAGCAACATGTTCAGTGGAAGAGCAGAGATGAGGTGTTGGCTGTTTAACAGCTGGCCTTTTGGAGAGGAAAATGACCTGATTTGACATGCTTGCCAATTTCCATGGTGTAAATGCCCCCACCACTGTTGATTTCAAGTTAGCAACATGACAGCGCTACACACAGAGGTGGGGAGAGTTGGGAAGTGGCATATCATTACACTAGAATATTTCCACCACACGAGTCCAATGGAGGTAAACAACCTTGAGCACACAGACAATAGTAAAATGTAGTGAGATAATAAAAACTACGAATTTTAAGTATTGATTATTTTTGTTTTAATTTAACTAAGTTTATATAATTTAATTTTAGTAATGGCTAGGTTTAACAACCAACTCACAGAATTCCTGAATATTTAACAATCAGAATGAGCCAGCTTCAGTGAATTAGTAAACTGTGCTCCTTTAAGTAAGTGTGTACTGATCGTAAAAAAGCAACATGGGTTTTGGAGCGAGGCAGGCCTGGGTTCTGATCCTTGGTCTCCTACCAGCTATTGACATTAGGCAAGACATGTGACCTCTCTGAACGTTGGTTTTCTCACCTGAACAATTAGGGACTAATTTTTACAGGATTGTTTCGAGAATCAAATCAGATGAAGTATGTCAAGTGCTAGGGGCATAGTAGCTCTTACCATTTCCTCAGTCTCTTTTGAGGAGGTTACAGAAACCCATTATTCCTGATTATTTTGATTGCTTACTCTTTTTTCTCAGGAAGGTCTCCAAATCCAATGCAAGCAAAGCTCATATCTTTCTATCTTCTTACTATTTACAAGCCTTCTCTTTATTGATACTGTTATGATATAGGGAAGTAGAAATTTATTGAATTAAGGTGATAGAAAAAAGCCATAGACAAATATAACAGTGTCTCATTGTGATATTAGGCAAGATTAGTATTGAAAGAGCATAGAGATTTAAAGAGGGCTTGATAACTTTTGTTTTGGTATTTGCAGAAAGTTTTTCTTATGAATTTATTTGAAAATAAGAATCAAATATGTCTTTATGGTTGAATCTGATGACTACAAGTGCATAATTATTCCTTATTTTATTCCCTAACATCAGCAACAGATGGATTTCTTTTGTAAAAAGAAGAAAATATATCCAGTTTATTCCCACCCCTCACGCCTTTCTTTTCTTAAAAGCCATTCAGTACACAGATGGATCTTAATGCTTTTACAAATGTATTGATTCTTTTGGAGAAAACAAGATCTCATAAAATAAATCTCTCCTGACTTGACAAGATGATATGGTGTCCCTTCACTGTTTTTACAATAATTATTCATTTATAAGATGAGCCTCAGTTAAGGATTTTTGTCTTGTTTTGTTTTAGTAAGGAGTTGAAAAATAAAAAGAGAACATGTCTGTAAAATGCATGCAAAGTTGCTTCTATATCTGATATAATGCTTAGGAGACCTGAGCTTGATTATATACTAATGTACTGTGCTATTGATTGATTAGTCAGGGCAATGAATTATTATACTTGAATTGCTGTTTGCAAGGCTTTTTAACTATCTTAGGAAACAAACTAACCATTCAAGAAAAAGCTTTAAAAATAAATGGGTGCCAAAAGGATATAATTCACTATCTAAGCAGTTTGGTTTGGAGGAAAAAAAATATATTAACTTCATCCAGTCCTTGGGGCTTTGTAGCAATAAATATTGATTTGATATGAAAAATAGCTATCTACTGTAGTTAATAGTGTTAAGGATATTTTACCTGTTAAAAGAGGGAAAATGCAATAAAGTATGAGCTGCAGGGTTATGTTGGTGAGTAGATCCATTGTATGTTAATAGTTTTATTTATAAAACACCACTCTCCATTGATTTTATTTGTGGAAGCAGGTGCAGAGTTGCTGAGAAAGCATTTCATATATGTTCTCACTGGTTTTCTTTTCACTCCCAATACTGGTTGTTTTGTAAAAAGTGCAGGATTCCAGCAGTGCCGGGGTTTTGTTGTTGCTATTGCCATTGTTGCTATTTGTTTGGTTGAGTTTTGCTCTTATTGAAACACACACACACACACACACACACACACGCATGCGGCCTTGCAAAGAGATTATCATGTTTTGAACATAAAACTTTTTCCCAACAGTGCCTCTGTACCGAGCTCCGTTTTCAGTGGACAGCAACTTGTCAGTGGTGTGCGTGAACTGGAGTGGCACTTTCCTTCTGAACGGCCCGCTGAAGGAGTACGTGGTGACCGATGGAGGGCAGCGCGTGTACAGCGGCCTCGACACCACCCTCTACATTCCACGGACGGCGGACAAAAGTTAGTTTCTGAGTCCCATTTCTCAGTGTTTGAGGAGATCCGTTCCCCAGCTTTAGGAGATGTTAAATCTGAAAGGTGACCAGCGGATGCTCACCATTAAAATGTCTTGGTTTAAGTCTCCACTTCTTGTGGAAAAGTTACTGCTCAGGGCAAATCAGGTTTTCCCTCCCATTTGCTGCCTGTGCGCTGCAGTCGTGGTGCAGTTCCACGAAGAGTGCTGCCTCATGGTGACCCGAGTGTCCCGTGGAGGAACAAGATCAGAAGGCAGGTTGTGGTCACAAGGGAAATAGCACCTGCATGCAGTCGATGAATATCCTAAAGTAATACTCTTTTAGGGACTTCAGAGATTTTCTAGATGTGTCTACAACCTCTGAACAGAGCTCTATCAGGCAATGACCGTCTCCAGCTCTTCAGCACCCTGAGTAAGGGTCCTTAGCCTCCCACAGTATCAGTCCCTGAAGGAACAACCCTTTCCCTCTAAGACTGAATTCCTTCTCCCTGGCTAATTATAGTCCTTGTTCTCTTTGTTTTGTTTTTAAATTGAAATGAGAAAAAGCTTTACAAGGTGCTAAGTATCTAATAGTGATCAGCATGGCCATAGGACCAATAGATATTCAGCCATTTTAAGCAATCTGAATTTATACAATGAATTAATTATTGGGTATTCCGGCTTACTTGAAAATACTATGTATTTTGGCTAAAAGGTGGAGGTAAACAATGAGCTCCAGCTTTGCATTTATAGTATTTGAAACTTCCCAATAACATTTTTATGGTGACTCACCTGCACATTTTCATAGTTATAGTTGTTGGTCACCTAGGCAGCTTGTGGTGATGGGAAAATGGACTGACAAAAGGGAGATGTGGGTTCTGCCTGGCCAGGTATAGTCACTTCCCCCAGGTTCCTGGCTACTGAAAGAAGAATTTAGACTATGTGATTTCCAAGATCTCTTTTCAGCTCTCCTATTCAGTACATAACTCTGGGCCGCTTAGTGGAAGGTACACCTACCTGCCAGTTTTAAAGGAACAGGTTTAGACCAGATGCAGAACAAGATATGCTTTGCTTATTATCCTTTGCTCCTCTGATCATTTTCGTTAGCTGTATAATCTTCTTTAGCTCTGTTGCTTATGGATATCCTATTACTACACTAATTATAATTTTTTCTTTATAATTTTTTAATTAGAAATAGGTTTGCACATTAGGTAAAACCTCACAACTTGCTCTGGAATTCTATTTTTAGACTTTTTCATGCTATGACAGATTGTTCTTTTTAAGTGTATGTCCCTATTTGTAAGTGTTGAATGATAGTCATTTACCACTTCTTCCTTTTGTCTAGCCTTCTTTTTCCAGGTCACTTGCACTACAGATGAAGGAAGTGTTAAGACGCCATTGATCCAATATGATACCTCTGCTGGATTTGGTAAACATTTAACTCACTATGTTTAGTGCAGCGCCTACTTATTTTCTCAAAAAACATGCATATGTTTGTTCTATATACTTGTGCTGATAAGTTAGCATAGACTGTATGGAAGGAACTGTGTTGCGTTGTAAGAAATTTTTTTAAAATAGAACTTACATTAAGCAAGCAGTTAGGACATGCTCTTAAAATGCTCAGAAAACCAGACAAATCTGATTAAACTCTCCTAACCACAAATCCTGCCGTTTAAAGAGTTGTATGACTTTGTATACAAAAGAGTGATTTATAGAGGAAATCAGGGGAAAGAGAGATGAGAGGAAGTGTATTAGTTTATTCTTGTTGCTTATAGCAGAAATACCTGAAACTGGGTAATTTGTAAACAAACAATATCTATTGCTTACAGTTTCAGAAGTCCAAAGTCCAAGTAACATATCTGGTGATGGTAACTCTATAGTGACACAGAAAAACATCAGATGGCGAAATGGCAGAAGCAAGTAAGGAGAAGCCAGAGCTAATCTCTTCACTTGCTTTCCTTTTAAAGCCATCAGAAAAACTCCCGTTATTCCAGGAGTGGATCAATCCATTTGACAAGGATACAGTCCTCAAAATCTCATCACCTCTTCAAGGCCTCACCATTCAATTACCATAATAGGATTTCCCACCCTCTTAACACTGTCACAGTGGGGACTAAGTTTCTAATACATGAAAATTTGGGGGACACAAGTCAACCCACATCAGAAAGAGAGAAAATACTGTGTCAATTTGTGTTGATCATAATGATAATATTATGGATTCAAAGCCTAAAATAGTGAATTTGCGAAATTTCTGTCTTGCATCCTCCATAAAAGATTATGATTTAACTGTTAGTACTAAGTAATTTAGCCAAAGAGATGAAACTGTATTATTTTAAAGAGCATTGAGTTCTACTCACAATCTTTGAGTCTCACACACACAATGCTTTACAATATCAAAGGGTAAGTTGGAGAAATGCCAAATATTTTCCATTAGAACAGATAGGGTATCAGATTTAGGACTGAGTCTCTATTTTAAGTTCCAGTAATTAATGCTATATCAAATTTGTTGCATTATTTTTAAAAATTAAGCATGTCCCAAAATCAGGCAACCATACATATTATTATCAAGGATAATTTTAATCTGTTAAAACAATATTATTTAGTGTTTTCAGACCTTACATGTCTGGATGCCATATTGTAGGGAAAATATAGGAAAATGGTCAGTGTCCCTCAGATGTTCAGAATCTTGCTGAGCATTTGATGTAAATATGCACGTGCACCCAGATGTTCTTTGGTTACTGTAATTGCATATGGCCAGCCAGGTGTCCTGGGTATAAAGGATTAGCAGCTCTGATCCATGGGGGCTCTCCCACCCCTGGACACCCCCTGGGGGGCAATGGGGAGACCACTACTATTGCTGGAGGCTGTTGCTGCCAAGACTCCCAGGATGCTCTTGGAGGCCACCACCACTGCTGCTGGAGGCTGCTGTAAGCTGCTGCTGCTGCTGCTGAGGAAGCTGAGGATTGAGTTTGCTTTGGAATGAACCTGTCAACTCACCAACAGCTCCCGGGACCTTTCCCAATTACCTAACTGGTGACCTGCATGTGAGGGGTCTGTGAGCCAGCCTGGCACGTGAGGGCTGTGAGCCAGCCTGGCAAATGTGGAGTCTGTGACCCAGTCTGTACAACAATTTTGAAAGGTCTGAGCCCTAGCCCGACACATATAAAATTTCTTACAACTTCTAACTCAGATTCTCCCGTATATTTTATATCATTTTATTTAATAGTGGCTGTGGGGTAGAAAAGACCTCATTTTGCATGTTTTTTTTAACAACTCCAGTGTTTCTACAAGCAGACCGAGAGAGGTCTGAGAGGCACAAGGATTTATCCAGGAATGCTCTGCAAGCTTTTTGCTCAGGTGGAAACTCAGCCATGGCTTTTCTATGGAATCCAGGCCCTGGACTTTTTCTTTAGCAATTTAAGTGTGCATAAGAATCACCTCAGTGTGCCTGTTTGCTGTAATTTCCCAGGCCCCCAGCAGAGATTCAGAATCAGGGACGCTCAAGAATCTGCTCTTTTAGTAAGTCCCACCCAGCCATTCTGACACAGGGACACAGGACCACACACTGAGCAATACCACCAAACCAAGGTTGTTCTACCTTCTAAATCTGCCGGTAGAGTCTCCTTGGTCAGTGGGAAGTGTGTTGTCCCTGGAGGCAGGCAATTAACAGAGAGCTACTCACTGACACCAGTTGTGGGTTGCGTTTGTCTTTGGCGTTGAGACCCAGCCACTGGAGTTCAAGCCCCTGACCCCCTTACCATGAACATCCCATGTGATGCACAGGTAGAGACCCATAAAGTGAAAGATATTTTGAAAAGAAAAAAGGGAAGGGATAAAGAGACAACACCCAGATTTCAAGCTCTTCATCAAAGAGGAGAAGTCCCCAGTGGGCTCATGAACACCAACTGAGGTTCCCACTGCTGGGGGCTGAGCTGTGAAAGGTGGCTCGTGTGTCTGGAGGCTGGGCTCTGGGCAGAGCAGAGGGATGGAATTCTGAGGACTGTGCAACGTTATGGCAGATTCCAAGATGTGCATCCTAACTAATATCTGTAATCAGTTTTAATTATTATGATATAACTTTAAAACGTTCCAGTTCCCTTGCCTGAAGGCAGCCTCCAAGCAGGAATGTGGCAGAGACCTCGTTTTCCTCTGACTGTTCCGAGGGCTGTTTCCCCTTTGAGGCTTCCCTCAGGCAGACTAACCTCCATCCCCCTGCGTGCTCCTGAGCAAGGGACCCACTGGGCCCATCAGATCACTTTCTGAAGTTACAGCCCTGTGCCACACACACAGGAAACTCAGCTCTTCTAGTGTATAACAAAGGTCTGTTTGTTTTTAATCAAGCAACACACACTGGTGCCTAATTAAGCGAATTCCAACCTGCTGGAGCTTGATCAGAACTTTCGTCCAATCCTTCATTTTAGACATGAGAAAGCAAGAAGCCCAAAGAGGCAAAGTACCTTTTTTAACCACAGAACCAACCAGGAATAGAGTTAGGGTTGGCAAAGTGCTAGCCTTCCCCTCAGCCACCTTCTCTCCCTGCCTTAAACATTTTCATCCCAATTCTGACCTCTCCCCCTTTACCCCTTCCCCTGAGAATGTGAGGCTGAGGTACCAGGCAGGCCCACGGAGTCCTTGAGCTGCAGAAAAAGGGGAAGCCTGTCCCATGAGTGAGCAGGCATTTGCAACTGTGCCTGTCCTTCTGCCTCTGGCTGCAGGCATTTGCTTTAGATGGGCAGCTCTCTGGGTGCCAGCTCCACGCCAGCCTGTGTGGCAGCTGATCTGACCCCACTTGCAGAAGCTAATCTCTGAGCCCTGCTCCTGCCCAGGTTGCCACGTTGACATCGTGACTCCACTACCTGTGTCTCCTGTAAGCCTTCCTATCTGCCTCGCCCACTCCACCTTTGCCCACATCCACAAGATTCCATCATCCTGCTACTGCCCCTCCTCCGTCCCTGCAGAGCCCATAGCACAGGGCCTGGGAGCCATAAATGCTCGTTAAATGTAAGCAGCTTGTATGAGCCTCATGTGCAGAGAATCATGTCTACTTTGAACACAAGAACAGAAATCAAGGGTAAGTGGTCCCATCACTAAAGGATTTATTTCCCTAGGAAGCTCTCCTAGTGCACATGAGTGATGGTTTGCAGAGCTTTTGCTATTTGACAGAGAGGCCAGGGAACCAGGAATGTAAAGACAACATGTTAGTAGACACAGGCTGTCCATATCGGCATTGCCATTTGATGTCTCAAAACCCAGTTTGCACAAAACTTCTCAGGAATGGGGCTGCTGTTGCATGAAGTGAGAGGACCTGGATCTCCACAGCAGTGACGATGATCGTGACTCTGCAGCAGTAACAGTAAGGGCCCAGTCCTTCACGAGAGCCCCTTGCTCAAGAAAGGGCATTGCTCTCAGGGCACACAGCTATGAAACAGGTCACCCTCAAGGTCACTTTGGTAACCCCTTTTAAAAATTACTCGCCCTTTCCGTCTTCCCCAGGGACTTGCCAAGGCAGCGGTGGCTTCTAACCTGAGCAGCAATGCTGGGAGTGTCAGCGAGGTCTCTCGGGGGCTGCGAGCTTCTCCTTAGAACCCTACCACACGCTGAACTGTCACCCCAGCTTGCATACAAGTACAAACAGGCACCACGAGACAGACTGATTTCAACTCCTTCCTAATTTACCATCACATAGGCGGGGCCGGAGATCACACAACTGCCTTCTGAAACGTTTCCATCTTCTCTTCCTGGGTTTTGCAGGCCTCGTGCTAACAACTCCTGGAGGAAAGAGAGGGTCGGGGAGCAACAGCACGGAGTTCTACAGAGAGCTGTGGTTCATAGTGTTAATGGCGATGCTGGGCCTGATCTTGTTGGCCATTTTTCTGTCCCTGATACTGCAAAGAAAAATCCACAAAGAACCATATATTAGAGAGAGACCACCCTTGGTACCTCTTCAGAAGAGGATGTCTCCACTGAGCGTCTACCCACCAGGGGACACCCACACGGTGAGGCTGTGAGGGCGGGCCCTGCTCCCTGTCGCTGGCCAGGGCACTTGTTTCCTCTTGAGAGAAATGTGCCACAGCCGTAGTAACAAGGGAGTCAATGACAGTAGTTTTCACTGAATGGGGACCGAGGGAGGCCAACCCTGGAACGCCTTTCCCAACTTTGGCTGCACATCAGAAGCAGCTGGGAAGCATAAAAAACTACCATTTTCTGGGTTTCATCCCAGAAATTCTGATTTCATTGGTCTTGCAGGGGGTGGGGAGGCTGAGGGTCGATATTCTCTTTTATTACTCCTGAAGTGATTTTAATGTGGAAATAGGGATGAATACTTTTGCTCTTTAGTTGTACTTTGGGGGTGGGGGAGGAGAGGTGTACACTGAAATCACCTGGGAGAACTTATAAGTTATAGTACTGTATTTTGGGGGGATTGGAAATAAAAAAGGGGAGATGAGGAGGAAGGGGCTAAAGTGCTAGCAGTTCTCAAGCTGTCCCCTGGCCCTGACATCCCGGGCCACTGAGGATGGATAGCTCTTCATAGCTCCCGACCACCCACTCCCAAGGTAGGTCAGGCAAAGCTCTGGGGGGTGAGGGCCCAGCCATGGTGGTGCGGGACGGCTGTTGCACAGAGCACTCCTTGAAGGGGTGAAAGGAGACTGAATTCCACAGTGCCCTCTGGTGTGGGGCTGTGTCTGCTGGAGAAGGAAATGCTATTTTCTCGTCCTCACCAGGCACCATCTGCTCCCCAAGCTGTGCGCCCAAAGGGCTGCGTCTACCTGAGGGGCACCTTTTTTCCAGTTTGCACAAAGGTTCTCCATGAACTAGTGGCCACCCCGTGCAGCACCAAAATTAAGCACAGAAGCCTGGTCAGACTATTTCAGATTCAGCACTTTAAAACATAGAAATAAATGAACATTGTCCACCTTTCAGACTCTTCGCTTTCCCAGGCCACAGCCACGAGCAGCAGTGGTGAAGCCCCTGACCAAGCTTTGTCAGAGCCGAGCGGCAGAAGTGTGGGGCACAAAGGGCAGGGGCCCCTCTGAGGGACTACGGCTGTAGCTGGTGCAGGAAGCAACAACGGGACAGTGACTTGGTGGTGGAAAAGTAGAAGACGATGTCTTCATCGTCCGGCCCTTGGCTCTCTCCCCACCCACACCTCATCCCACTCCCTTCCTCACTCCCCATCCTCAGAGGCTTCTTCCTCTTGAGTCCATCAACCAAGCTCCTCTGCAGGGCCATTGCAACTGTGCTCCCTCGGGTGGCTCACACTCTCTCTTCTTTCAGGTCTCTGCAAAAATGTCACTTCCCATCCTATGTAAAAGAAAATTCCCTAGCCCCTTAACCCATGACACTGCACCAAATATGTCTGTCTGACTCCTCAAATAGAACGTAAGCTCCCTGAGGTCAGGGATCTTGGGGGCCACTGACCAGACAGTGACGGCACGAATATGCGCTGCACAAATGTCTGTTGAATGCATGAATGCTGAGTGGCTAGTTCAAACCACGGCCCATTTGCTCCTTCCTATTCAGGGCACAGTCCTTAGTAGATTCGCACTGAAGAGCGGGTGCTTCGGGGTTTTTCCCTTCTTGAAGGATAACTTTCTCCAAAGAGGCCAGGCTCATAGAGGAAGGGTGCACTGGAAGGGCGACAGGGGCAGGGGCGACGGGATGTGCATGGAGAGCAGGAGGGGTCCCCAGGCTGCCAGGCACGCCCCTGTGGTGACATGCATGTGGTTACAGGGAAACTGACCCCCCCCCACCAGCAGTGTTCAGAGCCCTTCCCTACTGCAGGCGCCTCTGCGTGGCAGTCGTAGGAGAGGAATGCTGTCGTCCTTACTTGGATAACTCAGTGACCAAGAAACAATCACATCAGTCCTGTGGGATGTTATGTTGTTCTGGATAGATTCCATTGTTCAGGGCTGTGGTGAGTCTTGTTAAGCTCTATCTTGTCACAACAAGGGCCGTGACCCGTGTGTCTCAGCATCCCACAGGAGCGGGAGCAGAAGTGTGAGGAAGAAACCCAAGAATCTGTCACTTCAACCAGCACTCGGAAAGTCTGCTGCGCAGGAGAATTTGAGAGCAGCCATCCATGAATTAAAAATATAACACAATTCCCATAAGCAATGTGTACAGTTCCACCACCAGTACAGACCCAGGGGGGTGCTCATCAGGACCTTGCCATCCTGACCCAAACAGGCTAAGCTGTCTCGGGGGACAGACAGAGGCATCATTCAGCCTGTGGGACAAGCAGACAAAAGAATTAGAGCCCCCTGTTCCTGCACACCCTTTACCATCAGAGAAAAGCACAGGGGCACCCAACTGATAAGCTTTCGCTGGGTGCCAGGGCTGGGTGAGGTGTGAGGAGGGGAAGGCACAGCGGGACGGGCGGCTGCCCGGGGCTCACCTTCAGCCTGAGGCTGCTCATCGCAGGCCCCGCAGGATCAGCAGGAGGGACAGCTGGGGCGCGCCAGGGCGCCGGGTAGTATTCCCTGGAACCCAGTGAATCACAATTTAATCCTATCCAGTTGACAAAATGTACTTGCAAGTCTTCTTTGGTGGCTTTCTAAAAATATTTTTAAACCAAACTGCTCTCATGAAGTTGAAGACCATGAGAGAAAACGTGTGACCAGCCAAACCAGAGGCAGTGCAGTTTGCATTAGGAGAGCAAAGTGAAGAGCTGTTGGTGACCACGAGGTCCTTCATCTACTCAGAATCGAAAGGGCGGGGTCTGAACAGGAACAAGCCGATTCACCTGCTCTGTTTCCCGGGCTTTCTTCCCCCTGGGTAGGTGGGTGAGATGTAGCCCTGTGACACACGCACACCCTCTGCTCACCCAACAAGCTCTGGTTCTCGGAGCCACCATCGCCCTCTCCTGAGCACCTTTGCCCTCCAAATAAGTAAAGAACCCTTTGAACATCAAACACAAAATGGCAAAAAGATTCTAGGCTCCACTCTGAACAGAAGGAAGTAGAGGTGCCAGGAAATGAGACAGCCTTTCATGTTTCATTCACATTTTTCAAGGTCACCATATACAGTACAGCTAAGTTCAAGTGCATGCAGATTTTACTTGTGATTTAATTACTGGTTTGAAGATCCTTTCATTCTCTACAATACTAAACAAAGAATGCCAGAGGTACTCACCTTAGTCACTAAGCAATTAGTTTCTGCTCACCGTGTGGTTTTAATTGCAAACTCCTAATATATGTATCAGGGTAGTCTTAAGTATGGGAATGATTATGCTGTAGTTGGAGAGACGCACAGAATTTATTTAAAAATGTTCCAAACACAGACTGATGTCCCCATTTGTCCTCAGTTTGACTCTGTGGCTGATATATCTGATGTGTCAAGCAACGTCACCCTAAAAAGTTACACCATGCACTTGGAGGTACCTCTCTGTGTGCTGCATGAATGCATGATCTTTTGCATGGTGTGTTGATAGGACGTTGCTAGGACCACTAAATTAGAACCCTTAGACGAGCAGCTAGATTTTTATCTTATGGCCTATTCTAGGTTCTAATCATAGAGTGACTTGGTCTTTCTGATGTTAATATTAATATCAGACCTGATTTAACTTGGAGACTGGAATCTTGTAACAAGGGGGATAACATGGAATGAGAAAAGAGGAAGGGAGGAGAAAATTTCCCTATACAAATCCAGGACTTTTAAGGTGAAATACAAACTGCTCACTTAGTGGGCAGCCACGGGAGACCACTGTTAACCATGCCGCTCTGGGAAAGGGGTGCTCTCAAGAGGGAGGCTGTGTGCTGACATGCAAGGAGAGGTGACCTCGTTAGCCCTCCCTCCGGCCCCCTCGCCCCTCTGCTTTGCAAAGCAGCACGCCCTCGCCCCACAGGGACCAGGAGTCGGAGCACCAGTGCATGAGCTCTGTGGGTGCTAAGAACACCAGCCATCACATGTGACTGTCAGCTTATTATCTCACCCTTACCGAGAAACCAGGGCCGCAGTGTTCCATGTGCTCAGGCGCTCATTTCTATAGGAGGGTCTGGAGGGAGTCATTCCCTTAACAAAGTGTGATACAGTCTTCTGTCATATTTCAAGGCCACTACTTTTCATGTTAATCACCAATTGCAACTTTCTTTTCAGGGATTAGCCGATACCAAAATTCCCCGGTCTGGGACACCTGTGAGTATTCGGAGCGGCTGCAGCACATCAGTACTGCGGATCCCAAGTCAGAGCCGGCTTAGCCACACCTACTCCCAGGGCTCCCTCGGCCGTAGTGTCAGCCAGCTCGTGGACATTCAAGAGAAGAAGGTCCTGACTGACGATTCACTGTGGGAAACCATCCTGGGCCACGACAGCGGACTGGTGAGTTGGTTTCCTCACCAGAAACTTTGCTGAACATCCCAGAAGAATACTGGCAAAGAGAGAGCATGAGCTTCCTGTACTTCAGTGAATGGTCCCTTGCAGCACTCAGGGAATCTGAGCACTCACCCAGTCGTACTGTCACCAGATTGTTTACCAGTGTCACCACAGTGGTTTGATAAGTGGGATGGAAACTTTGTCTTCTGGCACACATCACATGCTCAAAAAACAAATATGTGAATAAGCTGAGAGACAAAACAGGCTGTCCTTCATTAACTTGGGACAGAAAGTGACTGGAAGCATTGGAACTGGCCTGCAATAGGCATAAAGTACTAGCACCTGTTGTCCTAAAAATGTTACACTTTTCCCTGCTGGTTTATTGTTGGAGGAGAAAAGAGTCTTTTTTCTCAACAGGTTAAAATGGTTCCTTTCCGAAAAACTAAAAAAATCATGATAAATAATGGTGTTACTATTTATGAGCTTTGTCTCTCCTAATTTCAGTCCAGTGGATACAAATATCGATGAGGAAAGGTAACCTCATCATCTAATATATGCTCTGAGCCCCCTAGTGGCTGAGATGACTAAAATCCTAGAATTTTTCCAGCCGTCAAACTTCCTCTCTGTGCCTACCTAGGCGTCTGCTGGAGATCACTCCAATGGGCCAGATAATAAACAGCCAACCAAGAACGTAGCCCCTCCACTTACTCCTCTGAGGCAGAATCACTCCCCTCCACTTCTTTCAACCCTCTGGCACCTTTGAACTTTCGCTCGTCTTTCTCTCCCAAGCTCCCACTTTTCCTTCACTGAAAAGTTGAGGACTTCCACGAAGCCTTTCTTGACTAATGGCAAACAATAAAGGGAGTTCCTGGCTCCAGGTTCCCTACCACAATCAAAAAATAAAGTGTACAGTCCTTTCTTGTTCAGAATGATGATATATAGATAGTATGCATTTTTAAATCAGTCCTGCTTAATGTTATAACTTTCAGTTCCATAATTCCATTTCACATCTAAAGTTTCTAAATGGCAGGAATAATTATATTAAGTTGAAACATAGGAATTGCTAATTAATCATTGATTAATCATTTTTGACACGCAAAATGGCAATTTCAATATGTTCAACATAATACATTAAGGGCTTAGATGAATTATTTCACTTACTTTTCACAAAGAGGTACAATTATCCTCATTTTTATAGAAGGAACTGTGGCTTAGAGAGATTTACCTAAGGACACTAGTAACCTGTCTGCGGAGTTGGGATCTTCGTCATCTGACTACAGAGCTCCCATTTGTAACTGTTTTACTATATTACCATTTTGCTTATTTTTTGCTTTTGACCATGCCAATACTTGGCAAATTATGTGTTCATGGTAACATTACTTTCAATGTCACCAACCCTATTAGATCAATACGAAATACAGTAGGAGAGTGGGAAGCAATAGTGCATAATAGCTTGCATTCCAGCTCTTCCTCTTCCTCTTTGAACTGAATCATATATATGTGTATTTAATCTCCCCACTTGACAGATGGGAAAACTGAGGCTAAGGTATGGTACAACGTAACATTCAAATTACATTTCAGATTAGTCTACAGTTCATGTGTGCATGTAATGTGATCCTTTCAATAAGGTAAACTTAAGGCAAGGACTGTGTTTTAAACCACACTTTACAGTGTTGAGCACAGGATATTAAGCCTTTAATAAATACTTGCTGAGTACTTATGTTAAATTGATAGAACTCTCAATTGATAGCAAATGCTATTGACAGCAAATAATGTAACCCATAATGAATGTTGGCTTACTTTTCAGTATGTGGATGAAGAGGACCTGATGAATGCCATCAAAGGTTTCAGCTCAGTGACCAAGGAACACACCACATTCACCGACACCCACCTGTAAAGGATGAAACCTGCAAGACATAACCCCGGGATGCAGGCTCCACACCCCATTCTTCCTGGTTTATCACTGACTGACACATCATAAATACCGGAAAGCCATTGTTTGTTATTCTATAGCCCTTTATAGAAATGAGGATTGTTTTTGAAACAGTTCCTTCCTAATAGAGGTCTAAGGAATGTTATTTTCTAGTTGTCTGAAATGAGAAGCAATATTCTAGTTGTTTCGCTGTGCTTATCTGGTGGAAGACAAAGCAGGTAATTTTCAGTTGGCTTTGTTTGGCAGTGATGCCTCTGGTTAAATAAATAATCAGTGGCAATTTCAAGATGGTCCACACTTATTACAAGTAATGAGAAGTTACTGGTTTAAAAACTAAGAGATTCTATTCAGAGGATGTCTCTGCTGCTCCTTTCAATCTGCTACTTCCGTCAGGGTTGACACAACCCTGTAAGAAACAGCTGTTCTTATGATCATAGCTGCAAAATGAAATCCCAATTTCAGGCCATGCTAAATCAGGGGGAAAAAAAAAACCCACGTTGCACTGGGGTCACACACTTGGCTGAAAGTTCTATTTAATTACAATTTTTAGGATTAAATATTCACTAAACCTTTTGATAAGCACCACATAATTTTTATATGTCAGCTCTTACATTTATGAATTTCTGAAAATCTATGGAGTAAATAGCTAATTTATACAGTTCAAACTTAAAACAGTGTTTCAATAAAAATGCCTCCACTTGAACCAATGTTTTTATTTTACATATTTTACATAGTTTTGAAACCCCAGCCAATACTTTTCATAAAATTCTGCCAATTCACTGAATACCTGGGTATATTGACATGTTCAACTTAGCACATTTCAAATGGAAACTAATGTTCTATTTGCAATATTTAATTGCCTACATGGAATTTAACTGTATTTGTTCCTTGTAACTTTGAAATCGTTGAACACATTTACCTGTAAGTACAAGACTATATGTGTGTATATATGTATAGCATATATATATATATTACTCTGTACTATATCCCTTTATTTCAGAGAACTACTCATTATTTTAGCCCTAGAATCAGTAGTATTTGGTATGCAACAGTACCAAAGAGAGCAAATGACAGAAACTTATGAACTAGTTTAAAAATTTCTGTCATTTGCCATGTTTGGCTTATGAAGTCATCGTTAAAAAAGTCCTATGGCAAGAAAAATTTTTTTTCCAAGTCATCAACATACAATTAAAGATATTTAAATTTGTTCTTCATGGAAAACAATGTAAGAAAACCTCTCTTCCTTCGTTCTTAAAGGTCTTAATGACTCCAGGAAGTTATTTTGAATCTCTCTCGTACGCAATTGTCTGACAATATTTGTGAATTTACATTGGATTTTCATAAAGCTCAGCTGGCAAAAGCTTATAAAGAGGTAAACTTACTATTCTGCCTGAAAACTATGAATTACCCTGTGGTCTACCGGTCAAAGACGATGGACTTCTGGGGCACCGAGACTTTATCTCAGTCTGTGGGAGAGCAGTTCCTCAGACTGACCAACTTCTAGACAAAGCTTGCCAACCACAGGTGTCAAAAGCACAAACCAGTATTAAGCAGTTCTACTCCCTTTTTAGAACTTCTATAAGCTGGGCCGAGCCTGTGGCGCACTCGCGGCGACACTCTCGCCGCGGGTTCAGATCCTACATGGGGATGGCCGGTGCACTCACTGGCTGGGTGCCGGTCACGAAAAAGACAAAAAAAAAAAAGAACTTCTATAAGCAAACAAATCTGAAACCATTGTGCACATTTGGCAGTGGCTGTACACATTATGAGGTTGTCTTTTTTCTCGCCAAAAGTTTTGTACTTTCTGAAATGGAAACATAGGATTGACTAATTTACTCGTTTTTACTCACATTTGTTGATTCTGGGTCAACTGTTTTAAAGCTAGCACAAATGAGCCTTAACCAAGGCTGTGTCCACCTCACATGAGCTACTTAAGGTATATAGGGAAGAACTGGTCTTCTCCAGTCATAAACGTGCATCCTTAGCCTTTGTCTACTCTTCTATGCATTGCTAGTCACAGGTGGATTCAGAAGATGGAGCTCATCTGCATTTGTGAAAAATTAACTAGACATCTTTATCTCTGTGTATTTTTTAAAGCACAGTATAAAACTTGAAAAGAACACAAAGAATAGAGAGCTATGGGGGATTTTTATCTTAAATCACTCTCCACTTAATCATCTAATTAAACATTTAGTTAGTTATTACATGAATTCAGTTAGCTGAATCATTCACATTTTAATCCCATGGCTTCTACCCAGAACACTGCTCCCTTGCAACACTCCTGACCCTATTTATATTTATTTCAGAGAATAATCCTAAAATTTTGTTTTGCTGCTTTAAGTGGTAGTGGTGCCAAATCTTTATCATTCAAACTATGTAGACCCACCCCTAGAGATTCTGATTCAATTGGCCTGGGGTGGGGCTAAGGGATCAGTTCTTTTAAAAGTTTCCAGGTGTTCCTAATGTTGAGAACCAATGAAGCAAAGCAACCTAGAAGAAATCATGTACAAAAACAATATGCTGTACACAGGGACTATGTTCCTAGGCCCACCACTACTCCCAGAGCAAACAATGAACAGTTACCTATGAACCCCTTTAAATTTGTACTAAATGTCTTATCACTTGTATAGGCCACATTCTCAGCTTACTTTAAGAACGGCCTTGTTTTGTTATTCCTAATACTGACTGAGAAGAGTAGTTACGTTTTTATGAGCTCTACAAGAGTTGTGATTATAGATGATCTATTGCAGTTTCCACTAAATGAAGAACCTAAACGTGCGTCTGTTATGTTACCTTATACTTATGTAGAAATCATGTTGGCATCTATATAAAAATAATTCAACCTGAACAACTTGTAAATAAAACATGGGCCAGGTGGAATAATTCAGTAATAAGGAACTTAATTATGTCACATACGAACAGTAGTTGATTTCCAATGCACAATACCATGTAAATCTAAAGATGGTTTGTTTAATAAATATTTAAATGTGAACTAAGTTTGATTTAATGTATTTAAGAAAAAAAACAGCTCTGAGTTACACATAAATAATCATGATAAAGTTGCACCCACTTAAGAAAATAGGATGTTCTGGATAATTTCTCAACCATCAATGTATATTAGAATCAATTGTGGTCTTTTCTCAAAATATGAGTACCAACCACCAGAGAGATTCAAATTCAGTAGGACTGGAGTGGGGCCTAGGCAAATGTATGTGTCTAACCTCAAGCGATTCTGATATTTAAGCCTGGATGAGAAAGCAAGGAATAAGATCACATGCTCTTGAAAAAGGAAGACCTGTGTTCACAAGTCAGCTCAGTAGCTAATGAGCCTTGTGGCTGGATTGTTATTTATCCTCTGTGGGTCTCAGTGATCTCATCTGAGAAATAGGAATAACACTTATCCTATGTGTACAATACATTGAAATAAGTACAAAATTACTTTAAAAACTCTTCTCATCATGAGAATTACAAATGTTTTCATTTTTCATCAACATATATAGATTCATTTTCAATTTTTTTTCTTCCAGTCACAATGACCCTAATGAGGGAGGTATAATGAAAAAATTGAGGCATGGCAGGGATAATCTGCTCAAGGTTACAGAGTTAAGTGCCAGAGTAGACTCAAACCCCTGCTCTAACATGAAGGTTTAAACTCTTACAAGGTGAAAACAAATAAGACTTGACTTATAGTATAATGCAATCCATGGTACAGTCAGTTGCCTTTTTATAGAATTTTACTATACGATAGTCATTGTTATCTTTGTTTTTAATGGTCTTTTATTCTTCGTAAATATTCCATTTTTTTCTTTAATTTTCTTGTCCACCCAACTTTCACAAAACTATGATAATAAACAACGGTATAAGAAATAATTTCAGTCCTTAGTCATTTTGAAATTATGCTTTACCTAAATTATGCTTTACCTTTTCCTTTATTGATAATATAAATCAGTTTTTGGCTTCCAGTCAAGATGGCAGAATAGACTGTCCCCAGCATCACTCTCTCCCACAAAACAACCAATTTACAACTATTAAAAAGCAACAACAGCCAAGCTTGGGCCACTAGAGCTCAGGGGAAGAGGACGAGAGACCTACGGAGTTCATGAAGACAGGAAACGCCACAATGAGAGAAAGAAAGAACTCCATTTCGAGCCCCGGCTGCATCCAGGCTGGAGCTGCTGAGTGCACAGAGCAGGAGCTGGCAAAAGCTGCAGCTGTGCCCTTCGGATGAAGTTGCTTGGAGGCTACAAGGGAGAAGAGTGCCTTGGTGGCCCCCAGGCCAGCAAGACTACTAATAGGGTTCCTGTGGACCCACCTAGGAGCGAGGAGCCACAGACAACTGAAAAAAAGGAGCCACTCAGAGGCTGGTGAGTCATCACAAGGGACCAGTGCACAACCTGTCCCATGGGAAGTGTTTGGAGCACAGGCCGTGGGGGTGACAGGCCCACTGGGAACACTGGGGCACAGCAAGGACAGCTGATCTGCCCCCAATCAGTACAGGATCACTCAGAGGAGACTGGACAGTAACATAGAATTGCATGGGGTGCAGTTTGCTGAAAAGACTCAGGCCCAGACCAGAGTTTCTGCACAACCCAGGTGTGCCGGATCTTCTGAGTCCCAGAAACACCTATAAAGACAGCCATTAAAACCTGAGCTGCACAAAAAGTCTTTCCCAGGGAATCAGCAGCAAAGCAGCAATTTAGCTCAACCAGAAAGCTCATGTACTAGTCCCCATAGGAAGTTCCTCCATTTTAGAAGTAAGCAAAGGACAAAAAATTAGTTCCAGTGCAGAGTTTAAGTGGTGGAAAGAGCAAATAATCCAACACAGAAATGAAAGAAAAAAAATACCCACAGACCAGAGACAAAGTTTGATATTAACTAGTAAAGGTCTCTCATCAACAAAGAACACCTATAAAACCTGGAAGGACCAGAACTCCCCTTGGGCTAGCAAGCCAGGGAGAGCAGAGGGCTGGGGGCCTCAGTCATGCTCCCCAACATCCACAACCAGTCCATAGGGTGGGGGGGCCTCAGGCCTCAGACACCCCCCCACTACCAACACCAACAACCAGATGAGCGACAACCACTGAGCCACTACAAGAAGTGCCCCAGACTCTCCTGAGCCGGGCTGGCAGGGGGCTGAGGGGCTGGCGGGGGCCTGATGGCCTCGGCCACACACCCCCCCTGACACCCACAACCAGCCCAGTGACAACCACCGAGCCACCACAGGAAGTGCCCCAGGCTCCAGAGCTGGGGCGGTGGGGGGAGCGAGGTCTTCAGCCACACTCCTCTGACATCTGTACCCAGCCCAGAAAGGACCAAGCCACCTCTGGAAGCCTCCTGGTCTCCAATGCAGGAATGAGGGGGGTGCCATAGGCCTCAACCCCACTCTTCCTCCTACCACTCTATTTCCTTACCCTCCCCCCCCAACTGCTCTGAAATATCATCATAGAATGTAAAAAAAAAAAAAAAGTAATATTAATAAATATATATATAACTTAGTTTTTGTACTTAAGTTCTCCTTCCTTTTTTTTAAATTATGAGAAGCAGCAAAAAAATGAACAAACACACGCAGGTGCACTTTAACAGGATAACTGTTCCTTAAATAACTGAAAACATGTTGTCTTAATCATTTTTATTTGACTTAATTGATAAATACAAGAGAATTGTGAAACCACTGGCAATATAGTAAACTTTAAAGAATTTATTTCAACTTCACTCACTTATATTTCTTGGAATAGGATTATATACATTATTCACCAATAAATGTTTAATGCTTTAAATTTACAATTACCCTATTTGCAGAACTGTGAAAATCATTCTAATTAAATGAAAAAAAGATGTACAAAAATTACTTCTTTTGCTCAAAATATATTCAAAATAATATTTTTACAGCAGCCAAAACTTTTAACCAAAAATTCAGAACTGCAGTCCCATGAATGCAACAAAATGGCCACATTTAATTTAACTATCTCCATTATTAACACTAAAAAAAAAAAATATGGTAGCTCCTAAAACAAGGCAGATTAGCAACTGATAACAGTTTTCCCTTCTGGGCACTCAAATATTTGCTCTTAATTATTATTTTTATTTCATCTTTTCAAACACAGACTATTGCTCCAACTTCAAAGAAAGTTTAAATGAACTTCTGGCATTTAATATTGGTGATGCTTGGTAAGGTTTAAGAACTCCCAAAGATGAAAATCAGAAAATGACCCACAATTAAAATAAAATTATCCCAAAGGACTTACTACACAGTGAAATCTGAAATTCAACATCAATAGTGTTTTGAATTACATGATATTTTTTTCACAAACATAGCACCTCATCAAGGATCTAGTGAACACTTTGCAATCACAATAAGGGTTGGGAGACCAAGTTCCAAAGAGAATTATGTGATTCACTTAAGATAACACTGCAAGACAAGCCTCAGGCATAATCAAGATTAGGAATGCATCTGTGGTTCCCATGCTCTAAGAAGGTGCTCATCTATATGGGTGCCATCCTGTTAAGACATGGTACTATGTTTCCAAAACCAACAAACAGTAGGTGAACATTAAAATGGACTCCTGCTTTACAAATGATCTGTTAAATGCACTTGTAAAACTAAAAAAATTTCCAAAACATCAAAACAGATACGGTTATTGAATTTCCTTATTCCAGGTAACTGTTAAAAAGATACTAAATAAAGTCCGATTTTATATTGTAAAGTTTTAGTGTAAAAACTAATGTATTGAAATCCAGGAAAGTTTAACTTTTATCTAAATTTAACAAAACTACTATTCATTTTGGTGAGTTTTCACAAGCTGTACTCTTGACCCGAAGAATCACCTTTTTTGTGCCGAGGAGATGGAGTGGTCTTTGTAGGAGACGGGGACGCAGTACCAGGTGAGTCAGTCCCTCCATCAGAAGTGCTGGGTGATGACGCCAAGTAGGGAACTTTCTTTCTTCCAAGGAATCCTCCCCCTTCAAATCCTCCTTTCTTCCTTAACTCCACTTTATTTTCATTTTCATCTTCTGATGACCTTTTCTTGTGTTCTGAGAAAACTTCAGCTATTTTATGTGTTTCCAATCCACTTTCCAATTCTCTCAAACTTTTTATTTCTGTCCCGGGAGACTTCCTCTCAGATACATTACATTCCCCTACTGCCCCCTTCACTTCAGTTTGTACTGGACCCAAGTTACCATTTTCAGGAACAGCTCTTTCTACATTTCTGTTCAAATTAATAGTCTGGAAGTCCCTATAACTGTGAAAGCTCTCAGTTCTTCTTGCCCGTGCTAACAAAGGACTCTCTCTGTAAGGCCTCACAGAACCATAAGTAGCTGCTTCATGGATAGTTTCATGGTGCTGAAGCTGAAGGCTGAAATACAGATTTTTAAAAAATGATAGTTCAGAATTCACTCTAGGATTTTTCAGGAGCATATCTCATTAAATTACCAATAAAAACACATCGTATAACAAATACATAAAGTATATTATATCCATACTTCTCTATTAAAAAATATATATTTATTTTATATATATAAAATTACAAATGCAAATAGTACCATACATGTATTCGCAGTCAAGCTAGATTTTTGAATAGCTGAAAATAAGATGGAAAAAAATCTTTAAACCAATATGGAACCAATATAATTCAATATTTGGCCCTTGGTTCTTCAGATTTTAGAATTTTTTGTCAATATGGTAAGTAAAAAGGCATACTAGATCATAGTATTAAAAGTACACAATGCCTAAATGTAAGATCGGACAAGATAATACAATCACTTTGGTTAATATTGTCCTTGAGGCAATAGGAACAAAAGCTTCATATACTATCCAAGGTGACATAATTTTTCTAACTTCCTTTGCATAACTTTTTGATCACATAGTAGGCATCTAAATTGGTAGCAATTCACAAGATAAGTTAAAAGGCAAAAAATGTTTTTCTATAAAAAGAACCATCTGAGAAATTTAGAAAAATTTTTAAAAAATTGATTATCAACATAGTCTGATTAAAAATGCACTTTGAAAAATATGGCTCTCTAGAACAACTATGTGTTTACAATATTTGTCAATTTTCTGAAAAAACAATCAATTTAGCTTTTATACTCAACTCTTACAATATCCAACTCTTTAACCTACCTAGAATTTGATTCTCGCAGGCGGCTATGCTGAACCACAGAAGTTGCCGGACTGATGTTAGGAGTAGCACAGCGAGATGTGCTCAGATCACACTGATCCAGTAATTTGAGTAGTTCCTCTTCAGTTGGACCACCAACATCTTAGGAAAACAAACACTCATTATAATCACTTATGTCAAAAGCTTACCCTGTGGACAAACATCTTTCTGCATGAGGACGTACCCTTATCTTCACTTTTGTTAACCATATCCATCGCAGTGGTCAGATCCCACATCTGAATGCTGCCATTTGTATGGCCTGTGAACAAGTAGCGCCTTGGCCTTGAACCCATCCTACTGGATCCCTCACATTCTCTCACTGTAAATGAGGATATGGTAGTACAGTCAACAGCTTGGATCTCACATATCCTGCAAAAGATATTACACAGTTGTAAACCATGGGAACAAGTAATATTATATAATTCAGACTTTTTATTAATTTCTTATTTGCAAAGTTACAGTTGAATACTCCACATATCTAAAACAGATTTAAAGGGGTTCAAGGCAAATCAATGGATATAAAATTCAAGCCCTGTTTCTTTGAGACTAGAGAAAAGGTTCTTATATAATAACAATGTACTAAATAATTGAAATAAGGCAAATAATCAGTCAATCTTAAAGGAAAAGCAGAAAGAGTCTTGATAGAAATGAGCAGTTCTTTAAAAGGAAGTTACAAAACTAAAAAGGCAGAAACAAACAAAGCAAACAGACATCATGCCAGAAGAAATCTTGAAAATGTCATTTAAAATTTATGTGTAAGTTTTATAAATCTGAAACGAAAAAAATATACAGCTCTATGGAGATGACTTAAATTGCATCCTCCATTAGGATAAAAATTAAAACTTTTTCAAAGTATTTTTATAGCTATTTCATTGATTTTCATAAAAAATAAAAGAAACCGAGAAAGAACAATTATTATACACATTGACAAATGAGGAAACCAAGGAATAATGTCAGCAAATGATTTTCCCAAAGTCATATATGGGTTGACTGAATTGCACTTGATTAAATTATTGGTCCTAGCCTACTTCAAAACAGAGTGGAGAGAGCTTATTAAAAAATTTAAAAACAAACAAACAAAAGAAATAATTAGTACCAGGCAAATGCAAGGTCAAAAATAGAAAAGGAAGAGAAAAAATAATGCATATAAATGTAAGAAACTTTATAAGAATAGAATATGAAGCTTAGCTGAGCTTCCTAATGGGCAGAGCAAAAATGGAAAAGAAGTTAATTCCAACATGACCACATATAGTGATATAGCCTTTCCTAGTCTCATTCCCCAATTCAAGGAAAAACTTTTAAAAATTCCAACACTGAGTATGAGGTTTGCAACAGTTATTTTGTAGACCTTATCGGATTAAGAAATTTCTCCCTTTTTTAGTTGCTAGGATTTTTTAAGCATAAACAGTGCTGAATTGTTAAATGTTTTTTCTGTTTATTGAGATGATCATAATTTTTCTCATTATTGTTAATGCAATAAATTATATTTACTTTTGCCTGTAAATTGATTTAAAATGTTTTTAAAAACCAAATTCTGGTTTATGTTTAAAATAAAAAAAATCAGAGTGGCCAGTTAGGTCACTTGGAAGAGTGTGGTGCCGACAACACCAAGGTTAAGGGTTTGGATCCCCTACTGGCCAGCCACTAAAAACAAAAACAAAACAAAACAAACAAAAACAAATAAAACAAATCAACGTTTATATGTGCACGAATACAAACATGATTTTGCTCTTTTTTCGCCCTAAGGGACAGATTCCTTAGAATCATTCCTTTCTTTAAATTTTTCTACAGAATTTTTTCCTGCTTGCTTTCAATGAAACTCTTGCATTTCACTTCTCACTATTATAAGAGCTTGAACTGTTTTACACAAAAAGCTTTGGTTCACAATAGCTTCATAAAGGATTGGTTTTCTATTCAATTCTACAAAGTAATTTCTGCTTGGTATTTTTCTATCTATAGCTTTTCCTCTGGAATCATAAACTTAACAATTATAAAATTTGTTTTATCATGTAGAAGTTATAGATGATTACAACACACCGCTGTGGCTTGAAATAACAGAAGAGGAGGGATATTAGAATTGAACAAGGATATGAGATACTACATTGTTAGAGAATGTTATAACAGTTTTAATAAACATTTGGCAGTTTTTCACTGAATATGCACACTACACTAAATCACAGAAATTTATAACATTTCTTGCGATAACAATTTGATCTCTAACTAACATTACAGGCTCCTAATACATTTCCTTTAAAAAAAGAAAAAGACTCAAACAGTTTAGGTACATAAAAATCATTTTCTGGAGTTAATTCATTTAATATTTGCTAATAACGACATGCAATCTTTTATGGAAAAAATTTATCATCTCAACAGTTTATTCATTAAAATATTAAGTTATAGACATGCTAAGGAAAAGGCAACCAAGAAATTTTAAAAACACCAAATAGCATTAGTAACATTAAAATGAAAATCAATAACCTTCTTAATAAACTATTAATAATAATTTTATTTTCTCATGTTGGGCACGTAAAAAATTTGTTTTAAAAGGGTAGAAATGCTAAAATTCAATCTGTTTGAGGCTATAATTTTTAAAGAAGTAAAATTTTAGTCAATGGAAAAGGAAAAAGAACTAGCTCTATTGTAAACGGTGCCAAGATTATGCAAATTAGTTATTATTGATCAATGTTTAATTGCTTTATTTTTATTTTAAAAGGGGATACTGAATGTCAGAAAATCTGTAATGCCTTATTTGAGAGATATAAATAATGTACATACTTGTATGTGATGGGATAGAAAATATTTAAATTCTAAGTTTTTTTTAAGGAAAAAACTGAATATTTATAAAAAAATTAATAAACAGTCATGTCTGGCCATGATAAAAGTTCACTGTGTTCTTGTTCTATTATGTCACTTGTCCTTCCTAATGGTCCACAGCATCAGTGAAAATCTTAAATAAACCCTAGAGAATAAGCACAAAGTTTATTGTCTTAATTTTAAGTTATAATAATCATGAGATAACATAGACTTCTCTCCCAACAATTTGTTTCTGGTAGTACTCTTTTATCAATGTCAAATGATGCCATACATTTTGTAAAACAAAAGTGATTTCCAAATATAAATATCTTTATAGTGTTACCTTTTCCCAGTGGATGAGAGTCTAACAAATAGTTTGTTAGTGATGGGAACAACTTTCTGGATAAACACCTGTTGATCATCTCGCTCTCCAAAAGGCCCTTGGTCAGAATACAGAAAAGGTCAAAAGAAGTTAGTTAAAATTTAATTTGTTTCATTTTACGAAAGGAACATTAATATTAATTAAAAAAAAAAAAATCTCATGCCTACCAATATGGCCTTGCCTTCCAAGTAAAAATCAGATGCAAAATACAGTCGTATAAATTTCAACTTGCATTAAAAAAAGTTTAAAGAAATACACAATATTTCAAAATTATATTTTATGTACTTAAGGCTATAAAAGCTGAAGGCAATAATTTGCTTAAGGCTCTACATTAACAGTACTAGAAGGAGAGGAGACCTGCTAAAATATTTACTATCTTTGGGAATGTGCTTAGATTATAACGTAAAAAACAGGGATGTATAAATTTAAGTCACCTCATGTATTAAGTTCACTTTTTTGAAAAGCTAACATGTAAAATGTTAAAAAGTAAAACTTCATTAAATAGACTTTAATTAGAAGCCTCCATTAACCAGATTTCTTTCTTCAATATTTTTTAGAAGATGCAAATTAAAAGGAAACAACTTCATATAGGATAATTGGTAAACCAAAAAAGAAAAGCATCAAGTGTTCAAAGATGAAAGTTAAAGTATGAAATTTACTACTGAGTTGCATCCTGCAAGGTTTTCAAACTAAAAAGAAAGATTCAATTTTTTTCACTTTACTGTACTTGGAGAGGCAAAAAAAAGCATTTTCATACAAAACTTAAACATAAGATTTTAATAATTTCTTTTTCCCATTATACTCATTAGCTAAAATAATACTTATTGTTCATAAAAAGTATGTTATATACAACAAAACTTTTAAAGAGACAATATATCCCAAGTTATCTTTTATGAATTACACCAACTTAATAACAAATATACAATAGCATCTTTATTATTAGTTAGCAGACACTTATACTGTGCTTATTGTGTGTCACAGTGAATGCTTTACGAATATTAACTCATTTCAATCATCATAAAGCACTTAAGGGAGGTACTATTATTATCTCCATTTTACAGATGAGAAAACTAATACACCAAGAGATTAGTTAACTAGATCTCATAGGTCCTCTGGGATGGAACTGGAATTGGAATGAATCCAAGCTGTCTACCTCCACAATCTGGCTCTTCACTACACTACACAGTTGCTCAACTACTGAACAACTTTCTGACATCTAATTCTACTGAAATGAAATGACGGTCCTCATCCAACAATCCATAAACAAAGTCAAAATAGTGGTGATGAATAAAATACCTAGGAATGAGAAGACTATGGAACTGTATCTTCTCTCCCCTTAACCTTGATATTGACATGAGATTCTCACATAACCTAACTCTTCATACTTTAATTATCTGCCCCTCACCAATTTATAGTTTCTCCAAACCCTCTCCCTAAATTGGCTCCTTTCCTCAGAACACAAAATATCCTTGGATCTTTCCTATCTTCAATGGGGAAGAAGGGAGGAGGAATCAAAACTACGACCTTTGAACTTCCTCACCTTCTTACTAGCTCCGTTACTTCTTTCTTTCATGGTTACCCACAATATCTATTACTCCATTACACACCACAATCCATATTCCACCCATTCCACCCTACTGAAACTGCACTCTAGCACTCTATCCTGTTCCACTGATCTATATGTCTATCTCTTAGGATATTTTTTAAAAAATTATAAACGAGAAAAAAAAAATCTATGATCTATGATCTATTTCATTGAGTTTTATAATTAATTTACTGTTTCTAAATATCTCTTTATTCACATTATATATACATCTTCTCCCTTAACAACTCATCTACTCCCAGGGTGTTTTCAACTGCACCTTATATGCTGATAACTCACGAATATAATTTCTAGTTAAAGTCTTTCTCCAGAGGTCCAACCTTTATATCCTCATAGCACAGAATGGTATCCACAGGCACCATCACTCAAGATATACAAGTATAAATTCATCTTTTTTCAAAATAAGTCCCTTTTTCTACATTTCTTTATTTCAGTTAATGATACTAAGTTACTGCATTTCCCAAGTAAGAATCCTGAGGGTGATTCTAGATTCCTTACTCTCTGGTACCTGCCACATCTAATCAATCACCACCATGCCCTTTGGTTCTTATTAAATGTTTTCTCCTCTTTAGATAATGAATGAATTCCTCCTTCCTGACTTCCGTGCTTCACCACTCTCTGAGGTTTCTTACCTGCTCATGAAGGATGAATTATCTACAGCACAAATCTAGTATCATTCTCAAAATTCTTCAAAAGCTCTTCATTATTATAAGACAGAATCTAAATTCCTCAGTTTGATGTACAGAGGCTTTCCATGATCTGTCCTCTGTCTATTAACTCCATTTTCATGTCCTACTATTCTACACCCTATACTCCAGCAATTAATGACCTTCTTGACATTTTCCAAACTTGCCAGGTTCTCTTAGCCTCCATCCCTTTAACATGCTGTTTTCTCTGCCAGGAATATCCCAATCCTAGAACTTTCCAAACCCACCAAACACGTACCATCCTTCATGTGTCAGTTCAAACATTAAGAAAGACCTCTATGAAGTGTTCTCTTGTCTGAACACCAGTTTCCATCAATGTTAAGCGGGGATAACATCTACCTCATAAAATTGTCAAGAAGATTAAATAAGAGTGTATGTTACAATACCTAGCATAAATCCTGGCGCTATCTTCCCTGGGTGCTTTTTGCCACTATGCCCTATGCATAGTGAACAAAATACAATTGTTTTCTTTTCATTCCTACTGCTCACTGTACTGTAAGTTGATGTTCACCCACTCTTTTTCTAAGGTGTGGAGCAAAAGTACTCAATAAACATTTGTTGAATAAATAAAAATATAAACTTTCAGTTCCTAGCATCATGTAGGAAACTGGGATCACACAATAATTGTTAAAACTGACAACACTGACTGAGCATTACTTTTTAAAAAAATACCAAGACTGTGGTAGTATAATTCTAATAAGTAGCTTTATATTTTCAAAGATAACTATTTTGAAATCTTTATATGGGAGCATGTTCTAGATGAATGTAAACTTAATAGTTTCACAAAAATCAATTCTAATGTACTCCTTCCTATTCTCCATAGGTGCTGTAATTTCTGCTTATAGAAAATGACCAGAAAGATACATTAGTTAACCAATAGGTCCTACAGAACTATTGTTAAGGACAGTGAGATACAACTGCATATATAATATAGATTCTTTCGAATGGGCCCTTGGGAGAAATAATCTGTCTCCACGATGACTGTGTACGTGTATGCATGCATGTGTGTGTTTACCTGAGTGCACATGTACGTATGATGGAGAGAGAGACAACTCAAACTAACTTTATATACCTTTTGCTGAAATCAGAGCATATTAATGGTGGCACACTACACTGTTTCCTAATGGATATAACGCAATCAAAATGACTCATCGTATAAGAATATCAACCGTTTTCTAGATTCAAATTTTATTTTCAATAAATTATTAACAATAAAAGAAAAAATATTTTGTTTCAAATGTGCACAACTATCACAGCTTTTAATTATAAACAAAAGTAGTTAGCATTTGTAGATGACATTATTTAAATAAAGAAATGCTAATAAGATAAAAAATTTGCTCTCATAACTTTTTAAATAATGAAAAATCCCGCAATAATATAATTTTGTGAATACATAGAACTTAATGAGAAAAATGTACTAAACTTCTGTTTTGAATGAGTTTCAAAATTAAAATGTTTATATTTAAAACTCATTTATACGTTTCGACTACAAGTTGACACACTTCTTCTGAATTGCCCATATGATATTTAAAAATGCCCCATGATAATCTAACCCACCTATGTCATTTCCAGAGGAATAGCTACCATGACTTTCTGTCTCCTCCAGAGACAGTATCTTGAATGATGCTAAAGGAGTAGAACCGGGCTGGGTAGAGATCATTCCTCTGAATCGTGTTACTGTCCATGTCCGGACATGATTATTATCTGCACAGACTAGGACAGAAAGAGAACACAGAATAGTTGTTACATACAGATTACAAGAGCACCACCAAAATCACTTCTATAAACACATTTTAACTATTTTCACTATGATCTATATTAAACAGACCACAGTACATTTTAAGTGGCAAATGACATATTTATCTTAAAATTCTATTTAATTGGTACCTAGTTAACAAAAGTGAGAGAACTGAACATGGGTTTACCTTACTGCAAATATAAGGTATATAAGTAAATTTATGGATCCTCATAAAAATAGCCTGTAGGGTATAAACGTTGGAAAGATTTTTAAGAATGTGTGTATAAGAGAGAAGATGATGAATATTAGTCTGTTCTGTAGCTAAGTTACAAAGTAAACAGTTGCCTAGATTATTTTATCCAACCACAAAAACTGTTTCTGCTATGTTACTCAAATGAAAAAATAAGATTCTGTACTTAAGCTGAGCATTATTTTTATATAAAATAAGAGAGTCTGCATTTAAGAAACATGCTCTGATTATTTTTTTTTAATAGAAATAATATTAAGTGGGTACTATTGGGATATTTCCTAACCTACCTCTATTGCTTTTTTGCCTGAATACTGTCAGAAAATATACACCAAAAGTGATATCACTAATGCAAGAACTATACTTTTTTATCATGCCCTAATAAAAAAATATACTAACTTGCCATTATAATGACTTCAGAAAATTTATTATTAGCAATGAGCTATGAACTCATCAGTAGATACTAGAAAAGTACCCAAAATTTCTTATATACACACATATCATTTCCTACTGTGTAAAATGTCACAGGCGCATATTTTAAACAAAACTTAAGAAATTTAATTTTGGCAAATAGCAATAAGTAATATATATACACTTTTTATTCTTATGTAACAAAATCCTCAATTCTCACAATGCCCGTTTTCTGGTGAAAAAGGATGCATTTAGTTCTAAGCTGTTTAATCTGCTTCATGAGAAATAATTTCTTGATTTCATTATTAAGCTTATTAGGATTAGAAAAATAATTTAAATATTTTTGGCTGATTCAACTGGGAAATTCTGTGAATATTCATCATTATCTAAAGTTTTTATTTAAGGCATTAAAATACATACTACAGGAAAAAGTCATCACATATATGTCGATATCCAGCAGGTGGCAGAACAAAACTGGGTATTCATAAAATACTCCAGATTTTTGGTTAGACTGTACATTCTTCTTAACAAACTTATTTAAATTTCAAACCTACATGAAACATTTGATGTTAAAAATACAAATTTTACTAAGTAGTTCTTTGGTGTCACATCCTACAATAACATAAGCATCAAAATAATAGCAATTATTACTGAGTATCTCAAAGTATTGTCATTCAGACATCACAACAACCCTGCAAAATAGTCTATTTTCTCACAGGATGAAATGCCTTATTTTATATAACATTTATTTAGCATCTTCTATGTGCCAGGAACTACAATAAGTGCTAAGAATCAGGTGGAGAACAAAAAGTACTACTGTAGCACTTATTTCATAATCCAGAAGAGGGAGACTGATGATAAACAAGCAAACAAATAAATGATCAAGTTATATGCCAATGAAGAACACAAATCGAGACACTGTTAGAGAAAATTATTGTTGGATGGAGGTTTGGCTAATTCAGACTGGGTGGCCAAGGAGGTCTCACTGAGGAGCTATTTGGAACAGAACCTGAATATCAAGAAGGCAACCAAACAAGTATCTAGGGGCAAAACATTTCAAGTAAAAAGAACAAGAGCACCGGTTCTAAGGCATTTTTGAGAAACAGGAAAAAAAAAAAAGCCAACAGATTAGTGTCAAGAGCAACAAGAAAAGTTGCTGGAGAGTTGGGAAGAGATTTGAAAGGCAGGTAGGATCTAGAACAGGAAGAGCAACATAGGTCATTGTAGAAATTTACATTTTTTCTAAATATCATGGAAAGTACTGGGAAATAAACCTGGTTTGTATTTCTAAAAGATATTTCTGGCTGCTGTGTGGAACCCATACCATAGAGAGGCAAAATAAAAATACAGGAAGAGTTGAGACGCTACTACAGTAATCTAGGGGAGAAAGAAACGATGATGATTTGAGCTACTGGGCTGTCGGCAACGAGAAGTGATCAGATCTGTGACATATGTGGCAGTAAAGCCAGCAGGACTTATTAATAGGTTACCCATATGTTGAAGGTGGGGAGGAAGGTGAGAGAGGGAGAAATCAAGGTGATTCTGAGATTTTCAGCTCGAGTAAATGAGTAGTGGTGATATTATACACTAAAATAGCTTTTTAGAAAGAAATCAAAAGTTCCATTTTGTTCAGGTTAAGTTTGAGATGTCTATTAAATATATGGCCACTGATATAGACTGGATATACAAGTTTGGAACTCTTGGAACAGTCACAGGTGGAGGAAAAGTCTGGGCGCCACTGGCATATAAATAATAATTAACATTCAAACCACCAGGGAAAGTACGAAGAAGAATAGAGCCTAGGAAAGAGCTCTGGGGCAACTGAACACTTCGCAATTGGGCAAAAGAGGAGGAATCAGCAAGAGAGAGTGAGAAAGATGCTTCAGTGGGGCAAGTGAGTACTAGGTAAGTACTGCTTTAGGAAAGCGCACACAAGAGATTGTTTTAGGAAGGCGAGATTATAATTATACCCCCAAAATTAGACGTTCAATAAAAGTACATTCATTCATTCAACCATGGACAATGTATTTCAGCTCCACTTAGTGTTAAGTCAGACTGAGAACAGTGAAAGATGCATCACCCTGTAGGCAGTCTTCAGATAAACAGACTCAATCTACGGGAAGTATATTTATAAATATTTTAAGCTAGGCATGAAGTGCTCTACAAGAGCTATAAGACTCCTCTAAAAAGCAAGCTCTACTGATCATATTCAATTTTCACAAAAGTAGTCCTTATTAAACTTGAAATTTAGTATCTAATTTTTAATGTATATAATGAGTATCTAAATTTTTTAAAATGTTATATGACTATAAGGAACTGCAAACACACAAAAAGGTCATTTTCTTCCAATGATCTCTATACATTCTACAAGATTTTAATTTTTTCTAAGATAATCTAGTATCAAAATACACCTCTAAATCTACAACATTAGCATTAAACCTTAAGACAATCAACCAGTTTATATTAAAATTCAAACTTGGAAAATTTCTCTAATAAAAATTGTTCTCAATAGGATTATGATAAATATTTTGAAATAAAATATGCCACGAGAACAAAATATTAGAATAGAGAGAAAATAAGGTATGATACCTCCTAAATTTATGTATTCTACAACCAGGGAAAATTTTAAAAATCTTTAAAAGGCAATCATAACATTTCTTCAGTTATTAAACTTTTCTACCATTTCTTTATGTATATTTTTCTCATATAAAACACTGCTTTTACATTCTTTTCACTTGTAGGAGTATAGAAAACTATACATAGGGCAAAGTTTTACATGCAGTAGAACCCTTTACCAGTAGTAATAAAGTCACTTTACCTGATACAAGATGCTTCTCTGATAGCATGATTTTTGTAACAGGACTTCGGTGAACCGTGAAAGTCTGAAAAAGCTGAGGACCTGACCCAACTGTCTCTGGGTGCTGTACAATCACTCGTACTGCTCCGGAGCTTGTACCATAGGCGATCTCAATCCAGTTACCACTGACACCTACACAAAGTCAAAAGTTGAAAGGTAGTATATTAGATGACAATAAAGAGAAAGCTGCCTTAAAAAGCTTCCCTATGATAAAAGAGGCAGAGCTGCATTCAGGGCTTATATCAGTCCCAAATCCAACTCAACAGAGACTTCTCTGGTCATCTTAAAATCATGATATCTTTCATAAATCTTTTCCTAACTCTCACTCCAAGACAGACTGCTTCCCTACTTCCTTGTACTATGTATGGGACTCTATCATAGTATCTGTAACACACTAATCCTGTATTTATATCCATGTCTATCTACCTCTATTCCTTATTGACGAGACTGAATCATAATCATCTTTTTAACTGTCACCTTTCTGGGTGTTTAAGACATAGTAGGTACTCAATACTTGCTTAAAGAACTAATAAATCTGCATGTCAAGAATGTCACTGAAAGAACAATATTCCTAAAGCAATATTCCATATTACTTCTAGCTTAGAATGACCACCTGTTTTACTTTTATTACAATATTGCATCATCCTTGAATAATCAAGCATTATATAAACCATTTAAAGTTTCAAAACACTGAACTATGGCATAAACACACCCATTACATTGCTTGCATCATAGTTACCTGTGTTGCCTCTTCTAATCATGTACAGCTAATCATGTTAGGTTTAGCCATGGCTTTTTTTAAAAAACAAGTGCTCAGACCCCATCACAAATTTAAAGATAGGATGGAGCTCCATAACCTATGGAGTTTCACAGATAGAGAACCTCTTAGTTTTACAAGCTGTTCTTTCTGATTCTCCCCAAAATAGTTGCATCAAAGGAAAAAGAACATCCACAGAAAACACTTCCTCTAACCTGGAAAGATGACTCCATGTTCATGCCTTAAAAGTCCCCCTGCCACCACAAAAGAAGTGCTTTGATTTAAAAAAAAAAAAAAAAAAATCAAACAATTACAGGTAGATCTACCATATGACCCAGCTATTCCACTGTTGGGAACATACCCAGAGGAATGGAAATCATCATGCTGAAGAGATACCTGTACTCCAACGTTTACTGCAGCACTATTTATAATAGCCAAGAGTTGGAATCAGTCCAAATGTCCATCATCAGATGAGTGGATAAGGAAAATGTGGTATATCTACACAATGGAATTCTACTCTGCTATAAAAACGGATGAGATACTACCATTCGCAACAACATGGATGGCCTTAGAGAAAATTATATTAAGTGAAACAAGTCAGGCACAGAAAAAGAAATACCACATATTCTCACTTACTTGTGGGAGCTAAAAATAAATAAACACAAACAAATAAGGAGGCGAGGAAAGAAGACACAACAATCACAGTTCCTTGAACTTGTTAAGACAAGTGAATACATATGATGTGGTGGGGAGGGGAGAAAGGTAGGGCAGAAAGAGGAATGGGTAAAGGGTCATGAAAATCAACTACAATGTACATTGAGAAGTTAAAATTAAAAAAAAAAAAAAATCCACATCTCATTATAGAGCAGGGCTCAGCAAACTTTCTGTAAAGGGTCAGATGACAAATTTTTTTTTTTTTTCCTGTCTTTTTCGTGACCGGTACTCAGCCAGTGAGTGCACGGCCATTCCTATATAGGATCCGAACCCGTGGCGGGAGCGTCGCTGCGCTCCCAGGGCCGCACTCTCCCGAGTGAGCCACGGGCTCGGCCCAGATGACAAATATTTTAAACTTTGCATGCCATATTATCTCTGCCACAACCTCTTAACCCTGTCATTGTGGATATTAGATATACAAAAGCAGCCAAAGACAGTATGTCAAGCTATTAACAAAAACAGCTGGTGTGGCCAGCCACCTGTGTTTTGTTGATCCCTGTTCTAGATAGTTTAAATGCTACTATAATTTCAATCAAATTCATCTATATACATTAGAATATTTCTTTCATATGAAGATTATGGTTTCCTTTAATGAATTCAATAAAATGATAATCTTGTATAAGTAACACATTCAAACCTATTAATACTATTGAATATAAGTTAATATTTCTTAGAATTCCTTTCATGACAGATAAATTTAAAATTTCCCATTTACGTTTCTTTCACTCTATAATACAGAATACAGAACAAATCTGTTAATTTTATTGTAATGGCCTCTGAAAGGCAATAAAAATTATATATAGAGAGAGCTTCCAAATAAAATGTCTTTTCTACAACATAAACTTAAAAATTCCCAAGTAAATAAGCTTATTTTCAAATACGAATAGTCTAAGAGCTTTTTTTTGTTGTTAAAATAATAAAAAGCTCCTAATTTCAAACTAAAATCAGTTATTTCAATAGGAAGGTAAATGTGCAGAATATTTTTTCTAATTTCAGTTAATATTGTAATAATATAGCTTAACAAATACAAATCAAGAGGGAAAAAGTTCTAATTTCACACTTCAAATTATGTTTGCTTACTGGTTATGTTTGACTTCAGTATAAAACCAAATATAAATTTTAGACTAATAGAGATAAAATCCTTATCACTGAAGTTCTCAAACAGAAAGAACCAGATTAGTTTTATCTAGTCATGTAATAAACTAATAAATAAAAACACACTCTTAAAAAAGCTTTAAGAATTTATGATAATTAGCCATGTACTAACTTGTTTTGGGCGTGAGGTAAACACTGAGAGCAGTAATCGCATCATTTGAAGGATCATGATAAAGTTCAGTGACAAGAAGATCATTATCCTTCATTCGTAAAGGGAACTTCTGCATATCTAAAAAATGACAATTTTTAAATAGCATTAAAATACAAGTAAATAGTGCATCTATTTAAAACTAAAAAGTAATGTTTTCTTGTTCTCATTTTAAAAATCATATTAAATAGAAGCCTGTTAAGTGTCCACATACTTACCTATGTAATATATTGATCCATTGTTACATCCCAGTAGAAGGAATGACCCAGCAGTGTCATAACTAGTTATAGGAACAACATCTTGGACCTGATGTAGTAAGATTATTTATTAGATGTTAGATAGTAATCATAATTTTTTTTCTGTTTAATTTCCTCAAAACTTTGACTCTTTTGACGTAAAGGCAACCAACATCCAACTTTAATATGGCTTAGAAAATGAACTTTAAGAGTGCATGCATGTGAACATGCACACGCACGCACACACACACACCACCTGACAGGGAACTCTAAAAAATCATCAACATAATATCTTGCAAAGATTTTCTTAAAAATATATTTCCCACAGCAGCACTTTCCTTTCTGAATGTAGATGGATTATTTCCTTTTCCTGCCCATGATCACTAGATCACAGCCCACTGGAACTGGAAAGCCAAGTCTGCCCAGGTCCCTTCTCTTTCTCACACAAGAGATTAAATGACCTGCCCAAAGTCACATAGTAAGTAAGGGAAAGAATAAGAGCCAATGAACAGATCAACTGATTTCCAGACAGCCCTTGCTCCCTTGATAATTTATTATAATTTCTTTGAAAAGGTAGTATTCTCTATTTTCACTTTCCTTATTAAAGATTTTTACCTGTTTTCTAGAAAATGTCAAGGCAAACAAAGTCCTATATGCGTGTGTTTGTTTAAATACTGGAATAAAAAAAATCAGCTTTTCCAAGCAAATCAATCTAATTTACAAATTAATAACTGCCAGTTAAAAGAAAAAGGCATGAGTTTTAGTACAAAACAAAATTCAAAAGAAAAAATACAAAAGATGTTAGAGTAGTGGCAATACGAGATCGAAACGAATCTTCCATTTATAGCCAGGCCAGAGACGCATGTGAAACTTCACAGATGACATTTAAAAGAAATATTAGACACCAAGTTTTGCAAAGAGAAGTCAAAAGAGATTTCCAATAATTTAAAAATCAAAAATGTTAAGGGACTTTTATTTCTCATATTTACATTCCATTTGAAAAGTTAAAATCTAAACATTTGTTTAACAGTGAGTACTTTTTATGTACCAGATGTTACCCAAGAGAACAAGTACTAGACTGGAGATAAGGGATGTGAGATATCACTTCTGATCTGTAAGAGCTTGTAAACTTTTGAGAGAGAAAGAAAAATAAAAAACAATTACAGTGTGGTAGGCATTAACATAGAGTGTGCAATACAATCACAGAGGAGGGAGGAGAGACTGTCCTCTCCATGCTGGTGGGGAAGATGAGCAAAGAAGGGCTAATAGTTGGTTAGAATCTGGTGCTGATAACACTGACCCAGGCCCAGGGTTCAATCCCTGTACCAGCCAGCTGCCAAAAAAACCAAGGGAAGGGTTCAGAGAGAAAGGAAATCTTGAAACTAAAGTCAGTCAGAGGAAGGGGAGAGGAAATGTCTGACAGAACAGCAAGTAAAAGAAACAAAGACTCTAGGTCCATTTTACTTTAAAAAAAAAAAAACCAACTAACTAAGAAAGAGCTAAAACTTAGAAATAATGAGTCCTCTAAGTCATTCATGTACATGTCTCTAATTTCTGTATGTACCTTCTTGGTGTCATGCACAGTAATAAATTACACTAGAAATATTTCTGCAAAGAATCCAATCATCATGCCCTAACATCAGGCCAAGCTTCCAGTTTTGTAGCAGGTGAACAACTGAGAACTTTTCAGTGATATGAGTAAAGATGTCTAAAGAATGGAGGGAAGACTGCTTTATACACCACTGACCAATTTTCTCACCCCAGTTAGCTGGTCCTTTTTAGCTCCAGCACTACAGGAAGAGCTTCAACTCCTACCCCACAATCTTCACAGCAGAAAGATAGGGATAGATAAAGCCATGAGAGATTCCTCTCCCTTTGGACCCATTTTTCAATGAAAGATTGGCAGCAGCCTGGAGCTTCCTAAGGCACATCAAAGACAAACATTTTTACCATATGTTCTTTGGGAGGATGGGCTAGAGGCTTCCAACGTCTTTATCTGCAACCCTTAACCATGTCCTGCTTTTCTTTCCATGTCTACCCCTCAGTACGGGAAGAAGAGAAAAGGAGATGATGAGCAGTGGTACAAAGGAGTTAGTACTGCCGAGTTCTTCTCTCCTCACACAAGCAAGGAGGCAACCATCGTGTAGCCTGCTCTTCCTTACCCTAACAATTTCTAGTCAAGGATCTGAGAAACCATACTGACTAGTATAGATGACCCTTGAAACAACACGGGTGTGAACTGTGCGGGTTTACTTATATGCAGATTTTTTTCATTTTGTAAACAGATGATGTAAACTTATGGTTTTGATAGATACAGTAGAGTACTATAAATGTATTTTCTCTTCTTTGATTTTCTTAATAGCATTATCTTTCTCTAGCTTACATTATTCTAAGAATACAGTATATAATACATATAATAGACAAAATACGTGTTAATTGACTATTTAAGACCCCTAGAATCTTTTAACCACAATCTCCATAACTGTAAAATCATTATTTTTTACAGTATGTCTTAACCCTCATTCATTACTTTTTACAATCACTTACCTAAATTTATCAACATATTTACCAACTTCTTTCCCAACCACTTCTTCCCCTTCAACTGTAAATATCCTTCTTATCAAAGGGCATGTCTTTAACAGTCCTTTTATGGAGGGTTATGAGTGACAAACTCCATCAGCATTATCTGAAAACATCTTTCTCATTCATGTCTGAATGACAGTCTTGCTGTGTACAAAATCCTCAGTTGAAAGGCACTTTCCCTACCATTCTAAGCCCCTTGTCTTCTGGCATCTACTGCTGCTGTTGATGAGTCTGCTTTAAGTCTAATTAATTACAGGCAACATGTCATTACTCTGTGGACATTTTTATCATATTTTTTATCTTTTTTACACCACAATGTATGTAAATATTCAGCCTCTTAAGAGTTGGTGCATTTGTTTACCCAAGAGATTCTTGTCTTTCTCTATTTCTTCCAAATTATTAGCGGTTTATCTTTTTCCAATACTGCCTCTCCTCCACTCTGTTCCTTTCCAAAATATCATTTTTTCTTTCTCTTTCATATTTTCCATCTCACTCTCAATTCATTGTGAATGATTTTCTCAGATAGGTTTGTCAATTCATTAATCGTCTTTTAGCTGTGCTTCTATTTAACACATTGAGAGTTTTTTGTTTTTCTAAGTTTTCAATGACCTTTTAATTTCTAGTATTTCATTTTCCTCCATTTCCTGATTGGTCCTATTCCTTCATTATAGTCTATTCCATCCTTTATCTCTTTAATAATGTAAAACATTTATTTTTAGTAGCTTTCTACTTGTTCAATTATTTCCAGTTTGGGGGGCATGAATACTCCTATATTTTGCATTTGATGACTTTCCCTCACTTGCTTCCACATGTGGTTTACAAACATTGGGGGGGGGGGTGTTATGAGCTCACCTTAGCAGTGATTATTTCTTAAATAGGAGTCCTATTTCACCTATCCTTGTGTGGAGTAACCTCTCTTATGAAAGTGTCCCATTTGGTTTCAGGTCTGCTTCTAGGCATGTAAATACTCCTAGACTAGTTTCTCAAATTGGAGTTCCATACCACAAAGGCATGTCTTTGTGCTTCAATTCACATATTTGTACTTCTAACTTAAATATCTTCCTTTCAATTTGTCATGGATGATTCCCCCCTACACCACCATTCCTCAATCCAAGATACCAAACACATGTTCTAAGACTGTTGGGCAAAATTTTCCCAGTCTTCTTCTCAGGGACCAAGACAGACCTTTAAAGCTTCAGATTTTTGCAGGAGGCTCAATTTCCATTGTTCCATGAAGCCATGCCTCCCACTTTTGCTAAACTCCCAGACCCTAGAACCTTTGTCTTGATACATGTTATGCAAGCATGAATAAAATATAATTTAATACTTCATACAGACACTATACATACAGTTTTAATATTTTTATCCAGTATTTCTATATGTCAGTAGCAGAGGGACTTTTATCAACTAACTCAGCTACCATACTGTAAATTCTGTAAGCAAATATAACATACTTAGGACAGCAGTTAGTACATAACACATACCTAAAAATCAATCCTCTCCCCCAACAAATTGTGGGCCCACCTTATTCCTATTCCTAACATGAAAGGGTTTGTAAACCTATTACAAGAAAAAAAAAAAAAAAAGCCTGCTTCTGACATCAGTGCTACAGGTGCCTCACAGCAAGAAAGGAGAGAAGCTAAATCAAATGAGCCTCCCCAATTCTTGTACAGCCTAACCATCAGACCACAGGATTTCACCCTGACTCCTTATTCTCAGAGTGCTATTTCCTCCTCAAACGCAGCCTCTACTGTTCACTTAGAGGCTAGGCTGTCACTCAGATGGTGACTTTGGCTGAAGAACCCTAGTCCTCAAAATGAACACAGGGATAATTCTGATTTTTTAGGAAGCAAAGCAGACGATGACTTTCCAGGACTAACTTCCAAAACTGTCTCTGTTTTGACATGATAATGAAACACGTATAATCTATGTTTCCAATATAAGTCTAAATTTCAACTCAACTTGGGAAGGACCTAAAGTTGATATCCTGCTATGTGACTCAGCCTAGACTACCTATTTGACAACACAAATTCCTTACTACTAATCTTTTGAGATGTAATTTTCATTAGTATTTTACAGAAGCTGTCCTAATGAGACACTGCTATACCAACAAAAATTTTACAACACTTTTAGACTTACACACACACACACACACACACACACACACACACAGAGTATAGTGGTTCACCTGATTCACATACTTCAAATCAATGTTCATTATACAACTGGAGTAAAGAACTACAAGGATTGTCCTGTGTACTTTCTGTGAGACTCATGGGCAGAACTGCTGCTAAAGGCCAAATAAGAACTTACACAACTGGTGTCACAGCAGTCACAGAAGTCAGCCTCAGGTCAGAATTGTCTGCTGAGATTTACAGATCAGATGCCAAGATTTCATTACATACCATCTCTGTACTCAAGTACAAAGAAATTCATCTGGTTGGCCTATAAGGCTGTGTTTGCTGCATGAATGCTCAACTTTCCTAAGGTCTCCTTGAAATGTGTAACAAATCTACTTTGTCAGACATGATTTGCAATTCATGCATTTACGAAGCAAGAAGCAGCAGGTCAGATATGGGACCAAAAGCTTGCAACTAAGTATCCACTTTGAGGATGCTAGCACGGTTTTAAGGATCTCAAAGATACTAAAAATTTTATATGTATGTACTTTTAAAAATGTTAGTAAAAACAGGCTTCCAGTCAAGATGGCAGAATAGACGGTCCCCAGCGTCTCTGTCTCCCACAAATCAGACAATTTACAACTATTAAAAAGCACCTATAGCCAAGCTGGGGCCACTAATGCTCAGGGGAAGAAGACGAGATACTTGCAGAGTGCATGAAGGCAGGAGAAGCCACAATGAGAGAAAGAAAGAACTGTTCTCACCATTTTGAGCCCCAGCCGCTTCAAGGCTGGCCCTGGTGAGCACATGGAGCAGTAACTGGCAAAAGCCACAGCTGTGCCTTTCGGATGAAGTTGCCTGTAGGCTGCAGGGGAGAAGAGGGCCTTGATGGCCCTCAGGCCAGCAGGAACACTAACAGGGTTCCCGTGGACCCACACAGGAGCAAGGAGCCACAACAACTGAAAAAAAGGAGCCACCCAGAGGCCAGTGAATCATAGCATGGCCCATCCCATGGGAAGTGTTTGCAGCATGGGCAGTGGGGGAGACAGACCGATCGGGGGAACACTGGGACACAGCATGGACAGCTGATCTGCCCCCCAGTCAGCACAGGATCACTCAGTGGAGACTGGTCAAGAATGCAGAACTGCATGGGGAGCAGTTTGTTGAAAAGACTTAAGCCCAAACCAGAGTTTCTACACAAACCAGGTGTGAAAATGTTAGTAAAAAACAAAAAAGGTAACAAAAAGGCATGCTCCTTTAGGAATCCAAATATACTCCAGCAGTTTTACTGCATAGATAATATGGTTTCCCCGGCCACTAAAAGCTCAGACTTGACATGATTGGTAAAGTAATCCACCTAAGAACAGAACTTCTATAAATCATTAAAATTCACATTCCTCTTTACATAAATATCACCAACTAAAGAATTCTATTCAACTTCCCTTTACTAAACTTTAGATCTACATTCTTTCCCACATTCCTTGGCCCATTATTATTTTTGTAAATTTATTTATTTTAATTGACACATTGTAATTGTACATGTTAGTAGGGTACAATTCGATGTTTTGATACATATATATATTGTATAATGATCATGTCAGGGTAGCTGGTGTATACATCACCTTATGCCTTTATCATTTCTTTGTGGTGAAAACATTCAACAGTCTTTCTTCTAATTATTATGTAGTATTCAAAACTTAACTGCTAACCATAGTCACCCTTCCGTGCAACAGAACATCAGTACTCATTCCTCCTAATTGTAATTTTGTATCCATTGCCTTGGCCCATTATTTTTATGCTAACAACCATGACAATGCCCTTTACTGTGCCTACATGGAAAGCCTACTCTAGCTAATATTTTTTTCCTACAAATATGACTTTGACATCTTTATCAAAAATGAAACCTAATTTTCCCAGATTGTAATTCCTTTACCTGGAAGTCATTCATTTTCTCACCATCTCCCCAGAGTCATAATATTTCAAGAATGCTCCTCCCACAACCTCAACTCATCATGCCATTGAGTTATCATGTCTCTGCTCAGACTATCACTTTCAGATCAACCCATGACCTTTGCTGAGGATCTTGGCACATGGATCACAGTTAACTTTTATCTCACTCTCTATTAATATCTTGGCAACCAAATGTCCATACTGACGTCACTTATAGTTTCCCATCCCCCATCTCAAAGACTTTCATCTGTAAGTCAGTTCAGTGGGTGATTTATTTTTTAATTTTATTTTATTTTTTAAATTTTATTTTGTCCATATACATTGTAGCTGATTAATGCTCCCCATCACCAAAACCTCCCTCCCTTCTCCCTCCCCCTCTCCCCCCCAACCATGTCCTTTCTGTTTGTTTGTTGTATCAACTTCAAATAATTGTGGTTGTTATATCTTCTTCCCCCGCCCCCCGGTTTGTGTGTGTATGTGTGTATGTGTGTGTGAATTTATATATTAATTTTTAGCTCCCTCCAATAAGTGAGAACATGTGGTATTTCTCTTTCTGTGCCTGACTTGTTTCACTTAATATAATTCTCTCGAGGTCCATCCATGTTGTTGCAAATGGCAGTATTTCATTCGTTTTTATAGCTGAGTAGTATTCCATTGTGTAGATGTACCACATTTTCCGTATCCACTCATCTGATGATGGGCATTTGGGCTGGTTCCAACTCTTGGCTATTGTAAAGAGTGCTGCGATGAACATTGGGGAACAGGTATACCTTCGACTTGATGATTTCCATTCCTCTGGGTATATTCCCAACAGTGGGATGGCTGGGTCGTATGGTAGAGATCTATGTGCAATTGTTTAAGGAACCTCCATACCATTTTCCATAGAGACTGCACCATTTTGCAGTCCCACCAACAATGTATGAGAGTTCCTTTTTCTCCGCAGCCTCGCCAGCATTTATCGTTCATAGTCTTTTGGATTTTAGCCATCCTAACTGGGGTTAGATGGTATCTCAATGTGGTTTTGATTTGCATTTCCCGGATGCTGAGTGATGTTGAGCATTTTTTCATATGTCTGTTGGCCATCTGTATATCTTCCTTAGAGAAATGCCTACTTAGCTCTTTTGCCCATTTTTTAATTGGGTTGCTTGTTTTCTTCTTGTAAAGTTGTTTGAGTTCCTTATATATTCTGGATATTAATCCTTTGTCAGATGTATATTTTGCAAATATTTTCTCCCACTCTGTTGGTTGTCTTTTAACTCTTTTAATTGTTTCTTTTGCTGTGCAGAAGCTTTTTAGTTTGATATAATCCCATTTGTTTATTTTTCCTTTGGTTGCCTGTGCTTTTGGGGTCGTATTCATGAAGTCTGTGCCCAGTCCTATTTCCTGAAGTGTTTCCCCTATGTTTTCTTTAAGAAGTTTTATTGTCTCAGGGTGTATATTTAAATCCTTAATCCATTTTGAGTTGATTTTAGTATACGGTGAGAGGTATGGATCTAGTTTCATTCTCCTGCATATCGATATCCAGTTATCCCAGCACCACTTGCTGAAGAGGCAGTCCCTTCCCCAGTGAATAGGCTTGGTGCCTTTGTCAAAGATCAGATGGCAGTAAGTGTGTGGGTTGATTTCTGGATTCTCTATTCTATTCCATTGGTCAGTGTGTCTGTTTTTATGCCAGTACCATACTGTTTTGGTTATTATAGCTTTGTAGTATAGCTTAAAGTCAGGTAGTGTTATGCCTCCAGCTTTATTTTTTTTGCTGAGCATTGCTTTGGCTATTCGTGGTCTTTTATTGTTCCATATAAATGTCTGAATAGTTTTTTCCATTTCTGAGAAAAATGTCTTTGGAATTTTGATGGGGATTGCATTGAATTTGTATATCACTTTGGGTAGTATGGACATTTTCACTATGTTGATTCTTCCAATCCAAGAGCATGGAATATCTTTCCATCTTCTTGTATCCTCTCTAATTTCTCTCAGCAGTGGTTTGTAGTTCTCATTATAGAGATTTTTCACCTCCTTGGTTAACTCAATTCCTAAGTATTTTATTTTTTTGGTGGCTATTGTAAATGGGCAGGCTTTCTTGATTTCTCCTTCTGCATGTTCACTATTGGAGAAAAGAAATGCTACTGATTTTTGTGTGTTGATTTTGTATCCTGCTACTGTGCTGAAATCATTTATCAATTCCAACAGTTTTTTTGCAGAGGTTTTAGGCTGTTCGATATATAGGATCATGTCATCTGCAAACAGGGACAGTTTGACTTCATCTTTTCCAATCTGGATGCCCTTTATTTCCTTCTCTTCTCTGATTGCTCTGGCTAGTACTTCCAACACTATGTTGAATAGGAGTGGTGAGAGTGGGCATCCTTGTCTAGTGCCTGTTCTTAAAGGAAAAGCTTTCAGCTTTTCCCCATTCAGGATGATATTGGCAGTGGGTTTGTCATATATGGCTTTAATTATGTTCAGATACTTTCCCTCTATACCTAACTTATAGAGGGTCTTTGTCATGAATGAGTGCTGAACTTTATCAAATGCTTTTTCAGCATCTATAGAGATGATCATATGGTCCTTGTGTTTGAGTTTATTAATATGGTGTATCACATTTATTGATTTGCGTATGCTGAACCAACCTTGCATCCCTGGGATGAATCCCACTTGATCGTGATGAATAATTTTACGTATGTGTTGCTGTATTCTGTTTGCTAGTATCTTAGTGAGGATTTTTGCATCTATATTCATCAAGGATATCGGCCTGTAGTTTTCTTTTTTGGTTATATCTTTACCTGGTTTTGGTATCAGGATGATGTTTGCTTCATAGAATGAGTTTGGGAGATTTGCGTCCGTTTCAATCTTTTGGAACAGTTTGTAAAGAATCGGTGTCAATTCCTCTTTGAATGTTTGGTAAAATTCTGCTGTGAATCCATCTGGTCCTGGGCTTTTCTTTGTTGGGAGCCTTCTGATAACAGCTTCAATCTCCTTTATTGTTATTGGTCTGTTCAAATTTTCTACGTCTTCACGGTTCAGTTTTGGGAGCTTGTGTGTGTCCAGAAATTTATCCATTTCCTCCAGATTTTCAAATTTGTTGGCGTATAGTTGTTTATAGTAGTCTCGAATGATTCCTTGTATTTCAGATGAATCAGTTGTAATATCGCCTTTTTCATTTCTAATTTTTGTTATTTGAGTCTTCTCTCTTCTTTTTTTTGTTAGCCATGCTAATGGTTTGTCAATTTTATTTATCTTTTCAAAAAACCAACTTTTTGATTCGTTGATCTTTTGAATTGTTTTTTGGTTTTCAATTTCATTCAGTTCTGCTCTGATCTTAATGATTTCTTTCCGTCTGCTAACTTTAGGATTGGATTGTTCTTGTTTTCTAGTTCTTTAAGGTGAAGTGTTAGGTTGTTCACTTGCCATCTTTCCATTCTTCTGAAGTGAGCATTTAATGCAATAAATTTTCCCCTCAATACTGCTTTTGCAGTATCCCACAGGTTTTGGTATGATGTATCATTGTTTTCATTAGTTTCAATAAACTTTTTGATTTCCTGCTTGATTTCTTCTTGGACCCATATGTCATTAAGTAGAATGCTGTTTAATTTCCATGTGTTTGTATAGTTTCCAGAGTTTCGTTTGTTATTAATTTCTAGTTTTAATCCATTGTGGTCTGAGAAGATACATGGGATAATTCCAATTTTTTTGAATTTATTGAGACTTGATTTGTGACCTAATATGTGATCTATCCTGGAGAATGATCCATGTGCTGATGAGAAGAATGAATATTCTGAGGTTGTTGGGTGGAATGTTCTGTAGATATCTGCCAATTCCAATTGGTCTAGAGTCTTGTTTAGATCTTGTGTTTCTCTACTGATTCTTTGCCTAGATGAGCTGTCTAATATTGACAGTGGAGTGTTCAGGTCCCCTGCTATTATGGTATTATTGTCTATTTCCTTCTTTAGGTCTAATAGAGTTTGTTTTATAAATCTGGCTGCTCCAACATTGGGTGCGTACATATTTATGATTGTTATGTCTTCTTGATGGATCAGTCCTTTTATCATTAAGTAGTGTCCCTCATTGTCTCTTTTTATGGTTTTTAGTTTAAAGTCTATTTTGTCAGATATAAGAATAGCCACTCCAGCTCGTTTTTCTTTTCTGTTTGCATGGTAAATCTTTTTCCATCCTTTCACTCTTAGTCTGTGTGAATCTTTATGGGTGAGGTGGGTCTCTTGTAGGCAGCATATAGTTGGGTCCTGCTTTTTGATCCAGTCAGCCAGTCTGTGTCTTTTAATTGGGGAATTTAAGCCTTTAACATTAAGACTTGTTATTGAAAGGTGTTGATTTATTCCTAGCATTTTCTTGGTTGTTTGGTTGTCTTAGGTGTCTTTTGTTCCTTGCTTTCTGATTTACTGTTTGGTTTCTTTGTTTGTTGGTTCCTTAGGTTGTAGATAGTGTTTTTGTTAGCTTGTTTTCTCTTCCCGAATGCCATTTTTATTGTACTAGCGGGTTTAGATTTTTCTTAGGTTTTTATGGCAGTGGTAGTTATTTTTCAGGAACCAAACCCAGTACTCCCTTGAGGATTTCTTGTAAGGGTGGTCTTGTGGTAGTGAACTCCCGCAGTTTTTGTTTGTCTGAGAAATATACTATTTGCCCCTCATTTCGGAAGGATAGCCTTGCAGGGTAGAGTATTCTTGGCTGGCAATCTTTGTCTTTTAGTATTTTGAAAATATCATCCCATTCCTTTCTAGCTTTTAGGGTTTGTGATGAAAAGTCTGATGTTAACCTGATTGGGGCTCCCTTATAGGTGATTTGACGCTTCTCTCTTGCAGCTTTTAAGATTCTCTCTTTGTCTCTGAGTTTTGCCAATTTGACTATGACATGTCTTGGAGAAGGCCTTTTGGGGTTGAATACGTTTGGAGATCATTGAGCTTCCTGGATCTGAAGATCTGTGACTTTTCCTATACCTGGGAAGTTTTCTGCCACTATTTTGTTGAATATGTTTTCAATGGAATCTCCATTTTCCTCCCCTTCTGGAATACCCATGACTCGGATATTTGAGCGCTTGAGGTTGTCTGATATCTCTCTCAGATTTTCTTCCATGTCCTTGATTCTTTTTTCTTTCTTTCTGTCTGCTTGTGTTATTTCAAACAGCCCATCTTCAAGTTCAGAGGTTCTCTCTTCAACTTCGACAAGCCTGCTGGTTAAACTCTCCGTTGTGTTTTTTATTTCGCTGAATAACTTCTTCAGTTCAGCAAGTTCTGCTACATTTTTTTTCAGGACATTGATTTCCTTGTATATTTCCTCTTTCAGATCCTGTATACTTTTCCTCATTTCATCATGATGTCTAGCTGAGTTTTCTTGTATCTCATTCAGTTTCCTTAGAATTATCACTCGAAATTCCTTGTCAGTTATTTCAAGGGCTTCTTGTTCTATAGGATCTAGAGTATGAGATTTATTAACTTTTGGTGGTGTACTTTCTTGATTTTTTGTATTTCTGGTGTCTTTTTTTTGGTGTTTATTCATTGTGGCAGGGGGTTTCACAGTCCACCGGTTTAAGACTAATGACTAACTAGGATGTTGCTGTGGTTGCCAATTTGGTATGGCTCCCGCCGTGACTGCTCAGTTGGCCTCTAGTGTCTTGTGTGTGTGGTTGCCTCGGGTCTTGGGCTTCTCCGGGGATCCACCTTTCTAGTCAGCTTGTACTCTGCTGGGCTGGTGGATCACATACCACAGGGTGTGTGATCTCTGTTGAGCTTTCACTTTCTGTACAGGACTTCTCCCCGTTCCGTGTGCTCTGGCCCAGGCTGTTAGATCGTGCAGTGGCGACCCCACCAGGTGTGTGGTTTCTGTCGAGTCTCCACCTCCCTGGCCGCACGTCTCCCCCCTCTGTGCACACTGTGCTGGGCTGGGGCGTGTCTTCTGCACCCCTCGTCTATCAGCTGGGCCTTCAAGACCCTGCTCAGCACCGCCTCGCCCAGGAAGTCTACCAGGTTTCTGCTAGGCACAGACGACCGGTCTCTCTGGGTGCCTTTGTAGCACTGTGTAGATCTTTCTCGGGTCTTGTTCACCTTTGTATCCCCCCGGTATAAACCGAGTCTAGTGCCTGCCTGCAGCCTGCTCTCCGGCAGGTTCAAGCGGACCTGGGAACTCTCCTACCACACTATTCCCAACCAGAAATTCGTTAGGCTTTTTTCCAAACTGGTGGTCGCAGAGATGGTATCTGCCTCCCAGCAACAGGAAGTTTACCGGGGCCGGAGTCCAGGGTGTGGTGGAGTGACAGTCGGCCCGCCCGTACTTCCTAGCCCTCCCAAAACTGGTCGGGACGCCCCACACCCCCAGCCCTGCCAGAGAACCGCGGAGGGAGTGGGAGAGGAGGTCGGCCCGCAGGGTCCGGAAAGCCCCGCGCCAGGCCAAGCAAATGGGCTCAGTGATGGCCGAGCAGGGCGGAGCTGCCCGCACCTGGGAAAATGGAGGCAGCACCGTGGCAGTGAGTGGCCTGGTGGTGCAGGCGGGAGCCGCGTGGGCATCCACCCCCCGAACAGAGCTGTGCCAGGGATCACTCACAGTGCTGTGCCAGGTCGGGCACTCGCTCTTTCTCTGGTTTGTTGCCTTCCGTGTTCTCGGCGCTGCCGCCTCGGGCTGTTCAGTCGCGGCGCCGCTCGGGCGCTCCCAGGAATCTTCTTTAATGCCGGCCTGAAACCTCGAATCCTGAATAGGGCAGCTGGCCGCCTTCAGCGCGGCCCCAGCCTCCGGGAACCTGGCTGCATCCACAGCAGCCCTGGCGCCGTGTTCCCTGTTTCAAGACTCACTTTTGCAGCTAAGAATCAGTTCTTTTCCTGCTCCACACTTCAAAGCTGTTGCCTGTAAATGAGGCAGCCTCTCCTGCCGGGGGCAAAGTGGCGTTGAGCCCCTACGACCGGCCAGCAGCAGCAGTCCTCCCTTAAGAGATGGCCAGAGGAAGGTCCACAAGTTTCCCGGCTGCCTGAGGCCCAGTGGCCACCTTTTCCACCTCAGCTACTCCGCGCCAGCCGCCGCAGCCGCCGCCATCTTGAAACTCTCTCCAGTGGGTGATTTAAATTGTCTATATACTGAGAACTACTCTGACACTAAAATCTTAAATCATTGACCATAACCTCCTATCTTTCCAACAATTCTTTTTCCTTATAAGTCATCAATCTACTTTAACTTCCCTCTAGTGCCTTGACAACTCTGCATCCTTATTGGCCTACCTCACACTTCCTTACTACCACTTCTTGATCTCACAATTTCAACTACTTGCCATCTTTATATTTTTTCATCCCTTGGTGTATCACATTCATTTTATTAAAACTCCAATCCTAAATCTGGCCAATACTCTGCTTTCTTATCTCTTGCTCCTGTTCCCAATACTGAGCACTAATGGAGAAAGAAACTTGCATAACTCTATCACCCAGGTCCACTGCAAACGTATGATTTATTATCTCTACAAATTTTGATACATACTTCCAATGTCTTTCTCTTTATCCTTCCTCACCCTTCTGTTATAGAGAAAGAAGTGTCTCTACTCTGCTGGGTCAACTGTTCTAGCTGTGTTCCAGATCCCATACAGTCCTGATTTCTATGGAACCAGAAATCACCTCCATTCTTTCAATCTTCAGGTACTTTCTCTGGCAACTCCCCTCTCTGGCTACAAGCATGCTCAAGCTTCCCCTATTCTAGAGAAAAAATAAAGCACTGAGCATCTTCTTTTTTTTTTTTTTTTTCTATCTAGCCTTGATCTTTAAGCTATCACTTTGGTCGCTGCTTTCCTTCACCACCAAACTTCTTGAAAGATAAATCTGAATTTGCTGTCTTTAATCTATGATCTTTTAATTCCTCGGTTCCTGCAACCTGGCTTTCCCCCACCAAAACCTAATTAATATACATTTGCAAATGATAACCAGTGTCATTTCTCAATCATATCATATGTGTCCCTTTAGTGCTTGATCTTCAATTCTGTCCTCTTAAATGTTAATCAGTTTTAATTTTGACTTTTCTTTTATATACCCTCTCAATGGAAAATCTTATTGATTCTTATTTTTTAAATTATCACAGAAGTATTATGGATTTCAAATATTTATTTCTAGTCCTTTCTTCTTTCCTAAAATTCCAAAGGAGTACTCTCAATAATATACTGAACACCTACATTTGGATGCCACAGGAATTTCACTTAATCAATCTAATTATTCCTCACCCTACCCACCAGCATATCCTGCTTCTCTTCACATGTTCCCAATCAATTCAAAACATTATTAACCACTAGATTATCAAAACTAGAAATCTATCTCATTCTTTAATTCTCCACATCAATCAGATGCCAGTCCTGTTATTTTAGGAAGGTCTATGATATGTTTTTCAAATAGACTCATCTTCGCCACCTCTGCCACTTCTGTCATTAACTGAAATTCTCCGCTTCTCTTGCTGGATTACTGGAGTAGATTCTTCCCTGATCTCTAGTCCACCTTGCATTTTAGCTACCACTGTTATCTTTCTAAAACATGGATCTGATTATGTCCCTCCCTGCTGCTTAAGTCCTTAATTTTTTCTTTCCTTTTGAATCAGGTATTAACCTGTTTTTATTCTTATTTCCTTCTTATTCCTTTCACGTACTTATGAAAATTTAATGTGCTATCTTCTCTGAACAGGTTATGTATTTTCACACAGATCTGTGCTTCAGGAAATAAAGTTTACCTGGACTACCATGCCCAAGGCAGGGAGCTTAAAAAATTTCGAGGAAATGAAGAGATGCCAGAACAACCGTTAAAAACTCACTCTTTTTCCAAAGGAATTTAAACTTCTTGAAAATATAGTTAAATTTGTATCCAGAAACAAACTGACCACTAAATATATTTAATATTCTATTTAATCAAAAACAGAAATGATATGAATTCTACAATAATAAAACAGATGCTTAATCAGTATACGTTTCAGAAATACTTTTACTCTGTAATATGTTTTAGTTAAAACTCACCTGCCAATGCTGAGTGACAGCATTCCACACTCCCACTTTCCCCGTATGACTCGTGGCCACCAACTGGTTACCAATAAAGAACAGAGCATCTACAGGAACGCCAAGGCTGAACACTCCTTACATGACAATAAAAAATAAAAAGGTTAGTCAGTCACCATCTTTAAAATTAATCAAAACCTAGATCACAAACATCTTAAAGGAGACTAAATTAAATCTATTTCATTTCTACAAATTATGTGCTAGAAACATTGGGGACCAGAAATAAGAAACTTGTAAGCTTTTTTTCTTTTTTTTGGTGTTGTTGTGACCGGTAAGGGGATCGCAACCCTTGGCTTGGGCGTCGCCCGCACCGCGCTCAGCCAGTGAGCGCACCGGCCATCCCTATATAGGATCCGAACCTGCGGCCAGAGCGCTGCTGCGCTCCCAGCGCCGCACTCTCCCAAGTGAGCCACGGGGCCGGCCCAGAAACTTGTAAGCTTTTAAGCAGCTTATAAAACTCATAAAGCAGAGAAAAGTCTGCCCCAAACATTTTCACACTGATATACAACTTATCATCTGAAGCTGTGGTTTCCAATCCTCCTTGATCACCAAAATAACCTGGAGTAGATTTAAAATGAACAAAATAAAATGAAAAAGGATCCTGGGATCCATGCCAGACCCACTAAATCAGAAAACCCACTGCATTTTTATAAACTCCATAGGAGATTTAGATGTAGCTTGCTCACGGACCCAATATTTGGGAACCACTAATCTGAAGACACAGACTTGGCAAACTCAACTATCTAGAATGTGTCTAAAAATCTGGAAATAAGCAAAAGGAAAAAAAGGCAACAAAAAGTCACACTATACTCAAAACAAGCATTCTTTTACACAGAGCTTATTTTAAACCCCTTGTTTCCCAGCATTGCAATCTCAATTTAATTAATTCCAAAGGCTTTGGGATTAAGACACAAAAAGACAGGATGTTACTAGGAACTTAGTTTAGTAGAGAAAAAATTGCAAATAACCAATTATAATATAATGCAACAATAACAGAATGACAGTACACATACAGAAATATCCAGAGGAATAAAAGGGGCTTGAGAATATCTTAGAAAAGAAACTATCTGAGTTGGGGTTTTTAAAAGGTTAATAGGAGTTCATCAAATTGGGGATGGAAAGCTCAGGGAATCTCAGAAAAGGGAAGAGGGAGTATAGATGAGGGGGGCTGTATGGAGCAAATATCCCACATTAATAGCAAAAGACCCAAGAATGCCTAAGCAGAGAGTTCTAAGCTCACCATTTATGGCCATATAAAGTGTCCCTCTTTACCAGAGTGCAGCACTAGAAGTCAGGAGAATGTGGGTTGTAATCCTGTCTCTAAAAGTACCTTTGTTTGTCACCTTTCTGCTTCTTACTTACTTCACCTATAAAATAAGGGCTAAGTGAAATAATAATTTTCAGCTTACAAATGTTGTAATCCAATTTTGGCACTTAAACAGTATTAATTATTTGAAAACACCTATGGGAAATATGTTTTATGTAATAATGCTGGAAAATAAGTCTCACCTATAAAATATTGTTTTATGTAGATCTTTAGCTGTTTCAAGTATCAGTTTATTTATTTTTTAAAAAGTACCTGTGCCAATATGAACAATTTTCTCAGCATTTAGCATATAGGCCTTGAAGAACTCATGGGAAAAAACAACCCAATTAAATGCAACTACAGTGTGCTTTAACAGCATAAGCCAGAAAAGATTACTGATTTCTTTCAAATCTTACAACAGTAGGTATTCTCTTTTTGTTCAGAATTGTACTATATACAAGATGAGTGATAATAAATAACATCCTGAACATTCTTAACCAATCTCGAAAAAGCCAGGCATTTAGAAGGAAGAATGATGATATATACTAGACAAAAAGGAAAAAACAAAAACAAAAAACAGAAACAAAAGACCTGGTAAAGTACTGCTAGGAATGTCTTCTACACATACATTTTAATTGTACATATAAATACATATTTATATAAACATACACATGAATACACCATCTCAGCTCAACTTGTTAACCAAAAAGCCAGAGAAGCAAAATGAAACACAACATAGACAATAAGCTAAGCCCTTTGACTGGAACTATTTAAGAAATAAACCTGCCACTCTAAAGCAGAAAGTCATCATTTCAAACTGTATACAATTTCAGGGATTCTTACATTATAGTACTTTAATTTTGATACCAAACAATTTCCAGAACATGTGAAGCCAACCAGATTCAGTACTATGGGCTATGTGAAAGGCAGAAATAAAAACAGGAAAACCAACTAATGTTGATTACTCTAGAGAAGGATGAGGTTCTGGGAAATCAAGGAAGACATTCTGAATGGTCTCACAAAATTTAAAGTGTCACTCCCACTTCCACTCAACTATACTGACCACTATCCACAGGGAAGACAAGAGTACAAGTAATGACAAGTTCCCATCTTAAGAGGCCCTTCTTGGTAAAATATTGCTCATAGCAGCAATCCAGCAGCACCGCCTTAGATAAGTTATAATGAAGGGAGTTCAGCCTCCAGGAGAGCTCTATCGTGGATACACCAGCCCTAATAATTTCCTTTGGATGGTACTGTCCAATTCTGAAGAACATTTGTAACAACAAATGGTTTCTTTTACAGGGTGTGAACAAATTGTTATTGTACCATCTTATAACATTAGCCTTTGAAAACAAAGCAAGAAATAAAATCTCCTTCACTTATTAGTATGCTACGAATAGCAACTTGAAAAAGGAAAAAAAAAAAAAAAAATCACAACTGGTTTCCTTTCTGTATAATTACCAGTGTGTTGTAATTTTGAAAATTGTAAGGCTAAAGAAATTTGTTCTGAAGTTGTCAGGGAGGACTTCTGCTGCCAACCATGAAGAAATAAACGGTATCAGATTATTCCACACTTTAAAACAACAACAAAAATTTGGACAAGATACAAAAGGCAATTGTTCTAGGCACTGAACAACAGGCACCAGAGGACTTGAGAGACGGAAACACACAAGATAAGCCCCACATTCACCCTGGCTTTGCAGATCAACAAAATTTATCTAAATGGAAGGATGAAGAACAAAGAAATTTTTTTTAAAAAAGTGCTTCAGTGACCTCTAAGCCAATATAAAGTGATCTAACACTAAACAGTCTCAAAAGGAGGAGGAGGGAGAGGGAGAAGAAGAAAGATAAGGTTGGGGCAGGTGCCTCCCTCAGTTGTGACAACCAAATATTTTTCCAGATATTTCCAAATATCCCCTGGTGGACAACATTATCCAGGTTGTGAAGCATTAATCTAGAATCCATAAAGAACACTTACAAATAAATACAGGACGGCCACCTCATAAAAAAGGGGGTAAGTGATTTAATATAAATGGTCATTAAACACATGAAAAGATGCTCAATATCATTAGATTTCAAGAAAATGCAATTAAAACCATATAAAAATCACTGCAAATACACTAAAATGGCTCAGATTAAATGTATGAGAGCTGGGACTCTCGTACATTGCTAACAGAATGTAAAACGGTACAACCACTTTGGAAAACAGTTTGGCAGTTTCTCATAACGTTAAACATACACTTTCCATATGAATCAGAAAATTCCACTTCTAGGAATTTATCTTAAGAAAACATATGTCCCCAGAAAGACTTCTACTTGAATGTTAACTGTAGCTTTATTCATAATATCTCCAAGTTAGAAATAAACCAAATGTCCATCAACAGGTGAATGGATAAACAAATTTTGGCATATTAATTCAATGGAATACTACTCACCAATAAAAAGGAATGGACCACTGATACATGCAAAAACATGGATGATTCTCAAAGCATTTTGTTGAATAAAAGAAGCCATACAAAAAGAATACATACTATATAATTCCACTCAAATAAAACTCTAGACAAAGGAAATCTAATCTACAGCAACAAAAAAACTAAACTGTATAAACAACGTGGTTTATGTTGAACATATGCTTTCCTTCTGGGAATCTGGAATATTGGCACATGGTAGGCAGAGGGTGCCTACATGACCAGCCTCCTTGGAGACTGAGTCTCTAATGAACTTCTCTGGTAGACGTTCCACAGGTATTGTCCCAATTTGTTGCTGGAGGAATTAAGTGCATTCTATGAGACTCCACTGGAAGAGATCTCTTGGAAGCTTACTCCTGGTTTCCTCTAGACTTCAACCCATGTATCTTTTCTATTTTCTCTTTGCTAATTTTACTTTGTATGCTTTCACTGTAATAAATCATAGTTCTAAGTACCTCTGTATGCTGAGTCCTATGAGTCCTCCTCGTAAATCTCTGAACCTGAGAGTGGTTTTGGGGGCCCCTAACATACATATGTAATTCTGGAGTTCAAGGGAGAGGTCCAGATTAGATACATAAATATGTAAGATATCAGCAACCAGAAGGCATTCACAAAGTCAGTCGAGTGCATAAGATCACTAACGGAATACACACAGAGCAAAGATGAAGTCCAAGGAGGCACTCCAAAATTGTGAAGTCAGGCTAATGAAGAAGAACTACCAAGAGGAACTGAGAAGAAACAGAGAATTAGGATAAAAATCAGGACAATAGGTGTCCTAGAAGCCAAAAGAAAAGTCTTCAAAGGGAAAGGAGTAATCAAACAGTACCAAATATATAGATGACAGCTCTAGTAAGATAAAGACTAGGAATTAATCATGGGATCTAGCAGAGTAGAGATCATGGGTAACACCAACAAAGGTAGTTTTACAGAGTGGTTGAGGGGGAAAGCATGATTAGAACAAGTTCAAAAGAGAACAGAAGAGAACATAGAAAGAGTAAGATGAAGTAGCTATTCTCTCTTTGCCAATGCTTTGGTCTTGGACTTCACAGCCTCCAGAACTGTGAGAAATAAAACTGTGTTGTTTATAAGATGCCCAGTCTATAATATTTTGTTATAGTAGCCCAATTCGATTAAGGCACTCTTGCTTTAAGAAACACAGAAAAATGGGGCAAAAACTGGAATAGAATGTAGGGTAGTTTTGCTGTTGCTTTTAAGACAGAATTACAGCATGATTGTATGTTGATGAAAATGATCCAATGAAGTGGGAAAATTTATGAAGCAGGAGAGAGGGAATAACTACTGGAGCAATGTCCTGGAACAGGTGAGAGGAAATAGGATCCAGTGTATAATTGGAGAAGTTGGCCTTAGATAAGAGCAGAGACAATTTAATCACAGTACCAAAAGGGACAACAGAGAATATGAGCACTGATACACATTGATGGGCAGATGTGATGGAAGGAACTTAAGAAAAATCTCTTCTGATTCTCTCTACTTTCTCAATGAGAATGACAGAGGCATGGGAACTTAGAAAGCAAAAAGTATGAAACAGTCACTTAGGAGAATGGCAGAGAGAGAACTGACAAGGATAATATAGTAGGATTGCTGGGTAGCATTAAAGGCCCATTTGAAGTCATGAACTGACACTAAGTATTGTTCAGTGTGTGTGTGCATTCCTTTTCCTAGACATATTTAGCCACAGAGTTGGAAAGGTGGATTTAGCCAGGGATGAGGTTTCTCAAGGTAGGTAGAGCAAAGGGAAAGATGCAAGAAAACTGAGGTTCTATGCAGGAGAGTGCTTATAACAACAGGTTCCAGGCCTGATAAAAAGAGAAGTGGTGAATGAAGAGATCCCAGTGGGGTTAAGAATTTCTAAGTTGGGGAACTAGAGGTAGTAACCTCAAAGAAGTGCAGGAAGTGACCCAGAGGGCAGCTGAAGACTACATCAAGTATAAATCCAGCTGGTATGAGAGTCAAACCAGGAAGAGGTAAAGGGAGGCTAGGAAAGAAGGGAAGGAGAATGGTTCAGAACAGTGATTTTCTAAGTATGATCTAGGAAACATTATGGTTCCCTGAGACCCTTTCCAGAAGGGTCATGCAATGGATTTATTATTGTTATCTTAAGTTAACTAACAAATACAAGAATTTCAATTTTAATTTCTAATATGATAAATATTGATAGATAATAATCTATGCAAACAAAGACTCTTTCTGGTCCTGAATAACTTCTTAAGAATATTAAGGGGTTCTGAGACCAAAAAGTTTGAGAATTGCTGGTACAGAAGCAGTAACAATGAGGAACAAGAAAATTATTTACGCCACCTTCAGGCCCAGGTGTATTAGAGGGGCAGGATTCAGGAAAAGCAACATTCTCAGAGAGCGGCCGGGTTTCAGTTGGAGCAAACTGGTGAAAAGATGCTCCTCTCTTTTCTAAAACATCAATTTTTCCCTCTTTATTAGATCATTCCTCTCATTGAGGAGTCCCATTATCACTGGACCCTGGAAAGACGGTATGGCAGCTCTAGCTAACAGTCCAGGTTAGCTTTCATATTTAATAAAAATCTCTCAAACTTCAAAATACTATAACATATCAGAAAAATGCAACATAAATAAGCTTCTTCCTACCGATTTCACTCCCACTTCCTCCATCTTGAACACTCCAAAGAATGATGCTGCTCTCCGAGGCAACAGCCACCATTTTGTCTTTGTCTCCATGTGGACCTCCGACCACTTTTGCATTTAAAGCTACTCGTTCAATAGTCCAATCCAAATATGGGCTTGTAAACACCTGTTGCCATCCTGAAGATTCTTTGATTCTGTTAAGAACAAACAGTACATGTAAAGCAGACTCAGCAGCAATTAAGCAAACAGAATACAAATCAATGTACCAAAAAAAACCAAAAGTTAACTACAGCTACCCATCTACCTTTATATTTTTTAAATATAAAATGTTTTGCTGGTTTATATTATCAACAAAGCCAGAATATTATCCCTGAGGTAACTTATATTTACATACATAGGACATATAAGCACTTAAAAAGCAACTAGAGTTCTACATTTCTCCAAAGAATAATGTAAGAAAGTCCTACCAGATTTCAAACAACCTTAAAACCTTCAAAAAAAAAAGAGAAATGATGGCTGTATCTTTCACATTTCTCCACCAAAAGAGCTACTGTCATTTTCTATGGGTAGGAACAGTCAACAAAGATCAGAACTTTAGAATTATTATTATTCCTTTCAGTTATTTATCAGTTTTTTAATTATTATTATTAACTGAAACAACATGCACTAATGAATCCATTATTCTTTGTACTTCGGGTAATAGTCTATCCAGGCAAACTAAAGATAATGAAGTGTATCATGTGCATTCCAATACCACAGAACAACTAAAGAATAAAGAGTAGGGTTTTGAAAATCTTTCTCTGACAACTGTTTTTTAAAGGTATAAATGTAAGATTTTATGGGACTACTGATTCCCCATACATAAAAGCTAATGTATTCTTTAATATTTAATTTTTCGGATAAAACATACCTTTCAATTTTTTATAATTTTTTCTGCCTTATTTGAATTTGCCTTTCAGATATATATTCTATGTGATTATATAGCAAGCCTGCATACATTTAGAGCCTAAACAGTTGTGGGATCATTATAATGAATGAGTTGAATTATGAAATAACTATTTTTAAAGTTACACTAACTAATACAAATGAATTTTAAAGCTTCTCTTTGCCCGACCTACAGAGAACAGAAGATGAAGGGAAAAAAATATTCCTTTTCATACTACCTAATCTACTCACTGCAAAAATCAAACTTAAGTATTCATAGATGACGGTCACCTAAAGACCTAGAAGAAAACACTTCAGCTTCCTTTTTTAAAAAATGTGTATGCTGAAGTAATGCAACTATAATTCATAAGTACAAACTATTTAGGTTTCTTATTAATTTGAAGAACTATTTCCTTACTTAAACTTCAAAGCAATACAGAGAAAAATGTATCAATTTTTCCTAAGCACTGTACAAGCTGTAATTACCCCTTTCAGCCACTAGATGGGACTCATGTGTTAAGATAACCAGAAACAATTATCTAATAAACTCAAAAAATTAACAAATATGGAAAAAGGAAATATAGATGCTTTTAGGGACTGTCAGACTGGGCACAAAGCAGGGATGGCCAGCACTCCAGGAATGATGACGACATGCTGCTTTGTGGATATGGACATGTGCTAGGTTCAAAACAGTGTTCAATGAAGAGATGCTAAATTGTTTTAAAGAGGTGAATGATGTAATCTTGTGATCATTAATTTAGGAATATAAATAATAGTAAAACTATATGTAATCTAATCTTTTACAGAGATCATAATTCTAAGTTGTTTTTCTCTACAGCAATTAGGGTATTATAAAATAAAGAGATGCCAAAAAAGAGTAAAAGAATCAGGATAGCATATTTAAGAGTGACTACAACAAGTATAGAACTTATCTCTTAATAAGATATGTGAATTTATTAATAAACAATAAAATAATTTAATAATAAAAATAATAATGTAATAAGATATGTGAATTTCCATACAAGTAATACAAGATTTAAAATATATAAAATAAGAGAGAATGAGCTCTGATATTTCAGCACTCCATCTCCTTACTCCTGCCTAGTGAACAACATGCTGGAGACAGAACAACTATGCAAAGAAATGGTTACTTCCCACGTTAAGACCTCAAAGAAATATAGTAGAGGGGACATGCCCTAAGAAATTTTGAAACTTACTATAAGCATATTGTACTTTGAATTATAAGGAAATAGATAAATATGCCATAAGAACATAAAAGAGAGTCTAAAAACAGATCCAAGTATATACACAAACATAAAGCAAGATAAAGAGGACCTTCCAATTCAGTGAGCAGGGATGATTTATATAAAAATCAAAAAATAATTAGCTACCCACTTGGAAGAAAATAAAATAAATTCTTAAATCTCACACCACAAAGAAAAAAGCAAATTCCACATGGATTAAAAATGTAAAGCGATATAAACTCCAAGAGGGCAGCAATTTATACAACTACTCTTTGTTAATACAAGTAACAGTGTCATAAACTGCAAGAAAAAGGGATACAAAAATAAAGCCTAACAATGTAGATTAGTGAATCCTTGAAGAACATACAGGTATTTACTGTACTATTTTTTTTTTTTTAATTTTTAACTGACGGATATAAAAATTTGAGGAAAAACAACCAGTAAAAAAGATTACACTCTTAAAATAGTTTGAATATTTTTCTTTCTTTTGAAATCTTTTTATTGCCACTGTGCTGACTTATCAAACTATATGTGAGGAAATCCAATATGTCTTCAATTTTTTTCCTTTGTCACTTTGCATGGGCATAAGGCTCTGATATCACTGACACTCAGTGAAAGCAAAGAAAGATAGTGATCAAAAGCAAAAACTAAGAATGGAAAATGTAATGTTTCACCACTACTCTGGAATCCCTCATCAATAAAAATATGTACATAATATTTAAACAAAAAGTAAAGTCTAAAAGTCCGCTCAATTTAGACTCAAAAGATGGTAGGTTCAAAACAATGCTCCTTAAAAAAAAAAATGCCTTTACCAAATTAGTCTTCTTTCATATAAAAGTCATACCTAAAAAATCATCCAAAAAAATCACTGCACACTTATTAGTAATTAAAATTAAAAATCCACAAAACACTCTCAAAATGGAAAGTCTGACCCAAATCACTATGCAGATGAAAATATATACCTGAGAGTACTCCTATAAAGGGCTATTACCAGATGTTGGGAAAATATAGGAAAATGGTCAGGGCCCCTAAGATGTTCAGAAGCTTGCCAAGCATTTGCTGTAAATATGCACGTGTGCCCAGGTGTTCCTTGGCTATTGACTAATGTAATTGTACATGTGCACCCAGGTGTCCTGGGTTATGAACTTAAGTATAAAGGATGAGTGGCTCTGATCCATGCCACCCCACACCGCCAGGATGCCCCCGGGGGGGCCACGGGGAGGCCACTACTGCAGCTGGAGGCTATTGCTTGCAAGCTGCTGCTGCCAGTGCCCCCAGGATGCCCTGAGAGGCTGCCACCACCACCAGACCTGTAAGGTGCTGGACCTGTAAGCTGCTGTTGCCGTTGCTGATGACTGAGCTCATGTTGTCTACCAATGATTCCCAGGATCTTTCCCAATTACCTAGCATGGACCTGCGTGTGAGGGGTCAATGACCCAGCCTGGCACGTGAGGGGTCTATGACCCAGTCTGTACAATGGGTTTGAAGGGTCTGTGAGCCCTAGCCCTGTTGGCTTTAGTTATGAATTGCTTTAACAATACAATTGGCATAGCTATTAGCTATTGCCTCAATCTGACAACTGGCGAAGTCGTGTAGCTTTACACCAGATATGGCAAACTTTTCGTCAACTAAGATTTTTTAGAAACACATCTGGGATTCTTTAAAATATATCTGCAAATTTTAGAAGACATTTTTAATATTTCTTAACCTATTGTGGCTATTTTTTCTTAACTAAACTCAATAGTGACAAAAATTTTTATTTATTCTTTGATTTTTCAGCAATTTAAATGGGATCTAAGCTAGAATATGCCAAACGTTTTTGTACTTCCACACAATTCTGTATTATTAACATTTCTTGTTGCATACAGTAATTTTGAACTGAATCCTACCCTTTCCCCAATTAAAAAAATCACTGGTTGTAGGGAAAATATAGGAAAATTGTCAGGGCCCCTCAGATGTTCAGAATCTTGCTGAGCATTTGATGTAAATATGCACGTGCACCCAGGTGTTCCTTGGCTATTGACTAATGTAATTGTGTACGTGTGTCCAGGTGTCCTGGGTTATGGACTTAAATATAAAGGATGAGTGGCTCTGATTCACGGGGGCCCCTTGCCCCCAGGAGGGTCACAGGGAGGTTGCTGTTGCTGCAAGCTATTGCTGCCAGTGCCCCTGGGATGCCCCGAGAGGCCACTGCCACTGCTGCTACTGCTGATGTAAGTTTCTGCTACTGGTACTGCTAAGGACTGAGCTCATGTTGTCTGCCAACGACCCTGGGTTCTTTCCCAATTACCTAGCTTGGACCTGAGGATGAGGGATATATGACCCAGCCTGGCATGTGAGGGGTATGGTGACCCCAACTTGCATGTGAGGGGTATGGTGACCCTGTCGGTACAATGGGTTTGAAGGGTCTGAGCCCTAGCTGTGACAATACAAATGGAAAACTTAGTAACTAAAATATTGAAATGTTTTGGCTTTAGTTATGAATTGCTCGACAAGACAATTGGCGTAGTCGCGTAGCTTTACACTAGTCTACAATATTCTTCATTCCCTTTTAGTCTCTAAGAAGCAAGAATTAGTAAATACCAAGCTATTTCTGTTTGTCTCACACACTATACATATTAAAGCACACCACTTCTACACACAAGTGTCCTGCTTCACTACCTCACTCCATACAACGTGGTTATTCTGACCAATGTGGAGTCTTATTCTTCCTTACTACAGACTACAAAAGACTGAATCATGAGAGACAAAGTCATAGAGCTCACATTAATAATCCTGTCTAAAGTCATCTAATACAACAGTTAAATGACTCAGAAGCTAGATTTAATCAAGAAGGAATAACATCAAGATTTCCCAGTTACATCATAGTTCATACTGTCCAGAAAATACTCAAGACATACACTTGCACCAAGGCTATCACCAATACTCACCAAAATAGCTGTGAAAATAAAAGCAAACAATCTTAATCAGGTGATACAGAAGTGAGTGAAACACGCAGGGGTAAAGTTTGACTAAAAGAAATAGCTCTTCAATCTAAAAATATAAAGTTGCAATTATTAAAAACTGCCCCGTAAAATAAAAACCAAACCATTATTCATTATACAGTACCTGTAACAAACAGCAAAATGAGCATATGCAGCTACAATCCAGTTGTGATGACCAGCTACTATTAGCACCTTTCGTGGATCCACAGGAAATCCTGTTGATTTTAGAAAAAGACATTTTTTACATTCTAAAACAGGGGTTGGCAAATTATGGCCCATGCCTGTTTTGGTTAATAGTTTTGTTGGAACACAAGTATGCTCATTTGTTTATGTATTGTCCATTATGCTTTCATGCTACAATGACAAATCTGAGTAGTTCCCACAGAGACCGTATGTATGGCCCACAAAATCTCAAATATTTACTATATGGCCCTCAACAGAAAAAGTCTGTCAACCTTTAAAGATTCAGAGCAAACTGAAGATCACATAACATTTTAAATAAAAATTATATATTAAATAAGACTTTTCAAGACATAAACGACAAATCTGTATCAAAAAAAGAAATGAGGCAAATACTACATCTTTAAAAATAATTATTCAATATCACCTAAAACTAAAAGCATATGTATTTTTTTTCTATTTATGTAATCTTTGCTTACCTAGCCTAACAGTCTCTTCTCCAGTTCCAGAGAGAACAGGCTGCGTACCATTTCCCTGTGCTTCACCTTCTGTAGAATTTAGTCCATTCTGAGAATCAGCAGAGGATCTAGCTGTGTTGTTTATTTTACGACTAGGAATACCTATAAAGGGAAGAAGACAAATTTATTTCTAAGTTCACCCTTCAAAAATGAAAAATATCATAACAAAGAAACATTAAAATGTGAATTTCACTATAGCCAAAATCTATCTTCAAATATAGCAATGTACTGCAAATAATTTAATTACAACAAAAAACTAACAACATGAAAATGAAAAAAAACCAAAATTCTTTCAACAGATTTCTAGTATTTGTCATATTATTTATAATAAATAAGATCAAGATTTATCATATTATGCTCCACTTTTACCTAGCTCTAGGTTCGGAATTGATGAATTATTTTTTCATTCAGTCTGTCAGCCAGTCTTTACATTTACGGTAAAGTTACTATGTGTACAGTACTATGTACTAATTTAACTGCTTTAGAACTGAATTTCCTCATACTTTCAAACATCTTTTATCTGACAGGGGAGACTTTTTAAAAAAATATTGCTCAGAAGCCCACTATAACACAGGTAAAGGCAGAACTCTTCTAACTAACTGAAGTGGGGCTGAGGTAAAACTAACATCACTGCAGAGCTCCTGGGGTTCTACAAAAGGGAGTTTGACAGTGAGTGTTCTAACATAGGGGTCAGCAAACTATGGGCCATGGAAAATTCAGCCCAATGGTTTACTTATGAAAAAAAGGGATAGTGGACATAGCAACATCATCTGTTTATGTAATACAAATGACAGAGTTGATCTTCTGGTCACAAAGCATATCTGGCCCTGTGCAGAAAAAGTTTTTCAAACCCCTGCTCTAACATATCTTAATTTCTGTAAAAATTAAAGTTTTTACTCTTTCTAGTACCTTTATAAACAAGAAACTCAATAATCAAGGAATAATTCTTCCTATTTATATTTATACTTGCTTAATGATAAAAAGAATTTTTAAAAAAGACTAACAAAGCAGAAATACCTGGTGGAGGCAAGTAACCATGAAAAAGGACACTGCCACAAGAGGAACGCTCCAATTCTTCACATAAGAGAAGCCTTCTTACTAAAAACATTTCAAAGCAAACTTGTCAAGAGTACATGCAAACAGAAAAACAGTACTCCATTTTTATTTTCTCTAGTTAAAGAGGATAAGGAAAGAAAAGGAAAATGTTTAAGTTAAATCAGAGTTGATAACATCTTTTTACTATGAAAATCCACAAAGACTAAGCACTGAACTATTCCACCAAAAATTATAACCTGATATAAAACACATTTCATTTGGGCAAGTTTAGTGTACAAAGGGTCAAATCATAAACATGAAAATATTGATAAAAACACACATACCTAACGGAGTGATTCCATAAAATTCTGCTTCATGCCTGAGAACATTAATACTCACTCCCCTACAAAGAAACAAATGATGTCAATTCCCTAACACCAGCAACTCAAATTATCTTTTCAAGCAAAAGGAAAAAGTACTAGGTTCTTAACGTGAACAATGTCACAAGACTTTAAACTTTACATTTCTCCTAATATTATTTATTTCTAATAACCTTAACCGTTTGAAAAAGTCATGTGAACAAAACCATTTTGTTACTTACTTAAGAACCACCCAAATATAGATGAATTGAGTCACCAAATGAGATTAGAGCTAATAAAAATAAATTATCAAGAGGTATCTTGATAAGGCAAATAGAGTGTAAATCATTCTTTTACGGAATTAATTGCTTTTAACTTTTTAGCATAATTATTTCTATACATATTTTAACCTCCCCAATTATACTGTAAGTGTACTGTAAACATGATCTATTTTTGATCTATTTTTGTACACTTCACATAGTGCCTAGCATAGTACTTGTACATAGTAGTTGTGTAATATTTGTTAAACAAATAAAAGAAAAAAAAAGTCCAGCCTTAGGGAGGGTTATATTAGCCAGACGAAGATGATGTTACTACACAGCAATACAGTTAAGTAATATGAAAATAAAAAAGTAAAAAGAATGGAAGCTTCAGAGTTTGCAATACTAATGGTTCATTTTAGGTTTCAGATACAATCTGTCTTTACTTTAAAATATTCCACAACCTTAATAAACACATGTAATTGTGATATTAAATTGTTTTTATTTGTGAAATTGGTTATGACTAGTTTAACATAAGAATGCTTAAAACTTTCTTATTCTATTTCAAAACCATGTATATTAATAGTTTGAGCACTGGCCAATTAATTATAAGCTGGCTCAAGACAAAAATAATAGTTCTTGAGGAGTTCCAATCTCCTCAAAAGGACAGGCAAGCAAATATGGTAACAATAATACAGTGTGATAAATACAAGAATTTTATGCAAGGAACAAACACAATTAGAACACCGTTGTTTGGTTTTTTTTTAAAATTCCTTCCCATTTTCTTTTAGAAAGTACTGCGTAGAGAATTTAAATTTACTTGTGGCCGTCATATTTAGGGTGATTCTATGAACAGGCACAAGCATCAGACTACTTCCTTATGTGTTCTAGCATAGTGGTGTCTGAGTATTTACATATTAAAATACATATTAATTTATTAAAATAAATAAATAAATAAATAAATAAATAAATTTACTAGGCAACCTCAAGGAGAAAAAGGCAATATTTTGTAAGAAAAGTAACCATTAAATACAGATATTTAAACTAATTCTGTGTTCCACGGGTGATGTAGTTGTGGATTAGTTACAAGAACACTAACTAGACTAAACTTAGTGTTCTTTAACCAGATGAGATGGGTCAAAATAATTGTACTCAAGAAGTAAGTTAGTAACGTTACTTCCCACCTCCAATCAATCCCAGGCCAAAAAAACAGACAAACAAAAAGCCCAAACGTACTTTTATTCATTCAATAAATATCTACTGAATATATGAAGGTGTTTCAAGAAGTTAGTGGAAAAATGGAATTGAAAGATAATACAAATCTTCCCATGAACTTTTTGAGGCACCTTTGGATATTACATACACTGTTTTAACACTAGGAATAAAGCAGGGAACAAAGGAGACAAAAAAATCTTTGCCTTCAAGGAGCTTACCTTTTACTAAATATAAGCCAAATATCATATAATAATAGAGAAGCAGCTAAACTAAACTAGATTTTTAAAAGCTGTATCTAGAAAAATAATTAATAGATCCTTAGTGAAAGTTCATCAGGAACATATGAAACAAAAGAACAATAAAATAGAAATTACAGCTTTCTGATAAGAAACCAGACTATAATTCAAGATAGCAAAGTTAAGGAAATAGTTTAAATGGTCATTCACTTATCCACAAAAAAATGATGTAACGAACTATTACAAGGCAATCACAATGCTAGATTCTGGTGATACATAGTAAATGGTGCTTGTACTTTTGGAATTTACAGTCTAATGGAAGACAGACTACTAAAAAAGGACTGAAGTGTATTAAATGCTATGGTAAAGACAGTATAGGAAACTACATCTACATAAGGTGGACACAGCAAAGATCACTTAAACGAAGTCAGGTTTAAGGTGAAAGGGTTCAACCAGAAAAGGTTGAAAGTGTTCAAGTAAGAGAAATTAAGCAGGTGGCAGATTATGGACAAACAAGATCAATAATGTGTTAAATAAGGGTTTTAGATCTATATGTTTAGAAGACCATTTTTGGCTGTGGTGTAGAAAATGAACTGGAGGAATGCAAGAATGCAGGTAGAGTAGCTGGCTAGAAAAGAAGAAATGATGGGGCCTGTATCCGTGAGAGTTTAAATCTGAGGAAACTTTTAATCAAAAATAGTCTTGGGAAAAAAATTTTTCTTCATAAAATATAACAAAAACACATACGTATTACTAAGAATTTACTTTAAAAAGGATGCATTTCTTACCTTAAGTCTAGTTCTTTTGTCCGAAGAAAATTTAAAATGGGTGCAAATGCTGCTGGATCTCTATCAATAAATATCTGTAAATGAAGACTCATTTTATTTTCAAATTACAGACTTCTGACTTTAGTATCTGTAACACTAACAGGGAACAAAGTTGAACTATTTGAATACTATATTTTCTTGATTTCACTTTTAAATTTTAATGTTTCTAAAATTGGAATGCACTTATAACTGTGTACATTTAAGGTAGTATATTATCTTGTCTCCCTCCTGAAAAGCTATTAAACTGATATTTTAATATGTAGGGAAAATGTTATCTAATAAGTCAGTTTTCTCATTCCTATTTATTGATATCTTTGGTAAAAGTGACAGCTGAGGAAACATTTTTATTTGAAATATTCCAGAATTCAAAAAATACTTTGAAAACATTATGAATAAATAATACTTTCTTATAAGTCAAGTCATTGGTGACTAATTGTGACTTACATAATTTGTGATTTATGTATGAATCTTTAAAATAACAATTACTTTTTCAATGCACACAGGGGTAATCAAGAAAATACTGCATGCTGCTGTCAAAACTGGAAAACATTATTATTCTCATAACATTTTCACATTCACACTTTTACTATCTTAATACCGTCAAAGACTAGGGATCTCTATCAACAATCTGTAAATGAAGATGACAAAAAACATTTTTAAAAATAATATACACAGTATCACAGAACACAAAAGGGGAAAATAAAATGCTTAAAAATGTGAAATACATAATTGATAATTTCCTTTGGTAATGTGCACCAACACTATTTTGAATCCATTACAAAAGGTCTAACCATAACACTGAACACCTTTTAAAGCTTATGTAAGTCAACTAGACAGGGGAACGGTAGCCAATAACAATAAAACTCTTCATACTGTGATCAACTATGTATATACAATCAATGAGGTTCTTCCAGTCATAAATCCCTGCTTCTGTTTTTATTAGAACCAATCTTCAATCAGAAGATAAAGTAATATCACAGATTTATAGAGATCTTATTACTGATGACTTTTTAAAAATTTCATATGCACGTGTCTATTTTGCTGCCTTATTTCACCTGCAAATCTCACCACAGCAAATAAACACCACCAGTCACTTTTTGCTTTTGTAAGCAGCCACTATCATTAACACTAGCCGTTTACTTTACATGCTGTTGTGCACATCATGTTTTTTAAACACATAAACTAATTTTTTTGCACTGAAATTTTACAGTTCTTTCCTCACTGAACCACTACTGTACAAGTTTGTAAGGTTATTCTCCAAAATCAAAAACTGTAGGTCTTTACTAATTTGCAACCTCTTACCATTCTAATATCAAAGTATTTTAATATTTACATTTGTTTATTTACTGCTAAAGTTTCAATTATTGATTAAAGAAACACTTCCTGTATTGCCTCATATCTTACAATCTCTCTAATCATGAATACTTAAATTGCTACATACAGTATTCCCTATTTAGGCGTCTCTCCTACAATTAGAGAAACATTTTACACATGACAAGAAATAAAAACCTACACCACTTTCATCTAGTGGTTATTAAATAATAGCTTCTCTATCTCCTTAGAGTCACTACATATTAGGACAGAGAATTATAAGCAGTTATTGATCTAATTTAGACATCTATATCAACATTATTATACTCACAGCACCAGTTTCATCTCGAAGTGATGAAATTCTTCCACTCAGCAAACTAGAAGTCATTAATAATAAGCCAGTTAGTTTTTAAAAAATGAGTATAAATAAATGTCCTAATTCTTTATCAAATGTCAAAGACCACTACAAGTGAGCTGAGTTATCTCCAAATTTTAAAAAAAACTTCAATTGAGTTAACATTTTATATTCAAAAAATAAAAAAATTTAACTGACAGGGAAAATTATTATTTTAGTAAATAACCAAATATATTAAAATGTACTGAAGAATTATATAAAATACCTTGAAAAAAAAGAATCTGGAATCCACATAAGAGTTTGTCTTGAGGTACTAAATCTGCAATTGAAAATTATCTGGTATTATAAATGAGGACATGATTTGAAATTTCAGTATTAGTTAACTTGATTTAATATGCTGGTAAATGATTTACAAGCTGCTGTATAGTTACAGCAACATCAATAATATTCTATTATATTTAATATTTTTAAATTTTGCTACTTTCAATTCAAAGCCAAGATTATTCAAGGAGCTCTCAACAAAATCAAACAATTAATTCTCTACCATACAATGCTTCCAAAAAACACTACAGCAAGCAAAACTTCTGAAGAATCAACAATTAACCCATCCCACCAAGCATCAACTTCTCCGCATAACATTCAAAATTATCTTCAGGTCCCATTTCATCTCTCCAACACAAACTCCCCTCCAATAAGACCGTAATACTTCATATTCCCAAACAATTCATGGTCACTACCATTCTGGTATCTTTTTCCCAGCTAGATCACCCTCTTCATGTCCTATAATCCAAGTCCCATCCATCTTTCTTGATACCACTCAGGTTTAGCTTCTTTGTAACAGCTTTTCCAAATATTCTACCATACCTCATCTCTTTTTAAGATCATAGTAATTCCACTGTAAATTATGCATTTAACACTTTCTTTACGTGTAATCTTGGGCTATTTGCAACTACTGCATCCGTTCATTCAAAAATCACTCAATAGATATATCACTGTTTTGAGGTTAATTGCCATTTGATCAAGTCTGCTCCTTACCACCAGTTCTTGGGGAGATCTTTACCAAAGCATAATGTAACAGATCGGGATAATAAACCGATAAATGACGTGAACCGACATGACAAAGAAAGCAATATAGTGCTCATCCAGTCCAGCCCTTGTCTGAATATTTTCATTTTAATATATCACGCTGAATTACAATGTAACCTCATACAGAAGAGAGCCCAGCAGACCTCAATACTTTCATTCCACATTCATTTTCTGGCATTATCTGAATTCTCTAAACTTATTTTTATCTTTCATACATAAACGGAACAAGGTGATAGAATGAATAAGGCACTGGTTGCCATGGCTATCACCAGGAAACATAGGCAAACTCTGCCAAAATGGCTTAGGGATGTCCTCCAGCCTATCCAGGTAAATACTATCATCACCTCTCTATTGCCTGCCATCACCTAAACCAGCAACCTTAAATTATGAGAAAAGTAGAAATTGCTTACTTTTTCACTCACATCTCATAATTTATTCAAATCTCAAAATTCATTCAATTTCTTTTTCCCATCTTCCAAGCGGCATATTAAACGGATTGCAGGCCAGGTTGAGAATTGTAAGGATCACACAGTGGTGTCAGAGGTCCCACTTATCTCTCAACTTTGCAAGTCCACTCGCACACCTGAGGCAGTAATGACTCATGGTATTTTAAATCTCTTGATGAATGGACTATCACTTAAGCACCTGTACATTCACCTTCAAACTCATTTTCAGGAATGCTTTTTATTTACAATAGTATATGTTTTGAAAAAGGAGTGGGGAGAGAGGGATGGCTTGTAACCCCAAGCATAGTACTTGGCACATAGCACTCGGTAAATGTTTGTTGAAATAGAGGTGTGATAATCAGAGTCACACTCTACACCCAGTTAAATGTTTTGTACAAAACTAAGACCGTGATTCTTTCACACACTCTGCTGACCTTTTATGGTTACAACAGACATTTCCAGAGTAAGTTAGTGTTGACAAACAGATGTCACTAAACTGCCCACTTTACAAGTAATTTAGTGACATCAGTCTCACTGTCAGTAATAGCAGAAACAGTGTACACACTGTTTAATAAAAAGTGCCTGTTGCAGCTTTATTTTTAGTCTCTAACAGAAATTTTCTACCATTATCAAAACGTATTTTCCAATCATAATTAAAAAATTATCTCTGCTTCCTCTGACCCACAACTTTACAATCTGTAAGGAAAGTATTCTCTCACTGACCAACTAAAAGAAAGACAGTAAAATATCCATTTGTTAAAGACATATTTATATGTAAACTACAACGCTAAGGGTACATTAGAGAACACAGGGAAGTTAACTTCCAACTGATTTCACAGGTTATAGACAATGAAAGCATTTTTAAGCAATCTCTGTGCCCATTAATCCAATTAAGAAAGGAGCTAAAAGTTTATTCAAGAAAACATGGCAAATTTTCCTAAGTGTATGCCTTAGATTCTTCAGGAAAAAATGAAAAGTAGATGACCATTAGTCACAGGAAATTGATTTGGTCAAATAAATAAAACCACACCCAGTCAATAGTAAACTGAAGGATCCAAAGATCCACAGCAACAAAGATTCACTGTTTTGGAGGCCATCAAATTAATTCCAAATAAGGACAGCTTATAGCTTGTGACCTTTCATATTCACCGCTTATTCAGCAAGTTGTTTTCCATATAATGCAAATTATGTGCTACTTAGAATACTATACAGGTCTGCTTAAAGACATATTATCAACTTCAATTAAAATCAGCATTTTGGGGTGGGTTTAATAATCTGGAATTTCTGGGCAAAGGGACTGAACACTTACCCCACTGATTTTTTTTAAACACGGACCCCCAAAACTGATTCCAAATACCACTTTATGGAAACAGGACATTTAAAATTATATATAACAGGCATAATTCTTTGCAATATATATGGAAGCTTTTTCTGTTTTTTATCCCATACCCACACTGCACCAAGAAAAGAGTCATGTGCAATCTGGTCTCTGCAAAAGGATAACCAAAGAAACTAGCATATCCACAGTTATACTCCATGCTACTTGCCTCCTACTAATTAACTTGGAAGCAACCTAATTAAAATTATTTGTTCTTCAATATTACTATTAATAATGCCACTAACCCTTGCATTTCATGTTTATTACTTCAAATTCATATAGTGATCCTGTAAGGTTGGTACTATCATTTTCGTTTCACATTTTAGGAAACTAATCACAAAAAATAATTTGCCCAAGGTTGCTGAGCTAGTTAGAGGTAAAGCCTGAGAACTGAAAACATCTGACACCAAAGCTCTTGGTCCGGTCCATGATTCCTCACTGGTTGGTCCCAGCCCTCTCTCATGAGACCTAAAATCATACTCACCCATAACAGAATTAATCATAAATTGAGTCATACCGGGTTTCTTTCACTTCATTACTTTCTTTTTGTGAATAATAAATATTACAATTCTTAATAGAACCTCATCTTCTCTATTTTCTAAATCACCCACAAAGTATTAAATAAGTCATAAAAATTGGTCATTTCTATAATTCCCTTGAATACATCCATTTTCATATCTCTCTTGGGAGAAAAAAAGACCTTACGTAAAGCATATGTTTATCTGCTTCTAATAAACTCTCCTTTTGAGTTTTACTCTATCACTTCGGGGCATCAATTCTATGCCACATGTGGTTCTCCCAGTGGCAATTTCTAACCTCCAATGACAATCACATAAGAATTTTTTTCGTCACAATGACTTAATTGTGTTAATCTGTGTTTTGTAGAAAATATGGATAACTTCTAGATCTCTTCTAGCTCTAAAATGCTGCAAGAGTGTATGATTCAAAGCAAATCTAGAAAATATTCTTAGGACACTTAGAGTCGGATGTTTTGTTTTCTATAGACCATATTGTTAATTATTTTGTAAATTATTTTCTCTTAAGAATTCTAAAGTTTGGTTTTTTTTTTAACTTTCTTTTTCATTCTTTTCTAACAACTTTCATCTGGTCTTCTAAATTGTTCAAACCAGTAATATATGTTACCTTATTTTGTATTCTTCACTAATATCACTTAGGAAAATTTAGCACCTGATAAAATCATATTCCATAAATAACATAAACACAATGTAAAATTTTACAGTGCTAAGATAAACTGCCTTATACAATTTAAAAATTTAAGCTGAATTCTATAGTCGTTAAAAAGAGCTCACTCAGCATTAAGTCATTTAAATTTTCATCGTAATACTATATGTACTTTTGAAAGCCTGAAAGGAAATATATCAACAATCTATACCTATTAGAAACCAGTGTAGGGATTTTAAATGACTGTACTGCTACTCTTCAGTATTAACACACATTGAAGGCCTACTCTTACAGGGTATATTCCATTTTTGCATCCCTAAGTTACCACACTTGCAATATTTTTACGTGATTTTAGGAATCAAATTCATTCCAAGACATAAATCTTCTCCGTTAGACTGGTATCTATACTGCGGCAATAACGCTGTAACTTCTCAAACTCTTGACGTTTTGCTTTGGAGAAAAAGGAAAAAGAAACAGCAGAGTAAGAACAAATTATTACTGTTTCTTCTGTTGAATTCTCTAGAACACTTAGACAGCTACTAAATGCTTATTATTAAAACACTACACTTGTTTTTATCACTATGGATCATACTGTTGCTATTTTGCATTTTTAAAAATACTGGTTAAACGTCTTAGATGTTGAAAACCTTGCCTATTCTCGAGCGCAGCAAAATACACTATATTCCAGAGCACTGCATTCTCTCCTCCCAAGCCTAAAATTCAACTACCCCTTCCTCCAAACAGAGGTGGCAAACTTCCTTTTTTAAGAAGAGCGACTCATAAGTCATAGCAAACACACAAAAATTATGACTCCCACCCCCCCCCACCCCCCAGTAAGCTTAATAAAAGGCATAGAAAAGGAGTGGAAGGCCCGAGAAAGGGCAGAGAAGAGCTTTCAGTCTGCTCACTCCGAGTACGCCACGCCGTGTTTGTATCACAACCAAGTTCAAACTGCAGTTTCTGGACACACTGCCCTAAAAGTTGAACAGAGCCTTCAAACCCATGCACCCAGAAATTCTGAAAATAAATAACAATGTGCTGCAAATCTACTGCACTCCACCGAAATCCTTCCAACTACCAACAGCCCCTCGCGCGGCTGTGCGGGCGGGGGAACACTACTCTTTCTGGCCGAAGCAAACTGACACCTGCTGACGAAAGAGAGGAAGGTTCATCTGGAACAGCCAAAGCACAAGGCCAGACGTCCACAAAATAAATTCTTCAAATACAGTCTGAGATTAGGTAAGGAGGCCCATTGAATGTTCCTCCCTGCCAGATACCTTAGAAAGGGGGAGGCGCAAAGGTGCCATTCTAGGAAGGCACAGCTCGGCCACATGTGCCCGAGCCTGGGCAATGCCAGGAGGCCCTCCTGCCTCTCCCTTCCCGGCGCAGACACTTCACCACCTCCAGCGCCGCCCAGCTAGCTTCCCGCCGGGAGGGCCCTGGCGTTCCCCACCCAGCTCGGCTCCCACTCTGGTTCCGCGACTCCGGGTCCCTCGGGCCCCCTGGAGGCCGCCCGCGGCACCCGCGCCAGGCCCCCTCCCCGCCGACTCACCTGGTCCCCCCCACGTTCAGCTGTACGATCTCGCCGCTGCCGGCCGCCGCCGCCGCGGCGAAGCTGCCGCAGTGTCCCCCCGCCATCTCCGGCGGCTCTGGGCGCGCGCGCCGCCCCCCTTCCCCCGCCGGGGCGGCAGGGCCTGGGGCGGGAGCTCGAGGCGGCGGCGGCGGCCGGAGCGCGGGAGCTGCGCGGGGCCTTCCCGCCTTCCCCGCGGCCGGGCGGGGCGCGCTCGCGTCCGCCTCTGCCCCTTCGCTCCCGCGGCGCGCGACGGTGGCCCGGCCTCCACCTCTCGCGGCCTCCAGGCCGCCGGGCCGGTCCCGGCCTCTCTTCAGCGCTCAGCTGCCGCCGCCACCACCGCCGCCACCGCCACGGCGGCCGCCGCAGCCCCAGCCTGCCTGGGAGGAGGGGTCACCGCTGGGGACAAAATACCGCAGCGCTCACCCTTCGCCCGCCGCGGCCGCGGAGGAGGAGGAGGAGGAGGAAGGAAGGCCGGGGAGGAGCTTCCCGAGCCCGCGAGGCTGGCGCGGAGGAGGGCAGCGGAATGTGCTCCCGGCCAGCCCTGCCCGACGGGACTCCGTTTCCCCCTCCTTGTCGCCATCCCAGCCGCTTCTCCTCTTCCTCTTCAGATTTCCCAGCGGCCACATTCACTGTCGGAGGGCAAGTGTGGGCGAACCGTCCTAAGCGTCCTGATGGTCCACTTTCGCCACAGGGGCTGGGAGATGACATGAAAAACTTCCCAGAGATGCAGTCGTGGACGTTGAATCCTAAATGCAAACCGTGCAAATGCAGTGGACATTCCGGCATGTGAAAGCCTCACAGCGCTACCGCAGTCCGCTCGTTACCTTCCCCTCGTCAGTCTCGTCCCCGCTCTTCCAGGCGCTTTTACTTTGTTAAAGGGGAGGGAAAAAAAGACAAAAACAAAAAGCCGCTAGGCTGTGTTTCTGGAATACAGTCAGCAGTCAACTAATGTCAGACACATTAATACGCACAACTTCATTTGTTTATTTTTGCTTTAAGCAGTATGTATTGCAACCAGAAACCTTTTAATATATTAAAATATATTTTTAAATCGTAATTCTGCCATACCTGATGCCCTGCCAGCTAACAAAGACTAACGAAGGCAGTGCCTTATGTTTCAGAGGTCACTAGTTTGTGGTACTAAATCCTTAGCACGAATTGTGTTTTGTTATGATTTTACCATATGAATTCAAACTGACCGCCTATATAATGTTTTTATTCTCATCGTCGTAATTTTTTTTTTTTTTTTAATCTCTGCTGGTGAAAATACGAATACTAGTGATACGATATACTTTTATCCAGATTTGGCTTAAAAGAGGATAGCAACACTTATGGATGTTAAGATAAATATTATTTCCCCAGGTGATGATGGTAAGATTAATAATAATAACAATAGCTCAGTTATGTTTATTGAGGGTTTATCATGCCAGCTGGTTTATATATTTTCTGTCTTTTTTTTTAATCACAACTATTATTATCACTATTTCAAAAAATAGCAAACTGGGGCTTAACATGATCAGAAAACTTTCTCAAAGTGACATAGCTGGCAAGTGGCATAGCAGGAATTTTGAAGGTGGGCAGATTGAATTCAGGGTCACTGTTAACCGTCTGCACCACTATATTGTACCTCATATCTTCACTGGGATGATGAGTAACCATTTAGATTAAGGTAGCAGCAAACTAAGAATCCTTCACATTTTATACAGTATTAGCTGTTTTTGCCCTCACACATAATATCTGGTTCTATCATGATCTGAAACTTTGCTTTCAAATTTGAAGGGTAGAATCAGGTGGTAAAAATGCCATTGAATTTTCCCTAGGCTCATACCTCAAAAGAATGTCAAAGAACACTTGCTAACAGCTTTTTACCTTTGGGAATTCAAGAGGTAACTTGGAGCTATATGAAGGCCTTATAAGCAAACAAACAAACAAATGTTAGAAGGCATCTTATATTTCCTGAAATAAATAAAACCATATTCATCTCCTTGCACAGTAGTTAACTATTAGCAGGATATCTCATCAAGAAAAGGAAGAGGTCTCATTATTTAATAAAACAAATGATCATGACTCCTTTACATGTCCAGATCCACGTAGTGGTATCTGAAGGGATTTCTAGCTCATAAATCTTTAAATTAGGGTATAGCTTAATTTCTAAGAATATATTGGAACACCGTTAGCAAACTCAAAGACAAACAGCAGAATGAGAAAAAATACTTGCAATACCTAGCAGACAAATGGTTAAAAATCCACAATATCTGATTGTATGTATATCAATATCTGATGATTCTACAAATCAATTGAGAGAACAATAAAAAATATGGAAAGAATATCAACAGGCAGGAAATGGAATAATGACTAATAAAATGCTTATTAAGACAAAAGAAAAAATGTAATTTTTACTCATGAGGTTGGCAAAAATTAAGAGGTTTGATAAAATCCAGATTTGATGACAGTGTGAAATGGTCACCACTTATGCATTGTTGATTGGAATTTGAATGAGTACAGAGTTTTTGGAAGACAATTCAAAAGTATCAATATTTTTAAATGTATATAACTTTGACCCAGCATGTCTCTTCTAAGAATATGTTCTACAAACACTTTGCACAGGTGAACAAGGTGTGCGTCAAGAAATGCATGTTCATTGCACAGTGTAATAATAAAAACAGAAACTTTGAATCAAACAGAATGTTCAACAACAGGGGAATGATTTTAAAATTTATGTTGCATACTGTGACTATTTGGTGGGCAAATCTATACGAACTGACCAGAAAACATCTCCAAGTATATGATTGAGTGGACAAAAACAATCAGGTTACAGAAAAAACATTGTGAGTACTATCTCATTCATATTTTTTTAAAAAAAGCAAAACTAAAGTCATATCTAGAGCTGGCTGGTTAGCTCACTTGGTTAGAGCACGGTGTTGATAACACCAAGGTCAAGGGTTTGGATCTCGATAACTGCCAGCTGCCAAGAAAACCCCCAAAAATACAAAAAAAAAAAAAAAATCATATGTATATATCAATAATATTTCTATGTAAAAATGTGCATACTAAACTATGAAGAAAATTACCTCTAGAAAGGTCATAAGAGTCAGAGAAGGGAAGGCAGCAGTGATGAACTGATAAAACCTTTTAACTCTATGGTCTTTTATACTGTTTAATTACTTACAGTGAGTTTTCATTCATGTATGTATGTATGTAAGTGTAAATAAACAAATAAGGTAGTTTCAGAGTTGTCCCATGACAGTTTTTTAAAATTCATTTATGTTATTTAAATATGTATGCATATGAGATATGTTTTAGTACATTTTCTATTGCTTATAGAAGAATATCTGAAAGGAAGTAATCTATAAAGAAATGAAATTTATTTCTTACAGTTTTGGAGGCTTAGAAGTCCATGGTCTGGGGAGTGCATCTGGTGAGGGCCTTCTTTTCAGTGATGACTCTCTACAGCGACACAGGTTGTCACATGGAGAGAATGGCCTGAGAAAGAGAGCTAACCTTCTCACTTGCTCTCCTTGGAAAGCCATCAGAACCACGCCCATGATAACTCATTATTCCATGAATGGATTAATCCCATTCATGAGGGCACAGTCCTCATGATCCAATCACCTCTCAAAGACCCCACCTTTCAAATTCCATAACTGGATGTTCACCCTCTTAACTCTGATACAATGGGGGTCATGTTTCCAATACATGAACTTTTGCGAGACACATTTAACCCATAGTATTCAGCCTCTGGCCCCAAGGTTCATGTCCTTCTCATGTGTAAATACATCAAGACATTATTTAAATAATATTACTTTTTTTATTGAATATGTTGAACTTAAGATGTGTACTATACCAGTCCTTCTCATACTGTGTCAGGTAAAGGACTAGTCTTTTAATTTACAATTTATTGGGGACTAAGATTTGGTCCTGCCACACATAATTAGAACTCACCTCATACCACATGCAACTTATCATGCAAGGTTGACGACATCTGAAGTGTTCTACACCCTTTTCGATGAGACAGCACCACTGATGACATGCTTGAATGAAGCAATGACAAATTGCTGCAAAGGTTTTCATGATCTTACTCTCATTTTTGCACTTTTTTTGTTGCAGAATGGTAATAAATGACTTGTGGGTGAGCACTAGACCAAGGAACACACTTAAAGCAGCACTGCATTAGACATTCAAGTGAGATGTTGAATAGACAGTTGTATAAAGGACTCTGAAGTTTTGGAGAGAGATCCAAGCTGAAAATACTGTTTGCTTTACAGAAATGAAACTTTGGAAATTAGCGGTATGTAGATGGCTTTTAAAGCCATGAGACTGCCTAAGGTCACAAAGAGATGAGTGTAGAATGAGACAAAAATAGGAAACAGAATGGAGCCCTTGACTATGTAACATTAAGAGATTGGGGAGGACAGCGAAGGAGACTAGGAAGAGGTACCTGCCCTGATGATAAATAAGCCAAGTCATTAAGAGAGCGTAGTAACCTTAAACATTTATGCATCTAATAACTGAACTTAAACGTACAGGAAGAAAAAACTGATAGATCTGCAAGGAGAAATAGACAAATCCACAATTACAGTCAGACGTTTCAATACCCCTGTCACAATAATTGATTGAACAAGTGGAAAATCAGTAAAGATATAGAGGATTTGAACAACATTGCCAACCAATGTTATTTTTGACATTTATACAACGTATCACCCAACAACAGCAGAATGCACATTTTTTTTGAGTGCCCATGGAACACTTACCAGGATAGACCATATTCTGAGCCATAAAATAAGTCTCAACAAATTTTAAAAGGATTCAAGTTATATAAATTATGATCTCTTACCACAATGCAATTACATTAGAAGTAAATAACAGAAAGATATCTGGAATATTCCAAAATATTTAGAACTGCATAACAGTTCAAATAATGTATGAATAGCAAAATCTTAAAGTGTTTGAACTGAAAGTGTTTTGAAACTAAATATCAAAATGCATGGGATGCTACTAAAGCAATATTTAGAAGAAATATTTAGCACTGAACTAATATATTAGAAAAGAAGAAAGGTCTAAAATCAATGACCTCTTAAGGAAATAGAAAAATAAGATCAAAGTAAACCCAAAGTAAGCAGAAGAAAGGAAATAATTAAGATCAAAGCTGAAATCAATGTAATAGAAAACAGAAAAATTTAACCGAAACCGGCTTCTGTGAGAAAATCAATTAAACTGGTAAACCTCTAGTCAGATTGATCAGGAAAAGTGAGAGAAGACACAAATGATCAATCTCAGGAATGAGAGAGGTGACATCACTACTGATTATACAGATATTAAAGGAAAAAAAGAAAACGTTATGAACAACTTTATGTCAATAAATTGGACAACTTAGATGAAATAAACAAATTATTTGAAAGACACGAACTACCAAAATTCAATTAATTGTCATATGATAGCTAACGCTGCTTTTTTTAGGTTACTGAAAGTCATTGAAGAGCTGTTTTGCAGATACTCAGAATGAAACTTTTCCCCGGATTTACTATGAGTGTTAGTAAGTGGTAGATTTTAATACACATAATATTTCCTTGTCATGGGAGTCATCGTTTTTTACAAGAGTCTGATACTTATTTAGTTGTGTCAATGAAATAAAAATCTTTTATTCACCATATAGCTGCAGCAGTGATTGAAGTAATAACTGACACATCAAACAGTTTAAATTGCACCATGAGTCTTTATTTCTTCTCAACAAAAATGACCTTTCTCATGTGTCATACATGCTAGTGACCCAGATGGTAACTAGACTCCACCATGGTTTGGTAAATTATAGATTACACCTGGTTTGTAGATATCACAGATATTGTAGTAAAGGTTCTATGGACATCAGCTTTCAGGTGCTATGATGTAACCCTGTCTATCTACCTCCATAGGAGTGACATATTGTTTCTTTATCTGTCCAGTCTCAACAGCTTGCACCTCAGAGAAAATGCATTTCCTCCTTTTCTCTTGTTGCTTTTCCTCCCACGGATTTGTCACCCCTTTTCCCCTGGGTGACAGAGCCGCCAAAGATTACTGAAAGCCCATCTCTTCTGAGCAGTGAGAAGCCTCAAATAGGGGTTAATCTCCCGGAACCCTCAAGAAGAGGCATTCCTTCCATTTGGGAAATTAACCACGAATTGGGGTACTCTTCCTGCATTTATTCTCCAGACCAGGAAGTTCCAGGAAGAGAACACAGGTACGGTTTTTGCTAAGAACCATTTAACAAGTTTAACAATAGAAGCTGGTAACATTCAGTAAAGTGACATTCTATAATGTAATTAAGTCCATCCACAAACAAAAGCTTGATTTTAGCAAGCATTCCCTTCTTACAGCAATTTCCCAGTATCTTTACATATCAATCAGTAACTAGTCTGTCTTTGAGCCAGCAATCTTGCTGTGTTACAATTCTTTATCTTACAACAGAGACTGTAGCCTGCGAAAAATTTCCTGTCCTTTGCCAGGTCAATATTTGAAACTGCAAGGCTTTGGAAAACCAGGCCCTGTGAAGTACATTTGCTTTATGCATACTGCACATTCTCTGCCACTTGGGTCATTAGTGAACATTACTAAAGGCTTCACTGTCCAGTAGTGTGCTGCCATAATTACTGTTTATCATAGTTTACACACTCATTTCTTTACCTGACTTCTATCAAACCTGACCACTGACCTTTAAAGAGAGAAGATTTCATAGTCATTAGAATGTTCAATCGTTTTTCCTGGATGAGGGCATAATAAGCTCATTACCAACATTATTGAAAGAATGGTGCTCCATTAGAGTCATTATTTGGTTAACTATTCTATTAGAGATTTGTTGTTTTTACAATCTGATTTCCAGCCACAGCCAACTTCTAGGCAGGTGGCCACAATCTGCTTTCCATTATACCCAGACAGCTGTTTTAGCAACATATTATCTTGATTTATGGTCACACAGACTGCAAAAGCTCTGATGTTCAGAATCATGTTCTCTATCCCACTCATTGGTAGTAATTTTCTCATGCTGTTTAAAAAAATAACCAGGTGGTAATTATGGTCTATGCACCGTGAGCACATAAATATCTATAATTGATTACCTACAAAGCGACTCATTAGGGGTGCTGTGTCTCCTCTTTTCCCCAGATAATGCAGGTGGAGTCTTTAGGTAGAGCTTGTAAAACACCAAGAATAAAATCTTCATTCCCTGGAGAGAATAAGTCCCATGGTTTCTCCCAGCACTAACCATTAGTCAGTCCCAAATCTTCATCAGAAGAAATGTATCTAAATGGGACAAACTGTAAGGCAATGAGTTGATCCAAACCTTTGTCTGATGATTTCTTTGAAATAGTGATTTTTAGTGCAGGATAGAAACATTTCTCCAGTTCCATGACTTCATTCTTAGGAGGGTAAAGTGCGAGAACATTGCAATCATTTTATTGATTAAATTATTGCAGAATACTTCAGTAGTCACCCAGTTCTTATCTTCAGATTGACACAACTGAATCATATAAAATGGTTTAATCAATGCAAAAATAGTCAGGAAAAAAGGAACAATAAATAAATAAAACAAAACAATTAATAAAAAACAATTTGCTACAAAACAACTAGCAAAATAATAGGATTACATCTTACCATATCAATAATTGTATTGGTTATAAATGGTCTAGATAACCTTAATTAGAAGGCAGAGATTATCAAATTATATATATATAAAAAAAGACCCAACTATATGTTGTCTATAAGAAACCCACATTAAATAAAAATTAAAAGATGGAAAAAGATATACCATGCTTTCCAGTTGTTAATTTATTGCCTCTCAGCTCCAAATTTACATTGTATCATTTCATTTGTGAGAAGAGATCTGGGCTCTTATATTTTTTCTCTGCCAACTGTCATAATGTTGTTTTGTCAATAGAGGGCAGGAGGAAGGGACAGAGAGCACAATTTTTTTTTTTTTTTTTTTTTTTCTGTACAGCTTAGCCAGTACAATTTCTCTAGGGAGGAGTGCCTGCAGGGTATGGTTTTCTCTAGCACTTTGGCTGCTCCTGGGGCTTTTTTCTATGTCTTGATGCAGGCAGCAGTGGCATAGCCAGGAATCCCAGACGATGTGACCTGCTATAGCTGGAATCCCTGCATGCCAGTACCTGGAGGGAGCCTCTCTCCATGCTTTTGCCTCTCCCCCAGCAATAGACTGACGCTGTTTGTGGGTTCATGGTGAAGGCAATGGATTCTCAATTTCCCTGATTCAGCCTCAGTTTTAGGCCAGCCCTATCCTCCTAGATTTTGAGGGTGGGGCTTTCCCAGCATTCCTACCATTTCCCCTCCACAGCACCCAACTCTGCTTGTTTCTGTGCAAGGTCCTGAGCAGGAGCACCAAGAAGATGAACTCTCCTCTGTCTTCTCCCTTGCCCCCAGTATTTATTATAATCATCTATTAGAGGCCTGTGGGAAAGAGCTTGTAAGTTGGTGAGAACTCCTTTTTTTTTTCTGGAGCTCCCAGTAACTATAAACTGCCAAGTTAGCCCATATTCAGCTTTTTATGAGCCAGAACATGATTGCTTTTGATTATATTTCGTCTTTATGCTATATTTAATAAAGATTTTTGCAAACACACATTTGTATTTAGCCTATTCTCACTTGCATAAAGGTGTGAGGCCAGAATTCATCTAGATGTAAACACCTGGTCCTCACCTCTCTTTTTCAGTATAGTGCAGTATTCAGTATGCTTCCATACAGTGCAACATGAACATCTACTCAAACCTTGTGATGGCCAAGTAGATAGCTCCTATGTAAGGAAATGGAGGACTGTCCAAGTTAAACAAAATGATTTTAAAACATATTTAATGGGGAAGTAAACAAATTGATTCCAAATTAAGAAATGCCAAGAGCTTCATGGCTACCACATTTCAGACTAAACTTTCCGAATTTTCTTTGTTTTTAGAAAAACATGATTCCTCAGTTGAGAGAATAAAAGCCCCAAATGGATCTTAAAAACAGGTTGGAAGTTGGAATAGCTTTTAGAAAACAGTGTTTTGATGAATTAAGACAAAGCAAATCAGAAACATATGTCTCAAATTTCCCTTGAAATGCATGAGTACCATAATAGCATAATTTGTTATAAATATGGAAACTGTTTATTAACATCTTACAGTAAGTACAATACGCAACTTACCACAATAAGCACCATGTGAGCAACTTATCTTCCTCACAAATACATCCCACACGTGCATGTGCACACATCTGTACACAGAAGTGGTCTTTTGACTATATAATGCAATGATATTTTATTATCACCACCTTAAGCCAAAATGTATTTGTAAGAAATCCCCTGACACTAGAATTGTGTCACCACATTGAGTCAACACCTTGGAAATAAATAAATTGAACTTTTTGAGAAGCCTAAGTATTAAAAAAATAAAAGAATGTTGGCGTTTTATAAATGTAAGTTATTCTCCAATGTGTAATGTATGAACTTCAGAAACCGTGCCCACATACCAGTTTCTGTCTTAGAATTATGTACTATATGTTTGACCATATCAGCTGTGTCAGTAATGTATAGTGATTGAAAGAGTATGGATTATATCTCTTCATAAGCTTTTGCATATGTCGGGCTGGGTCACAGACCCTTCAAACCTGTCCTGTGCAGGTTGCGAGCTAGGTAATTGGAAAAAGATTCTGGGAACCATTGGCAAGGTTGATGTGCTTTATTTGGATGCAAGCTCAGCCCCCCAGTGGATCAGAGCTGTTGCCTTTTTTTTTTTTTTCGTGACCGGTACTCAGCCAGTGAGTGCACCAGCCAGTCCTATATAGGATCCGAACCTGCGGTGGGAGCGTCGCTGCGCTCCCAGCGTCCGCACTCTCCCGAGTGCGCCACAGGCTCGGCCCAGAGCTGTTGTCTTTTATACTAGAGTCAGATAGCCAAGGAACACATGGGTGCACATGTGCAGTTATACCACTCTAACTTAATGTATTTACAACGGACATGCTGAGTCATGCTCAGCCAGATAATGAAGTGAGAGACCCTGACCAATCTGTCTCCATTTTCCTCACAGCATATGTCAAACAATACCTTTCTTTAAAGAAATACATTGCTTTGCCAATGCCATTTCATGACATTCGGAGTCATTACTACTGGAACAGAGTTCACGTGGCCCCATTTCGGATAGAGAAATAAAGTTTACCAAATGAGATTACTGGGACTAATTCTGGGTTCTAACTCTGACATTGCCATTTACTAGCTCTGTAACTTCAAGTTTCTTTAACTTTCTGAGTCTCAGTTTCTCCTAAATAAAAGACTGTTATGAATATGTCACCCTTCATACCGATGTGGTTGTAAGATAAAATGTATTCACCCAAACCTATTTATAGGTCATTACTATATGTGGAACACTGAGAAGGTAATAAAAACAAGGATGGTTCCTGCTCTCAAGAGGTTTACAGACCAATTGGGAGAGTAGACAAGTAAACAGGAAATCCTGTTAGCATAAAGCACCATGAAAACTCATGAGAATTAACACAGAGATGTGTTTTATCCATTTAGGAGCTGGTATAAAAATTCCTCTGGGTACTTTTCAATAGGTGCCTTGGTGTGGAAGAGGAAGCTCAGAAGACAATCTCAAACAGCAGTAAATGGTTGCCAGACAGGCTTCTGATCAGGTGGGGTCTGTAAACTGCAGGGCTTCTCATTTTGCTGAACTTTGAGGCTAATGCATCAGGCAGTTTGGAGTAGAGTGAAATTGCTCTGTGTAATACAGGGTAATACAAGGGTATAGATGGAGACAGTGGCTGAGAGAGAAGGTAGAAAAGAGACCTGGTGGTGGTGGAAGGTAGGAGGAGACACTGAGTAAGGGAAGCATCAGAATGTCTAACTGAATCATTTGTCATGCCAGGTATGGTGCTGAGTACTTCGCAAATATTCTTTCATTTAGATTCCCCACAATTTTGGGAGGTGGTCATATTATGTTCACTTTAGACTTGACAAGATCACACAGCTAGTAGGTGCGAGTTGTTTTGAAGTGGCTTATATACGAATGCCATCTCATGTCTTCCCTATGAAACCCTCAGTAAATTTAGCACATGCACTAATATTTTGTAGAAGTGGATTTCTGGAAAGTGGCTTTAAAAGGAGTTTAAGAAAACTACTAAAATCTAGGTTAGATATTAAAGAGACAACTAACTCAATATAAGAAGGTCAGGAACTGATTTCTGGCAAAGATGTGATTTGAACATATTTGAAGGAATAGGATTCAACCAGAAGAAGTATCATTTTTACTACGTGATAGTAATGCATAATAAAGTCTTTCACATAAGACTTTGCTCCAGCTTTTTTCTTTCTCTACTTAACCATGGGTCCCACCAGGATTATGGTGGCTATGAGCATTCTGGATATGCATAGAAGCCATGGAACAATTCAAAGCAGCCACTTTTGCAAAAAGATAGACAATTCAAGAATTGCTGCTTATTTTAAACCATTAAGAAAGGGGACCCTTTCATTTTATTAAATATTTTTGTTCTACTATTGCACAATATCTATTATAGCTGTCTTTTTGTTACCCTACTACCACCCAAAAACAGGACTCCTTGGTGTTCTGCAGGATGGTTGCAATGTTTTACTGAAGGTCTTTGCATCATTTGCCTCCTCTCTTCACACTGCTGTCCAAGGTATACATGGAAGATCCTCTCACCATACTCTCTGGTACAATCCTTAACAAATTATGTCCAAACTCCCTACTGGAAGTCTGTTTCTGACATTCTCTGGGGTTTGGAATTTCTTCAAGCCTCTCCCTCATTAGTCTTCAACATATAAATGTCCACCAAAATTAATTATATTAAAATACCTACATTTGTGTATCTCAGTGCTTTTATTGATTATGCTTATTTGCTTAGACCTCACACCTTCCTATGTTTTCTTACAAAAACTTACTCTTTCTCTAAATTCCAGCTCTTTTTAGAGAATTTCCTGATTTTCAGGTCACTATTCCTTATGAATTATAGAGGAGATCAATTCTCAATTGAATTTCTATTGATCTTCCAATTTATTTTGTATATTTTATACTTCTTTCTTTCTTTCATTTTTTGGTGGCTGGTTGGTACAGGGATCTGAACCTTGTCTTGTCCTTGGTGCCATCAGCACCACACTCTAACCAAGTGAGCTAACCATCCGGCACTACATATTTTATGTTTCTGTAATATGTGTCTGCATCATTTTGGAGTTATCATATTTCTTTTCCTGGTCTGTAAAGTCCTTGAGGGGTAAAACCTCTGCCACTGAAACTTGAGTGAGGCCTGTCAAGCCATGATTTATGGAGTACAATATGATATTTGGGTACATTCATACTGTGTAAATAATCATATCAAGGCATTTTAAGCATTTTAAAAACTACAATTGCATGGAATTACTTACATTCACAATGCTGTGCAACCACTACCTCTATCTATTTCCGAAACTTTTTTACAATCCTAAACATAACGCTGAACTCATTAAGCAATAACTTCTAATTATTCCTTCCCACTTCTGGTAAATGCTATTCTACTTCTGTCTCTGAAATTTTTTTTCTTTTTCATTTACTTTTTCTTAATCAACCCATAACAAAATGTGATCTTACCTTAGTAATTTCCAAAGACATTCCATTGTAGAGACAGAGACAGCTCAACCATAGGCAATTGCCCACTCATGGAGTTGGTTAACGTGTGCACTTGTACTTAAAGAGAGCGTCTGTTATTTTTTCCTGTTCAGCATTATTTCCAATTCCTGTAACTGCACCCTGCTTTTCCCTTGGGGAACCACCCTTCTCCCATTCTCATGTCCCTTGGTTTAGATGGGGCTGATCTCCCTCCCAAAATCCATGTGGAGTGACCGAGGCTTGGCCAATCAATATATTCATTTTGCCTGGTCACATTGATTGGCTCAGGCATAAGCACACGACCATGTAAATATAATGAGTTCACCTCCTATGCTTTGCCTGGTGCCACTGCGGAGGAGGATCCCTCTTCTTTGATGGCTGTAAGGATGTTACAATGTAATGAGGTATTATTTATTTATTTATTTATTTATTTATTTATTAAAAAAAAATTTTTTTAAAAAGATGACTGGTAAGGGGGTCTTAACCCTTGACTTGGTGTTGTCAGCACCACGCTCTCCCAAGTGAGCCACAGGCCGGCCCCATGAGGTATAATTTAAAAGTCTACAACACCAGTGGCCAAATTTGCCACCTGGGGAAGAGTCTACCTGAGAATGAAGCCAAGACAGGAGACCCGAGAGATGGAGAAAGATTAAAACCTGAATCTAGCTGAGCCTGACCTGCGTATCACTAGATCATCAGTTTTGTGAACTAATAATTTTTTCAAAAAACTTAAGTCACTTTGATTTGGGAGTCTGTCATGTGTAACCCAAGAATCCTAATTAACATGGTGCTCAGTGAATATTTATTTATTTATTTATTTTTAATTGGAACAAAATTGATCGTACATACTTGTGGGGTACTGCATTGAATATCAATACCTGGGTGCAATACGTGATGCTCCAATCAAGATAATTAGTATATTCAACATTACACAATGTAATGTGGTTACCAGAAGCAGGAATAGGGAAGGTTGGGGAAGGATCGGTAGACTGGTACAAAGTTACAAAGTTACAGTTAGATATGAAGAATACGTTTTTCTGCTCTAGGGTGACAATAGCTAAAAATATTATATTGTATATTTTAAGATAGCCAGAAAAGAAGATCTTGAACATTATAATCACAAAGAAATGATAAATGTTTAGTTGATAGATTGCTTACTATACTGATTAGATCATCATACAATATATGCTTGTATTGAAACAACAAACTGAACGCTATAAGCATGTACAATGAAAAAAATAAAATCAAAAAATGAAATGCTTAAAATGGCAAAAAAATAAAAAATATATTTGTCTGCTAATTCTACCATCTGTGTCATTCCTGAGTTTGTTTTCATTAATTATTTTTCCTCCTGGTATGTGGGTCCTATTTTTCTCCTCTTTGCCTGCCTGGTAAGTTTTGATTGGATATCAGACATTTTAAATTTTATTTTGGGGGGGGGCGCTAGATTTTGTTGCATTTCTTAAAATACTATTGGATTTTTTTTTCTGGGTTGTAGGTATGTTACTTTTCAAGATTTACTTTTAAGTTTTGTTAGAATGGTTCTAGAGTAGCCTTTGGTTTAGGCTTAATTTGGCATCACTGTTAAAACAATACCCTTATAAGGACTCTACTCAATGCCATGTGTGTTAGGAGGTTATTGAGAATATGATCTGTTTTCAGCCTTTTATGTTTCAGAGATCACTCTACATGGTTTACTTTACATTCATGGAAAGATTAACCCTCCCCCAAGACTCACACAGAGTATTCCTCTGAGGATCCCTGGAACTCTCTCTCTCCTTGCAGCTCCCTCTTCTCAGTATTTTCCCATACAAATTCATGCCACATTGGCCTCCCTAAACTCTAAATTCTGTCTTCTGAGCCTAGCAAGACCACTGAACTCTGCTTGGTTCCCTTTCATTAAACCACAGTCTGAAAACTCTCTGCAGGAAGCAAACCAGGACAGTCCTAATGCTTTCTTTATTTATTTCACTTCTGTCATGGATCTCTGTCTATTGTTCAATGTCTGATAAACATTGTTTAATATACTTATTTTCAGGTTTTCTATTTGTTGTTGTTGGGGGGGGTACTTGTCCATGTTACTTCATTATATGCAAAAGCAAAACTGGGGTGAGTTAAATTTAAGACAGAAGTGTCAGTTAGGCTTTGGATATATGAGTCCTTCAGAAAAACAGATTAAAGTGGGAAATACAAATTTGTGAATCTTCAGTATATCGATGGTAAATAAAACTATGCAAATAGATGATAAGAGAGAGAGAAAAAGAAGGACAGGAGAAGAAAACGTGGGATTAAGTCCTGATCAATGTTGTCATTTAGAGATTAAGAAGAAAAACCAAGTAAAGGAGTGGCCAGAGAGCAAAGAAGGCATGGGGAGAGTGTGTTGCCATGAGAGCCAAGAGAAGGGAGTAGAAAAGTGACACCTCATGCAGGAAATTCCTGCCTCCCTAATCCATCAGGTTTATTTATATGTTCCTTTTCTGTATCCACAGAACATCCTGAAAATGCCTCAGCCATAACATGTATAAAATAATCTTTAATATTCTTATCTGCCTTCCAGAAGAGGCTGAAACATTAGGAAATTTATTATCTTCCTTGTGTTTGTGTCTTATAGCCATTGAGAAAATGGTTGTTAAATGGATTGATTCTTAGGAACCTCACCATCAAAGCAAGGTTCTTTCTGGGACTTCTACCCCAGATAGCCCCGGGCCACTTGTTTTAGGCTTTGGCCTCCCCCTAATTCCTGCCATAACTGTCCAGTTAGTATAATTAGACTTCTGGCTGGTTAACGTGTCGCCTTCCATCTCTACACTCTACTGGGGCCCTTCCCTGCGCTTTGGCCCATTTAGCTAGGGCCTGGTAATCAGCTTCATCTTTGCCTAACTGGACCCAGATATCCCAGCTGCGAACTGAGTTCCTTTTGGTTGAATCCACCTGGATGGATCCCAGATGCTGCCTCCTACCTGCTTTGAACACCTCCATGCATATGAGCTCTGCCCAAAGACTCCCAACCCTTTTGGCAGACTGGTGATGCCTGTAGACTGTTTTTCAGAATAATGACTTTAAATGATAAAAGGAAATACATAGGATTACAAAGGAACAAATCATATTAAACAAATTATCAGAATATTGAGGAAGCAAATTTGTGAAGCAAATACATGCCTCCTTACTGACACATTTAATAACAAGAACTAGTCCAATAACTATAGCAATTTTGAAGTAGTGATGAGTGTAAACATTATTTCTAGATATCTGCAACAACCTTGATGTGATATAAAAGTATTTGTGATTTCTGTTGGTGACAAAATAATTCAGATTGCTACAAACTTAAAGATACCAAGATGAAGGCTCTTGGATACACTCTATGACCATTTAAAAAAACAAACAATTTTGTGTTTTGAAATGAGAAGCTGATCAGGATGTATTATCAAGCAAAATAGATAAATAAATAGGTAATAGAACAGTATCTATAAAAGATCCAATTTCTTTAAAACATATTTGGATATATGCAAACACACACACACACACACACACACACACACACACGTCATCTGTATCTAGAAAAAAAACTGTATGAAGATATACCACAGTATTAGCAAGGTCATCTTAGCACTGTCTGAATGAGGAAGAAGGGATTTGATCACGGGAAGATTTCATTGAGACATGCTTAATGTGACTATGTGTGAGTGCTACTTTTGTATTCAGAAAAAAAGGTAAATGTCAGAAAAATGTAAAATTAAAGCAATTAATTTAAAAAGTCTTACTTAGCATGGTGAAAGATTTCCTTATGTTTTCTTCTTTAAAACACTCTTCTTTCGGCCTTCAAGCCAAGGTTATCCCCCGCCCCCTTCTCCAGCCACTGTCTTTTCAGCTGGAACCTCCTGCTGGAAACACCACAGTGGCTTCTCACTGTGCTTAGAAGAAAGTGCCTGACGTTCCCTCATAAGGTCTTGCGTGTTCTGATTCCTGCTCACGTCTCACTTGTGCCTCTCTCTCTCTCTCTCTCACACCCTCCGGCCACACTGGAGGTTTCTTAGATTCTTGAAAGAATCAACCGGTTTTGGTCTTAGAGCCTTAGTTCACATAGTTTCTTTGCCTGGAGTGCTGGGGCTCCTCCCTGCTATTGGCTCACACAGTTCTTCAGTAACATTTTAGCTCCTCCTCTAACTCTGTAATATGAATCTTGAATCCACTTTTTTACTTACCTTCATAAAATTTATTAAACTTTATACGTTTGTTAAGTTACTTACATAATTCTTTGGGTTAGTATCTGCCTCCCTTAATTGTCTCTGAGCTCCCCAGCACCTAGCACATAGCAGATGCTTAACAAATATGACTGATTGAATGAGTGACTGAACTCTTCACAGAGGGGTGCATCCAAAGCTCGCCTGTTCATGTGCAACCTCCTGAAGGACGCTTTTCCTGATTTAAAAGAGCTCCTTACAATCCTATCCTCTGTTCCTTTTCCTTATATTTTCAATAACTAGTACTTGATTTGTTTACAGCTCGTCTCCCCCATTAAAATGTAGACTCAGTGAGGGCAGAGATCTTCCCTGTCTTACCCACTGACATACCCTTCATTCCTAGCACTGTGCCTGACGTATAGAAAGAGCTCAATAGAATGTTTTCTGGATGAATGATCGAATGACTAAAAGAATCATCTATCATTTATCATCACAGATGATCTGAAATAAATGAAAAAATTTACCTCAATATAGTGGTGTTGAGGTTAAATATCTTTCTTCATTTTGTTTAGCTTTGGATAGTTCAATGGCTCTTCTACGCACACGAATATTTGAATTAGATTTCACACGAGCGTCCCTGTGGACGCTCATTTTCCTTCCAGTTTCAGAATATTGGCAGATGTTCATCACTAATTCACTAGACCTCAATAACATCACACCACTTTTTCCTGGCCAGAGATGCATTTCAGGAGACAGGGAATTAAACCATCTTGAGCCTCCTCAAATGCATCTCAGGCGCCTACGACTTTGAACACATGATTCTACTTTAATGTTGGAATTCTTGCTTGGAGAGTCTTGACATTTGCCCTCAAGCATCACTTGCTAAAGATGACTATTATGTTTTTGTAATACACCAGCCTCAGAGTACTCTTTCCTTCCCACCCCAGCTGGCCTCTCTTCTAGGGGAAGAGAGCCAGACATTCTGGGCCAACAAAAAGAGCACCACACCAGTCCCTTCCCAATCTGACCCCTGGGTAACTTGGTACCTGTACCTATCCAGAGGAAGCTCTATGCTTAAACGAGTAAGCATTCGGTCATCTAAATTTGGCTGAAAATCTTGTATTACTATGATGAAAAGTCTCCTTGACCTTGAGTAGGTAAGAGCTGTCACTTTTTGTAGAGACATTGAAATTCATTTGCAGCAATGCAGTGTGGGTTCCTTGGAGAACCATAGAAGAAGAGAGACTTAAGGATTTCTCCCTCTGCCAGGGACACATATCCAAACAAGCACCAGCTGGATCTTGTCACCACCTAGGGCTCAAGGATTAGGAGCCCCAGAAAAACCAGTAGGAGAGAACTTAAATCCTCTAGCCCCGTAGCTGTAACCTGTTCCTTGGATTTCTTTTTCCATAACATTGGTAGCCAATGGGAAACTAAGTTTATGTTAAAAAAAAGTTTAATTGTGATAAAATATAAATTATGTAAAACTTACCATCTTAGCCATTTTAAGTGGAGAGTGTCAGTACTGCTACGAAAATTCACATTGTTGTGCAACCAATATCCGGAACTCTTTTCATCTTGAAAAACTGAAACCCTGTATCCATTAAAGAACAACTCCCCCCCCCCTTAGCTCCTAGCAACCACCATAGCACAGTCTGTCTGTCTCTATGAATTGACTGCTCTAGCTACTTCATAGAAGAAGAATCATATAGTACTTGTTTTTTGTGACTGGCTTATTTCACTCAGCATAATAATGTCTTCAAGTTTTATCCATGTTGTAACATGTGCTAGAGTTTTCTTCCTTTTTAGGGCTAAATAATATTCCATTGTACCTACGGTATATACCACATTTTCTTTATCTATTTATCTGATATTTGGGTTGCTTCCATCTTTTGTCTACTGTAGATAACGCTGCTATGAACATGGATATACAAGTATTTCTTTGAGTCCCTGCTTTCGATTCTTTTGGGTATCTACGCAGAAGTGGAATTGTTGGATCAAATGGTAATTCTATTTTTAATTTTCTGAGGACCACCCTACTGTTTTCTACAGTGGCTATACCATTTTACATCCCCACCAACAGTGCACAAGGGTTTCGTTTTCTCCGCATTCTTTCCAACATTTGTTATTATTATTTTTTTTAATACTAGCCATCTAATGGGTGCGAGGTGGTATCTTATTGTACCAGCTAGCTGGGGGGGAAAAAGAAAAGTAATCATACTATATATTTCATCTGATGACCACTTGCCTGGGAAAGCACATTTTTAACGATGGGCATACTAATTCCAAAAGTGCTACAACTGACCTACCACATCATTGCTATGGGCATAATACATGGATAGCTAAGAGTATAAATTTATTTTTTGAAAGCCCTTGTCAATAAAGTATTGATAATATGATTGTGGAGTGAAAATAAGAAGCATAAAGTGCTTTCAGGATTTCTGAAATATGTGCTGTTGATCACATAAGTTTAGAGAAAGAAGAGATGAGTATGGGCTTGAGAACTTAGGGGTGGGTTTGTGGATGAGATGGAGTGTGAAGGACAGTCCCTGTGGGAGCACCTGCATGAACAGAGAAGCAGGGATGAAACCGAGCCTTGCTCATTTGCGAGCCGTTAGGTAACTCCCCACTGTGAAGAAAGTCTGTTCATCACGCCAGCCACTGTTCATGGGTGCCTATCATTGACATGTAGCACTGCACTATATACTGTGAGAAGTACAAAGATGTATCAAACAATTGTTGTTCTTAACACATCCTATCTTGTGACTGAGGCGAGCCATAACTCAGAATAACTGAATATGGAGGCGGTATAGCTCAGGCCTTGAAGCCCACCAGACCAGCTCCATAACTCTAGTGGGATGATCTTGGGGAAGAAGGTAATTCACTTCTCCAAGCCATGATTTCCTTACTCGCGTGCACAGCGTGGGTATATCTCACCTGGTCTGCACTGAGTGCATGCTTATCCCCAGGGCTACTGCTCTCTTGGCCGATGCTATGGGACTTACTAGCTAAAGATAAGTGCTATTCTGTGTGGGTCTGGGAGTTGTTTTGGAGCAGGATGTACCAATCTGTCAGCATAGTTTAGTAATAATAGCTGGATTTGTGATTTGCATTTGGTTTTAGTAGAGATTGGGGACCTGGACAGAGGGGATATTTTAACAGCGAGGGCTGGTCACATAGCTGGGATGTGCCCAGTGACCAATTCATGGTCAGACATTCTTCACCAGAAACAGACTTTGGGTGTCCTGGCAGGCAGGTGCTTCATGTGAATGCTGATGGTGTTTGAGACCTGGAGACAAAGCATATCCTGTGTTACCCGACCCAGTAGTGGGAGGACACGGAAACTCAGGCCTACCCTTCTCCTGCTGTTGCTATATATGTCTTTTGCCTTCACATAAACTGAGTCTTGTGAGTCTTTTCAGTGTTCAAACCTTGAAGATAATTAATGTGTAATTAGCACATTAAAAAAGTGATAATAATCTCCACACTATATTGTTGCAATCTATGTATGGTGCTTGGATCCATGCCTGGCACGTCGTAGGTGGTTAATAAATGACAGTTATATTTACCAAAACAGTAAATTTTTGGTAAAAAATTTACTCAGGATAAAACACATTTTAAACATTGAGGCAGGAAAGAATACTGTAAATTATGGTGGTAGTGGAAAATTTCACAGAGAAGGTGAAATTTCACCTCAGCCTTGGACAATGTTTAGAATTAGGTGTATAAGAAGACGTGCAGAGGCATACTGACTAGGAACAGGCTGGGCAAGGCACGGTGTCAGGAAACAGAATGGTGTTTTTGAGAAACCAGCAAAAATGTGAACTTGACCAGAAAGGGAGAATTATTGGAAGATGAAACCCCAGAGGCACCTGGCAGGGTTGTCCAACATTGTTACAATAGCAACAATTTGGGAAAATTGCACATCCCTCAGGAGAGTAGATAAACTGTGTTACCGTCACATAGAAGACTGTAATGTAACATTTAGTAAATGAACTACAATGATATGCAACATATGAATGAATCTTAACATAATATTAACACAAGCAAATAAATAAAAATATATGCCTTTAAGATATATATATGTGTATATTTGCAAACACATACGATGTAAAAGCCTTACCTTATGCACTTATTAATATATGAAAAAAAAAAAAACAAAAAAAACCCCAAACTGGATATATCTTCAGTGGAGATTGTAATCCTCCCCAAACCTTTCATTTGCTACCCTTTATTTTCCATTCCCCTCCCACAGACCAATGAAATGCGGTTGGATGATGTGAGTACTTGATGAGCCAAGATGAGAAATAAACTTTGATTGTGTTAAACCACTGAGATTTAAAAGTTGTTTGTTACCACAGTGTTAAGTAGCCTGTCCTAACTAATGCATCTACGTTATGGAAACCTTATATGTTCCAATTTCAAACTTACAAAATAGATGTTATTCACATCATGTAAAGGACTCATAAGTTTACAAAGTTAATGATAAAATAATTGTCTTTAATTCCTGAAGAGAAAAGAACACTAGAACTGAAGTCATTGTGAGGAGTCAATTTTTTGCATGGTGGCCATAGGTGAATACTGACTCATAACATCTTCATCTATAAAAAGAGGATAATATTAAATGCTTTTATTTTCTTATAAGATGGCTGTGAATGTCAAATGTGATAAGGTGTATGAAAGCTTTAACAAATATAAGGCCGTCTTTTGGGGATCTTATCTTTCCTTAGAGAAATGAAATTCTGGAGAATTGAGGCCAGATATAAGACTGAAGTATTAGAGCCCCTGATAACTGAAGGTAAATAATAAATTGTTAACTGCTAGTGAATAGAGAAATATTTATTCAGTGTGTAAAACTCAGATTGACACACATTTTTAAGACATAACAAATACATTAAGTGAACTTCTCAATTTCACCACTAGATGGCAGCATTCTTTCATAAATTGTTTAACATCTAAAATTTATCAGTTTGTCTTTTAATGTAAATATAGTTGCATTTCTCCAATGGGATAAATTCAGGACACATAAATTCTTACACTTAGGGATAAACATATAATATTACATAATTATATTACAATGATGTAGTGTATGTTTTTGAAAAAGCAATTCACCCATTTGTTTTTGTTTTTGTTTTACTTTCTGCTGCAAAACATCTTAAAGAAACACAAGCGTAAAATGTAGACATAGTGAAAACCTGGAAGTGAATGATCTGCCTAACACACTAGAATCACCTTTCAATTTCTAACACTTTCTCAACTATGCCTTTACATGCTATCCTTGGGCCTGGAATTTCTTCAAAATCCTGGTTTTCCAGGTGTTACTCTTCTACTGCTCTGTTACTCTTTCATCCCTTCCATCCTAAGGGCAAAGAAGACCATCGTTCCTCTGTGATTCTTTCCTCATCTCTACACCCCCTGTGCATATCTGTACCATAGCACCATCCCATTGTCCAGTGGTTTACTTATTTATCTCCCAACCTTGCTTTGGACTTCTGAGCAGAGGGACTGGGTCTTTACCCTGGCAGAGGTGCCTATTACATACAGGAAACCAGTGATCATTTGCCAAGTGAAAGTTAAACTTATCTAAATATGTGCAAACACTGCTACCATTGGACCAACATATTGTTTGACAGACCAAAAATTCATCAAATAAAATTGTGCCTTCATTCTCTCTGCATCTGTACAATGTTGCCACATCCTGTCAGATGCAAGTGCTGAAACAAAAAAGTTTTTTTTTTTTTTTTATTGGAACATAGTTGATTGTATATATCTGTGGGGTACAGCATTGAATATCAATACCTGTGTGCAATATGTGATGTTCAAATCAGGATAATTAGTATATCAACATTACACAACGTAATCGATTTTTGTGGCTCTTTACCAATTCATCCCTTACCCCCGCCCCCTTTCCCACCTCTGGTAGCCTCAGTTCCATTAAAAATAAAACCAAATACTGCAAGTTAAGAAATTTGAAGAAGATCTGAACAGTGTGAAAACATACCACCTTGTGATACTTTTAAGAACCTTTTATAAAATTAATGTTGTCAACTCCTTCTCTAGGAGGTAGGTTTCTTCCTTCTAGCCAATTTTAAAAAGCATACTAATGTAAGCTTTTCGTAATGTTAGATCCTGTGAGAAGTGAGCTATGTTAATCTCATTTGTATACAACATTTGGGTTTTTTTGAAGCCTTATTCAATATTGGAAATTACTATAAAATTATATTTAAAACACCTCCTATTACTACAGATTCTGTTTTACTGCATGTAATACATATATTGCATACAGTGGAGTCTTCACAAGGCCCAGTAATTATAAAGATGCACCCCTAAGTGAGTGCATACCAGTTGGAATCTGATGATTACCTATTTTTCAGACTAACATAAAAATCATAATTTTAAATGAATAATATAAGTAGGCATTTTAGTTTAGGTTACAGTTATAGTGTTTGTTGAATTTATTTTACTATTATTAGCATGTCTTACTATATTATTGAAGCATTTTCATATTGTGGGGGTGGCAAGAAAATAATAAAAACAGCTAACATTTATAGTACTTCACAGTCCGTAAAAGGCTATAATTTGATTTAGTTGATACAACAGTTTCCAAAGATGGGCAAGGAAAATATCATTTTTCTCTCTCTATAAAAAAAGAACTAGAAACTCATGGATTTAAGTGACTTGCTTAACACCATACAACTGATCACATGACAGAGCTTAGCTTGCAGCTCTGAGCCCTAGTCCCATATGTTGTCATATTCACCAAGAGGTACCAACAAGGTGCCAGAAGCTGAGAGGTTTAGTCTCATTTCTGTCACTTAAGTGCCATGTAAACATTAGCATCTAAATATTTTGAGTTTCATTTTCCTTATTTGAAAAATGAGGATATTAATATCTGTCTCTCCTATTTGACAAGATCGTCGTGAGGTGCTTTCAAAAACTGTTAAGTCCTGTTACAGTTATTAATGTGATCTCTTGAAAATATATATGTACAATATAATGGATCCCGTAGACCTGTGAAGCCAGGATCACTGATTATTGGGAGAGGAGGACTTCTTTTAGGTTATGGAAGACTTAGCTTAAAGGTTGTCAAAGGGATGGGACCTGAAATCAGATATAGACAAACTTATGTATGGCTCAGCCATTTACCAGTAGTGTGACCTTTGGAAACTTTCTTATACTTTCTAAGCTTCAGTTTTCTGGTCTCTAAAGTTGGGATTGTCATATTTTCTGTTATTAATAACATAACACTAATTATCATGTATGTCTATTTTCATGGGATCTTTAAGTTGAACAATTGACAGATTTTTGAAATTTAATTTACAGCCTATAGAAGAAACTTTAATAGCAACAAATTAATCCTAGTTTAGCTTTCAAAAAAAAAAAATCTTTGAACAAAAGTTTGTATGAAATTAGCTACTATAACCACACCGTGGCACTCTTCATTCATTTAAGGTTTTTCTTTCAAATTTTCTCAGTAAATTGTGCTTTATAAAATGCAGTGCCTTATTATTCCTGTGGAATTCCTTGTGATTTCTTACAAATTCTTAAGCATTTGAATCGTTTACTGCAAAGTTCCATGAAGATTAACTTAGTAATCCCAAATAATTAAAAATAGAAAATTGTCATCTTGACATCATAACATCAAATTCAAAAAACTCTTTCTTTGATTGTGTAAGAGTGTGTGTGTATATGCACATGTGCCCAAAGCAACTTAGGAATGAAAGTGCAAATTTAAGAAAACACCAGCAAGCTACTTAAATAACACTCCCCACAAAACCTAGCTTATCAACAAGCTAACTTAGATCCCAGAGTTGCACTGCCCTAGTAATATACTGTAATCTGAGATGTTGAATGCATGGCTTACCAGGAACAGAAACAAAATGAGAGAGCCTTAGCTGAGAAGAGACAGACCCAAGCAACACATAATATTTATTGAGAACCTATTGTTTTCAAACTGCTGGAATCCATCAGATTTCGATATGACCCACAAGTCTCCATCAATGAGATATTGCTTAGAAGTAACTGAACTTTTTTTCCACCAGAGACTCTCAATGAATTACTTGGAAGAAGAATAGAAAATGGCACTGGGAATGTCTAGAACATTCTGGATGGGAAGACACACAGGCTTGTTAGAGGGTGGAGTATCTTGGAGACTGACTTTCTTGAGAAATCTAACCTAGAGATACCCTGGTGGAGTGGAGAAGGTGAAGCAGCCCCCTAGGTCCCACTTTGCTTTGTCAGATTAAGGAATGGATGCTGGAGGACCACCTGTGTTTATCTGGCTCTGGAGCAACCTGCAGAAATCTATAAGACCCGGTTGCTCATGCTCTCAACACATTTACTGAGCATCTACCTTTTCAGACACAGTGCATCAGGTACTGGGTGTAAAATTACATGCTTATAGCTCTAATCTCAAGGAACACAAATGCTAGTGTGAGAACAGACAGAGGTGCAATTAACCATCATGCAAATCTGACTGTGGAAAGTTCCCTGAGAACGCATAATCCAAATCTGTTGATTGTGAAGTTATTTCATCAAATGCTTGATCATATGTTATAAATGTAAATTTACGAAGAAGTCGATATTTCATGGGCAAGACAAACTTCAGCAGAAATTATTCATCTGAAGAGATGCTCCTCCATTGGCTTCTATGGAATTCTGAATAACCCCTAATGGCCTAAAGCTATCACATGACCAGGCTACTTCTTTAACCTCATTTCCTATCATTTTGCCCCTTGCATGTTTTGCTCCAACCACTGAATGTAAAATCCAGAAAGTTCTGTCCTGCATGAGGACCCGTGCACATGACTTTCTCTCTGCCTACAATGCTCCTCACTTGGACACTTGCTTAGCTGGTCTCTCCACTCTCATCGGGTCTTTGCTCAGATGACATTCATCAGTGAACGTAACCGCCTTATCCAAATTAACAACCACCACTACTGCCTACTCTCCTTAGTCTACTGTATTTTTCTTCGTGGCACTTGTCACCATCTAGCATAATGTACTATGTATGTGTGCCTTTGTTTGATGTCTGTAAGTTCTGAGATGGCAGGGAGTTTGCCTTGTTCACTTTTGTTAACCTCAGTGCCCAGAATAATAAATATTTGTTGTTGGAATAAATGTGATTACTTTGCCAACAGTGTGGAATTTTTTCAAGTCTCCATTAAAAGACCATGGTGTGTTAAGTTAACGAATACATTTTGAGCACTTACTGTATGTGTTATACACACTAGCAGGTGCTGACACAATAGCAGTGATCAAGACTAAGTAAGTCTCTTCAAGGACTTGAGACAAGTACACTGGTAACCACAGTACAAAGTAATAAGGGGAGTCACTTCCAAGGTGCTCTGGGTGAACATAAGATGGGCACCTGGCTCAGGTCTAGGGAATCAGAATACGCAGTCGAGAGAAGATGCCATCAAAGCCAAGATATGAAGGACAAGTTGAAGTTAACCAAGCAAAGAGAAGAGGGAAGGATACTGTAAACATGTGTAAAGGCAAATAGTTCTAAACCAAAATCTCGTAAAAAATAAAATATTGTTCATTACAGTGTCATTTTTTGTTAAATATGGTAATTGATATTTTTGGTAACTTATTTTTAATAGGTGTTAGGAGCAAATTTTCTCTTTGATTATCTGGCACATTGAGTAGGCCACTGAATTTGTTGGGCACAATTATTCCAGTTACTGAGGAGGATTGTGGCTCTAATTACCATATTTCATCAACTCTAAGATGCCATCATCTTAGATGTGCCAATATTTTATGTCTCACTAAGAAAGAAAAAAACTGCAAATAAATTCTTTTTCAAATGGAATTTTTATTTCATACTTATGAAAGAGGTCTTTAAGCTTATTTAAACTCAGATTTTTATTACATATCACTCTTGTACATACATAAAGAGAAAAATGTAAGTGAAATAATTGGGTAAAGCACTCTTAAAACTTCCTCCTATTTATATCCATTTTTTACATTTTTGTCTTAAAATCATTTAAATCTGTATCTCTCACGCAATACTATTCCATCAAAACCTTGGGTGATATACACACTTCTTGAAAGCGTGTATATACTACTGTGCACTGAGAGGATTCAGTTCCAATGTGCTCTGGATGAACATAAGTGAACTGCTGTCACTAAGATTTTCTTCCAAGCTGCTGCTGCAGTGTTGATGGTCAAACTTTATTGATGTTTGCAGAAAGTGTCAAAGGAAGGTTTTCAGATGCCGGTCAGGACTTACATGCCTTCTTCAGAAGGTCCTCAATTGTTTTACTGACTGAAATATCAGGAGGCTGCAGTGATTCAGTCCTATTACCAGGACTCATAACCACGTTGGTGGGTACATACTCAATAATAACTGCATAAGGATTGCAAGTTGGCTGACAGTGATATGTGAAACACCATTGATTATAAGATGGCAATTTCAGGGATGCTCAAATTGGGAAAAAGGTGTGCCTTAAAAATGATGAAATACGGAAAGTGAGAGGAGGGGTTATCAGGCTGCTCCAGACTGGATCTATATGAGCTATTTCACTTACCAAGGAATCTGATTTTTTTCTTGCAAAATTTACAAGGACCGGGAAGATGGTCTTGCATAATATAGTCATTAGAAAGACATGTCATAAAAGTGCTGTCAGCTAACACGTACCTAGTACTTAGTATACACTTGATATTGTTTTATGTCTTTTTCAAAGAGTAACCCATACCATTCTCACAACCACCTGGAGAGGGATGTATGTTGTTATTCCATCTTACAAACGCAGAAGCTGATGAATAGAAAAGAAGTCGCTCAATATTACAAAACTAGTAAGTGGCAGAGCTTGAATTCAAACCCAGGGAGTCTGGTTCCTGAGTCTGCAGTCTTGTGTAAATACGTCATAAAGGGAAAAAAATTGCATTCTCACGTCTGTTTATAAGCAAGATATGATTATTCCATCTGACCTGGCTTTTCGTTCTAAGTCTAGCTTTTAGGGTGCTGTCTTTGCACCCGACTTCTGCTCTGTCCCTAGATTTGTGCTTAATTCTTTCCTCAGCAAAATAACTTTCTGAATAATAAGGCGTGGGAACCAGGGGCAGGGTTTCTTAACTTCGGCACTATTGACATTTTGGGTTAAATACTTCTTGGGGGCTGTCCTGGGCATGGTAGAAGATTTAGCAGCACCCTTGATCTCTAGCCACTAGATGTCAGTAGCACTCCATCGCTGTGACAAATGAACTCTTAAGACAGACACCTGCTCTTCAAGAGGCAGAATGGCCCCTGGTTGAGAAACTCTGGGTTGGAGATCTAGCAGGTACAGAGGAGTTTTCATGGATTGGTTAATTGATGGGGGAGTTCTTCTACTGAGTGCATATGATTCTAACTCTGCAATGACCAGGCAGAAGAAAAGGGTTTGTAATCTACATGAGTGCCTTGTTGGTAAAGATTTCACCAGTGAAGAAAGGGGAATTATGAATCGTGCTGGCAGATGGAGGAATAAATAGAGACATTGCTAACATTTTTTTGCTGAACTTGTGCAATATTTGAATCCATGCATTTTAAAATTAATATTAGAGTTCAAAAAAAGGGTTTCATAGAACTTTGATTTCTAAGTAGGCTACTGTGACAAAAGGAAAACATCAAAGTTCAATATACTTGTCAGTGGAAATAGACAGTAATTCTTGGTAATTTAGTTGCATGTTCCTTTAAATAGCGCTAAATACATTTGAATAATAGAATTAAATAAAGACAAAAAAGATCCATTATCATCTTTATACTAGACTCATGAAAGAATATATGTTGGCAAACATCAGTGAGATACTGCTTAATAAATGTAGTATATACTAGAACCTTTGTATTGTGTCTCACTTTTAATCTTTTCTTACCATATATTTAAAATATAAATGCATTTTATATTATAGAAAATATAAATATTTCCTTTCCTCCCTCCTAAAGTGAGGGAAGAAAGTAAGATGCAATTAGAGGGGACGGACTGTGCTAATGGGAAACTGCTGCCATGTTAGCAATTTGGAACTTAACGTGGAGTCAGAATCTGTAGGGTCTAGTTCTGAGTCTACTTCTTGGAAAAGAAGTCTTGGGCAAGTTGCTTAACTTTTCCTTGTTTGTGAAATCAGAATGATAATACCTACCTACCGCCATAATGCACTTGTGGGAATTAAGTAAGATAATCATGTAAATGCTTAGAGTAATTTCTGACACACACACACACACACACACACACACACACACACACACACGAGTTAGCATGACTAAGAAATTGATATCTTCAACTTTAAATGAATTGAAAAAAGACTAGATTTCATCCATCATCTCATTGGCCTGCCTAAATCAGGTTCCTCTCTCCTCCTCGCCCACCACGACTGGTTTCTACTAAAAATATTAAATAGTTCATTCTTTTTCTGATATCTTTTTTATTTTGGTTGCAAGAGTCAAGGGGGCGTGGCAACAGCTCTTGGCCCCTCCCACCATCCCATCTGGGGAGAGCCTGGAGTGCTTCCTGCGGCGGCTTGGTGGTCATTGCTGGGCTGGTTGTGAGTGTTGGGGGTGTGTGGCCATGGCCCTTGGTCCCTCACCCTTCGGACTGGTTGCTCATGTTGGGGGGCGTGGCTGACGCCCCTGGCCCTCCCTGCTTTCTGGCTTGGTAGCCCAGGGGACTTCTGGTCCTTCGAGGTGTTATAGGTGTTCTTTGGTGAAATGAGACCTTTCCTAGTTAATATCAAACTTTGTCTCTGGTTGTGGGTACTTGGATTTTTTCTTCCAGTTCTGTGTTGGATTATTTGCTGTTCCTATGACTTAAACTCTGAACTGGAACTAATTTGTTATCCTTTGCTTACTTCTAAAATGGAGGAACTTCCTATGGGGACCAGTACTTGAGCTCTGTGGTTGAGCTAAATTGCTGCTTTGCTGCTGACTCCCTGGGAAAGGCTTTTTGTGCAGCTCAGGTTTTAATAGTTGACTTTATAGGTACTTCCAGCTCTCATGAGATCTGGTGCACCTAGATGGTGTAGAAACTCTGGTCTGGGCCAGTGTCTTATCAAACTTCACCTCATGCAATTCTATGTTCCTGACCAGTCTCCTCTGAGTGGTCCCACACTGATTGGGGGCCAGATCAGCTGTCCTTGCTGTGCCCCAGTGTTCCTTCTGTGGGTCCGTCTCCCCCACTGCCTGTGCTCCAAACACTTCCCATGAGACAGGCCATGCTATGGTCCCTTGTATGACTCTCCGGCCTCTGAGTGGCTCCTTTTTTTCAGTTTTTGTGGCTCCTTGCTCCTTCGTGGGTCTATGGCAACCCTATTAGTGGTCTTGCTGGCCTGGGGGCCACCAAGGCCCTCTTCTCCCCTGCCACCTCCAAGCAACTGCATCCAAAGGGCATAGCTGCAGCTTTTGCCGGCTGAGTGCACTCAGCAGCTCTAGCCTCGACGTGGCCAGGGGTCGAAATGGTCAGAACATTTTTTTCTTTCTCTCATGGTGGCTTCTCCCACCTTCATGAACTCCGTAGGTCTCTCGCCCTCTTCCCCTGAACTCTAGTGGCCCCAGCTAGGCTGTTGTTTTTTTTTATAGTTGTAAATTGGTTGATTTGTGAGAGAGAGTGACGCTGGGGACCGTCTATTCTGCCATCTTGACCAGAAGTCATCTGATATCTTTTCTAAATTCTTCTCTTGAGCTTTTAAGTACTTTCATGATCTGACCCTACCTTATCTCTTCATTATTATTTAGGTCTATCTTCCAACAAGTATTCTCTATTATAGGCAGTCCTATTTTCTTAGTATTGTAAAGATAAGGCCTCGTCCAGGCCTTTCCTTTTATTAAATGATCTTCTTCCTTATTTCTTTTCATCTATTCATGCTATATTCAATTTGTACATTTATTTAAAGTCCGACTTTCGCCTGAAGATTCTGCCTCCACTATTTTATATCTCTTCTCTAAATGGGGGAATTTATGAAATATTGTTTGAATTTATTGTGCCTATATGGCCTTTCAGATTTGTTCATCTTTTTATTAGTTCACACCCTAAGTTTTTTTCTAGAAATTTGTCTACATCTCCCAAGTTTTCAAATTTGTTGGCATAACATTGTTAATAATATATTTCTCAACTTTACGATCTTTGTTGCATCTGTATTTTCATTCTTAATATTTTAAGTAACTTTTCTCTTTTTTTCTAGATTAGTCTTGCCAGGACTGCGTCAATTTTTTTAGTCTTCAAAAGCAGTTTTCGGCTTCATTGTTCCACTGCATTATCTTACTTTTATTATTTCCTTTCTTTTTCTTTGGGCTTAGCTCATTAATTTTCAGATTTCTTCTTTTCTAGCACAATCATGTAAGACTTTTTGTCTTCACTTTATCTGCATTACACAATAGTGTGTGTATGTACGTACAATTTAAAAATTATTATTCCATTCTAATACTCTCTAAATTCCATTATAACTCATTTTCTGATCATTAATTATTAATGTGTTTTTCTTTTTCCAAATAAATGTTTTAAAATATAGTCTTTTGTGATTTATAAATTCTTTTTATTTGGTCAGAAAATATCATTTCTATAATACATACATTTTCAAATGTGTTTATGGCTTAAATGAGGCAAATTTTTATAAATATGTCTGTGAAAAATGTGTGTTCTTTAGTTGGGGACACAGAATTCTACATATATCCATAGATACAAGTTTTTTTATTTTTTTATTTTATTTTTAAAAAACATTTACTTTTACATATTTGTGGGGTGCAGTGTGTCATTTAAATAAATGCATATACTGCACAATGATTCACTTAGGGTAGACAGCATAGTTTGGTACCCAATAGTCCACCACTTCACCCACTGCCCTTCACCCCGCTCTCCTCCTGGCCTTGGATAACCATTATACTCTCTACTTTTATGAGAACAACTTTTTTTTTTTTCCAGATTGCATATATGAGTGAGATCATGCAGTATTTGTCTTTCTGTGCCTGACTTACTTCACTTAACATGATGGTTTCCAGTTCCATCCATGTCGCTGGAAAGGATGAGATATTATTTCTTTTTATGACTGAATAGTATTCCATTGTATATATATATATATTACAATTTTTAAAATCCATTCATCTGTTGATGGGCATTTAGATTGATTCCATCTCTTGGATATTGTGAACAGAGTTGCAATGAACATGGGAGTGCAAGTGTCTTTTTGATATATTGATTTCATTTCCTCTGGATATATACCCAGGAGTGGGATGGCTGAGTTGTAACCTCCATACTGTTTTCCACAATGTCTGCACCAATTCACACTCTCACTAACAATGTAGGAGGGTTCTCTTTTCTCCATGCTTATATTTACTCCTAGGTATTTCATTTTTTTTGGTAGCTATTGTGAATGGGATTACTTTCTTGATTTCTTCTTTGACTACTGCATTATTGGCGTTTAGAAAGGCCATTGATTTTTGTGTGTTGATTTTGTGTCTTGCCGCTATACTGAATTCATTTATTAGTTCTAGTAATTTTTTGGTAAAGTCTTGCAGATTTTCTATGCATAGGATCATGTCATCTGCAAATAGGGATAGTCTGTCTTCCTCCTTTCCTATTTGGATGCCTTTTATTGCTTTTTCTTGCCTTATTTCTCTGGCTAGAACTTCCAGTACTATGATACTATGTTGAGTAAGAATACAGAAAATGGACATCCTTGACTTGTTCTAAATCTTAGAGGAAGAACCTCCAATTGTTGTCCATTCAATTTGATACTGGCTGTGGGTTTGTCGTATATGGCCTTTATTGTGTTGAGGTACATTCCTTCTATACCTAATTTGTTGAGTGTTTTCATCACAAAGGGTGTTGGATTTTATCAGATGCTTTTTCTTCATCTATCAAAAGCATCATATGTTTTGTTCCCTTCATTCTGTTGATGGAATGGATCGCATTTATTGATTTAAGTATGTTGAACCATCCTTTCATCCCTGGGATGAATCCCACTTGATCATGGTGAATGATCTTTTCAATGTGTTGCAAGATTCTGTTTGCTAGTATTTTACTGAGGATCCTTACATCTGTGTTCATTAGGGATATTGGTGTGTAGTTTTCCTTTTTCATTGTGTCTTTTTCTGGTTTTGGTATGAGGTTAATGTTGTCTTCATAGAGTGAGTTTGGAAGTATTCCCTACTCTTCAATGTTTTGGAGCAGTTTGAAAAGAATTGGTATTAATTCTTCTTTAAATGTTTGGTAGAATCTGGCATTGAAGCCATCTGGTCCTGGGATTGTCTTTGTTGGGAGACTTTTTATTATTGCTTAAATCTCATTACTCATTATTCATCTGTTTAGATTTTCTAGTTCCTCACAATTCAACCTCGGTAAGTTGTATGTGTACAGGAATTTATCCATTTCTTGTAGATTTTCCAGATTGTTCACATATAGTTGCTTGTAGTAGTCTCTTATGATCCCTGGTATTTCTGCAGTATCAGTTGTAATGTCTCCTTTTTCATTTCTGATTTTATTTTGGGGTTTAGCTAAAGGTTTATAAATTTTGTTTACTTTTTTTAAAAAAGTTTTTGTTTCATCAATCTTTTGTATATTTTTAAATCTCTAATTCATTTATTTCTGCTCTGACCTTTGTCTTTTCTCTCCTTCTACTGATTTTGGGTTTGGTTTGCTCCTTGAGGTGTAATGTTAGGTTGTTTATTTGATTTCTTTCTTCTTTTTTTGATGTAGGCTTTTATTGCTATAAACTTCCTTCTTAGAACTGCTTTTGCTGTATCCCACAGGTTCTGGTGTGTTGTGTTTTCATTTTCATTTATACTTGGGAATGTTTTAATTTCTCTTTCAATTTTTTCTTTGACCCTTCACTGTTTAGGAGCATGTTGTTTAATTTCCATGTATTTGTATGGTTTCTGGAGTCCCTTTTGTTGTTGATTTCTAGTTTTATTCCATTGTGATTAGATGAGGTAGCTGATTCTGATGTTTCTTGGTTACTTAATTTTCTGTCTAGATGATCTGTTCTTTGGTGAAAGTTGGGTGTTAAAGTCCCTGACTATTATTGTGCTGGAGTCTATTTCTCCTGCTAGGTCTAACAGTAGTTGGTTGATATCTCTGGAGCTGGGTGCATATATATTTAGAATTGCTATATCCTTTTATTGAATTGATCCCTTTATCATTATATAATGACCTTCCTTATCTTTTTTTACTTTCCTTGGCTTGAAGTCTATTTTATCTGATATAAGTATAGTTACTCCTGCTCTTTTTTGATTTCTGTTTGCATGAAATATCTTTTCCCATACCATCACTTTCAAATTATGTGTGTCTTTAAAGGTGAAGTGAGTTTCTTGTAGGCAGCATATTGTTGGTTCTTGTTTAATAACCCATTGAGTCACTCTGTGTCTTTTAATTGGGGCATTTACTCCATTTACATTTAGAGTTATTATTGATATGTAGAGATTATTACTGCCATTTTATTCCTTTTTTCCTGGTTGTTTTGTTGATCTATTTTTCCAATCTTACTGTGTTCCTTTGTAATTGAATGGTTTTTCTCTAGCAGTGTATTTTGATTTCTCACTATTTATTTTTAGTATGTTTCATAAGTTTTTGTGTTATGGTTACCGTGAGGCTTGCAAAAAACCTGTCACAGTTATTACAGAATATTTTAGACTAATAGCAACTTAACTTTGATATCTAAGAAAATGAAAAATACAAAGCCAACTCTACACTTTGGTGTCTTCTCACCCACTTTTTGCTAATTTGTTGTTTCAAGTTACATCTTCTAATATTGCCTATCTCTTATATGGTTATTGTATATGTTAGTGCCTTGTTAGGTTGGTCCTTTAGTCTTCAAACTAAGGATGTAAGTGGCTTATTCACCACCCTTATGACACTGGGGTATTCTGAGGTTGTCTGTGAACTCACATTACTAACGAGTTATGTACCTTCAAATGTTTTCTTGCTGCTCTCTAGCAACATCTTTTAGACTGAAGAACTCCCTTTAGCATCTCTTGTCAGGCAGGTCTATAATTGATGAATTCCCTTAGCTTTTGTTTGTCTGGGAAAGACTTTGATTTTCTTCCTATTTGAAGGTTAGTTTTGCTGGTGATAGAATTCTTGGCTGACAGTGTTTTTCCTTCAGCAGTCTGAATGTATCATCCCATTCTCTTCAAGCCTGTAGGGTTTCTACTGAGAAATTTGATGAGAGACATTTTGGCACTCAATTGACTGTTATCTGTTTCTTTTCTTTATTTCTGGAATTTCTATGTTTTTTTTTAAATTGATTCAGTTCCTTTGTCAAGTTTTTCATTCTGCTCCTGGGTTGTTTTCCAGATATCACTTACTTTTCTGTCTGTTTTCTATCTATTTTCTTGTGACTCCCTGAACATCCTTAAGAGGATTATTCTGAATTCTCTGTCAGACATTTCATAAACCCACTGTTCCTCTGGGTCCATTGCTGGTGCTTCATTTGTTTCCTTTGTTGGTGTCATATTTCTCTATTCTTTCTTGGTCTTTGTGTCTTTACATCGATGCCTGGGCATTTGAGGAGACTGCTACCTCTTCTAGATTTTATAGGTGTTCTTTGGTGGTGTTAGACCTTTACTGGTTAATATCACAGCTTTGTTTCTAGTTTATGGTTTTGGTTAATTCCAAAATTGGGGGAACTTCCTGTGGGGAACAGCACTTGAGCTCTGTGGTTGAGCTAAATTGTTTCTTTGCTGCTGGTTCTCTGGGGAAGGCTTTTTGTGTGGACCAGATTATAATTGTTTGCCTTTTAATCACTCGGGGTTTTGTGAAGTCAGATACACATGGGCTGTGTGGAAATTCTGGTCTGGGACTGAGTTTTTCCAGCAAACTGTGCCTGCTGTAGTTCTACTGTCCTGAGCAGTCCCCACTGAGTGGGCCTGTGCTTGTCAGAAGGCAGATCAGCTGTGCACTCTGTACCCCAATGTTATCCTGAGGGGCCAGCCTCCCTCCTGCACTCCAAATGCTTCCCTTCAGGTGGGCTGTGCTTGAGTTCGTCATGATGACTCACCAGACTCTGGGTGGTTTCCTTCCTCAGCTGGCTGTGTCTCCTTGCTCCTGTGTGGGGTCACTGGAACCATTTCAGTGGTCTTGCTGGTCTGGGGTCTGTTCTCCAAGGCCCTCTCTCCCCTTCAGTCTCTAGGCAACTCCACACAAAGGTCTCAACTGTGGCTTTTGCTGGCTCCTGGTCCTGTGTTACAGGTTCTTTCTGCCTCTCACAGGGCTGGCCCTGAAGACAACAGGGATTGAAACATTTGGAGCAGTTTCTTCTTCCTCTCACCATGGTTTCTCCTGCCTTCACGAACTCTGTGCGTCTCTCCTCCTCTTCCCCTGAGCTCCAGTGGCCCAGGTTGGCGGTCTTTGCTTTATAATAGTTGTGAATTGGTCAATCGTGGGGAAGAGTGATGCTTAGTACCATTTATTCCACCTTCTTGATGACACCTCTTACAACTTTTAAGTCATGAGTTAAAATCTGTGTCTTTTTTTTTTTATGTTTGTCTGATTTATTTTTTCATTTACTGAAAGAGATGTGTTATTTTTTCTGCTGTGATGTAAAAATTTGTCAGTTTTTTTCTGGTAGTTCAGACAGTTTGTGTGTTATATATCTTGAAGTTAAATTATTAGGTGCATTTAAATTTAGATTTCTTATGTATAACTGGGGAATTGAAAATTTTCTTAATAAATAGTTATTGATTAAATAAGCCTGTAACAATGGTTTTCCTTTATAATCTCCATTGTCTCATAGTAATATAGCCACATCAACTTTCTTTGGTTAGCATTTGTCTGATGTATATCTTTCCATCCTTTTACTGAAAACTTTTCTATATCCTTATGTTTCAGGTGCATCTCCTGTAAACAGAACATGTCTTGATAGTTTAAAAAGTCTAGTTTCACAATAATCTTTTATCTAAAGAAGTTAGTCTATTCAAATTAGTTATGATTATTGATGTATTTGGATTTACTTCTTCCACCTTATTTAGTGCTTTCTATTTATCCTGTGAAATAAAATAAATGTATATATATATAAAAATATCAATATATATATTAAATAAGTATATATAAATATTTATATAAGTATATATAAATATATATATATAGTTATTTTCCCCAGTTCCTGGCACTGACCTCTTAAAACTCTTGTAATTTCCTGAGTGATAGGTGTGCTAGGAGAATCTTTTGTTCTAATATTTGGCCTCTGCTCTGGTTCCTGAGACAGAGCTCCTAAATCCCTTGGATTTTGGGGGGTGATAGGAACATCTTCTCTTCTAATGAGGTGACAATAGGTGGGCTCCTGGAGGGTGGCCGTTCACCAGAAAGACAATGCCAAGATTATAAGCTTGGAGCTTTCAGTCACACACATTCTCTGGAGAGGGCTGGTAATGAATTAAATAATTGATCATTCCTACTTGATAAAGCCTCCATAAAAAATCCCTGAACTATGGGGTTTGGGAATCTTTCAGGTTGGTGAATACATCTATATACTGGGAGGGTGGCACACCCCAACTCCAAAGGGTCATAAGCTCCTCTGTTCAGAGGACCCTTCTAGATCTTGTCCTATGTACCTCTTTATCTGGATGATCATGTCTATCCTTTATTAATAAACCAGTAAACATAAGTAAAGTGTTTCCCTGAGTCCTGGTAAGCCACTTTAACAATTGAACCCTTGGAGTGGGTCATGGGAACCCCAATTTATAGACAGATGTTCAGAACTAAAAGTCAGAATCTGGGACTTGCTATTGGAAGTGGGGGGCAGTCTTGTGAAATCTGATGCTATTTCCAGGTAGATAGTGTCCAAATTCAGTGGAATCAGGTGGCCTCCAGCTGGTGTCTGCCAGAGAATTGCTTGGTGTATGGGGAAAGCCCACCACCTCCACCTCTGGTGTCAGAACTGTTGTGTTGAGTGGTGAGTGACAGCAGGAAAAACATTTTGGTTATTCCCACATCTCAGAGTCCCTTCCCATATTAAAAAAATTTTTTCTGATTTTTTCTAATTCAGAAGTTACACTTTTCTATTTCTATTCTTTTACCATTTGCCCTACTCATATACTTAAGTTCTAAATTTAATTAGTATATTAACCATCCTTTCAGTAAATAAAAAGACCTTAGAATTCTGTATTCCAAATCACACTTCTCTCAAGTCATTACCTTCTTGTTCACAATTTTTGTCCTATGTATTAGATATTTTGGCTATTGTTTTATATACTCTAGTTGTTTAGCTTACCCAAGTTTAACATTTCTTTTCTTTCTTTCCATATTTTTTTTGTTTGGTTTGCTCATATTACTCAAAGAATGTTTGAATTTACTTAAATGTATTTTTTGGAAATCTTTCTCAGTTTTTATTGATGTATTTTTTGAAAACCTCTTTATTTCAGACTTGATATTAGAAGACAGTTTCTTTGGATATAAATTGCTTTTGTTTATATGAATTTATTTTTTAATTGAAACATATTGATCATACATATTTATGAGGTACAGAGTCATATTTCAATACATGTATGCAATGTGCAATGATCAAGTCAGGGTAATTCGCATACTCATCGTTGAAAAATTTTATTTCTTTGTGATAAGAACATTTGCTCTCCTCTCTTCTAGCTATTTGAGAACATACAATAAGTTATTGTTAATTATTGATGTCTCACAGTACTGTACACCACTAGAACTTATTTTTCCTATCTAGCTGCAATTTTGTATCCATTAACCAACTTCACCCTATACCTCCACCCGTTCCCAGCCTCTAGTAACCACGATTCTACTCTCTAGTTCTAAAAGTTCAGCTATTTATTTATTTTTAGCTACCACATATAAGAGAGAATATGTGATATTTATCTTTATCTATTTGACATTTCATTTAACATAATGTCTTCCATGCTTATCCATGCTGTCCCAAATGACAGAATTTTATTCTTTTTATGGCTCAATAGTATTTTATTGTGTATGTATACCACATTTTCTTTATTCATCTGTTGATGGACACCTAGGTTGACTCTATATCTTGGCTGTTGTGACTAGTGCTGCAATAAACATGCGGGTGCAGGTATCTCTTCAGCATGCCAATTTTCTTCCATTTGAATAAATACCCAGCAGTGGGATTGCTGGATCATATAGTAGTTCTATTTTTAGCTTTTTGAGGAACCTCTGTACTATCTTCCACGATGGCTGTACTAATTTACGTTCCCATCAACAGTATATAAGTGTTCCTGTTTCTCTGCATCCTTGCTGGCATTTTTTATTTTTTGTCTTTCAGATAACCATTCTCACTGGGGTGACATGATATCTCACTGTAGTTTTGATTTGCATTTCCCTAATGATTAGTGTTGTCGAGCATTTTCTCATGTACCTGTTGGCCATTTCTATGTCTTCTCTCAAGAAATGTCTATTTAATTCATTTGCCCATCATTTAATCAAATTATTTTTGTTTTTTGATGTTGAGTTGTTTCAGTTTCTTGTATATTTATTCCCTTGTTGAACAAATAGTTTGCAAATATTTTTTTCCATTCTGCTGTTTGCCTCTTCACTCTGTTAATTGTTTCTTTTGCTGTTCAGAAGCTTTTTAGCTTGATGTAATATCATATGTGTCTTTTTCTTTTTATTGCCTTGCTTTAGAAGTCTTCTGCATAAATTTTTTGGCCAGACCAAGTCTTACAGTGTTTCATCTATGTTTTCTCTAGTGGTTTTATAGTTTCAGGTCTTACATGTATTTTGAGTTGGTTTTGGTATATGGTAAGAGAGAGGGGCCTAGTTTCTGTTCCTCCAACATGTTCCCGCCTCAGGGATTTTATACTTTGTTGTATAGTATCACATCTGCCCAGAAACTCAGAATATTTGGAAATAGAGTCTTTGTAGATGTAATTGGTTAAGAATCTCAAGACAAATCGTCCTGGATTTAGAGTGGTCCCTAAATCCTAAGACTGTGTCCTGATAAGAAGATGAAAGGACACAGAGGAACACAGAGAAGACCATGCGAAGATAGAGGCAGAGACTGGAGTGATGTTGCCACAAGTCAAGTATGGCCAGGAGCCACCAGAAGCTGGAAGACACAAAGGATTCTGTTCTAGAGCCTTGAGAGAGAGCATAGTTCTGCTGACCCTTGATTTCAGACTTCTAGCCTCCAAAACTGTGAAAGAATACATTTCTGTTGTTTCCAGCCACCCAGTTCATGGCACTTTGTTACAGTAGCCCTAGCAAATGAATACTTCCTGTTCCTCTGCATGAAGCACTCTTTCCACATCTATCTCCCATTTGGTTTGCTCTTTTGATTTCTTCACGTCTCTGCTCAGATATCACTTTAGCAGAATGACCTGTGTGACCACACTAAATAAAACAGCACTTTTCTTCAGTCACTCTCTATCCCGTACTCAGTCTTATGTTTTTTTAAAGAGCTTATCACTTTATTTTGTTTGCCACCTATTCATTTTCAGTCTCTTTCCACTAGAATGTATGAGCACAAAGACCGGATTTGTCTGTCTTGTTCACTGCTCTGTCACCAACACTTGGACCAGAATCTGGTACTTCAAAGGCCTTCAGTGAATATCTGTGATATGTAAAAATGTGTGCTTTTTTATTGCCTTGCTTCTCATCACTGGCCCTACTGCAACTTCCAAACTCTGTACAGTGTTGCTCCAGAACCTGCAATACCAATTCATCAGCCAGAAAACTCACCTTCACTAATTTACAATGGTATTTTAACTATCTAATCACTCCATATGCACTTTTTCTGCCCTGTCCACTAGTAACCAACTTTGTAAAACCATAACAAGCTGGTGGGGTGATGTTTTGTGGTACAGTAGTTCCCCCTTATCTGTGGTTTTGCTTTCCACAGTCTCAGTGACCTACAAGCAACTGTGGTCAGAAAATATTATATTTTGGGAGAGAGAGAGACAGAGAGACCATATTCACATAACTTTTATTGCAGTGTATTGTTACAATTTTATTTTATTATTATTTTTAATCTCTTACTGTGCTAAATTTATAAATTAAACTTTATCATAGGTATTTATGTACAGAAAAAAAAAACATTGTATATACAAGGCTCTGTATTATCAGTAGTTTCAGGCACCCACTGGAGGTCTTGCAATGTATTCTTGGCAGATAAGGAGGAATTACTGTATACAGAATTATGGTAGTTCCTTCAAAATCTCACCTATTTGGTTTTCAAATAAGGCCAACCAAATTCACCAGCTTAATAAGATTTTGGGAGAAAAAATATTGCAATGATAGAGATCTGAGTACTAATATATATTAAGAACATTTTGCTTGTTATGAGTGAGGACATGCAGTATTTCTCTTTCTATGTCTGGCTTATTTCACTTAACATAATTTTCTCCAGGCTCATCCATATTGCTGCAAATGGCAGAATTTCATTCTTTTCTTATGGCTGAGTAGTATTCCATTGTGTATATATACCATATTTTCTTTATCCAGTCATCGGTTGATGGACATTTACATTAGTTCCATATTTTAGCTATTGTAAATAGAGCTACAATAAACATGGGAGTACATGATCATTGCCATTTCTTTGGGTATATACCCAGCAGTGGGATTGCTGGATCATATGGTAGTTCTATCTGTAGTTGTCTGAGAAACCTCCATACTGTTGTCCATAATGGCTGTAATAATTTACAGTACCACCAACAGTGTAGAAGAAGAGTTCCCCTTTCCCCACATCCTTGCCAGCATTTGTTATTCTTGGTCTTTTTAATAATGACCAATCTAAGTGGGGTGAGATGATATCTCAGTGTGGTTTTGATTTGCATTTCCCTGATGATTAGTGATGGTGAGCAATTTTTCATGTATCTGTTGGCCATTTGTATGTCTTCTTTCGAAAAATGTCTGTTCACCTCCTTTGCCCATTTTTTAATTGGATTATTTGGGTTTTCTTATTGTGTAGTTTTTTGAGTTCCTTGTATATTTGGGATATTAATCCCTTGTCGGATGTACAGTTTGCAAATATTTTCTCCCATTCCATAGGTTGTCTTTTTGCTCTGTTATTGTTTCCTTTCCTGTGCAGAAGTTTTTCAGTTTAATGTAATCCCATTTGTTTATTTTTCTTTTTTTACTTATGCTTTTGGTGTCTTATTCATAAAGTTTTGCCCAGTCCTACTTCCTGGAGTGTTTCCCTTATGTTTTCTTTTAGCAATTTTATGGTTTCAAATCATATACTCAAGTCTTTAATCCATTTTGAGTTTATTTAGGTATATGGTGTGAGGTACAGGTCCAGTTTCATTCTTCTGCATATGGATGTCCAACTTTTCAAGCACCATTTATTGAAGAGGCAGTATTTTCCCCAGTGTATCCCAGAGAAGAAATAGAAAACCTGAGCAGACCAATAACAAGATACGATACTGAAGCAGCAGCAATCTTCAAACAAAGAAGATTGGACCAGATGGCTTTACTGCTGAATTCTGTCAAACTTTTAAAAAGGAATCAATACCAATTCTCTTCAAATCATTCCAAAAAATTGAAGTAGAAGCCATTCTCTGAAACTCATTCTATGAGGCCAGCATCACACTGATACCAAAACCAGACAAAGATACAACAGAAATTTAAAGGCTGATATCTCTGATGAACATAGACACAAAAATCCTCAACAAAATATTAGCAGTCAGAATACAGCAATGCATGAAAAAAAATTACACACCATTATCAAGTGGGATTCATCCCAGCGATGCAAGGATGATTCAACATACACAAGTGAATAAATATGACACACCACATCAACAAAAACAAAGACAAAAACCATATGATTATCTAATAGATGCAGAAAAAGCATTTGACAAAATTCAACATCCTTCATGATAAAGACTCACAGCAAATTAGGCATAGAAAGAAAGTATCTTAACACAATAAAAGCCATATATGACAGTCCCACCACCAATATCATCCAGAATAGAGAAAAGCTGAAAGCTTTCCCCTTAAGAACAGGAACAAGGCAAGGATGCCCATTCTCACCACTCCTATTTAACATAGTATTGGAAGTGCTAGCCAGAGCAATCAGGCAAGAGAAAGAAATAAAGGGCATCCAGATTGAAAAGGACAAGGTTAAACTATCACTGTTTGCAGATGACATGATCCTATATAGAGAAAAACCTAAAGACTCTACCAAAAAATTATTAGAGCTGATTAATAATTCAGTAAAGTTGCAGGATACAAAATCAACACCCCAAAATCAGTAGCACTTTTATACTCCAGTAGTGAACTAGCAAAAACGAAATCAAGAAAGCAAGCCCATTTATGATGGTCACACACACACACACACACACAAAAAAAAAAAACCAAAAAACCAGCGACAACAAAAAAAACAACCTAGGAATCAATTTAACCAAAGAGGTGTAAGATGTCTACAATGGGAATTACAAAACACTACTGCAAGAAATTAAAGAGGACACAAAAAGGTGGAAAGACATACCGTGCTTTCTGATTGGAAGAATTAATAGAGTGAAAATGTCCATGCTACCCGAAGTGATCTACAAATTCAATGCAATCCCCATCAAAATGCAAATGACATTCTTCACAGAAACAAAAAAACAATACTGACATTCCTGTGGAACAGCGAAAGACCCTGAATTGCCAAAGCAATCCTGAGCAAAAAAATAAAGCCAGAGGCATAACTCTAGTTTTTTTTTTTTTTAACCTAATAATAATAATAGCTTATTAGAGAATTCATGTGTGCAAAGTGTATTTTGACTTTTGGTTATAGACACCATTCCAAATTTTTGTCCTTATTTATTCCCCCAAAGCAAGAAAGCAGATTAGTTTTTACACACAGTGATTGGATTAGAAGAGAAAAGTGGTGGGCCGTCAGAGTAAGGTAGCATTTGATTGTTCTAGTTCGTTTCTAAGGCTCTAGATTGTAGCAGAGATCCAGAAAATGCCCTTGGCAGCATAATACACCTGAATTCTGATTCTCAACTTTTTGGTTTATGCTGTCATATTGCTCTGCATCTTACATATAACTTTATGACCTCTACACCAGCGTTTCATTTTTCATTATTTTAATCATAGAAAAAAAATCACTGAGCTAACGACATTTCAAGTCATATTATCTTGAAAATTGGTTCTTCATGTGATTTGACACAGTTTTAAAATAAGGCAATTATTTACATATCCTTTTAAATATCAGATTATCGTTTTGCTTTACACTAAAGAAAAAGCAATACGTAATTATTAAGATTTCACACAATACAGAAAATTTATAATTAAAACGTAGCAGTCTTCTGCTTACACTCTCCATTACCAATTTCAAGAGATAAACGCTGATAACAGTTTGGAATGTGTCCTTGTAGAATCTTCTACAGATGTACAAATAACACACATAATTGCAGAATTTTAAATATTTATTTTACAAATGGGATTCTACAACATAGATGATTTGTAACTTTTTAAAATTTACAAATGTTACTTCATAATATCTTTTCACGTAAGGCATACGTATCCACCTTACTCTTTCTACCAGCTGTATAATACAGCTGATATTTACAAAATTTTACATCAAAAAATTTTAATTATGAAATTAATTCATACTTGTAACACCTTTAAACAACATTATAATATACTTGGTATGTCATGATTAAACTATTCCATTATTGGTGGACAGTTAGGTTGCTTCCATTAAAGATGGGAAAGACTTTGAAAACCCCACTAGCTCCCTGATCTTTTCTTTTCTCACTAAAAAATATTTCTGCAGTGAACATCTGTGTATACATAGAATACATTGGAATACTTGTGAGTATAGTTCACTAATTTTAAAATCTTGAGTGGTTCATGTTAATGTTCACATATAGTCAGAATATAACTTGAGTATCTTATGCACAGCTCTCCATCAAATGTTTTAATCACATAATAAATCTTAATAGTGTCTATGCATCAGCAGCAGTGAAGTGGACATATTTTCTTCTCCCTCTTTCATACCTGGGCACAACATGGAATGAGGTTTGGAATTAGCAATGAGTGTGGTAGGTATATTATTCAGGGAAGATGTTTCAGCACTTATGATGTGTGAGCGCACACACACACACACCTGCATTCATAAACACCTCCTCTTTCCTACCATAGCTAACTAGCGAAGCAGTTCAGTCCTGCTTTTAAAAAGGTGAAAGATTTATACCATCTGATGGGAAACCAGAGTATCAGTCCTGCTTTTAAAAGAATAGGATACTCTCATTGTGAAAACCAGTTGACTGTTCTAACACTAAAGATGGGAAAGATTTTGAAAACTCTATGTGCCCTCGGATCTTTTCTTGAGATTTCTTCTACTCCCCTGTCCTTGCCTTTTTTTTTTCATCATCAATACCAGTGATGTTGCCAAAGAATATATAACCCAACTATAAGCGAGGGCTTTGCATGGCCCAGGTTTAGAGCAGGATCACATTAATAAATACAAAATTTACAGCTTTCTGTCTCTGATGTAAAAGAAAAATTTATAAACCACACCAACACTTCTTTAAGTACTTTTCCCTCTTCTTAAAATTGTCTTTCCCCATTCCCTGTTACTCTCAGACCTTTAAAGGTACCTTGGAGGGAGTCCACATCCCCCCTCCAACTCCTTCTTGACACCTGCCTGCCTGGGATTCTGGTTTTCTCCTGCTTTGCTTCCCATATGCCATTGTCTCATTTTTCTAAGACAACATTTTCACTCTTTCTGCTGAAAATCCTCATCTTCACTTCTCCAGCACCTCCAGGTTCACCCTTCTCGGATTATCTTGTTCTGACAAATAAGAATGAGATTGTTCTAAGAGCTAACTCATTTAATCCTCATTAACACATTTATGAGACAGAAACTAACTATTCTCATTTTGCCAGTGAAGAATGAAAGGAACAAAGAAGTTAAGTAACTTGTACAAAGTTACACAGGTAATAAGTGGTGAATCTGGAATTTAAATCCAGGCAGTCTGCCCAAAGTAACATAAGCTATTAACTTTTTTTTTCTTGACTTTTTTGTATGTGCAAGTAACATACACTGTTCCTTAGGTCTGGCTCCATCTACTCTCATGATTATGCTTGGCGTATCAGTTAGTTCTCTTTCAGCTACAGGTAACAGAAAAATGCAATTCAAACTGCATGAGGATTAAAAAAAAAAAATGTGATGGCTTGTGTGCCTGAAAAGTGGTCTGAGGTAGGCTGGTTTCAAGTGCAGCTTAATTTGAGGTTCAAACTGTTCCTTCAGAACGCTGACCTACTCACTGTCTCTACTATGTTATGTCACCTTTGGTGTGTTGGGTTCCTTCTCAGTCAAGTTCAGCTGGAAAAAGGTCTCTTTTTAGGTAACTCTTACCAAAATTCTCTTATTCACTGTACTTGGACCAGCCTTGAACAGAATGGTAGAAGGGTGAATTCTCAAAGGAAAACCAGTGTTGTCACCAGAGAAGAAGAAAAAGGATGGCTTCCATCACAATTCTCACCTGTACTTCAACTGTGACTCTCAGGTTTGTTCGCTTTGTACTCTCACTCCCTGACCACCCCATTTTCTTTTTTTTTTTTTTTTTTTACAGTTTTATTTTATTTATTTATTTATTTTTTAATTTTATTATGTCGATATACATTGTAGCTGATTATTGCTCCCCATCACCAAAACCTCCCTCCCTTCTCCCTCCCCCCCTCCCCCCAACAATGTCCTTTCTGTTTGCTTGTTGTATCAACTTCAAATAATTTGACCACCCCATTTTCATTCACCATGTAGTGATGTAGGACTTGGACAGAGGACTTGCTGTTTTCTCTTCCTCCATGCAAATATTTCTGCAGCCTTCTAGGTCACATAGATGACCATCCAATCCATAGTACAGTCTTACATTTCCGTGACCTCCTGGACTTAAATGAACCTTTATCTACCTTCACTGAATAGGAACTGTTTAAATAACACTTACTGTACTCGCTACTTGCGTGCCTTTTCCACTTGACCACGTGTTCCTTGAGGTTGAAGTTGCATGTCTTTATCGTAAGATATTAACCACTGAATAGTGGCTACTAAACAGATTTTTTTTAAAAAATGTACTAAATTAACACCCCTTTCAGCAAAACTTGCCACTTTGGTGTCGGAGTGGAGAAAAAGGACAGTTGGCAAACTGGTTGTGGCAAGTCAAGGGGTAAAACAACTGAACCGGTAGTTCAAGATGAGAAAGAAGAAATTGAAGGCAAATTGGGAAAACAGAAACTTGCCAAAAAGTTAAAAACTGTGGTGGGCTTGGAAGGGAGGTTTATTCATAGTGACAGATGGAAGGAAAGAAGGTGGAAGATAGAAATTTCATAGCCCGATGTTTCAAAAGTGAATCAGATTCGACAGTGATTAAGTTTATCCTATACCAACCTGGAAATGAGGAAACAGATTCAACCTGAGGGAAAGGTCATGAGGAGGCAGCATAGCTTAGTCATCAGAAACTCAGCTTTTGAAATCAGACAGACCAGGTGTGTATCTCAGCTCCCTTACTTAGCACATGTGCAAACTCAAAATTGAAAAAAGAAAAACCTGTTATCTTAGTTTTCACATCTATAAATAGTGGGTAATATGTATTTACAAGGTTCTTGTAAGAATTTGTATTGGGCAATAGTATAGGTAAAAATGGATTTATTATTGATTACTATCATTATTACTGTACAGGTGATTGAAGATCTATGAGATAGAGACTTTGAATCTCCTTGGATGATAAAATCCAAGTTAGAGAGAAGGCATAAGGAAATGGCCTAGAAAAGTAGAAAAAGGAGCTAAGCTTCTATCAGTTACAAGCATGAAGTTCAAAGAAGAATCTCCTGTTGATCAATGACTGTCACCACAGGCCTGGAAGCCACTGTGAGAAGCCAGGAGTATGTGGGCTTTTCCTAGTGGTTCCATGATCAGGTGGAGCATGACCAGCAAAAACACAACTAGTCTTTGGTAGAATCAAATGGCATGAAGAGCAAAAGGGGGAGAAGGGCGTTAAATAAAAGTGAAAGTGAGATAAAATGAAAGCAGTAAAGGGGGTGGTGGCTAGCAGAGTACTGATCATGCATTTGGACCCTGCAGTATAGGGGACATAAAAGAATGAAGAGCTTCTCATCGGAAGGGTTGTAGGAAAAGCAATACCCTCAAAGGATCCATGTTCAGCTAAGGAAAGGTAATGGACGGATGTCCTTTGAAGAAGTAAAAATCAAATGGAGATTCACTCCATTGCAAATTCATAATTTCCATCCTTTAAAAATATTGTCTAGTCATCGTTTTCCCTGTCCCCACTTCCCTTTCTCCCCTTTGTCCTTCGGTCTTCCCTTACCTTTACACTGCATTAAATAGAATTTTTTTTTTTTTTTTGGAAGAAGGATGAGGATAGATGTGTTCTATCTAAAACCTTGAGCTGCCCTAGTCCCAACGGATTATGATCTGACTGTTCTCTGCCACTGGCTAAATGCATGCCAGAAATCTAGTCCTAAAATACCAGGGAAAATCGATACACTAATTATTGATGGACATTTCCTCAAATTACTCTGAATTGATGTATGCCTCCCAGCTATTATGTTGCAAGTAAAGTTCTCATCAGTCATTGTGCAAGAGCAGAAAGACGTTAGCTTCAATAGCTTGAGAATAACCAGAAGCTACTTACAAGAAAATAAAATCAGTCAACTTGTTCATGCTTTCCAGCACCTCTTGAATAACAAAAAGCTGTTGAAAACATGTATTTTTTTTTTCTTTTTGGAGGGCCCAAGAATCATAGTTGTCATGAATTAAATAGACATTTGCAAATGGAGCCCTCTCTTTCCAAATTTTGAGAAGCACTGCATACTGTATTATCCTGATTTTGCAGATGAGAAAATTGAAATCCAGAAAGGTTCAATAACTTATCCAAGGAAACATATCTAGTGAGTTGTAGATTCAGAATTCTAAATCATGCTTTTTATTCTCAGCACTATACTGCCTATAACCAAAATATTAATGATTTCTTCTAGAGACAAAATTATAAATATTGTTACATTAAAAGCTGTAATGAGAAGAACAAACAACTTTCAGTTATTTAAATTAATGCTGGTAGACTGGAAAGATTTTCGACCAGGTGTTTACATTTAGATGACAATCTTCCAATTATAATGAAATAATTAGGGGAAAATGCACTATGACTTAATTTCCAAATATCTTTTTCCAAGCTGATATCAAGTGAGAATAATACATTGGAAAATTCATAACATCAGTTAACAATTTGAATCAAATTAGACGTCAATAAGAAGGCAGAATAATTAACTGTAAGACAAATATTTTCAAATGATTTTTATGTATCCTCAGAGATTGGGCAGAATCACCATGGATATACAGACCAGGCATTTCCAGCCAATGTTTTCTCACTCAGCCTCTCAACTTCTGGGAGTTTCACATTTTCTGACTTACCCTTTCTGTTCTAGAGCTTTCTCTGATCCCAGGCATCAAGTCAGCTGCTTCAACATCCCAAACATTTTCCCCAGAGTTTTGTCACTGTCATCACCACCCTCACCGATTATGTCTTTCTTCCAGCCACCTGCCACTCTATAGCAAAGAAAATGCCTTAGTTATAGAAAAGCAATGCACTATTGACATTAAAATTTAAGAAGTCTGTATATCATGGAAAAATAGAGAAGGGTTAGAGAGCATAAGAAAAATGATGGATGCCCTTGTTCTATGTCTTCGTACTTTGCTTCTTTCCTTTTTGCTAGACAACTAGGAGTGATAAACATCTTTAACATCATGGCTCCATCAGCAGCCACACTTGTCTGGTATTGCACCAGGGCTTGGGTTTGAAGGAGGGCAGGCACACTTGTTAGTGCTCCCAGGACAGTCCTGGTCAGTATCTGTGTGGTTCCAGAGTTACTACTAATAACATCCACCCTCCGTTTTACTTTCAAAAGGGTCCTGGTTTATTATGTAAATTATGCAGTCATTGTGGTCTAAGGAAACTGACCAAACACACAGCCACACGGTTCATTATTCACTGAATTTTTCTCACCCACCTTGAAATGATGGTAAATGTGTGAAAATTTCCTTGTGCTCATCAACCTAGTGAGACCCTATCCATGGATCACATCTGTGGAGGGCACAATGGCTAGACTTTACCACATCTAGTCAGGGGATCCATTTGGGTTGCATGGTTGCCCATCACAGTCATACTTGCATTTACAAGTGTTACATATTCACTGTGATGGTATGCTCTAATGAAGCATGATTTGAGATGTGCACAATAATCAAGAAAGTACCAGACAGCATGCAAGATTCAGTTATTCCCGGAACACCATGTAAGCTCACAGCTTTCTTCTGGCAGGCATTGCTGCACATCTTATGACAGACAGCAAAGAAATAAGGAGGAAATCTTGACAAACTAGTGCCCTGAAGCCACCCCTTACAACCTCGACTGGATTCTTACTTGCTAAAAAAATGTTAATAAATGTCCAAAGTCAAGAGAGATTGCAGAATGCTGATAGTAATCTTGTAGCCTCTGACAAATTTTTACAACAATAAAATAAAAAGGAATCTCAAAATTTGTACAGAATAACACCCTCTGTTCAGGAAGGGATTTGGAAAGTTCTTCATTCAGCTTTAAAAAGTATACAGAGAAGGAAATCCCATTGTTTTTATCGTGGTAACCAAGGTCGAAAAATTTTTACAATCAGAAAAGTTCTGTTTAGACCTACACATAGATTTTTCAAAATTCTTTCAGTATATAAAATCTCTGGCATTGGGTTAACAAAATTATTGAATTTTTAAATTTGAAATGTATTTATTTATTTTAATTGAAACTTATGGACTATACATATTTGTGGGGTACAGAATTGAATATCGATACATGTGTACAACGTGTGATGATCAAATCAGTTCTGTTCTCTCCTTCTCAAAGTTCAACTTATTATTTGCCTCCCTCCCTCCCTCCCTCTCCCTCCCTCTCTCTCTCTCTCTCTCTCTCTCTCTCTTTATTTAGCTCCCTCTTATGAGTGAGGACATGTGTGTTTCTCTTTCTGTGTCTGGCTTATTTCACTTTACATAATTTTCTCCAAGCTCATCCATGTTTCTGTGAATGGCAGAATTTCATTCTTTTTTATGGCTGAGTAGTGTTCCATTGTGTATATATACCACATTTTCCTTATGCAGTAGTCTGCTGATGAACATTTAGGTTTGTTCCATAGTTTAGCTATTGTAAATAGACCTGCGATGAAAATGGAAGTGCAGGTGTCCCTTTGACATAATTTTCATTCCTTTGGGTATATACCCAGTGGTGGGATTGCTGGATCTTATGGTAGATCTATCTGTACTTGTTTGAGAAACTTTCATACTGCTGTCTGTAATGACTGTGCTAATTTCCAGTCCCACCAACAGTGTAGAAGAGTTCCCCTTCCTCCACATCCTTTGCAGCATTTGTGATTTTTGTCTTTTTGATAATAACCTGTCTAACTGGGGTGAGATGATATCTAAATGTAGTTTTTTTGTTGTTTGTTTTGTTTTTAAATGTAGTTTTGATTTGCATTTCTCTGATGATTAGTGATGTTGAACATTTTTTCATTTACCTGTTGGACATTTGTATGTCTTCTTTTGAGAAATATTTATTCAGCTCCTTTGCCAATTTTTTAATTGGATTATTTGATTTTTATTCTTAAGTTTGAATTCTTTGTATATTCTGGATGTTAAGCTCTGGTCAGATGCATAGTTTGCAAATATTTTCTCCCATTCTGTGGGTTGTTTTTTCACTCCATTGATTGTTTCCCTAGCCGTGCAGAAGATTTTGGTTTGATATAGTCACATTTGTTTATTTTTTCTTTTGTTTTCTGTGCTTTTGAGGTCTTATTCATAAAGTCCATGCCCAGTCATACATCCAAAAGTGTTTCCCCTGTGTTTACTTCTAGGAGTTTTAGTTTTAGGTATTATATTTAAGTCTTTTGATTGAAGTTTTTACTCTAAGTAAATAGTTAAAACTTGTATTAGCTCTAGTTAATTTTAAATTTCTTTCATGAGATTCAAGACTCTTATTCTCACACCTCTTTCTTTTTCACATTTAGACCATTTTGGATTGTATACCTATCAAGTCAGACACTTTGCTCTCTCTTCTTTCTGACAAAATACACAGAGGGCCTGCTTATACTTTCATTAAATGTTTTAATTAATTATTTTAATTTAATATAATTGCCCACTGTAGCACGTATAAAAGTTTAGCATGGCTTATTTTGTCTTTCATACAAATAAATTTATCAACAGGATATTCTGGTCACAGGACACGACTTAAATTCATGAGTATGCACACAAAATAATGTATGATTGAAATCCTCCATCATTTTTCTTATCTCAAAAGCTACTTCCTTCAGTTCAAATAGTTAAGTAATATTTTTAATACTTTTAATAGTTTAAAATTGTTTAAGGCACCTTCTATAAGTGTTCTAAAGTCATATGCTTAAAATTTACAAATATATAAATGCTAGATATACATATTCAGTTTAAAATTATACACATATTTGTGTATTTTGTGTATACATGCAGAACACATAAAATTGAAAGAACCTGAATATTATAAAAGTGGGATTTAGCCTGTTTTCTATATTTGTGCTTTCTTAAACATGGCATGGCAAAATCTATTGCCATAGAAGAACCTCTGTGGATAAACATTGATCTTTATCTGCCAGAATCAGCAAACACAAAATACAGACAGACTCACAAGTATTTGACTTAAAAATTATTATTTTAGAGAAACAATTTTTTACCTTTAGTGCCTTGTTCTATTTTTCCAAAAATGTTTAATGTGCTGTATTTTTTCTAATATAGTTCATAGGCCAATGTTGCACTAATACACTTTGAGTTCTTTATTTGTATTAAGAGAGGATAATAAATAATAGAGCTAAGAAAGGGAGGAGCTAGAACCATGAACAGCACAGGGTTGGTAGGGAACGTGATTTATTTCTCATTGTTAAACATCACTGTTAAAATCTGTCCACCAGCTTGCGGTTCAACTATAAAAGTGTCAATAAATATGAAACCCGATCTCATGCTGAAGAACAACAGAGAATAATCAGAAAACGTGTATTTCCTTGGCTGAGATAATGAGGCACTCACAGAGGTCCAGTAGTTTCGCCTGATTTTCTTTTACAGCTGCAAGTTCAAGGAGAACACTCCTCTTACACCGTGGGAATAATACAAGCTTTGTCATAACTTTAGCCTGGGACTACATAATGGGATTAAAACAGTGTCAAATCTGTTTAGTTGAACAGAATGCACTGGGAATAGAGGACATTTCCACAAGGCTGGAAGAATTTCCTCAAGAGAAAAAAGGAGAAGATGAAGCGGGAGGAAAAGGAATGAGCCAGGAGACAGAGGAGACCAGGGCAAGTCACGGGGGAGGAAGTCAACTTAGAACCAGGACTCAGAGAAACTCTTCTTCATGTAGCAAACCGTCCCCCATATGCCTAGACCTTCCTCCTGTCTTGCTCTTTGTTCTGGCTTTTTTCAATTCAAACTTCAAAGAAATCTCCATTTCCTGACTCCCTGCTATTCCTTCTTTTCGAGCCCTTATGTTCATTAGAATCAAGCACACAAAGAATTTGAAGCTATATGGAAAAAAAAAAAAAATCTGTGATTTCTCCTCCTCACCTGTCAACCATATCACCCACAAACAAATACTAATGGCATAATTTAATGTGGTTTCATTTTTTGAGTTTTGAAGGGCTTTTAGCATTAAAAATTCATGAATCAAAATTATTGTTTTTTAGGCTTTGTGTCTCAAATTTTAGGTTTAGAATTTATGATCACTACAAATCCATTCTTTTAAATAAAGAGGATTCGTTAAGTACGCAACTATATTTGACTTATTTTTATATTAACATACCTGTTTTATATAAACGCAAGTCGGAAAAATTTTTATAGACTCTAGGCATTAACTAGTTGCTTAGAACATATACATAATAAGGCAATTGGTTACATGAGAAAATAGACTAGAAAGTATGATTATACTGCACATCACATTCACGTCCACTCATGGAAATTCATAACATATGGACTGCTGCTGAGGCTGTTCTGGTGGCTTGCCTTGATATGAAAAGACAGGAAGGTTTATTAGTAAAGCAGGATGGCCCCTCTATGATAAGTTTGTAGAATTCCATTGTACTCTCCACTAGTTCAATACAATTTATAATTCCTTTATAGGAAGAAAACCTTCAATCTCATAATAATTGATCACTCAAACATGCCCCATCCCATTTGTTTCAGAAACTCGGTTTCTCTAAGTCTAAAGGGAAATTTCAGTTTTTAAGAACACTTTTGCATCTAGGTCTCTCAGGTCCTTTCGGTTGATGGAGTAATTGATGAAATATCCTGTGTCCACCTTTCTACCATTTCTCCATTTACTTCAGGGCTTTGAAATACTAGAACAGTTTGTAGGAACTCAATAATTTCAATCACAATATTTAGGTAAATTGCATTTGCTGAAGATTGCCTTAGTAATAACTTTTCTTCATCATTTAATGTAATATGGCCGTGAAATTTGATAGAGGAATACAACCTGAATCTGGTAATTGCTTTGCATTTGCATAATATGTGAGCTGGGATCCTTATTTTGTTGACCTTTCTCTTCACCCTTAATTTGGAATCTTTATTCTATTCTAACCTGTGATATGGCCTAGATTTTGTAGCATGATTTTCTAGACTTAGATTTAGCATATTCCTGACAAGTGAGGATGTATTAAACCGTTTAAATCAACATAACCTAAGATTAGGAACTCCCGCCCCCTCCCTCCTTTGTTCTTTATCCAGCACAGGGCCTGGCTCATTGGTGCTGCTTTTTAAATTTAACACATGACTTATGTATAAATCACCTCATAACTTCTGCCTTACGCAATATGGCACCATTTTGGCTAGCCGGTAATCTACAGCAAACACAAAACACCTGGCATTGCTTCTCTGTTTCAAATTAACTCACAAGCTTCCCAAGAAGCCCATGATTGTGTGGTATTGAATAGGAAGGAACTCAGGAGAGGGAGACAAAATGTTTTACTAGTCCTGGAAAGAAAATACAAAATCAGACAATCAAAACTTCTCTGGTATGGACATGTGCAAGTTTCACAATAATACTATTAAATTTTGCATTGGCAGATTGTTCAAGGTGTAGTTACCTGATCTGCATGTGTCTGAATGTGCTGGCAGCCAGCAGCATTCCTTTGAAAATACAGCCCGTAAAAATACTAGATCTAAGCCCAAGGCTAAACTGACACAGAGATCTCAAACTAAATTATAGTAGAAAACATGAAGATGGGTTTTTGATAATTCAAAATAAGACTCACCATCACAAGACCTCATGGTTATTAGGGCTAAATTGTTTTTTCTACCTTAAACAGAATTTTTAAAATAATGTAGCATGTTATTGCATTGACAATTAAAATGCCTATCGTATGCATGATGAAGACATATACAATGGAATAAAATGGTGGGTTTTCTTGGGCATTTTGAAAGTGCATTTGTATTATTGTCTTTTTCTTATTGTGGTAAAAAACACGCAACATAAAATTTACCATTTTAACCATCTTTTTAAGTGTGTAGTAACTATGTGTACCTTGCTGTACAACAGACCTCTACAACTATCTTCTTTTGCAAAATTAAAACTATGCACAATGAATAACAACTCCCATTTTCCCCATCTCCCCAGACCCTGACACCCACCATTCTACTTTCTGTTCCTAAAAGTTTGCCTACTTTAGATACCTCATAGAAGTGGAATCATACAGTTTTGTGTTTTTGTTACTGGCTTATTTCACTTAGCATAATGGCCTCAAGGCTCACACAAGCTGCAGCATGTGACATTTTATTGTATGTTTACACCACATTTTGTTTAACCATGCATCTGCTGTTGAACATTTAGGTTGCTTCCGCCTCTTACCTATTATAAACATAAGTGTGCAAATATCTCTTTGAGATCCTGTTTTTGATTCTTTTGGATATATATCCCAAAGTGGGATTGCTTGATCATATGATAATTCTATTCTTAATTTTTTAGTAAGCTCCCAACTGTTTTTGATAGCAGCCACACCATTTCACATTCCCAACAACTGTGCACAAGAGTTCCAATTTCTCTGCATCCTTGCCAACACTTACTTTCTGTTTTATATTTATTTTATTTTTTTGAGAGTGGCCATCTGAACAAGTGTGAGGTGTTATCTTATTGTGGGTTTGATTTGAACTTCCCTGATGACTAGTGATAGTGAGCATCTTTTCACGTGCTTGTTGGCCATTTGCCTATCTTTGGAGAAATGCTATCCAAGTCCTTTGTCCACTTTTTGATGAAACTATTTTTTGTTGTTGTTAAGTTGCAGGAGCTCTTTACATATTTTTGATATTAACACCTTATCAGACACATGGTTTGCAAATATTTTCTCCCGTTTCATAGATTGCTTTTTCACTCTGTTAATTGTTTACTTTGCTGCACAATTCTTGTCTTTTTAGAAGATGCTGTTCCTTGTTTGTGCAGCTGTGGCTTTTCTTATTGCATATATGTTAAATCCATTTTTTGATGAATGATTGTGGCTCCTGTCTAAAACTGCTGAGATTTTTAAAGACTTTTGTTTTTCGGTTAGCCAGAAAATTTGGAATAATGCCACCAAATGCCCTGTCACCATTGAAGTTTACCATCTATCCACCTGCCATGATAAAGCACCTTCCTGTTCTCCAGTTTGGAATGACCTCCTTTCAGTCCACAATCAAACAGCTCCTTCATTGGACATTGCCCCCCAGCTGATTCCTTACATTCTCCAGTGAGAGTATGTTTTACCATAAAGTGCTGGAAGATCATACACATCTAAGTTTTCATTCCTGGTGATTTGGTTCTGTCATTGAACTGTAAACTTGGAGATACTTTTTAAAGTCATGAGTCGTATAAATTCAGAGTCTTGTTTTACTTTTTCTAGAAGGTTTTTAGTTGATGCCGGGCTCATCATTAACCCACTAAGCTTAACCTGTGTGGTAAGTCCAAGGATGCTAACCTGGAACACTCTATCCCTGGTTGCCTGCATGGCACATTCCTTTGGGTCTCTGCTTATTTTTCATTTTTCCAGAAAGGCCTTCCCTGATTCCCCCACCCCCACTCCCAAGCTGGCACTCCTTATAAATCTCACTTTGCATTATTTTTGACAACAGTACATATTAGAATATGACCTATATGTTTATTGTTTATTTGTTTATAGCTTGTTATTTGTTATAGCTGAACAGGTTATAAACAAACAAGCAATAAACATATAGGTTATACTCTAATATATACTATTGTTTGCATTGTTTAAAGTGTTTAAGGGAAGGTCTATAGTATTTAAAGGAAGAGACTTTGCTTCATGCTCTGCTATACTCCAAGCTGGATATCCAAAATATGCTTATTGGTTAAATAAACAAATGGTAAAAAAGATTAATTATTCACAGACACGTACTTTGACCTAAAGCCTGCTATATACCATCCCTTTTGGCTCATTTCTTGCTTTGAGGGTAAATGCCTCAGTGGACAGAGGGTAGCTTAAGTAATGGAACTTAATGCTAGCTTCTTAATCTGTAGTTTGGAAAGAAATTCAGTTTGGGTATAACATGAGTGGAGCAATGTGATATATACCTTCTTCAGAATTATCTAATCCAAAATAGCTTGTTTCAGTAAATTCTGACAAGAAATAGATCTGACTGTTCTTATGGATTAAATTACTTTTTGCCTAATTAAGTAGGTGTCATGGTCAGACTAGGACTGCAGAGATTTAAGCAAGAAAAAATTGACTGAAACTGAGTGAGTGGATTTTATTAGCTACAGCAAAGTTTCTTGACTGTCATAGTGATTTTAAAAATGCAAACTGCACAGTGACTGCTGTCATCTAGTGAGTCCTTAGTATGTGCCAGTCATGGTGGGAAGAGGATTATATCTCACACAATATTTATGACAGCCAAATAAAGAAATTCAAATGTAAATTCCCATTCACATTTAACAGATGAGAAACCAAAGCTCAAAGAATGGTATGAAACTTGTCCAAGCTCATCAGCTAGGACCTGGTAGAGCTGGAATTTAAAATAGGATGCTCTTGACTCCAAATTCTGTCTTCCTGACCACTATACATTTCTCCTTATCCTGAGATAATTGACAAAACAAAGCTTCATATATGCTGAGGGAACTCAACAGAATGGTTAAATTGAATTGACCTGAAAATAGAAAAGAAAGTAATTTGTTTTAATTTTTAAAAAGCCATTCTCTTTTCTCAAGATTTTCCTATACAGACCCCTACTCTGTGTTCTATTATTCTCACAACCTTCCCTCTTTCTCTCTGTGCTGTGTGTGATTTCTGCCTGAGAAACCATCAGCAGAACAGTTTTCTCAAGAACCATTAGACACTATAAATTGAAAAGATGTCATTAGTGTAAGTGGAAAAGAGGGCAATTTGTCTTATGTTTTGTTTTCATGATAATAGACTGATCCCACTGATGAAAAAGTTTTCCTTAACTCCTCCTTTCTCTATCCTGCTTTCCTCACAAAAATAGCATCTCTCACTCCAGACTTTCCAAAGTATTCTATGAAAAGTAAATTTTTTTTTGAAACTCTTAGATGTGGAGGTAGTGCTAAAAACATAAATAAATAAAAAATAGGCTATCAATCTTATCTATTAGTAGCCAATCAGAAGCTTTCATCCATGAACTTGCTCTGGAGCGGATCATTGGTATTTTAAGTGCTTTTTGATGAAGAAAAAAATAAATGAAGAAACATTAATATGGAAAAACGTTGTCAGTGAAAACACAAGTAGTGAATTTAGTTGATCAGTCTGGTTTTAATACAAGCTAAAATCAAATGGGAATTTAAAGTTACTCTGCATTAATATTTTTAAAAATTATGCTTTACTTTTTCTGTTGTTAATCAAGAAGACAAAACTGCTGAGAGTGACCTGCAGTGTTTGCTGAGGATGATTTTTCCCCCTGCCATATAGATGCACTCTGTAGCCCTGTATGTCTACAGCCTGTCTCGAGGGCTAAAACACTGTCTTGGGGAACAAGTTGTAAAGTGTTTGCTCTAAATCTCAGTTAAGGGTTCCAGTCAAGATGGCAGAATAGATAGTCCCCAGCATCACTCTTTCCCACAAATCAATCAATTTACAACTATGAAAATGCAACGACAGCCAAGCTGGGACCACTAGAGCTCAGGGGAAGGAGAGGAAAGACCTATGGAGTGCACGAAGGTGGGCTAAGCCACAATGTCAGAGAGGAAAAACCGCTCTGACCATTTTGTGCTGTGGCCACTTTAAGGCTGGAGCTGCTGAGTGCATGGAGCAGGAGCTGGCAAAAGCCACAGCTGTGCCCTTCGGATGGAGTTGCTTGGAGGCAGCAGGGGAGTAAAGTGCCTTGATGGCCCCCAGGCTAGCAAGACCACTAATATGGTTCCCATGGACCCACATAGAAGCAAGGAACCACAACAACTGAAAAAAGGAGTAACTCAGAGGCCGCTGAGTCATTGCAAGGGACTGGTGCAGGGCCCATCCTATGGAAAGTGTTTGGAGCATGGGCAGTGGGGGAGATGGGCCTGCCAGGGGAACACTAGGGCACAGCAAGGACAGCTGACTGGCACCCCAGGGAAGGACCACTCAGAGGAGACTGGTAAAGAATATAGAATTGCATGGGGCGCAGTTTGATGAAAAGACTTAGTCCCAAATCAGAGTTTCTACACAATCCAGGCACACCAGGTCTCTGGAGAGCTGGAAGTACCTATAAGGTCAACCATTAAAACCTGAGCTGCACAGAGAGCCTTCTCTAAGGAATCAGCAGCAAAGCAGCAATTTAGCTAAACCATACAGCTCAAGTGCTGGTCCCCACAGGAAGTTCCCCCATTTTAGAAGTAAGCAAGGGACAAAAAGTTAGTTCTGGCCCAGGCACACTGCCAGCACCTCAGGCCTGCCTGGGGACCTGGGGCTTTGAGCCAGGGACCAGAGTCCCCTCCCAGAACCAGGCACACCACCTGTGCCATGGGGCCTGCCCAGGGACCTGAGGCATGGATCTGTGAACTGGATGCCCCTCCCACAACCAGGCACACTGCCAACACCAAGGAACATGCCAAAAATATCACCTCATTGTGGGTGGCCCCACATGGAGCCACCACAATAGCCATGGCTGCTGTGAAAGCAGCTAGGCACCACAACCACCTGGCAGATGGTCTGCTAGCTACTGGAGTTCATTGTCACAAGGAGAGTCACCAGCAGAGACCAAGGAAAAGAAGAGAATGTCTCTCTCCACAAAGCCCATTCCAGAGTGACAGAAGAAACATCTGCTCTATGATAATATTGGGGAAGCTGAACACACCTCTCAGTATTGGACAGATCATCTAGGCAACAAATCAACAGAGTAACCATTACTCTTTCAGAAGGAGAGAAGAAATCTAGGGTAATTAGAGGGGGGAGGGAGTGAGGGAGGGGGGAGGGAGTGGGGATGGGGAGAGATTGGACAAGGGGGCATAAAGAATAAGTATGATTTGTAACAATATATATGCTAGTAATATTGGTTTGATTAACATATGTCAATGTTGAACCCCCAAAATGTGTACAATCACTTATGATTCAATAAAAAAATTTTTAAAAATTAAAAAGTAAAATAAAATAAATCTCAGTTAAGACCAATATCTGATAAGAAGATGTAAAGCTAGCAAGTAAGATACATATTTGTTGGAACTGAGAAGAGCTTATTCATAGACGGTACTGAAAAGTGTCACCACAACTTAATCAGAAACAACATAACAACACTGGAAATTTCCCTAACAGGAATAAAAAAGTGATATACAATCATCTGTAATGAAAACAATTGCTTGTGTCAATAATTTGGATTCATTCCTTTACTCTGTATTTTGATGTACTATCTCCACATTAAATGAAAGTTTCTACTGTTATTTAATGTGTCCTCAAACTAACACTTTTGCATACAAGATAGAGTAGAAGGTATTTATTAGTTAAGGTAGCTTGTCTTTTATTTGTTGATGTCTGCTTATTTTACTAACTCATAAATTATTTTAACTATGTGTATCAGTTTCCTATTGCTGTTGTAACAAATTACAACAAATTTAGAGTCTTAAAACAGACACAAATTTATTATACTACAATTCTGGAGATCAGAGGTTCAAAATGGATTATCAGGGCTGCATTCCTCCTGGAGATGCTAGGGGAAATCGGGTTCCTTGCCTTTTCCAGCTTCTAGACGTCACCTGCATTCCTTGAATGGTGGTCCCTTCCTCCATCTTCAAAGTCAACAGTGTAGCACCTTCCCGTCTCTCTCTCTGTTTCTGGTGTCACCTCACGTTTACTGATTGATACTCTTGCTCCTTCTTATAAGAGCTCTTATGATTACATTGGGTTCACACAGATAATCCAGGACAATTCCCTCATCTCAAGATGCTTACATTTACACATCTGCAAAATCCCTTCTGCCATGTAAGGTAACACAGTCCTACATTACAAGAATTAGGACATAGACATCTTTGGGGGACCATTAACCTGTCTGCCACACTAGCTCAACTGCTGGATAGAGATACTTCCTTAATCCCACTTCAGCTGAACATTGCACAACTAATAATGAAACATTAATGCATTCTCATTGTAAAATATGCAAATATTATGATAAAACCAAGTCTTACTCTACTATCACATTTAATTTCCGGGCCCTTTCTTCAGGTAACCATTATTATCAATGAGCACCTTGTATGCTACCAGGCCTTTCTACATAATTGCATAAATAAATATCTCTATTCAAAAATAGTGCATAATATTGATTTTCTTAAAGTATATATGATAATATACTGTACATTATAATTCTGAATAACTTTTTTCCACAATATACTAGAAATTCTTAGAATGGATATACTGTGTTGGTTTAATTACTATTTCTCTGTTGATGTATGTTTTTATTTCCTTTTTAAAATAATCAATTTTAATTCATGCTGCAATAGTTTACATATACCTCTTTGCAGACTTGAGTGGTTCTCTAGAGAAGATTGCTGGGACTGTAAGTAATGAGATACAAAATACATGTGTCCCAAATTTTAACAAATGCCCAAAAATTGCTCTCCAAAGTGGCCACACCAATTTACTACCAGCAATTCAGAGAAGTTTCTTTTCTCCTTCAGGCTCAGTATCATTTGCTATTATAACACCCTTATTTTTTTTCTTTTCGTAATTGATTGTTTTACAAAATGGAATCTTATTGTCCTTTTAATTTTCATTTCCCTTTGATCAGTGAAGCTGCATGTCTTCTCACATTTACTGGCTATTTGGGTTTCCTTTTTTGGGAATGTCTATTACCACGCTTTCCCCATTTTTGTGGGCCTTTAAAATACTAATTTATAGGAGTTATTTTTATGTGCCATATACTAACTTTTTGCTTATGACATACATTTAAAATATATCTCTCTTCTCTGTTGTTTGGTTTAAAATTTTATTTATGGCATCTTTTAGCATGAATAAGATTTTAAAGTTGATGGAGTTAAATACGTTACTCTTTTCATATTTTGTTTTGTGCACGTTATTTAAGAAGACCCCCCCATTCCAGATTTATAGATATATTTTTCACAATTATTTTAAAAATAGCTTTAGATTTGTATCTTTAACCGATTTGGAACTTATTTTTGTGATTTCTTTGAGGTAGGGACTTGATTTTAATATTTTAAAAATCAACACTCAATTGCCCCAACCCCATTTTGAATAAAGTATAATTTCTTCAGCTGTTTGACATCAACTTTATCTTTTATAAAATCTTCATATATATATATATATATATATATATATATATATCCATTGTGAACTCTTTGTTCTGATTTATTGATATCCTATTCCATCTTATTTTAATACAGGCCAGTTTTAATTTCTGTATGTTGTTAATATGCTTAGATACATTTTGCGAATTCCTTGTCTTTGCTCTTCATTTTAAAAAATATCTTTGATATTCTTATGATTAAGACCTCCTGCATGAATTTTTGAGTCAGCCTGTCAGATTTTTTCAAAATCCCTGCTGGAATTTGGATGTGGATAATACTAAATTTAATGCTCATTTTTGGAGAATTATAATAAATTTCTCCATTAATACAGATCGTCCTTTCTGTCATTATAGATAATTTTATAGTTTTCTTCATAAAAGTCTTCTATATTTTCAGTTAATTTAAAACTATTTTAGGGAGTTATTATCTTATTGTCTTAACACTTCATTACAGTGTTTTAATTAAAAAGTGATAACAAAGAAAAATTTTTTTGCCTTATTTCTGATTTTCGTCAAGCATTAAGTGTAATGTTTACTTTTGGTACTCTGTTTAACTTTTAACACTTAACGAAGTTCATTTTTTTTTTTTTTTTTTTTTTTTGTCTTTTTCGTGACTGGTACTCAGCCAGTGAGTGCACCGGCCATTCCTATATAGGATCTGAACCTGTGGCGGGAGCGTCGCTGCGCTCCCAGTGCCGCACTCTCCTGAGTGCACCACGGGCTCGGCCCACAAAGTTCATTTTTAATTTTCCTAAAATATACATTGTTGACTTGGTTTGTAACAATTTGTTTAGACTTTTTTTTCTGGTTGTATCATTGTCTTTTAACTGCTGTAGCCTCAGTGAGAGACTTGAAGCACGGGGCTACATGGTCTTTTGACTTGGTGGGTGTTGCTAGATACTTAGAGGTACATTCTGCCTCTCGGAGCCAACTGCTTACATCTTGGTTTCTACTTGAGGAAGACACCTTTGGGGCTTGCTCCTTTGCCCATGAGTGGATACAATGATAAAGGGTTAAACTGCTGGGCTATTTCCACCAAAGTGCCTACATTAATCACAGTTGAACCTGGCTGTTTCTTTAGCCATCATCCTCTCCTATGAGGGTTTGAAACTGTGGCATTCTTCAGTCCTATCCCATATATGAAGTAAGAAGGAGTACATTCAACGAATAGAAAATGGGTAAAAATTCCTCCCATTTTCTCCTGTTATGGATTCGTACATTAAAAAATAGATAGCACTGCAGGATGACTACAATTAACAATTTATATAATTTCTAATAGCTAGAAGAGAGGATTTGGTATGTTTTCAACACAAAGAAATGACAAATGTTTGAGGTGATGAATATGCTAATTACCCTGATTTGATTATTACACATTGTGTATGTGTATTCACATATCCCATTGCACACTACAAATATGTAAAATTACTAAGTGTCAATTAAAAATAACAAAACAAAACAAAACATATTTTCTCTCCTTTCTAGTAATTAGTGGTGGGAAGGGGAACTAGCATCATGTGCCCAGTTTGTTTTAGAATTAAAGACAAAGACAGGGTTCAGGAGAGCTTTAAGAATCATTTATCTTTCGAATTCCAATATTATCCTGAATGGGGAAAAGTCAAAAGCTTTTCCCTTAAGAATAAGAATTTGACAAGGATGCACACTCTCACCACTCCTATTCAACACAGTGCTGGAAGTACTAGCCAGAGCAATCAGAGAAGAGAAGGAAATAAAGGGCATCCACATTGGAAAAGATGAAGTCAAACTGTCCCTGTGTGCAGATGATAATGATCTTATATATTGAACAGCCTAAAGCCTCTACAAAAAAAAAAACTCTTAGAGTTGATAAATGATTTCAGCAAAGTTGCAGGATACAAAATCAATGCACAAAAATCAGTAACATTTCTATACTCCAACAATGAACTAGCAGAAAAAGAAATCAAGAAATCTAGTACATTTACAATAATCACCAAAAAAATTATATACCTAGGGATAAGGCTGACCAAGGATGTGAAAAATCTTTATGAAGAGAACTACAAACCACTGTTGAGAGAAATTAAAGAGGACACAAGAAGATGGAAAGATATCCCATGCTCTTTGATTGGAAGAACTAACATTGTGAAAATGTCCATACTATCCAAAGTGATCTATAGATTCAATGCAATCCCCATCAAAATTCCAATGACATATTTCTCAGAAATGGAAAATACAATCCTAACATTCATATGGAATCACAAAAGACCACAAATAGCTAAAGCAATTCTGAGCAAAAAAAAAAAAAAAAAAAAAAAAAGTAAAGCTGGAGTCATAACACTACCTAATTTTAAACTATACTACAAAGCTATAGTAACCAAAACAGTATGTTACTGGCATAAAAAAAAGACAGACCAATGGAACAGAATAAAGAATCCAGAAATCAACCCACACATACAGTCATCTGATCTTCAAGAAAGGGACCCCTATACTCCCGAGTTTATTGAAGCACTGTTAATGATAGCCAAGACTTGGAACGAGTCCAAATGTTCATCATCAGATGAGTGGATAAGGAAAATGTGGTATATCTACGCAATGGAATACTACTCTGCTATATAAAAAAAATGAAATACTACCATTAACAGCAACATGGATAGACATAGAGAAAATTATATTGAGTGAAATAAGCCAGGCACAGAAAGAGAAATACCACATGTTCTCACTTATTTGTGGGAGCTAAAAATAATAAATAAATAAATATACAAACAAATAAATAGGGTGGGGGGGGGAGAAGACACAACAATCACAACAATTCCTTGAACTTGTTAAGAAAAGTAAACAGATATGATGCTGATTGGGGGGGAAGGAGGGGAAAGGAGGAGCTGGTAAAGGGACATGAAAGTCAAGTATATTGTATATTGATAAAGTAAAATAAAAACAAACAAACAAAAACAAAGACAGAGTTCAGGAGAGCTCTGAGAATCATTTAGTTTTTGAATGTATGCTCAGCACTTGCCCCATGGTGGACCATGTGGCAAAGACCTAATTGCCCTCTAAGACAATGCTTCAGCATCTTTGTTTTGCCAAATCACATCCATGTCATTTCTGTTGTCATTCTCTTAGCTAGAACTCAGTCACATATGTCAACAACTGTCAGGAAAGCTGGGAAATGGAGACTAGCTGGGTTCCCAGGAAAAAGAGGGCAGAGGATTTGGGGGAATAGCTAGCAGTTTTTACCACAGCTAATAGGTAATAGACCCAGATTTTGAACCCAAGTTTTCCAGCTACAAAGTCAATGTTCTTTTTATTACACCATAATGCTTTTTGTTATTTACTAAATTGACAGAGTTAGAAGTTAGTTTTGAGTCAGAATAAATGCCATCTACTGAATCTTACCAGTAAGTTACTACCACAGGAGACTGACCCAGAGCTCACTGGCAACTTTTATTATTCTCCATCTTGCAGAGAACTGCCATTCTCTCTTCCAACTGCCCCAAACCCTGCCCTATGCAATATTTCTGTTTTATTTTCAGTGCTTCTGCATCCAAGACCTAAGCTGGAGCCCTGTCCTGAGCCAAGTTCACGAGTAAGTTTCTCCTTTGGCCTCCATTTGAGGTCCCCCTTTGTTATCTTCTGCTAGAGCAGAATGCTGCTGCTTCCAAATGGACTTCTAAGGGGTCATTCTTTGCCTAAATTGTAACTGGAAGTTGCCAAGACCATATGGATATATGCCTCACTCACTAAGATATGGGCGAGTCTCTTATTCCAATCTTTTTCTAGTAGCTAGGTTTCCAGTCTTTCCTCAGGCCTCTTTGTTGTGTTTTGAATGAACTCCTAGACCCTGCTGGGAAGCCCTAGTGTATGACAGAAGTCTAACCCTGAAAGCCTTGCTTTAGATTTTGGAAAAGCTGTTTCATCTTGATTTTGCCAGAGTGTAAATCATGCAAATTCTGACACATATCACCAATCAAATTCTTTATTGCCCTCCAAGATAACCCCAGGATGATCTTTGCTAGCATTCTTTCTGTTTAGCAAAGGATACACCATATGGCATCAGCTATGTTTAAGAATTAGCTAAATGAAGAGAAAAAGGCTCAATCAGTATATTCTAAATTACTGATATTTATTAGCCAATATGTTACTAAGATAGCAACATATTCTTTAAAATGTCTTGAATGCCTTTTCAGTCCATCTACTGGTTATCTGAAGTTACTGTTGCATTTTAACTTTTTGGTATTGTAACAAGAATCTTGAATCTCCTCTAGATATTTTTAGGAGTGACTATTTATAAAAAATGAGGTACGTGAAATGCCTATAAGATGTGAAAGTTTTCTATCTGTTTTTCTTTCTTCATTGTCATCACAAAGAAATTATCATTCAGTAAATTGAAACAAAACAAAAATTACCTAAATTATTACCTCCCACAGAATGAAACTGGGAAAATGACAAGACTAAGATTATAAATATGTGCATTTCTTTGCAACCTTCTTTCAATAATCTTACAGTTTGTAAGGGTAATTTAATGAGACTCAGGGTTTCTGGGTGCCACTGAAAATCAACATGTGAAGCTGGGAACTCTATTACAATGAAGTCTCTTGTTGAACATGATTTAGGGGCAATATTTTGTATTTTTAGACATTCATTTAGTTATGCAGCATTGTGCATACTTTTAGTCTAAGCCATTAGTATCTATTAATATTAGTGCCTACTGTTAATATCAATGGCTATTGCCCTAGTTCTTACCCGATCAATTGGTAATGACCATTTATCCTCTGGGTGCCTTATACGAACCAGGTGGCATTTTCTTGCTGCTACAAGCCCCATCAATCTGTAACAATTGTTCAATATTTAAGTGACATTTAGCTCAACTCATTTATAAGGTTGGCTTTGTTGTCACGTAAAAAAGACCTAGTTGATTTTAGTCTTCCTTTTTCCTTCATTAATCTGATCTTATTAAATCAAAACAATTGACATCTGGTTATACATCACAATTAAAATGTGCTAACAAGGACAAATATATTTACTGAATTAAAAACATTTTCAAAATCACAGCTTTGTGTATTTTTCTTGAGACGAAAATTATTTTATTCAGAAATTCTTTTCCCTAGTGGTGTTGGAAGAAATTTACAACATAACCAATATGTGCTTAATTAAAACATACCACAAAAGACATCAAAGCACTTCTTTTCTCAGTGCAACAGAAGTAGGACTATCTAGTAAAAAATAAGAACTCCAAAGAAGTATTGTGGAGACATCATGGCTCTGCAGTATTTAAACATCAAAGTTATTTCAAAGTGTGAAATTGTAAGTCAGTATTAAATGGGTCTTATACTTGGCCTCTACTACTTAGATGAATTTCATAATGTTAGTAAATTTAACTATTATCATATTTTAGCAATTGAGATTGAAAGATCAAACTATAAATCAAAGTGATTATATCAAATGGCTCTGATAATAATCTTTTTCCAAGGTATACAATTGTGGCTAGAATTACTGATTCAAAACATGCTCATCATTAGAAAAGCACTAGCAGCTTGCAATGCTGAAGCATTTTCCTCTGCTTTCCTCCCACTAAAATCTGTTTTTGGGAGGTCCTTACGGGGTAGCATTTCTGTAGTTGGATGTAGGCCCTGAAGAACTGACAGAACTCACACCCAATTGAGGGCAAGGGTATGCCAATAAACAAATGGAAGAATCTACATTTATCTTTGGCTGAAGACCTAAAAGAGTAACATTTACTTACTGTAATTGATAGCTGAAGTAACTTTTCATTTTATACCTTAGAACCAAGCTAAATAAACCATATTCAGAGTCTTATGTCAGTTATTGTTTGTGTTACCGAATTAGGCTCTTGGGTCCCAAAGTCATGGAAATGAACAATGAACCCAGCAGTAAAGCAAACAATGCTTTACTAAAAGGGAAGATAGACTTATGCACAAGGTGGGGAGCTACTGTAAGACTGGCCCGAAAGCACGAATCTTACTTGTTGGGAAGTCTCATCTCACAAAGACCAGGAGACAGAGATTGCTGCAATCAAGCAGGAGGTTTTTTATTTCCAGCATGCTGGGGTCGCTCCGTCTTCAGGACAGAAACGGCCCCAAGCTCTTAACATGAGCACCTTTTATACAGTTTGGTAGGCAGACTTGGCAACAGGATGAGTTGTATACAGCTTATTGGTCACCTGAGATGACTTTTAAATTCATTGGTGGTTTTCAGTGGGGTGGTATACAAACGAGGAACTGCGGAATTGCCCAATAGCCCACCCCTTGTGTGGTTAGGCCCTTCCTGGAACTGGGTGAACTTTGGGCAGTTTGGGAAAGTCCCACCCGCAGGGGCTTGTAAAACCTTGCGCAAGCTAATTACAGAAGCAGAAAAGCTAGTCAGTTAATATTCAAGGGTGGGGGAAGGGGTTCAGGTCCACACTACAGAGAAGCTAGCCCCCTGAGGGGAGCTGTTCAGGATCCTTTACAGGGCAAGGGATTAAAAGGTGCAGGCCAGCATCATCATTCTGCACCTCTGGAGGTGGTTCATTCTGTTCTTTCTGGCTGTGTCATGGGTGCCTGCTCAGTTAGCACTTTGGTCCCTGCACCTGCCCAGTATTTCCAAGATGATGGTGTCCTTTATTATTGTTACCCCAGGAGGGTCATTGTAGCAGTCACCTGGAAGCTTTGTGTGAGCATGCGGAATTCCTAAAGGGGTCTTAAGGTTAATGTGTAACTTAATTTTTACAATTACAGGAAACAAGCCTTGGGGAGGGGTTTTGCAACTCAGTAAATATTTGTTCATCTCTTATCTCAGTTTATTTTATCAGAGCAGGCCCTGGGGGTCTCATGACTGAGTGCCCTGGGAGTCTCATGATACTTTTATAGAAAGCATCCTCTGCAGGAAAAATGGAGTCAGTTTGGTTCACAGGCCTAGCCTTACTCTGTCTCATTAGTAGAGAAAACGTATTCGGTGCTGGTGATTGAACAGTCTAGAAATTGCAGGAATTTATTAGTCAAAACCAAAGATTAAATAAATGAAATCTCCTGATATTCTTCTGATATTTATGTTTTATAATCAAAATATAATTCTCAAATATAAATAACATATATGAAATAAATAGGTCTTACTTGCTCATCTTAAATATTTTAATTTTTTTAGTCAGGTTTATTGCATATAATTTACATGCAATAAAATGTACTCTTTTTTAGTGACAATTCAAACAAAAGCATGCAGTCATTTAATCACCACCACAATCTAGATAAAGAACAATTCCATCACCACCCCCTCCAAAAATTCCTTTCTACCTCTTTGTAATCAACCTCTTCCACCTCCTCACCTGTGGCAACCACTGATCTGTCTTCTGTCTCTGTATTTTGTTGCATAAGTGGAGCTGGCTGAATTTGGCCTTATTTAGCATGACGCATTTGCAACTCACTCATGTTGTTGGGTGGGTATATAATTGTCCCTCAATATCAAAAAGTGGAGGATTCATTCCAGGACCTCCCATGGACATCGAAATCCTCAGATGGGGAAGACCCTGGTATAAAATGAATAATATTTGTATATAACCTATGCACATCCTCCTGTATACTTTAAATCATCTCTAGATTACTTATAATACCCAATACAATGTAAATGCTATGTAAATAGTTGTTATACTGAATTGTTTATGGAAAAATGACAAGAAAAAAAGTCTGTACATGTTTAATATAGAGGTAATTTTTTTCCCAAATATTTTCCATCTGAGGTTGGTTTGATCCATGGATGTGTAATCCGCAAATACAGAGCACTGACTATACTACCAACTTGTTCATTTTAATTGCCAAGTAGTATTACACCACAAGGATGTTACAGTTTGTTTGTACATTTGCATCACTCACCAGTTGAAAGACATTTCAGATGTTTGCAGTTTTTGTTGATTATGACTGAAACCACTATAGACATTCAGATACAGGCTTTTGTTTGAATGCTGTTTTCATTTTTCTTGGATAAATATCTAAGAGTAAGATTGCTAGTCATATATAAGTGTATAAAAATTATTTGAGATAAAATTTTGCAAAATAAAACATGAATATATTATAATAAACTATATTTTATATCCTTAAGTTAGTTTCTTTAAACATGCAACTTTTTAAAAACTTCATTAGTAACTAGTCTAGCTAACCTGATTCATACCTATTATTTCTTTGTCATATTATGAAAGTTACCTGGGTTAGCTTTGTTCACTAAAAGTATTTTTTTCTCTTTATGAATCTCAAGATTGAAGTGTAAAAGAAAAAAATTATTTTAACAAACTACACTAAGTTTTCCAGGCTGATTTTGTTATTCTACTACATGCTATTTCTTGCCTTTTGGCAATAAATTTGTTCCCTGTAAATGGAAAGAGTCAACTTAGATCATGGAAATCACATCAGATAACAGGAACACACACAAATAAAAAACTCATTTTAGGCCTTCTAAGGTCCTTGTCTTTCAAGTGTCTTGTCAAGACTCCCAGCATATTGACAGGTGTCTGGTATTATCTTCACATATTTTGTATCATCTGATCAATTTGTGCAACCACATAGGAGGGAGGGAAAGAAATGGGAGGGAGAAGAGAAGGAGAGAGAAGAAAGAAGGAAGGGCAGGACTGGAGGGAGAAAGAAAGAGGATAATGACCTGGGTAATCCACAGACCGCACATTCGCTGTCTACCTGCTACATGTCAAATGACTGACGACCTGAGGACATCAGTATGTTTAATGATTACAGAATAATAGCAATAAGACTGATATCTTTCATGTTGATTTATATTTTGTTTTTCTGCTCTTCAAGCATTATGAGAGTAGAGATCATGTAAACTGTGTTTATAGCACTATAATTGAAAGAAGATTCTTTTCTTAAAAAATATGAAATCCATACTGGGATATAGTCATGAAGCATGATTATTACTTCTTGAGAACTATTAACACATTAGAATAAAATGATAAACTTGTTAATTTCTTAGCACAGGGGGTAACACAAAAAGCACAATAGATTATTTTAAGCTGTAATTATTATAGTTGTTGATAATAATAATAATTATTATTACTATCTTTATTCAAAAATACTCCATTGGTGTTTTTGTAGTGTTCTGTACAGCTAAACGCTGCTTAAACACTTAAAGTAATGCTTTATCAAATTTCCTAAGCATGGCAGCATCATTTTTTACAAAACACTTTGATTGAAATGAAATATAAAATACATTTTCTTGCAGAATAAAATTTTCCAAGTAGAAAAATATTACAATTTATTTTTTTAAAATAAAAATGAAAATAAAAGAGTAAACACACCAGGTCCCACAAGAGTAAGTAACTATAGAAAAATATAAATTTATGACAAGCATTCATGCTTTCAATAAATATTATTAAGCTCCTACTATGAGCCAGGCACGTTTCTAGGTTATTGAGGATGAAGGAAAGAGCAAGACTGTAAACACAGGAGTCAGCAGACTATGGCCAATGGAATCCATCTGTCCCACCACCTGCTATTTAAATACATTTTTATTGGAGCACAGCTACGACCATTCCTTTATGTATTGTCTAGTTTTTTTCATACTACAAGGGCAGAGTCAACTAATTGTGACAGAGACCATATGGCCAAGATACCTACAATATATACTATCTGGCCCTTTATAAAAAATGGTTGCCAAACACAGGGCTAGACTATTCTCATGGAGCTTACATTCTATTGGGATGAGGTGGTATGGGCAGAAAAAAGCAAGTAAATAAGATATCAGATCAGATATAAGATTGAGTCAAGTGATTTGAATAGAATAAAACTAGTGATATGTGAGAGAGTGACTAGGGTTTGGGTAGTGTTTTGTATTGGATGTCTATAAAGGGAGGATATTTGAAACAAGATCTAAATGCAAAGAATCAGGTATGAATAATCTGAAGGTAGTTTGCTCTAGGCAGAGAGAATAGTAGGTACAAAGGCCCTGAGGTGAGAACAAACTTGACATATTCTATGAACAGAAAGAGGACATAAGGCTAGAGTTTAGTGAGTCAGAGGGAGAGATCAGATTGGAGGCCTTGCTAGGGACTACAACACTTCACGTCCTACAGACGATAGTAAGTAATTTGGGGTGTTCTTCTCAGTATAATAAAAATGTCTGGAGCAATTTAAACATGGGAGTGATGTAAACAGTCTCAGTGCTTGTAAGAAATATTCCCCAAACATCAATTTCTGATAAAATAGCTTTGTAAGCTATTAAGTTGTTTTGGTAAGGAAAATATACTTCAAACCAAGAGCCAACATTTATTCAATGATGAACACTGTAGGCATTGATAGCCATTATACTCAGGGACAAGAGAAAGATATCACCACTTTTATTTAATATTATTTTGGAAATTCTTGCTAATGTTATAAAGCAAGTAAAATAAATAAAAGGTACAAATGTTGGTGGGGAAATTTTAAATTATCATTATTTGTAGATAATACGACTAAAAATTAGGATATACAAAAATTCAATAATTACAAAGTCAATACACTTGCATAAAAACAAAGGTTTCCTTCATACCAATAAAAAACAATTTAGAAGTATAAAAGAAAAAAATTACAATAGCAATGAGATATAAAAATATTTAGAAATACTTAAGAAAAATACTTAAGAAAGCCAATAAAAAAATTCCTGAGTCACATTAGAGGAAGCTTGAGAAGAGAGACATACACCATATTTCCAGATTAGAAGACTAAATATTTTAAAGCTGACAATTTAATCAGAATAAATTGATAAATCTAGGGCAATCTCAACTCAAGTCACATAAGGACTGACAGAGAACAGACTATAAATATTCAGAAAGCCTAGGGGGAAAAAAACACTTTCAGCTTCACTAGCAAGCAAAAAAAAAAAAAAAAAAAAAAAGTGCACTTATTTTGAATATGATATGTTGCCTAATTAGCAGAGATAATAAGTATATTAATGCATATGACTGATATAAGGTGAGAGGGTTAATCCTAAGAACATATTCTCAGGATTAGAGCTACTGGTTACAGGTGACCAGATGGAGAGGGATGTGCTGGGTAAATCTGCTCATGGTGAGGTATTTTAGAAACACTGAAGAGGTCTACAGATTAAGAGAAAAGTCATTATCAACAAACATTTGAAGTGTTACTGTTATACAAAAAAGATCTGTGTTTATCTTTGTAAAAAATGTTGTAAAACAGCCCCTGCTTTATCTAATTATAGACAATAAAGATAAGTCAGGATAATGAGAAAATAACAGTAAACACATAATATTAAAAAAAAACTTTACTGAGATATAATTTACACACAATAAATGAATTTATTTTAAGTATGTCACTAGAAAAGTTTTGGCAAATGTAAAACCATGCATATAACCACCTTTCCAATAAAGATATGCAACACAGTCATCACCCCAAAAAGTTCCCTTATGCCCCTTTTCTGTCATTCCTTTCTTATCTCAACCCCAGACAACCACTGATATGCTTTCTCTAACTGTAGACAAGTTATTTTCCCCAGAATTTTGTATGAATAGATTAATGAAAATATATATTCCTTTTATCTGCTGTCTTTCCATAGCACAGTGATTTTGAGAGTTACTTATGTTTCGCAGTATCAGTTCACCTCTTTTACTGCTGACTAGTATTCTAATATTTAATATGCCACCTTACCCATTCACCTGTTGATGATCATTTGGGTTGTTTGCAATTTGGGGATGTTGTTTAAAAAGCTGCTATGAACATCTGTGTATGAATGTTTGGTTGGATGCATGCTTTTTGAAAAAATTATAACATAATTGATTATGCAGATTTGTGGGGTACGGAGTTGAATATCAAGAGCTGTGTACAAGGTGTGATGACCAAATCAGGATAATTAGCATATTCATCATTACAAAGCATAATCATTTCTTTGTGTTGAGGACATTCAATCTCTCTTCTAGCCACTTAAGAACATGCAGTTAATTAACGTTAATTATAGATGCCTAGCTCAACTGTACATCGATACAACTATTTTTCCTAACTAGCTGTTTTGTGTCCATTAACCAATTTAGAGCTATCTTCCCAACCCTCTCCCTTTCCCGTATCTAGTAACACAGTTCTGTTCTCTCTTTTTGAAAATTCAATGTATTACTATGATTGTTTATTTCTTTATCTTTCTTTCTTTCTTTCTTTCTTTCTTTCTTTCTTTCTTTCTTTCTTTCTTTCTTTCTTTCTTTCTTTCTTTCTTTCTTTCTCTCTCTCTCTCTCTCTCTCTCTCTCTTTCTTTCTTTCTCTAACTATTTTTTCTTTCTGTCATAATTCTCTCGGTTAAATACACAGGAGTGAAATTTTGGGATTTCAGTAAGTATATGGTTAACTACAGGAAACTGCCAGCTATTTTTTTAAAGTGATTGTACCATTTTATATTCTCTATCTTTGCCAACATTACACTGTCAGTCTTTTTATTTCTGGCCATTCTAATAGGTATTTAGTGGTATCCTATCACAGTTTTAATGTGAATTTCCCTAAGGACTAGTGATATTGATTGGCTATTCATACATTCATTCATTCATATTAGTCATTTATCTCTTCTTATTTAATTGTTCAAATCTTTTGCCCATTTTAAAATTGGTTCGTTTGTTTTCTAATTATTGTATTGTATGATTTTTTATATAATCTGGATATGTCATCTGATAGCCGTCCCTGTCCTGCCCAATCTTGCATTCTATTTACTTTTCATGTGCTATTCCTCCATACATCTTTTCTACTCTTAATTCTTTCATAGCATCTGCCTCCCAGAGAATCCAACCTGTGGAAACCACCCTTTTTTTGCTGAATTATCTCAACATCTTTGCTGACAATTGACCACATGAGTGTGGGTCAATTTCTGAACTTTGCTTTGTCTCATTGATCTTAATATGTTTCCCTTATGCCAAAACCATACTGTCATGATTAATGTAGCCTTATAATAGATATTGAAATAAGATTAGTTAATCCTTTTCTTCTTTTTCAGAGTTCTTGTATTTCTTCTAGGTCCTTTGAATTCACTATAAATTTTAGAATCAGTATTTCAGGTGATGTTTCTCTCCTCCCTTTTCTAGGACTTCAATTAACATATATCTTTCACTGCTTGATACCATATGAGGGGTCTGTGAGGCTTTGTTCTTAGTATTTAATCTTTTTCCTCTTTGCAATTCATTTTGAATACTTTTTTATTGCAATGCCTTCAGGTTCACTATTATTTTTTCGTATTGTCTTTAATCTGTTGTTTTCCCATTCAGTTAAGTTTTCATCTCATTTACTGCATTTTTTTCATCCTTGGAATTTTTATCTGTTTTATTTATATATGTTTCATATCTCTCTGCATTATGTCCATGTTTTCTTTAAACTGTTAAGTATATTTATAATAGCTATTTTAATATCCTTATCTGCTATTTCTATCCTCTCTGTCATTTCTGGATCTTTCTTGACTGATTTTTCTCCTGGGTGGGTCACATTTTCCCCATTTCTTCCTATGTCTGGTAATTCTTCCTTGGATATTGAATATTGTGAATGTTCCATTGGTGAGAGCTGGGATTTGTTATCTTCTTTAAAATGTGTTGGACTTTGCTATTTAGGCACTTCAGTTAATTTCAGATCAACTTGATATTTTCAAGCTTCATATGGGCAGATTTAAAGTGGCTTTACTCTAGGGCTAGTTTAGTCCTACTCCTAAGGCATAATAACTCTTCTGAATAGTGAGTTGCCCCCGTGTTCATTGAGAACTCTGTGCTCAGGCTATCCAGATTTCCCCCAGCCCTGCAGGAGCTCAGAGAATTGCCAGCTTACAGTTCCCTAGTCTGTCTTTGTCCATCCTTCTTGAACTTTACCCTGTTCATCCTTAAGTTAGCAACAGACTCAAGGGGATGCTTTGCAGATTTGGGGAGCACATTGTCTGAGTAATGCTCTCCTCTCTGGTATCATGACAAATTTAGATACTTCAGTCTCTTCTTTTCAACTCATTGAGGTAATTATTTTCTATGTGGGGTATCCCTTATTAAACTGCATCCAGAAACTGCCTCCAGGCAGAATGCTGGGGTGATCTTAGGGTTCACCTCGCTTATTTCTCTTTTCTTAGGGAACTTAGTCCTGTACTATCCATTGTATGAAATAAAGTTGTTTAATGTATTTTGTCCAGTTTTTCAGAGGTGTGTGTATGTGCATGTGTGATGTGTGTATGTATGTGCTCCAGAGATGCTTGACTTCCTAACAGGCAAATAATGAGAATTACATGTATTATTACGTATAGTCACACAACAGAATACTATACAGTCATTAAAAGAATGAGGTACATTTATATCTGTAGCTTGTGGGAAAATAATAGCAATAATAATAAGTTAGCTTATCTATAGAAAAAAGGTGGAGGGATGTGCTAGTTTCTATTAACAGTAGTCATCTCTATGAGGAGGATTTTTTGGGGAGAGGATGTTCTTTTTCTAAGTTAATTACTTCTGTAATGCTTGAATTTTGCATAATTTGGGTAATTAGGAAAAGAAACACTGAAACTCAAGAGACTGTCAAATTGGCCTAAGTGAAGGCTCATCTGGCAGATCCATAAATCAAGAAACATAAAACACAGCTGCTTAAGAGTTTCTTAGTTTGTATTATATGTTCAATTAAGACAGAAGGTGACTTTTATTCTAAGAAGGCAAAGCTAAAACAGATGAGTTATATGTTCTGTTTCAGAGATAATGATCATCTCACTTCCAGTGGGTTAAGGGAAGGTTTCATAGAGAAAACGAAATGAAAAACTTATAGAGTGGTGGTTGGGAAAGAGGAATGAAAAAAACATGACAAGAAGTAAGAACGTTTTCCAAGACATAAACACACAACTGTACTAAAGTATTGAAAAGACAGTTTTGAGAATGTGATCAATAATTATGATGACAATAAGAGCATGTTCAGGACACATAAAAACTCACTGCTTATTAGCTCTGATTATTATCCTTATCCCCATTTTACAGATCTGGAAATTGAATCCGAACATTGCCCAGGGTCCAAGAACTAATAAATAGGTAGCAGAGTTGATGTCTGCGTCTGGGCTTGTCTGTTTCCACATCTGTTTCAATATTCATGCAGGACAGTGGCACTTTGGAGTCCCGTATAAACTCCTTGAGTATTCTACCCATTTTGATTATTGTTTTTAGAGTGGTGACGTACAGAGGCGCCTAATTAAGGCCTTTTGTGATAGTAGATAGATGTGTTGGTGATGCATTTATTATTAGCTATATCAACAAAAGCAGATCACACATTTTCTAAAAATGACCACATTCTACAGATAGAACTCTAGGTTGAAATGGATTTTTCATTGACTGGTATCCAAGCGTAGGGTTTGATCACCTCATTTTCAAAGGTTAGCAAGAGAGAACAGCATGTTGCCTGTGCAGTGACTCTGGCACCAAAGTGACAGATGGCACAGTCCAGGGCTCTGACCGCTTCCTCCCGTCTGCTGCTTTCCTGGCATAGTAACTTTGACAATGTAACAGGAACTGCTCCAAGGAAGGGCTTATGCTGGGGTGGGGCAGGGCAAGGTATTGCCTTTGCTACCACTGATGTGTAAGAATGAATTAAGACAAGTCACTTTCACGAGGGAAAACTCGATGCTGAAACCTGGGCTGCCGGGCTAGGAAGGCTTTTTCTTTAAACAGGCAAATCCATTGTCATGTGATGGAAAACACAGAGCTACGGCATAGCGGTGCAGGGTGGCGTCCGCTCCTGTTCAGCTCATTCTGAACCAAATTGATTCCTGGCTTTGGGTGCTGAAGAGAAACTCTTGGTTCAGTTATTAAAACAGAAAACATGCCCCCTGGTGGAGGAAGGAGTGAGGATTGGGGGAGTAGTGAGAAGGTAGCAACAGTGGGGCTCACGAAGCCGGTGTGTTAGAATCGGGCCCATGTACCTGGCATAGAATGAGAATCACTACGGGAAGACGAGCTTCACTTGAGTACAACCCAAAAGCCAGAGGAGATTGAGTTCGACCTACTCATCTCTCCTGTCTGGCACTGCCATCTGCTTTGAGCCAAACTCGCTGGGGGACATGGTGGTGGCATGTCACTCAGTGTGTACCTGTCTGTCCAAGGTCACAGAGAGGGAGTTTGAATATAAGTCACCCAAGAAAGGTGGACTTCTGTTCTATCAAATCTCTGGACAGAGGGAAATCTTGAACTTGTAGAAATGACAGGAGAATGTCCATTTACTCAACCACATAGGAAAGCCTGGTTTTCTCATCTTCAGGTTGGATGTATGATGAAGGGCAGAATTCTGAGCCACTGGGGCTCAGTGAGAATGACTCGCCCTACATACTTAAAGGGACACAATTTCCTCACATCAGGAGGTAACAGAGGAAGACGGGGGGGGGGGGGGGGGGACTGAAGAAAGAAAAGGGAGGAAAATCAGAGAAGCATATCAGTAGGAAGGTGTGTTTGCAGATGAGGCCTGGAATATTCTAGAGCATGCAGCTGCAGCCACTTAAAGATTTGATGACTCCTATTATGCCAACACACAATAGTGGCTATCTGTGGTGATAGGATAATCAAATGATTGGTGGGGGTGGGGAGGATATTTTTCCTTTTGTATGTTCTAGTCCTTCTACAATATGTATTAGTTATGTAAACAAACAAGGACCCCAAAATAATTCATACCGAGTGGTAGCTATAAAGAAAAACCACCACCACCACCACCACCAGTGGGTAATCATCTGTGTTTTCTGGGATTTAGCAGATGGTCTGAGATCTTACTCTCCTCCCCACCACGTACACACATGTTCCTAATCAGCTTTCAGAGAGCACGTTTGGGCAAATGGGAGAATGAAAAAGGATATTTAGTGATCTCACTTTGATTTTTAAATGAGGGATTTTGTTTAGACCTCTTAACGCAATTTTACAATAGTTTACTAGGCAGCATCCTTGAGTAATCTCAAAATGTGATTGTCTTCTAGTCCTAGGTAAGGAACTTGGTCTGGCTGACAGCATGGTGCAAACCACACAGAAGATAAAGGAAACAGTGTTTCAGCTGGTGAAGGGCTCCTGCTGTTGAAGGTCAATATGCTTATGTGTACTGCATATATATCAGTCTTAGTTTGAAAAGAGCAAATTCAGAGATAAAGCACTATATAGTTTGTCTTTATTACCTGTGTATTAGAAATGTTTTTTCATTTTATGATATCTTGAAACAACAAAAGATATTGATAAAACATGTTTTCGTTTACCATTTCAGAAAAATTAAATGGACTATTCCTTTCTGAACTTCATTTTGGATATTATAGACACATAATTCTTTTTTGAAATGAAAAGAGAAAAATGTTTTCTAGAATGCCCCAAATACTAGGGTTTATGACTGCTTTGATTCAATTTCTTTTAGGAAAACAACAGTGCCATTGCTGGACATTAACAAATGGAAAAATCCATTAAAAATTTTTCATTACGTGGAGGGAAATTATTTCTCTATTACAAACAAATAATTATAGCAAAAATCACTGTGATTTTAGTCTTGCTCACCAAGGACAACACCATTTCTCTTCGATTCAAGCTTTAATCTTTCCATCCTTATGAAGACTACAGAAAAAGGCTTCCTTCTATAAGATTGTCAAAGAATTAGTGTTGAAGGACTGAGCTTGAACTCCATGGAGACTGAGAATTCATCAGTGTCAGCCAATGGAAAACTCATTTGACCCTTCAGAAGTATGCACGTTTCCTCTCTTGACTTTTCTACTCCAGTGGGCCATTTAGAGCAAAGGACAAACTCGTGGGCGTCTAAGAGAACAAGCAATGATACAAATCCATGCATTAACGCATGGCTTTGATCTGGCTTTGCAAACGATTTCCCATTCCATTAGATTTTCCCTATGGGAAATTGGTAAAATGCTTCCACTGGCTTCTGGCACAGTGCTTGTTCTCCTCATGGATGACCATCTCAGGAACACACCTGCACTCTAGCAAAGATTTTGTTCACCGGAACGAAGGAGAGGCGGAAGGACATTCCGAAACATTCCACACAGCTTGGAACATGCCATGTAATAACAGACCATCTTGTATGTTAGATCATTCTAATCACCATGTCTGCTAATGCCTTTTGTGAACAGGAACCTTTGTAAATTTAGCAAGGAGAAGTAATGACACCAACAGCTTTTACTAGATCTCAAATATATATCATTGTCACCAGCATGACAATTTTTTCACAGTAATAACAAAATAGATATCTTTCTGGAAAATAAATACAGGAAACTGCTTTTACATTTATCTGAAAAAACAATGATGAAAACAAGCAGAGATGTGCAAAACATTATTTTGGAGCTGGATTTTTAGCTTTGTGTACAAAGGTCATGCAAAGCAAACCAAGCTAAAAGCAAAATGAACATGATACAAACAAGGCAAATTTCTTATGGAAGGAGTTGGCAAGAACTGTGAGGAGTCTGAGATTTTACTCTACATAGAAGTTAACAAGTTAGCCCAACAGTTTCATGGATGCTGGCAGAAGACATGAGACTCCTGGGTCAGAGATGAAGGCCGATGTATTACTCACAGCAATAGCAGCAGCTAGAGAATTTTGCACTCTGCACTGATTCCCTAAGCCTCTATTCCCACAGAGTGATGCAAAGACAGACAGATGACACTTGCACATACACGGAGGAATTCTGAGCTTTGGCTACCTGAATCTTTTATAAAGAGCAGTAAGTATGTTTTCCTTTTGATCTCAAATGAGATGGTACCTTTATTTTGTTGAATAGCAGTCATGCCTATTCTTTGCTTCAGAACATTATTTCTTTTTTTTTTTTTTCAGAACATTATTTCTATTTCACAAGGCTGTAGGCAAAGTTTTTTTTAGCGCTGGAGGGAGACATTATCTCTATCTTCTTTGCTATATGAACTTACTATGTGAAATAGTAGTCTAGAACAAAGTGCAGCCAATGATTTACTTGCAAAGTGTGTAGAAATGTGAGAAATGTGAGGACTGTCTCCCAGCAGAGCTATTTGTCTGGGAGCTGTGATATTAGATTCTAGTCTTAGCTGTTAGCAGTTGGCTTCAAACAATCAACCATTCATTCATTCAGCCATTGAGTGAGTCAGTGAATTCATTCAGTCAATGAGTCAGTCCGTCACTTAATAAACATCTACAGAGTACTTGCCATGTGCTGGGTATTGTGTAAGGAACTAGAGAAATGAAAAAGATGAACAAAATTGGATGCATATCCTTTAGGAGCTTATATGCTAGAGAAAGTAGTAGTAATTAAAAGATGATATTGATAATAATGTTCAACAGAGAAAATGCTGTATGTTTAGAATAATTTTCTCTTTCTGGGAACACACAAAGACTACATTTCCAGCCTTCCTTGTACTTGTCATTAGGTTAGGGCCATGTGACTTAGTTCTGGTCCATTGGATGTGGGCATAAGCAACATATGCTAGTAACAGAAACAGGTCCTTCAAGACATCCCATAAGACCCTGAAGCTCTGTCATCCCAGGCCATGGAATTCATGGAAGGCAGCGAGAGCCACATCAGATTTGCATGAGTAAGAAACAAACCTTTATTATCTCCTGTTTGCAAATGAGGAAACATGATATAATGTACTCATGATATAATGTACTCAATATGATAATAGAGATATGTTTTTCCACTGTCATGAACAAGATAAGGGAAAGAATTTGAACTTTTTCATTTGATTTACAGTTCTTAGCACAGGACCTGGAGGTAGGAACATACTTGTCTTCCAAGACAAGAAGGAGATTGTTATAGTAATTAGGGGCATAGAGTCAAGGGGAAGATTTATGTTGTTTATTTAGCTTAGTTTCTTTTTAAAGATAAGAAATGCTTAAATGTGTTCACAGGTAAAAGAAATAAATCATGGAGAGGGAGAGGATAAAGTTATAGACAGAAAGGTCTTGAAGAAAGGGGGAGGAAACCATGAGACTCTCCTCCTCACCAGAGTGTGTGGGGATAAGAGGAATGGACACTTGAATGACAGCTTTGGGGATAGTTTGTTTTATTTAAGAAAATCCTTGAGAGAAGAGGTTAGGATGTGAATTCCAGGCACTGACAGGAAAAAAAAAAAAGCAACAGTCACGTGTTGTCTCTTTACTATGTACCAAACTCTTTGTTGGGGCATTCACAAATATCTCATTTAATCCACTTGGTATTCTGTAAGGTAGCTATCAGCATCACTATTATTTTACAGATGAGTTAACTGAGATTCCTAGAGGTGAAGTAATTTACCAAGGTCATGTCGCTAGTAAGTGTCATAGCCAGAGTTTGGATCTGATCCGTTTAACTTTCTGCTGCTTTTACACTATGATAATCTGATAGGGGAGACAGAGGGAACAAGTGATGTCAGTGCTGTTGGGGAATTTAACTCAACTTGCCTGTCAGTGTCCTTCATGTCATGCTGCCTATGCCGGGGGGAGAGGAATCTGACCGTGGATGAGCACTCAGAACCTCCACATAGGCACCAAGAGCTTTAACAAGGTTTGAAAATGGGACAATTCATCAATCAACTGGATGTTATAGAGAAGTCAAGTCACCAGTGTTTACCAATGCAGGTCATGATACTAAGTGATTTCACGGTAGTGTGAGCATCACCCAGTGATGGAGTTTGGATGTGTTGTCCCCTCCAAAACTCATGTGGAAATGTGATCCCCAATGTGGCAGTGCTGGAAACTGATTGAGTCATGGAGGTGGATCCTCATGAATGGATTAGTGCAGTGAGTGAGTTCTCACTCTGTTAGTTCCCGCAAGAGCTTGTTGTTTAAAAAGACCATGGCACCTCACCCCTCTCTTGCTTCCTCTCGCCATGTGATCTGCTTGTACCTGCCGGCTGCCTGCCACTTTCCACCATAAGTAGAAGCAGCCTGAGGCCCGTGCCAGATGCAGCTGTCTCAGAATTGTAAGCCAAATAAACCTCTGTTCTTTATAAATTACCCAGTCTCAGGTATTTCTGTTATAGCAACACAAAACGGACTAATACACCCAGTTACAACCTCCCTAGCATGAAAGCCAATACAGAGGGCATTCAAAGGTGCTGCCAAACCTTCACTATCTCAGCAATCACATTACCTTATTATCCTTCCTAGAACTATCCTGATTCCTTTGAAAATGTAAGCATACACTGCATGACTGTGAGAGAGATTTATCAAATCATGGGTATGAGGATGAATTAAAAATTTGGAGAATATTTATTATCTTGACTTATTAAAACAACCTTCAGGATCTGAAAGAATAGGTACAAAATTTTATTTGTTCAAAAGTTATACTTTCTCTACCAAAGAAATACATTATTTCACAGTAAATTCCAGAAGTAACATATAAAATAAGCCTTTAGAATGAATAAAGCAAGTACTAATCATGACATTTGCACCCACACTGGGAAGTTGGAAGGATGATGATAGCAAAGGTTTGGTACAGATTTTCTGGAAGGTACCTGGAGCATCACAGTGAGCACCTTCAGCAGTGGGAAGGAATGATAGATTGAGGTAAGTAAATGAACAGGATTTATAAAACGGGCTTGACTGATGCTGTGCTTTCGCTGCCTTAGGAACAGTGCCTTCCACAAGGCACCACTGCTCACTCCAAGTTTTTGACCTTGATGAGATTCAGGTTCAAGTGGCCTCTCTAGTCCAGCATTATGTATTCCCACAGCTGCTCAATGAAGGGACTGTTTCTGCTCCCAGAAACACACTTTTCTCGGGTTGACAACATGACTGAGAAATGGCCAAAAAGCTTTTCTTCATTTTATGTCCATGCCAAGTGCAAGCCCTTGACTGAAAGAGACCGGAGCCTCTTTGAACCCTAAACACTCTCCAGGGCCTCACCAGGGTGCTCTGGGGGCTGTGCAGCTTCAGTCTGAAGAGGCAGAGAGTGCGAGAGTCTTCCTCCTTCGGCATCTGCTTCCCTGGGTGGTCTGAGTGTACTGGTCTGTTCTTAGTGTTTTCAACTTCGGTCTTGCTTCCTGGAATTTGAGTTCTGATTCATGCTTGGTTAACTTCCTGTTGACTGGTTGGGACAGTGATCTAGAATGTGCTGCATGTTCCAGGCTTTGCCTGGCCCTCCCAGGACATGTCCTATGTTCCATAACCTACATCTGGCTCTTGTTTAGATCTCTGATAATTCAACACCACAAATATGTATCGAGAACCCACTAGATCTCTGCTCATTTCTGCAAGGCATCCAAAACATCTGAGTAAAACAGTCTTTAAAATTTTTCTCAATATAAGCTTGTAATTAGAAATTAGGTAAATCTGCTTTGAGAACTATAATCCACTAATGCAACCTAATACACTTATTAGCATTCCTATAAAGCTCTTAAACACTTACAATAATCGGCAGGATATTTTAATTAATTCTATAGCATACGGTGTGTTGGGCCGGTGGGATTGGGAGGACCAGAAAATGCAACAAAGTAGCGACAGAGCCTCCATCTTGTTAAACTCCACCCCCTTTCCTCTCCCCCTTCCCTCCCCAGAAGGCAGGAACCAGGAACTGAACCGGCTCAATTCCTTACTATATATGGGCAGAAAACCCACCAACAGCCTTCCCCTATAAATGCCTGTTGTATCCACCCTGGGTGCAACTTCCCCGGGCCTCACTCCCTTGTGGGACATGGAACCTTGCTCGAGAGTACTTCCATTAAAGCTTGCCTCGAACCTTTGCCTGGCTCCTCTTGTTACTTAACACCACCGATTCAAACCAGACTTTTGGTGCTGAAACCTGGGAGGAAGTTGAAGCCCCGCTCCGGTGGGAGGCCTCCCTCCCCTCATTACCAGGACCTCAACTGAGCCGCATGCCTCAAAACACCAGGTAAGTTCCCCCAATTCCATGCCCTGATCCGGGTGGTCCTGCCTGAAAACACGCAGCCATGTCAGGACTACTCTACCAAGTCACCAGGTGAGTTCCGTTCAGTGCCTGAGGATCGGGAGATGTCCCCCTCCTCACGACAGCCACCTTCCCTCTGTCCGCAGCCTGGGATTCCAAATGGGGACACCTGTTTTAAACCCTGGCCTGCCCGGCAGGAATCATGGGAACTGCCCAGTCCAAATTCAACCCCAAAACGCCTCTGGGTTGCCTGCTGGCCAATCTCAAAACTTTGGGCCTCTCACAAGACTTGAGAAGGCGCTGCCTTATCCATTACTGTTCGGTGGCACGGCCCCAATATCAATTGGACAATCAGTCTCAATGGCCCCCTGAGGGCACCTTTGACTATCAGGTCCTCACAGACTTGGACAACTTTCGCAGGTGCCAAGGCAAATGGTCTGAAATTCCTTACGTGCAGGCTTTTTGGGACCTATGCCCCTCCCTCTGCACCCACTGCTCCATTTCCCAAGTCCTCCTTGCTTGGACCACACCAGCTCTGTCTGCCCTTTTAAACCCCCTGAATCCTTCCCCACTTCTCCTCTGTCTGAACCCCCTGAAAACCTGGCCAGCCCACCAGCTTGGGGGCCAGCAACTCTTTCTCCCCCTCCCTATCCACAGCCTCCTTCTCCCTCTTCCCTTACTCATTTGGCACCTGCCCCAGTACTTTCAGCCCCCAACTCACCTCCCATTTCTGCCTGGACACGGTCCGAGTAATCCCACCTACCCCCGACCTGGTCTGCCCCTTAAGGGAGGTCGCTGGCACCGAGGGAGTGGTTTGAGTTCATGCACCCTTCTCACTCCAAGACCTCTCCCAAATGGAAAAGTGGCTGGGTTCCTACTCTGCTAACATGGGAAACTATACCAAAGAATTCCAATCTTTAGCCCAAGCATATGACCTAACATGGCATGACTTACATGTTGTTCAGACTACAACCCTCACAGCAGAGGAAAGGGAATGCATCCAGGCTGCTGCCTAAGAACATGCAGATCAGGTCCATTTAACTGATCCAACTATGCCGGTAGGTGCTCAGGTGGTTCCCACCACAGACCCTGGTGAGACTATCAGAATGGCCAAGATGGCCACCAATGCCACGACCACATGGTTCAGTGCCTCATCACTGGAATGAAGGTGGCTGCTAATAAGGCTGTCAATTATGACAAACTGTGGGAAATCACCCAAAGTCCAGATGAAAATCCCACTGTTTTCCTTAATAGACGCACTGAGTTCCTACTTCAGTATACCTGCCTAGACCCCTCCACCTCGGTGGGGGCTACTGTCCTAGCCACCTGTTTATCTCTCAGTCAGCCCCTGATATTCACAAAAAAATAAAAAAGCCTGAAGAGGGCCCTCAAACTCCCATTCCCAACCTGGTGAGAATGGCATTTAAAGTTTTTAAAGCCTGGGAGGAAACAGCCGAACTTAAAAGACAGGCCCAGGTCCAGCAGAAGTTCCCACTCCAAATCCAAGCCTTGGTGGTGGCCCTGCGGCCAGCTGGCTCAGGGAGCCAATGGAAAGGGGTAACCCAGCGCATGCCCCCCCCAGGGGCCTGCTTCAAGTGTGGCTCTGACGGACACTGGGCCCATCAATGTACAAATCCAAAGGTACCAATGCATCCATGCCCTCAATGCCAGAGGACAGGCCACTAGAAATCTGACTGCCCTGGCATTGGAGGGTCCCTGGTGCCTTCGTGCAGAGGAAACTCCGAGCCGGTAAGTACTGCCTTCCAGCTCCTTGGCCTGGATGACGACTGGTGGGGCCCAGACTCAGAAACCCCTCTCACCCACACCGAGCCCAGGGTCATGCTCCAGGTAATGGGTAAGTCCATTTCCTTCCTGTTGGACACAGGGGCTACCTATTCTGTTCTGCCTTCCTGCTCAGGCATCAGCTTCTCCTCCCCAGTGGCAGTCATGGGAATTGATGGCACCTCTTCTAATCCACGGGCCACCCCACCTCTTTCCTGTAGCCTGGATGGGTTTCCTTTCTCATTCTTATTTATTTATTTATTTATTATTTTATTTTTAATTTTATTTTGTTGATATACATTGTGGTTGATTATTGTTGCCCCTTACCAAAACCCCCCTCCCTCCTCCCTCTCCTCCCTCCCCCCTAACAATGTCCTTTCTGTTTGCTTGTTGTATCAACTTCAAGTAATTGCAGTTGTTATATCTTCTCCCCCGCCCCCGGTTATTTTGTGTGTGTGTGTGTGTGTGTGTGTGTGTGTGTGTGTGTGTGTGTGTGTGTGTGTGTGTGTGTGTGTGTGTGTGTGTGTGGATTTATATATTAATTACTAGCTCCCACCAATAAGTGAGAACATGTGGTATTTCTCTTTCTGTGCCTGACTTGTTTCACTTAATATAATTCTCTCAAGGTCTATCCATCTTGTTGCAAATGGCAGTATTTCATTCGTTTTTATAGCTGAGTAGTATTCCATTGTGTAGATGTACCACATTTTCCGTATCCACTCATCCGATGATGGACATTTGGGCTGGTTCCAACTCTTGGCTATTGTAAAGAGTGCTGTGATGAACATTGGGGAACAGGTATACCTTCGACTTGATGATTCCCATTCCTCTGGGTATATACCCAACAGTGGGATAGCTGGGTCGTATGGTAGATCTATCTGCAATTGTTTGAGGAACCTCCATACCATTTTCCATAGAGGCTGCACCATTTTGCAGTCCCACCAACAATGTATAAGAGTTCCTTTTTCTCCGCAACCTTGCCAGCATTTATCGTTCAGTCTTTTGGATTTTAGCCATCCTAACTGGGGTTAGATGGTATCTCAGTGTGGTTTTGATTTGCATTTCCCGGATGCTGAGTGATGTTGAGCATTTTTTCATATGTCTGTTGGCCATTTGGATATCTTCCTTAGAGAAATGCCTACTTAGCTCTTTTGCCCATTTTTTAATTGGGTTGCTTGTTTTTTTTCTTGTAAAGTTGTTTGAGTTCCTTATATATTCTGGATATTAATCCTTTGTCAGATGTATATTTTGCAAATATTTTCTCCCACTCTGTTGGTTGTCTTTTAACTCTGTTAATTGTTTCTTTTGCTGTGCAGAAGCTTTTTAGTTTGATATAATCCCATTTGTTTATTTTTCCTTTGGTTGCCTGTGCTTTTGGGGTCGTATTCATGAAGTCTGTGTCCAGTCCTATTTCCTGAAGTGTTTCTCCTATGTTTTCTTTAAGAAGTTTTATTGTTTCAGGATGTATATTTAAATCCTTAATCCATTTTGAGTTGATTTTAGTATATGGTGAGAGGCATGGATCTAGTTTCCTTCTCCTGCATACGGATATCCAGTTATCCCAGCACCATTTGCTGAAGAGGCAGTCCCTTCCCCAGTGACTAGGCTTGGTGCCTTTGTCAAAGATCAGATGGCAGTAAGTGTGTGGGTTGATTTCTGGATTCTGTATTCTATTCCATTGATCAGTGTGTCTGTTTTTATGCCAGTACCATACTGTTTTGGTTATTATAGCTTTGTAGTATAGCTTAAAGTCAGGTAGTGTTCTGCCTCCAGCTTTATTTTTTTTGCTCAGCATTGCTTTGGCTATGCTTGGTATTTTATTATTCCATATAAATGTCTGGATAGTTCTTTCCATTTCTGAGAAAAATGTCTTTAGAATTTTGATGGGGATTGCATTGAATTTGTATATCACTTTGGGTAGTATGGACATTTTCACTATGTTGATTCTTCCAATCCAAGAGCATGGGATATCTTTCCATCTTCTTGTATCCTCTCTAATTTCTCTCAGCAGTGGTTTGTAGTTCTCATTATAGAGATTTTTCACCTCCTTGGTTAACTCAATTCCTAAGTATTTTATTTTATTGGTGGCTATTGTAACTGGGCAGGCTTTCTTGATTTCTCGTTCTGCATGTTCACTATTGGAGAAAAGAAATGCTACTGATTTTTGTGTGTTGATTTTGTATCCTGCTACTGTGCTGAAATCATTTATCAATTCCAAGAGTTTTTTTGTAGAGGTTTTAGGCTGTTCGATATATAGGATCATGTCATCTGCAAACAGGGACAGTTTGACTTCATCTTTTCCAATCTGGATGCCCTTTATTTCCTTCTTTTCTCTGATTGCTCTGGCTAGTACTTCCAACACTATGTTGAATAGGAGTGGTAAGAGTGGGCATCCTTGTCTAGTTCCTGTTCTTAAAGGAAAAGCTTTCAGCTTTTCCCCATTCAGGATGATATTGGCAGTGGGTTTGGCATATATGGCTTTAATTATGTTGAGATACTATCCCTCTATACCTAAATTATAGAGGGTCTTTTTCATGAATGAGTGCTGAACTTTATCAAATACTTTTTCAGCATGTATAGAGATGATCATATGGTCCTTGTGTTTGATTTTACTAATATGGTGTATCACATTTATTGATTTGTGTATGGTGAACCAACCTTGCATCCCTGGGATGAATCCCACTTGATCGTGGTGAATAATTTTACGTATGTGTTGCTGTATTCTGTTTGCTTGTATTTTAGTGAGGGTTTTTGCATCTATATTCATCAAGGATATTGGCCTGTAGTTTTCTTTTTTGGTTATATCTTTACCTGGTTTTGGTATCAGGATGATGTTTGCTTCATAGAATGAGTTTGGGAGATTTGCGTCTGTTTCAATCTTTTGGAATAGTTTGTAAAGAATCAGTGTCAATTTCTCTTTGAATGTTTGGTAAAATTCTCCTGTGAATCCATCTGGTCCTGGGCTTTTCTTTGTTGGGAGCCTTCTGATAACAGCTTCAATCTCCTTTATTGTTATTGGTCTGTTCAAATTTTCTACGTCTTCATGGTTCAGTTATGGGAGCTTGTTTGTGTCCAGAAATTTATCCATTTCCTCCAGGTTTTCAAATTTGTTGGCGTATAGTTGTTTATAGTAGTCTCGAATGATTCCTTGTATTTCAGATGAATCAGTTGTAATATCGCTGTTTTCATTTCTAATTTTTGTTATTTCAGTCTTCTCTCTTCTTTTTTTGTTAGGCATGCTAATGGTTTGTCAATTTTATTGATCTTTTCAAAAAACCAACTTTTTGATTCATTGATCTTTTGAATTGTTTTTTTGGTTTCAATTTCATTCAGTTCTGCTCTGAACTTAATGATTTCTTTCTGTCTGCTAACTTTAGGTTTGGATTGTTCTTGTTTTTCTAGTTCTGTAAGGTGAAGTGTTAGGTTGTTCACTTGCCATCTTTCCATTCTTCTGAACTGAGCGTTTAATGCGATAAATTTTCCCCTCAATACTGCTTTTGCAGTATCCCACAGGTTTTGGTATGATGTATCATTGTTTTCATTATTTTCAAGAAATTTTTTAATTTCCTGCTTGATTTCTTCTTGGACCCATATGTCATTAAGTAGAATGCTGTTTAATTTCCATGTGTTTGTATAGTTTCCAGAGTTTCGTTTGTTATTAATTTCTAGTTTTAATCCATTGTGGTCTGAGAAAATACATGGGATAATTCCAATTTTTTTGAATTTATTGAGACTTTATTTGTGACTTAATATGTGATCTATCCTGGAGAATGATCCATGTGCTGATGAGAAGAATGAATATTCTGAGGTTGTTGGGTGGAATGTTCTGTAGATATCTGCCAATTCCAATTGGTCTAGTGTATTGTTTAGATCTTGTGTTTCTCTACTGAATCTTTGCCTAGATGATCTGTTTAGTATTGACAGTGGGGTGTTCAGGTCCCCTGCTATTATGGTATTAGTGTCTATTTCCTTCTTTAGGTCTAATAGAGTTTGTTTTATAAATCTGGCTGCTCCAACATTTGGTGCATACATATTTATGATTGTTATGTCTTCTTGATGCATCAGTCCTTTTATCATTAAGTAGCGTCCCTCATTGTCCCTTTTTATGGTTTTTAGTTTAAAGTCTATTTTGTCTGATATAAGAATAGCTACTCCAGCTCATTTTTCTTTTCTGTTTGCATGGTAAATCTTTTTCCATCCTTTCACTCTTAGTCTATGTGAATCTTTATGGGTGATGTGGATCTCTTGTAGGCAGCATATAGTTGGGTCCTCCTTTTTAATCCAGTCAGCTAGTTTGTGTCTTTTGATTGGGGAATTTAAGCCTTTTACATTAAGAGTTATTATTGAAAGGTGTTGATTTATTCCTAGCATTTTATTGGTTGTTTGGTTGTCTTAGGTGTCTTTTGTTCCTTGCTTTCTGATTTACCGTTTGGTTTCTGTGTTTGTTGGTTCCTTAGGTTGTAGATAGCATTTTTGTTAGTTTGTTTTCTCTTCACGAATGCCATTTTTATTATACTAGTGGGTTTTGATTTTTCTTGGGTTTTTATGGCAGTGGTAGTTATGTTTCAGGAACCAAACCCAGTAATCCCTTGAGGATTTCTTGTAAGGGTGGTCATGTGGTAGTGAGCTCCCGCAGTTTTTGTTTGTCTGAGAAAGATACTATTTGCCCTTCATTTCGGAAGGATAGCCTTGCAGGGTAGAGTATTCTTGGCTGGCAATCTTTGTCTTTTATTATTTTGAATATATCATCCCTGTCCTTTCTAGCTTTTAGGGATGGTGATGAAAAGTCTGATGTTAGCCTGATTGGGGCTCCCTTATAGGTGATTTGATGCTTCTCTCTTGCGGCTTTTAAGATTCTCTCTTTGTCTCTGAGCTTTGCCAATTTGACTTTAACATTTCTTGGAGAAGTCCTTTTGGGTTGAATACGTTTGGAGATCATTGAGCTTCCTAGATCTGAGGATCTGTGATTTTTCCTATACCTGGGAAGTTTTCTGCCACTATTTTGTTGAATATGTTTTCAATGCAATCTCCATTTTCCTCCCCTTCTGGAATACCCATGACTCGGATATTTGAGCGCTTGAGGTTGTCTGATATCTCTCTCAGATTTTCTTCAATGTCTTTGATTCTTTTTTCTTTTCTTTTCTTTTTTTTTTTTTTTTTTTGTCTGCTTGTGTTATTTCAAACAGCCCATCTTCAAGTTCAGAGGTTCCCTCTTCAACTTCGACAAACCTGCTGGTTAAACTCTCCATTGTGTTTTTTATTTCACTGAATAACTTCTTCAGTTCGGCAAGTTCAGCTACATTTTTTTTCAGGACATTGATTTCCTTGTATATTTCCTCTTTCAGGTCCTGTATACTTTTCCTCGTTTTATCATGATGTCTAGCTGAGTTTTCTTGTATCTCATTCAGTTTCCTTAGAATTATCACTCAAAATTCCTTGTCAGTCATTTCAAGGTCTTCTTGTTCTATAGGATCTAGAGGTTGAGATTTATTAACTTTTGGTGGTGTACTTTCTTGATTTTTTGTATTTCTGGTATCTTTTTTTTGATGTTTATTCATTGTGGCAGGGGGTTTCACAGTCCACCGGTTTGGGACTATTGACTAATTAAGATGTTGCTGTGGTTACCAATTTGGTATGGCTACCTCCATGACTGCTCAGGTGGCCTCTAGTGCCTTGTGTGTGTGGTTGCCTCAGGTCTTAGGCCTCTCCGGGGGGCCACCTCTCTGGTCAGCTGGGACTCTGCTGGGCTGCTGGATCACAGGGCGGTACCGCAGGGTGTTTGGTCTCTGCTGAGCTTCCACTTCCCATGCAGGACTTCTCCATGTTCCGTGCGCTCTGGCCCCAGCTGCTGGATCACGCAGTGGCGGCCCCACAGGGTATGTGGTTTCTGTTGAGTCTCCACCTCCCTAGCCAGACGTCTCCCTACTCTGTGCACAGTAGGCTGGGCTGCTGGATCTCGCAGTGGTGGCCCTGCAGGGTGTGTGTTTTCTGCTGAGTCTCCACCTCCCTAGCCGGATGTCTACCCACTCTGTGCACACTGGGTTGGGCTGGGATGTGTCTTCTGCAATCCTCGTCTATAAGCCGGGCCTTCAAGACCCTGCTCAGCACCACCTCGCCCAGGAAGTCTACCAGGTTTCTGCTAGGCGCAGATGACTGGTCACTCTGGGTGCCTTTGTAGCACCGTGTAGATCTTTCTCAGGACTTATCACCTTCCTCCTGGTATCGTGGTTATTTGTGTACTTGTCTTATCTCCCACACCAGAGCGTGAGCTCCTCAGGGGAGGAGCCTGCAGCACACAGTTCACCTTTGAATCCCCCAAGCACAGACCGACTCCGGTGCCCGCCCGCAGTCAGCTCTCCGGCAGGTTCAAGCGAACTCAGGAACACACCGACCACAATATTCCTAACCAGAAATTGGTTAGGCGTTTTTCCGAACTGGTGGCTGCAGAGATGGTATCTGCCTCCCGGTATCAGGAAGTTTACTGGGGGCCAGAGCCCAGGGTGCGGTGGAGTGACAATCGGCCCAGCCCGTACTTCCTTGCCCTCCCAACACCAGCCAGGGATACCCCACACCACCAGCCCTGACAGAGATCCATGGGGGGAGTGGGAGGGGAGGCCGGCCCGCAGGCCCCAGGAAGCCCCGTGCTGGGGCAAGCAAGTGAGAAAGCTCAGTGAGGAGCCGAGCTGGGAGAGGAGGACAGGCCTGGCCAAGCGGGGCCAGAGCTGCCACCACCTGAGAAAATGGAGGCAGCCCCAGGGCCAGTGAGTGGCCTGGTGGGGCAGGCGGAACCTGGGCGGGCGTCTGCCCCCCGAGCAGGGCCGGGCCAGGCGTCACTCACGGGGCTGGGCCGGGCCGGGAGGCTCTCTCTCTGCCTCTGCATCGTCACCGTCCCCGTCCTTGGCCACCGCCACCTTGGGCTGCTCATTCGGTCCCGCAGCGTGGCTCGGGCACTCCCAGGAATCTTCTTTTATGCTGGCCTGAAACTTCAAATCCTGAATAGGGCAGCTGGCCGCTGCAGCTAAGAAACAGTTATTTTCCTGCTCCACATTTCAAAGTGGTTGCCTGTAAACGAGGCAGCCTCTCCTGCCAAGGGCAAAGTGGCGGTCAGCCCCCACGACTGGCCACCAGCAGCGGTCCTCCCTTAAGAGATGGCAAGAGGAAGGTCCACAAGGTTCCCGGCTACCTAAGGCCCAGTGGCAGCTTTTTCCACCTCAGCTACTCAGCGCCAACTGCCGCAGCCACCGCCATCTTAGGATCTCCTCCTCCCAATTTCTAGTTTCATCTGTAGCTCTCTTTAGATTGCTGGGCTCTGCTAACCATTTTCTTCTACAAAGTGCTAAAAGGTGGCCTCCTAGCAATGAGCCAGCTGGGGCTGGTCTGTCAGCATCATGGCCTGAAGATTCCCTTCTCTCATTCTTTCCTAATAATCCCCTCCTGCCCCGTCCCCCTCCTCAGCCAGATATCTTTCGCAAGCTTCAGGCCACCATTAGTCCTTCCCCCTCACCCACTGTTTCCATCCACCTTATTTTGGCTCTGGTTTCACCCGACCTTTCCCAACTGCCCCACTTCCCATTGCCTGTAGACCCCCAGGTTTGGGATACTTCTAAGGCAATAGTTGCTTCTCACCATTCCCCAGTAAAAATACAATTAAAAGATCAAACCACCTTTTCTTCCCATCCTCAGTTCCCCATTTCAGAAACCCACCAAAGAGGACTCAAACCCATCATAGATTGGCTCCACCGGCAGGGACTCCTTACACCCATTAGCTCCCCCTGCAACACCCCCATCCTCCCCGTAAAAAAACCTACCAGATCCTACTGCCAAGTGCAGGATTTAAGACTTATAAATGATGCCATAGTCCCACTCCATCCAGTTGTCTCCAACCCATATACCCGTGCCACTTCCCACTTTTACATTTTGGATCTCAAAGATGCTTTCTTCTCTGTCCCCCTTCATCCATACTCTTATTTCCTTTTTGCCTTCACTTGGGAGGACCCTGACACACATACTTTGCAACAACTTACCTGGACTGTTTTGCCACAAGGCTTTAGAGAGAGTCCCCATCTTTTGGCCAGGCCTTAGCCAAAGATCTTAATCTCTGCACTCTAAAGTACAGCACCCTCCTCCAATATGTGGATGATCTCCTTCTTTGCAGCCCCTCATTATCCTCTTCCCAAGAGGATACTGCCACCCTTCTCAATTTTCTTGGGTCTAGGGGTTATTGGGTCACTCCTTCCAAGGCTCAACTCTGCACCCCCAGTTGCTTACCTAGGCATATCTCTAACATGCACTTCTAAGTCTCTTACAAGGGACTGTATCCACCTCCTCCAGGATCTCCAATGTCCCCGGAGTGCCAACAACATCCTCTCCTTTCTGGGCCTTGTGGGTTTCTTCGAGTAGTGGATCCCCAACTTCACCCTCCTAGCACTACCTTATACAAGGCAGCTAAGGACACCCTGCAGGGACCATTAACTGACCCCACACTGTCAAACACCTTTTCTCTAGGCTATGTGATTGTCTCACTGCAGGACCCACTCTGGCTTTCCTGAGTCCTTCACAGCCCTTTCATCTATTTATTGATGAGCATTCTGGCTTGGCTACCAGCCCCCTGGCCCAGCCTGCAGTACTAGCCTATCGGGCAGTGGCATACCTATCAAAACAGCTAGATGTCATGGTCCAGGGATGGCAGCCATGCCTCAGGGCATTAGCAGCTGCTGCCTCCCTGACCAAGGAAGCTCTCAAGCTTACTTTGGGCCAACCCCTCACTGTCTTTTTCTCCCATCACTTGGGGGACCAGCTCAGCCACAAATCCCTCACCCATTTGACTCCTTCCAGGATCCAACTGTACCACCTCCTTTTCATCAAAAATCCCCAGATTTCTTTATCCACCTCCCCTTGCTTAAACCCCATGACCCTTCTGCCTACTCCCTCCACTACTCCCAACCCTTTACATTCCTGTGCTCAACTTTTAGAGGACTTTATTCCCTCACATCCAGGGCTCTCTGACCAGCCCCTATCTAATCCTGACCATGTGTTTTTTGTAGATGGTAGTTCTTTCATTGCCCCGGATGGCCAAAGCCATGCAGTCTATTCTATCGTTACTCTAGATGCCACCTTAGAGGCTGCATCCCTTCCTCTCAGAACAGCCTCTCAAAAGGTGGAGCTATTAGCCCTCACTTGGGCCCTCCACCTGTCCAAGGGACAATGGGTCACTATATACACAGATTCCAGATATGCTTTCCTCATCACCCATACTCATTTTGTCCTCTGGCAAGAATGAGGATTCCTCACTACTAAAGAGACCCCAATAATAAATGGGCCTCTCATCTCTTTAGGCCTTAGCCTAAGCCTAAGCTACTTTAGGCCTTAGCCTCCCAACTGAGGTGGCTATCATTCACTGCCATGGCCACCAGTCCTCTAAAGACCCTATATCTAAAGGCAACAACAAAGCTGATTCCACAGCCCAGGCTATGGCTCTAGGCTCCACCTCAGCTCCTCTCCTTTTCCTCAACACACCCCATTCCTCCTCATATACTGAAGAGGAAACTCAGACTCTCAAAGATTTTTGGGGAGGAATTATTGGGAACAAGGGTTCAGTTTTTATCCAAGATAAGGTTGCCCTCCCAGGCCATCTAGCCCACAGCATCATTACAGATGTCCACCAATCCCTCCACATTGGCCCAAAAGCTTTATATCAGTTCCTAGAACCCCTTTTCCATAACCCACACCTCCAAAAGCTCATTGAGGAGGCTCGTCAGTCTTGCAACATCTGTTCTGCTGTTAACTCTCAAGGGGAAATTCACAGGGTGGCACCTAACCATCAACTCTGAAGCCATCAACCAGGGGAGGACTGGCAGCTTGATTTCACCCACATGCCATGTTATAAAACGTATTGTTATTTACTAACTTTGGTGGACACCTTTATAGGATGGATTGACGCTTACCCCACAGCTCGAGAAATAGTAGATGTTGTAGCCACTGTACTCATTGAACATATCATCTCAAGGTTTGGCCTCCAATGGACGCTAATGGTCCAGCCTTCACCTCCAGTGTCATCCAGCAGCTCTCTGAAAGTCTAAACGTCACCTGGAAACTCCACATCCCTCACCATCCCCAATCCTCGGGTAAGGTTGAGTGAGCCAATGCCCTCCTCAAGGAACATCTTACTAAACTTTCCCTCGAGACCCACTTATCTTGGCCAACCCTCCTCCTGTTGGCACTTACAAGGCTTAGGGCCACCCCTAGGGGACCATCAGGCCTCAGCCCTTTTGAACTCCTCTATGGACAGCCCTTCCTGCTGACCCACAACTTTCCAGCCTCATGCCCTTCCCTTTTGTCCTACCTACCCTACCTAACCCTTTTAAGGGCCCTTTTGTGAGCCCACGCTGACTCAGTTACTCCCACCCCCGGGGACCCCACCATGGATACTCCCCAGGCTTCAACCCCAGGGGATAGCATCTTACTTAAAGAGCCACATCCAAAAACCCTACAGCCCAGGTGGACTGTCCCTACACAGTAGTTCTAACCACCCCCACAGCTGCAAAACTCCTGGGACACTGTCCCTGTATACACCTTTCCAAACTTAAGCATTCCCCCCCTGAGGCCCCCTCCCAAGATGTATGAACGGCACAGCCCATGGGGCCTACCCAGGTTCAACTATCATGTCACCATTCTCCTCTTGACTCTGTCTCTTAGTCCCACTGCTACTGATTCAGGATACAGATGGAGATTTTAGTTAACAGAAATCTGGACAAAGTGTATCTATCTGTGCAGAGTACTGCAAGTGTTAAAGCAGAAGCTTACTGGACAAAAAAGGGTAAAAAAGGTTTTTGAAAATCAGACTGTTATGGGCCGACCACGTGGCTCACTCGGGAGAGTGCAGTGCTGGGAGCACAGTGGCGCTGGGAGTGCCGAGGCCACAGGTTCGGATCCTATATAGGGATGGCCAGTGCACTCACCGGCTGAGCACAGTGCAGATGACACTGAGCCGAGGGTTGCAATCCCCTTACCGGTCACAAAAAAAACCCAAAAAAACAAAACAAAAAGAAAATCAGACTGTTATGAGAAATGTTATCAGAACTATCAGCATATATTTTCCCCCTGGGTTTACTGGTCAAACAGGGTTGCATTTATCTCTGCTAGAAGGTTTTAAGGCCGAAGTTGTGAATGCAGCCAAAAACAGATCATTCTGTATGCAATTCTTAGGTAAATGAGGCTAATTTGGTATTATTGCTAAAACGGAAACAAGACTGTAGGAAAAGAGGAGATATGAGAAAGCTATGAAGATGTAGTTGTTGTTAGGAAGGTTAAAAAGAAAAAAATACTTTTGTGTGGGAAAGCATCTTGTGTAGTGAACTTTGTCCTAGAATAGAATGGCTGGATTTCTCCAGAATGGAAAGAAGTATGGGGACAAAGAAAAAAAGTTTAAGCATGTCGCAGAAGGTCTGAGTAGGTCGTAATAGTGGTTTGTGAAGGGTGAATTTATAAAAGAATTTTGCAATTGCCAGGCCTCAGTTAATTTCTCTATCCCCACTTTTAACTCTGCCCTGTGAGGAAGCTCCAACCCCACTTTTTGTTTATGACCAAACACATTACACCTGCTGCACTTACTGGGTTCAAACTAATGGCAGTTGCCCTTATCATTATTGCACAATGCACAACGCCCAGCTAGATACTGCAGGTACCAAACAGGCCCAATACCACCTCACTTCTAATGGAAAAAACACTTATTACTTAACTATTCCAGACCCTTAGGATGACCACTGTGTCACTGGAGTCGATGCCAAGCTGTACCACTGGCTGTTCCAGCCTTACCCCACCGCTTCCCTTAACATTTACAGGTCCTACACACAGGTCATCCCTCAGGTCTTTTCTGTTCTCAGTAACCAGACTAGCATTATCCAGGCACAGGAGCAGCTCCTCCAAGAACACCTGCAGATCAGCTCTCATCTAGGTCAAAATGCCTTCTCCTGGGTAAAGCTCATTCAACAGGACGCCACCATCACCAACCTTTCCGGCATGGGTAACTTGTCTCACTGCTTTCTGCATGCTGCCTTAGGTAAATCCCCTCTGGTGGCCACCCCCCTTCCTGGCCCATTTAATCTATCCACCCCACTCCAACTCCTCAGGGGTTTTCACCCTTTCTCTAAAACATTCCCTTGTTTACTAACCCCCAAGCTCCAATATTGCCCTTCCGCTACTCTTCCCCTAGTTCCTATCTTTGCAATGCAACCCAACCAAATGCCACCAGCCAACACATCTCCATTGGAGGTTTCTTTTGGTGCAATGGCACCCTCTACAAGGTTCTCAACACCTCTGCCTACCTGTCTCATTGGTCCCCCAGCTTACTATTTATAGCCAGGCCGAAATTATTGCCCTAGTTAGTCCCCCAGAAAAACAAAAACATGTGGCTTTTCTCCCCCTAGTCCTGGGGGTCTCCCTAGCCTCCTCCGTGGTGGCCACAGGGCTGGGTACAGGGGCACTTATTCACTCTGTAGACTCCACCAGAGAACTTTCTGAAAGACTCCAGGTGGCTATTAAGGCCTCAGCAGAGTTTCTAGCCTTCCTGCAGTGCCAGATGACATCACTGGCTCGAATAGCCCTTCAGAACCAACGTGCCTTGGACCTCCTCACTGCAGATAGAGGCAGCACCTGCATGTTCCTTAATGAGGAATGCTGTTACTACATCAATGAATCAGGTGTAGTTGAAACCCATCTCCACACTCGCCAAAGTTCGTGAGTCCCTTCAGATCCGGTACTGCCAGGGAGACCCTACTTCACATCAGTGGTGGCAAACTCCATTAACCACATGACTCCTCCCCCTACTAAGCCCACTCCTTATTCTCGGGATACTGTTAACCGTGGCCCCTTGTCTCCTTCACTTCATTCAGGAACGAATTTGAGAGCTGCCTAGGGTATCTGTCAACCAGTTTCTCCTCCACTCCTGTTCCCATGTGCCCACTTCTGACAACCCCTATGATGCCCCTTACTCAGCAGAAAGTAGCCAGATCTGAGTTGTCACCTTATAACAACAAAAAAAGGTCAGAATGTTGGGCCAGCAGGATCAGGAGGACCGGAGAGTGGCAACAAAGTAGGGATGGAGCCTCCATCATGTGAACTCCACTCCTAGCCTCCATCTTGTGAACTCCACCCCCTTTCCCTCTCGCCCCTCCCTCCTCAGTAGGCCAGAACCAGAAACTGAACCCTGCTCAATTCCTTACCATATATGGGCAAAAAGCCACCAACAGCCCTCCCCCTATAAATACCTGCTTGTATCCACCCTGGGTGCAACTTCCCTGGCCTCACTCCCTTGTAGGACCATGGAACCTTGCCTGAGTGTACTTCCATTAAAGCTTGCCTCGAACCCTTTGCCTGGCTCCTCTTGTTACTTACCACTGCTGATTCAAACTGGACAGGGTGACAATGCAGACATAGAAATGTCCAGCCTCATCCATGGCCAGTGGGGTCTTATATTCTGTTTTCTACCCGTAATGACCCTCTTCCAGCTCCTCAAAGAGGCTGTACTTTCCCACCTCTTGATTTTATTTCACCATCTTAGAGGGCTCTTTCTCTGGAAAGACTTCCCTGACCATCTGTCTCTTCCAGTTCTGGTTTTGATCATCCTCAATTGCCCTATGGCCCCACATTTGCCCCATTACAGACTGTTACTGTGCATTGTGATTGGTTGATTGATTTCCCGCCTCCTTCATGATTCATAAGCTCCATGACAGCACTGATCACTTCAGTTTTATTCTTTGTATTATTCCTCCTGTCTCAGCTAATGCCTGCCACTGGTAAATAGTCATTAAATATTGGGAGATTGGGTGAATGTCTGAGAAGACCTGCATTTGAGCCCAGGTCTCAACCCAGGTCTCAATATCTATTGATTCTGCCAATAATAGTTTCAATAATAGTGTTGAAGATAATATCTTTCTCTGAGGATTGTTCCCACAATCAGATGAGATAGTGTAGGTGAAAATGATTTGTAAGCTATAAAGATGCTAAATATTACTATTTTCTTAGTTGTGTTTGTATCCTAATTTTAATGTGTTGATTTCTATTGCATTATATGCCATCCTTATGACTTGCTAAGATTCTTTCATGTGTAAATGTTTCTTTCTTTACCAAGGAAATTATAAGCAACAGAATATTTATTTATTTATTTATTTTGTAACGGCCCCCCACTTCCTGTCATCCCGTCATCCCAAGAAAGTTTTAGAAAATTTAGTTTAGGGATTTTGTGTCCTATCAATTGGTGTGCTTTTATGATTTCCACATCAAGCAAATATAAACCAAACTGTATTTTCTTCATAAGAATGTATCTTTTTTCCTGTTTAACACAGTTAACACTATAAACAAATAGAAAATCATAAGCTATTTATATCCAGATTAAAACCTCTCATTCCAGATCCATTAATATTTCATCTCTGCAATGTGAGCCAATAAAAAAGCAACTATGCAGATTAGTTGATTTTGGCAATATTGGGGTTTTCATGTGTAGTAACAGAATGTATTCTTTTAAAAAGTAAATATGGAGTTTATTTCTTAGTAAATATATATTTCTCACTATTAAAGGTGTTTTGGAAGAGAGAGCATATTGAATTAATTTTAGGTTTTGGCTATGGAAAGTAGGTTGGATCAGACCAAACTTCCCACCATGAATAATACAAAAGCTAGATAAAATTCAAAAAAGTAAAATGAAATAATAAACAAAGTCCCAGTTCTTTACAGAACAAGTAAACAGAGAGAATTTGTAGGGTCAAGATTTTTTAGAGAAGGAAAACACACCAAAGTAAGTAATACAGACCTCCTGTCTGCCTTCTCCCAGCAGATTCCCTGGCAATTCTCATTGAGGGATAAAGAGGCTGAGCAGACCATGGTGGCCAATGAGTTGTGGCAAACTAGTTGGGCCAGGAAGATATACACTGCACTTCAGAGCTATGAAGGCAACCAGGACTTGAAGAAAGGGAGCTGTAGGGAAGTAAGCACAACATTCTGCACAAAATCTCCCTTTCAGGAATTTACCAATTCTTAAGCTGTGTACATGAGGCAAGAGGTCAAAAAACAAGCAAAATTACTTCAGGAGTCTAAAAATTTAAGCAGAGTTGTGTTTGTTCTTTTTTCTCTTTTTTTAAAGTTTTATTTTGCTGAGGAGACAACTTGAAGTTCAGAGCTGCCCAAGAAAGAGGAGCCTAGTTAAACACCCCATGTGCTGAGATGTCTAAAGAGCTATGCTCTGAATATAAAGAAAAACAGTAAATAAAATAACTCTCACAAGATCTGAAATGCCATTTTAAATCATCTCAATGTGTGATTAGATCAAAATGATTTACCCATAATCTATCTGATTGCTGGAAAAATATTAAGTCTCTGGAGAAAGTAACAATCTATAGATCTACAGCTTCTAAAGTTTTTTGCATAAAACATCACCATCCAAAATGAATAGGTATGTCAGAAAACAGTACTAAATGAATGAAAGCCAAGTGAAAAAAACACTAGAAACAGACCCATAAGTGACCCAGATATTAAAAGTATCATACAGTCTTTAAAATAATGGTAATATGTTCATAAAAATAGGGGAGAATATTAAAATTGTAGCCAGAGAGCTAGAAAATATAAAAAGGAACCAAATAAAAATTTTAGAACTTAAAATTATAATCACTGAAATTAAAAAAGTAATAGCAGGACTTAATAGTAGTTTAGACAGAGTGGAAGAAATGATCAGTGAACTGGAGAATAGGTTCACAGGAAATATCCATATTGAAGCACTCAGAAAAAAACTAAGACAAATGATGTGTGGTAAAACATCTAACATACAGTGTCTCATAAAAGAGAAAAAAAAGAGAGACACAAACAAATTTGAAAAGATTCTGGCTAAAAGTATTCTAACCCTGATTATAAATGTTAAGAGAGATTCAAGAATCTCTACAAATCCTATACAGAATAAAACAAAAGAAAAGCAAACCTAGGCACATTATAGTACAGTTGCTTAAAAATAAAAGAAAAGAAAAAATTCTTAAAAGCATTCAATCCAAAGAAAGGAAAGATGCATTGTTAAAAGAAATACATTAAGACTAAAGACATCTTTTATGCAGAAATTGCTAAAGCTTGAAGACAGAGGAAATATTTTCTGAAGTCTTAAAAAAATGACTGCTGATCCATGAGTACATTTCTCAAAAGTGAAAGTGAAATAAGTTGCAGTGACAAAGAACCATGAGAGGACATGCCATCAGTAGACTCATGCTAAAAGAAATACCAAAGCAAGTTCTTTATCAGAAGGAAAATAACTCCAGGTGGAAGCATGGCAATGCAGGAAGGAACGAAGAACAAAGGAAAGTGTGAATACATGGGTAATTCTATACAATACTGACTTTTTAAAACAATTAAAATAGACTTATGGAGTTTCAAATTCAAATATATATTGAATTTAAATACATGGAAAGTATAAGACAAATTGAGAGAAGGGAAAATGAAGTTAAGAGAGTAGTGAAAGTATGAATTTAAGATAGACTCTAACAAGTGAAGGATACCTGTTGTAATCTCCAGAGAAAACACTAAAAAATAATATGAACATGTATAACTACTAAGTTAATAACAATTAAAAAATGAATAAAATTAATCTAAAAAAGGAAAAAATTTTTAAAAATAGGGAACAGTAAAAAAGATGGGTCAAATAGAAAACAAATAGAAAAGTTACAAGATTTAAGCTCAAGTATGGTACTTGCAACAATAAATGTAAACTGAATAAATAATGTAATTAAACAACAAAGCTCTTCAGATTGGATTAAAAGACAAAACATGACTCATATAAAACTCAATTTTGCTCATAGGAGACACAATTTAAAATTAGGACACAGAAATGTTGAAGGCAGAAAGTGGTCGAATACTACTCAAACATTAGCGAAAATGAATTTGGTTTAGTCATACTAAATGTCAGATGATGCAGATATTGAAGAGAAATGAGTATTACTGAGAACAAAGAAAATCATTTGATAATAATAAAGTGTCAATTCATCAGGAAGATATAACAATGTGTATCTAGACAATATTGCCTCTCTCTTTCTATATATATATATATGTATATATACACATATAAATGAATTAAGAAGAAAATAAACATACACAAATCCACTAGTAGTGCTAGAGATTTAACAGACTTTACTTAGTAACAAGTATTCAACCCCCTCAAAAGTCAGATGAATATGAGATTTAAATAACTAAAATTTAAAAGTTGTCTTGAGTGACATATCTAGAACACTGTACATAAAACTGCAGAATATACATTATTTTCAAGTAGAACAAGTCTCAACAAAATACAAAGGGTTGAACTTACAATCCCTAAAAACATTGTACAGAAATAAAAAAGAGAAAGTATAAATTACCAACATAAGGAATGAAAAAAGAGGAAATTGCTATGGATCCTAAAGAAATTTTAGAATAAAAAGAAGCTATTTTAAATAGCATCATGCCAATAAATTTGACAATTTAGATAAAATGGACAAATTCCTTGCAAAGTACAACATGCGAAAGTTGACAAGAAGAAATTTAAAGCCTGAATAATTTTAAATCTGCTAAAGAAATTAAATCTGTAATTTAAAACTTCTCACAAAGAAAATTTTCAGCCCAGAAAGCTTTGTTGGTAGTTACTTCAAGTATTTAAGATTGAAATAACACTAATCTTGTACAAATACCTCCAGAGAACAGAAAAAAGAGAGGAAACCCTTTTCAGGTAGTTTTATAATGCCAGCACAATATGACAAGAAAATGATAAAAAAATGAAATTACAAAGCATTCTCAGGAATGCAGATGAAAAAATGCTGAATCAAATATTAGCAAATAATATTTACTAATATATTAGAAAAATAATACATCATTATCCAGGTGATTTATTTCATAAGTGCAAGGTTGGTTTAACATGTGAAAAGCAGTCAGTGGTATTCATAACATTAAGAGAATAATTAAGATAAACCATATGGTCATCTCAATACAGACTTAAAAACATTTGATAAGATTTGTTACTTATTAATTATAAATAAAATTCTCAGACAATTAAAAACACAATATTCTCCTCAATCTTATAAAGGATATCTACAAAATATCTACATTAACTTCACATTTAATAATAAAATATTGAAAGATTTTCAGGTGGAATCAAAGACCTAACACAACTCCTATGCAATATTGTAACAGAAGATCTGGTCAATTATCTAAAGTAAGAAAGGTAAATCAAATGTATAGTCAGAGAAAAGTAAAATCATTGTCACTTTTCAGTTGTCATAATTATGTATGTAGTCAATCCAAAAGAATCTATAAATTGTTAGAATTAATAAGTGAATTTAGAAACATTGATAATATAAAGTCAATATCCAAAAACCAGTGGTATTTCATATATTAGTAACCAGCTATTTAAGATGAAGTTTAAACATTTTTTAATTATAAAAATTAACTTTTAAAATAAAATTTGAATTGCTAAAGAATCAGGAATAAATCTAATGAAGGACGTTCAAGATCACAAAACTGAAAACATTACTGAGAGAAATTGAAAAAGACCTAAATATATGAAATAACACACTGAGTTCATGGATAAGTTATTAAATATTACAATGTCCCTATATTGACCTATATATTTAATGCAATCCCACTTAAAATTTCAGTAGTTTTGTTTTTTTTTTAGAGGAAATATAAAGCTGATTCTAAAATTTATATCAAAAAGCAAAGAACTGAGAATAGACAAAGCAACCTTGAAGAATAAAATTGGAGGATTTAGACTACTGGATATTTCATTAAAAGATGTAATAATCAAGTGTAAGATACTGGCACAAGGACAGACAAACAGGCTAATGAAACAAAATAGTTGATCCAGAAACAGATCCACACATATTTGGTTACCTGATTAAAACCAAAATATCACTGCAAAAGATGGTCTTATCCATAAATTGTGTTGGAGCAACTGGATGTCCCTGTGGGGGAAAAAAGAACATTGATCCCTATCTCATGCCAGCCATGAAAATCAAATTCAGGTGGAACTGAAAAATGAAATAAAATAATAAAACATCTAGAAGATAATACAGGAGAAGGAATATCTTTACGAACTTGAGATAAACAAAGATTTGTTAAAAAAAGATTTGATATAGGCAGAAAACAAACAGCAATAGTCATAAAAGTTTAATAAATTTGATTTTATTAAAATTAAGAACTCTCCTTTATTAAAAGTTATTGTGAAGAGAAAAAAGATAATACATAGGGAAGAAGACACAATATATTATATGCAGTAGAGGACTCATCCAGGTTATTTAATTAAATCAAACAAATCAATAAGAGAAAGACAGGACAATCTAATTACTACATGGGAAAAGACTTGAACCAGAAATTCCCAAAGAAGTATATTCAAATGGCGAATAAACATTTTTTTTTTAAATGCTCAACTTTTTAGTCAACAGGGTAATATAAGTTGAAACATGATGGCCTACTGCTACGCATCTACCAGAATGGCTACAATTAAAAATCTGACAATACCAAGAGTTAATGATGCCTTAGAACAACTGGAACTTTTACATATCGCTGGTAGGAATTCAGATCTGTGAAACTACTTGGAAAATTGTTTGACAGGAGACATAATCTTTGACTCAGCAATAATACTTCTACATTTATTTCTATAATAAATGCTTATAAATGTGCACCAGAGGACATGTACCAGAATGTTCAGAGTGGCATTGTTTGTAATAGCCCCAAGCAACCCCAATGTCCATCAATGGAATGGGTAAGTAACTGTTGATACATTCCACAAAGGAGCTAAGCAACGCTGGAAACTACTGCAATACCATGGATAAATCTCACAGATGTATTGTTGAGTGAAAGAAGACAGATACACAAGAGCATATGTACATGCACTTCACATGATTCCATTTATTTAAAATTCAAAAACAATCTAAGCTAATTTTCAGTGATAGAAGGTGGATGAGTATTTACCTTTACTGGGATGTGGCACAAAGGAGATTCCCGGCATGCTGGTGATATTCCATATCTTGATGTGGGTGATAGTTGAATGGGTGTGTTTCCCTTTAAAAATTCTTTGAGCTATATATTTAAGATTTGTGCACTTTCTTGTATGTGAGTTATACTTTAAAAAAAACTTTAAAAATTAGTCTATACTCTCTCATATCTTTTTTTTTTATAATATGTTTGAGATGATAGTGTTTATTAAAGTGATAAGATAAACTGTTTCTTTGGTAGACTGTTGGAAGGTAGAAGAGCATGCCATCTGGTAGCATATTGAGTTTCCAAATAGCCTGCCTCTTTTCTTTTCTTTTTTTTAAATTTTAACTTCTCAATATACATTGTAGCTGATTTTTGTGTCCCTTTACCCATTCTTCTTTCCCCCTCCCTCTCTCCCCTTCCCCACCACTACATCATATCTGTTCACTTGTCTTAACAAGTTCAAGGAATTGTTGTGATTGTTGTGTCTTCTTCCCCCACCCACCCTTTATTTATTTGTATATTTATTTATTTATTAATTTATTTTCTCTGATATCTTGTGTTGGCTGTGCCTGTAGAGATAGTCTTGAACTACTACTTTCTATCTGTAATGGAAAATGTCTTATCATTTCTATGAATAAACAAATGGGCTTGGTTAATGTTTGAGAATAGTTTGAGAATTTATATCACATATTAAGATACAGCTAAATCTATTTCATCAGAATACTCATCAGTTAAATAAGCATAAATATTTAGTGCAATGTACATATTTTTTTCCCAATAATGGAGTACTTTGATTTTTTAATAGATGAATTATTTATTTCCTGTGCTTCTGTCATGAGTAGATTACTTCACATTCATTTCTTTTTAAATGCCTACAGGAAAATGTGATCACAACTCAACTTTAAAGTGATGTTTCTGTCAGTTGTGGTTAATGACTGACCATCAAGTGGCCTTGGAGTGATAGTATGCACTTGTCCCTGCATCTGAGCTCTGTGTCACAGTGACCCAGAGGACTAGATGTCTTCACTTTTGCATAAGCTTGCTCTTTGGCTGAGCACCTGCTACTGTTATTTTGATCAGGGAAGTTGGCCATCTGAATAATTAATTGTGTAATTGGTGTTTGTGAATGCTGTTTTCCATAGGCAGGAATAGGAAGTGAAGTGGGGGGGAGCTGAGTTTTGGATGACTTTAGGAGGAAAGAAACTTCTAAACCACATTTTTTTCTTGGAACATAAATAATCTTCCATCCACAATCTGTCTAATCACTTCCCCCTGCCCTTCATTCTAGAGCCTCAGTCTCATTTGGACTTGATGGATTTTCTTAGAACTCTCATCTAATCGGGTTAGTCTCTTTGATTTAATCTGCCTTTTACCCTGCAATTCTGCTCCAGCATTCCAAGAGAGCCAAGACTTGATGTCTCAGAAAAAGGGCCGGAGGGATGCAATCTTTAATACTTTCACATTCCATTGTGAGAAAAGGCTGAGAAATCAGAGATTAACTCTCCAAGGCTATACTCATACTTTGCTGCTTTTTCAGTGTGGGTCCATTTAGCAACTACTGTGGAGAACACGTTTGACACTAAGGCTTCTTTACACTACCCAGGGTTACATCTACAAAAATCTAAGCTTTTTGTTTTAGTAAATATGCATTTTTTAAATGCACATTAAAATAACATGCAAAGGAAAATATTACAGAATAGTCTCAAATATTACAGAAAAGTCCAACTAAAAATTTGAGAATAAATGAATTACTATTCACAGTACTTTTCCCGTTCCCATCAGAACACTGCACTTGCACAGGGAAATTTTTTTCTGAGATATAATGCTGTGGTCAAATAACATCCCCCCCCCACCCCCCACAGGCCATACCTCATGACCTTTGTCAATGAAACTGAAATTGACCTATAGGTTAAAGATTTCTCTCTGATTCCTTTTCACCAAGGCTGTCAATAGGGTGTAGGCTGACCTGAGCTTCCTTCTGTTCTCTTAAGTGTAACGAGACACATAAAATGGAGGAGGTTTAAACAGCGTGGATGCACCAGAGGCAACCTTTAAAATCAGCCCTCCTCCTTTTCCTCCGAGGCTGATTCCAGTGTTATTGATTATAGAATGGAAATGGGGCTCGTGAGTAAGTTAAACTCACTTATCGGAAAATAAAGTTGCATTTTTACATATCTATGTCAAGACTTTAAATTCAAACCTTCTGTACTTCTTCAGGAAGAGAGGCCACAGAAGAAAAGGAAGGGGGAAATACAGTCGACCTTTTTGAAAATAGAAATAATACTAGTAAGCTGATAATAGCAAGAGCATCTTCACTGTTTTACACTCATAGATAAGTAACTTGCTGGAGACAGCACAGCTAGCAGGTGGTGGAGCTGGGCCACAAGCTCAGGAAGCTGGACACTGATGTCTATGTGGACCCCGCACAGCCCTTTGAGTCAGGAAGGGCGAGGGGGGTCATGTGTGAGAAGTGTTTGCAGCACTGCATGTGTGTGGGTATGAACTGTTATTTTGGTGTTTTAAAACATCTGAAATCTGAGTAATTTACATCTTGTGATTAAGTTCAATGACTGAGTTGTTAAATGTGTGTGTGAAAAGACAAAAATGACATCCAGTCCACAGGTTTAGACATATCCTGCTCTGAATGAGTTTAAATAAGCAGCCATATTAAGGCTCTGCAAAGCTCCTATTGAAAGATTAAATTTTATTTTAGTTAGATGACTTTTCAAACAAAATGTAAAGGAAATATGATAGTATCAAGATGGATACATCAGAATCTAAATTCAGAATCTCCATCTATACACAATGAAATGAATGACAAGAAAGGCAAACTAGAAATGCTTTTTCTTTCTTTTTTACTTTTTAATTGTTCTTTTATTTTATTAATATTGTTTTTTTACATTCTAGGATGTTGTTGCAGAGCAGATGGGAGAGAGGGGGACAAGGGAAAGGGAAAGGAAATGTGATGGAAGAAGGAGGAAAGAGGAGGGGCAGGATTGAGGCCTGTGGAAACCCCCTTACTCCCACCAGAGGTCTTCCAGCAGTGGCTCAATCATTGCTGGGCTGGGTGCAGATGTCAGGGGGTGTGGCAAAAGCCTCCGCTCCCACCACCACCCCTGCTTGGGAACCTGGGGCCTTTCTTGCTGCAGCTCAGTGGTTGTCACTGGGCTAGTTGCAGCTGTCAGGGTAAATGGCTGTGGCCCTCAGCCCCCACCACCCCAGCTCAGGAGAACCTGGGGTGCTTCCTGTGGTGGCTCTATGGTCATCACTAGGCTGGCTGCCCATGTCAGAGGGGCATGACCAAGGCCCAAGGACCCCCACTGCCCTGGCTAGGGACAGCCTGGGACACTTCCTGTGGCAGCTCAGTGGTTGTTGCTGGGCTGGCTGTGGGTGTTGGGGGGACATTGCTGAAGCCTGAGGTCCCCCACCCTCAGGACTGGTTGGAGGTGTCAGGGGGCATTGCTGAGGCCCCCAGCCCTCACTCCTTTCTGGCTTGGTAGCTGTATTAGTCTGTTTTTGTTGCTTATAACAAAACACCTGGAACTGGGTGATTTATAAAGAAAAATGACATTTATTGCTTACAGTTTCTGAGGCTGGGAAGTCCAAAGTCCATCTGGTGGTGGGGACAGTGACCCAGGGTCTCACACTGAAAGATGGTGGAAGCAGAAAGAGCAGAGAAAGCAAGAGAGAAAGCTTCTCGTTCACTCTCTTTTTAAAGCCCTCAGAACCACACCCCTGACCACCATTTTTAATCCATTCCTTAAGGCATGATCCTACAATCTAATCACCTCTTCAAGGCTCCACCTTTCAATTACCATAGTAGGATTTCCCATCTGCTTAACAGTCACAATGGGGACCAAGTTTCTAATACATAAAACTTGCGGACACAATTCAAGCTTCAGTGAGTTTTGGGGGGACATAATTCAATCCACTATAGTAGCCCAGGGGACTTCCAGTCCCTCTAGGTGTTACAGGTGTTCTTTGGTGAAGTGAGACCTTTACTAGTTAATATCAAATTTTGTCTCTGGTTGTGGGTACTTTGTTTTTACTTTCAATTCTGTGTTGGATTATTTGCTGTTCCCACCACTTAACCTCTGTACTGGAACTAATTTGTTGTCCTTTGCTTACTTCTAAAATAGGGGAACTTCCTATGGGGACCAGCACTTGAGCCCTGTGGTTGAGCTAAATTGCTGCTTTGCTGCTGGTTCCCTGGGGAAGGCTTTTTGTGCAGCTCAGGGTTTAATGGTTGACTTCATAGGTACTTCTGGGTCTAGTGAAATCTGGTGAACCTAAGCTGTGTAGAAACTCTGGTCTGGGCCTGAGTCTTTTCATCAAACTGCTCCCCATGCAGTTCTATATTCCTGACTAGTCTCTTCTGAGTGGTCCTATGCTGATAGGGGGGCAGATCAGCTGTCCTTGATGTGCCCCAGTGTTCTCCCGTTGGGCCCATCTCTCCTGCCACCCATGGGACGGGCTGAGCTCCAGTCCCTTATGCTGGCTCACCAGCCTCTGAGTGGCTCCTTTTCTTCACTTGTTGTGGGTCCTCACTCCTATGTGGGTCCACAGTAACCCTGTTAGTGGCCTTGCTGGCCTGTGGGACACTGAGGCCATCTTCTCCCCTGCCACCTTCAGGCAACTTCATCCGAAGGGCACAGCTGTGGCTTTTGCCACCTCCTTCTCCGTGCACTCAGCAGCTCCAGCCTGGAAGTGGCTGGGACTTGAAATGGTCAGAGTGGTTTTTTCTTTCTCTCATTGTGTCTTCTCCCACCTTCATACACTCTGTAGGTCTCTCGTCCTCTTCCCCTGTGCTCTAGCAGCCATTGTTGCTTTTTTATAGTTGTAAATTGGTTGATTTGTGGCAGAGAGTGACTCTGGGGACCGTCTGTTCTGTCCTCTTGACCAGAAGTCTTGAAATGCTTTCTTTAAACAAGAATATCTCGCTTTCAACATAAAGACTTCAGTCTCTCACCCTTTCCCTCAAATAAATGTTTACAAAAAGATTTCTTTAAGTTTACAGGACAAGAGAGAGAATTATTTGAAAATGAAATAATTAGAGGAAAATGTTTGGATCAGCATAACACTATCTCCTCAACATTCTACTTATAAGAAAGGAATCAGAATTTTAAGCTGAATCTTAAAATATTTTGCACAAAATAGCTACATCTTCATGCATGCATGCTGCGGCACTTTGTCCTTTAAGGTTTCATTTTAAAACATAACTGAAACAATGTTTCATCTTAAAATGTTTACTATTTTTACAGTATTTTACATATTTATCTTGCTATTTTTTGATACTTTATTCTATTAATTTTATCATCTAATAGTTAAATAAGAATTAGAATGTGTGTTTAATATTTATACACACATTAACATATGTTTTTACTTAAGTAAAATTTTTTCTGTGTAAAATCCATGTTTAGTTTCATTGGATTTTTTAGAATATTATGAATTCTGAATACTTTTAAAAACAAAATACTGGTATTATTATGGTATTTCAAAATTATAATGAATAAATACCGAAAGTTTATTTTGTTGCAATAATAAAATCAGAACAGTTGGAGAGACTAGCATTAAAAACACTGATCATGAGTTTCCATTTCTGCTTGGTATTAATTAAAGCCAAAGGTATCTAATAAACTGAGGGCAGAGGAAGGGGCTTTGAAACTGGAATCTAGTTAAGACAGGTTATCATCTTCTCAGTTGGTGTACCAACCAAGGGTCAGCTGGAGGAATAAGAACGATTTTGGTAATTTTAAGTGGAAAGTGGTTTAGTACAGAGAACTAGATGCTTAAAAAAAATCGCTACACAGATTTGAAGGAATGTGCGCTAGGCTGAGTCTCTGTGAAAGACTTCTAGAATAAAATGGCTAAATTGACCTGCCAGCGAAGCAGGTACCGTCTACTACAATCAGGAAGTTGGGGGATCAGGAGCGGCCACTAGAATTGGTGGGTTCAAGAGCAATCTGCTGTAGTCGCAATGCAGGATACGGAAGCTCCTGTCTTTACTGCTCCAACTGCCTCTTGACAACAACAAAGTTGGTGACTGGATGCTAGAAGGCTGATTCCAGCTGCCATCAGCACTACCGCAACCACCTTTCAACACCGACAAAGCTCTTGATCGGACATCAACATGCCACTGCAAAAACCAATGTCTCCACACCTTTGCATGCTGGAAACAACTTCCAGAAGTACCAGGAGTACAGCCCCATCTCATTTCTACCTCCGAATCCTACATGAATGATCTAAGTGGCAGAACAAACATCACATCCAGAACTCAGTTGTGAGTATGAGAAATACTACTTTTAGTTTTTCAGTGTTTATAGTACAAGAAAGTACAACTAGCAAGAAATACAGTTGAGCAAAACAGTTTACCGTATTCACCACAGTGGATGATGAAACTGTAGCATTGTGAGTTCATATTAACATTGATTGTTATGACAATAGGAAACAACCAAAAGAGACCCATGTCTTATATGAGATATCCAAAGTAATCAAACTCATAGAAACAAAGTAGAATGGTGGTTTCCAGGGCTGGGGGTTAGGGGGCAGAAGAAATGGTGAGTTGCTCTTCAATAAGTATAGAGTTTGGGTCATGCCATATGGAGAAGTTCTAGAGAGATGTTGATGTGTGTACAGTTAACAATACTGTAATGCACACTTTAAAATTATTGAGGGCGCATTTATGTAATTTTTTTCTTCTACCACAATAAAAAAACATGGTAAAAGGAAAAGAAAGAAAAAGAGACTTAAATAGTTCAGGGACTTTGCAGTTGCCTCCAAATTCTGGGAATGATGATTGTTATTTACAATGAATCATTCTTGAAATGGTACAGGTCAGCTCTTCGCACTTTAGACCCAAATGCCAAATGTTTAGAACATAGTTGGTCATCTTTGTAATACTGGGGATAAAATCACCTCAAAGCGAGATCTACCTATGAAAGGCAAAATTTGATTATCTCATAATTTTTAAAAAATAAGTAATTTCCCTCAACCTAATAGAAACCTTTCCCTAGAAGTCCTGATTAGAAACAAATTCTGAGTGCTGGTATCATAAATATTTTACTTAAGCAGTTCTGCTTATACAGAATTTTAAAAATCTGAGATGATATTTCCAAATGAATCATCCCAGTAGAAGAGATATATCACAGAACTCGAAGCTACTTACAAGATCACTAATCTATTGAGAAATTTGTCATTCTCTTTTTGGTGTTTTACAAACACATCTAAAAAATTAAATTACACAAAGAATGGAGGATGTATACAGCAGAAGGGCCATAACTGATTCTTGAACTTAGATACTTATCTTATGTGTAAAAAGGCCAAGTATTTAAAACATAAAATTAAAAACTTTCTGAAGATCGTGAGTTGCTTAATTCCTGCGCTTCCCAGCCGGCTCCAGTGAAACCAAAAATCCTTATAAGCTTTATATATAGAATTGTTTTAGTATTTCATGGGTTTTTTTTTTGTTGTTTGTAGACCTGTGGGTTAACTGATTTTTGGAGAGAGAATATGGATAAAAATTTTGGGTCATTCTATTGTGAAATTTAACAGATTTCAAGGATTGAATTAACCCAGTGTTCAAGCGTTCTGTATCATAAAAGCCTACATAAATTTCTTAGGATGAATTGTTTTTAATTTGAAAATGATGCTTTATTTGTTATTTCCATATCAGATTTTTCTAATGTGTCATTTCCAGTTCTCAAACATGCTGGGAGCATCTTTGGAAGAGTCACATGGAAATGGCATGGCTCATTGCATATATGCAGAATCAATATTTTTCCCGGTCATCAAAGAATACGAAGTTCAGTTGCATTCTCTCATTCAGCCCAAGTTTCTGCTTTTTCCGGGGATATGGTTAATAGCTTTCAAAGAGGAAGTCTATCCTCCTACCCCTCTCTGGGATGTAAGTTCTCAGCATATTACAAAGGAGAAACAATTTCCCAACTGTTCCCTGACCTCACCCCCTCAAAGTTTGGGTTTCTAAACAAAAGGCATTTTTGTACATCGATATAGATTTTGCACATGTTTCTTATCTCAGTAAAACTGACTGCAAAGGTCAAGTTTAGGGTGATCTTTTTAAACTCACTGGATTCCCTTATCCTCATGTCTGTTTTATTCTTCTTTACAGATAATTTGACAATTCCCAGAGCTGCACCAGACAATACAGAGACTCTGTCTGAATCACAGGCAAACTCTTGGAAGGAAAATGAAAAATGCAGTCCATTATATGGTATCCAGATATCTGGATGTTTGATATGGGGGAGACAACACATCTGCATGATGCTCTCTGTGCCAGGACCGTGGGTGGCAGCAAAGGTTTTGAGAAAGAGAAGAACCAGGACTAAGAGAGAGCCAAGGGGAAACCAGGAAAGGAGGAATAGGGGAGCAGGAGCAGGCCAGACCACACACGGGAAGTTCACGGAATATTGAGGCAAGGAAGAGAGGTGGGGCATATAAAGGGGCTGAAGGTCGAAGCAAGAAGCATGACCAGTTTTTTCAGGCTAATGTTAGGTTTTGGCTTTGCTGAAATTCAGGCTAGGTAGCTCTAGTGTTATCAGGAATGCACCAAGGATTTTCAAACCTTTCTAACAAGCCAAAAGTCAAGAAATTAGTTTCATCAGCTTTATCCTGTGTTACTTAAGATTCGTCATATCTTCCTGATTTTTAGCTCAAAGATCAGTCTTATGCTCAAGGTCATCTCTGTCCCATGATTAAGGGGATTCAAAGGCATCCAGGTACCATAGAGAGTGATAATTACACTAGTATAGATCAAATCTCTATTTTCAAATCAATGTCCTTGGAGGAATGGCATATTAAGTCACTAAAAGTTTAGACCGATATTAGGGTAATGCTAGCCTCATTGAATGAATTAGGAAATATTCTCCCGGCTTCTATTTTCTGCAAGAAATTATAGACAGTATTATTTCTCCCTAAAATGTTTGGTAGAATTTATCTGTAAAATCAGATAGGCCTGATGCTTTCTTTCTTTCATTTTTTTTGAAGGATATTAATCATTTATTTAATTTCTTTAATAGATATGGGCCTATATACAGCAGACACTTAATAAACATTTGTGATTGAAGTAAGAGATTTTATAAAAAGTTTGACATATATATGAGCAGAGGGAAAGAAATAGTCTTTGAACCAGGCTTTTATAACTTTTGATATTGGATATTTTTAATGTAAAAAAGTTGCTTTTCAAATTCTGCATGGATTTTTGATAAATTAAACTTCATATGATGCCTGAGTGAAGATTTTGTGCTCATTTGATCCCATCGGATCAGAACAGAACATGCTTTTGATGTAGTACACCAGACATATTTGTACAGCTCTCGAGTGTAAGTGGTTGCAAATTCTGACAAGTCTGAGTCAGAGATCTATGATTTCCAGTTAAACTATAAAATTATTTACTCTGTGAATCACAGCACACAAATTATATCTTTATGTTTATCAAGAAAGGAAAGTGTATATAATGTGATTGATCAAGGTATTGTTCATCTTTGGGTGCAAAAAAGTGACATGAATTTTCTCAGATGCTGTGAGTGACCAGATCAATTAGGATAAGCCTGACTTAAATCTTTAATGAGTAGAATTTGAAGCAAAGGCTTATGCTTTATAGAAGTTAATCCATAGCACTCATTTTGTTTCATTTATCCATCACAAAACACCACTTAATAAAAAAAAATATGCTTCAGCAGATGCCCAGGAAATATTTATCTTCAAAGATGCCTACCTAAGGGATTGCCTCGATGAAGAGTATCCTGGGTCCTTATAGGCATATATGTACACTGAAATTTCACTACCTGAAAACTATCAAAGAATCTTCTGCTTTCACAGAACATGGTCAACTCTCCTTTTCTCTTTAACTTCTATCCTGCCTTGCCCCAGGCAAGTGGACCTTCAGAAAGTTCCAAATGGGCATGGCCATCATGGATATGATGAGGGGAAGGAAGCGAGCTGACTTTATGACCAGAATTCCTGCTCGATGGTCATTTCTGTCTTGTGGACTCCATAGCTAGGCATGGGGGATGACATGAAAGCCTGCAAACTGCACAACTATATTTCCAAGATGCTTTAGCATGCTGGCTTTTAGTTGGGTCCTGCAATGGGAGGCATTAGTGGGAAACTGGTGTTTTCCCCTCCTTGTGCTGGGGGTCAGGCAACAGGTGTAGTAGCCCTGAGAGTGGCTTCTCAGTAGCAGTGTAGGCTGCTGGATTCCTAGACAGCTGCAGTCGTGCAGCTTTAACTGCAGCACAGTAGGTCAGTACCTCTGAAACTCATGCCAGCTTATGGCTGGGAAGCCACGACAGCATCCTGATCTTTTAGTAACCCCCTTTTCCTTTGCTCTTTCATCCACTGAAGTACCTTTATAACCAACTCCCTTCACTCGATCTTTTCTGTTTGACAAATCTAAAGTGAGTTTGTTTTGCTCAGTAGTCCAAATATAACACCTAGTACCAAGAGTGATCCTAGAAAACAAACCCTCAAAGTTAGGAATTTCGGATTTGTTATTGACCAGATTGTGCTTGAACATGAAACAACCTCAATGACAAAGGAAAATGAGATACTCAGGATTTACGACATGCAGTGGCCTGGGATAAACTGTCTCTTAAAGGCAAGACTTCAGGAGAACAACTATCAGCTACGACTAGTTTAAAAGTGATGGTTGCCAGGACTCTGAGGTTTGCTGGCTGCTTCTGACTTCACTTGAGAGTTGTAAAAAGGAAATAAGAAGCTCAGGATTTTAAACTCTCAGCTTCATTTCTTAGAGAGCCAGAGATCTTTACTGACGGCTGGGAAAGAATCTTTTATCTCCTGCAGCTTGTATACTGAGAACTGATGCAGCTGACAGACCGCAGATTTGTTCCTGTGGGTTGTGGAATTGCAGTGTAATTAAAATTCACTGCTTCACCAGGTATCTTACAAAAAATTGGGTGTTGATTTGTATGAAGGAATGGGACCTTGAGAACTTGAATGGGAATGAGGACATTTGAGTATACTCAGATGAGTCTAAGAAACTCGAATCCCTGTAAACACCTGTGTCCTTTGTTTTGAGAAGAAGCTCCTCCTGCCTCTTTGAAGACTCTATCCTTCCCTTGCTTGAAGAGCCAGAAATTACCTTAAAGGATTCAGTTGCCTTACAGAGAATGTCCTGTCTCCTCATGATCCACCTATCTTTGCCTGTAGACCTATAACTAGAAATATATACCAGCATGCTTCAAGGGATTAACATTAAAAGAATGATAATGTTTTACCACTTTATATTGGAAAAAACCTAGAGGATGTGTTTGGAAATGGCTCTGAAGTAGGTAGCCCAAAGAGGACTGAATATAATGGACTCTCTTATTCACTGGGGATGACGGGAACCCAAACGGCTGAGGCAGAGGCCATGTGGTACTGCTTAATTGATGGACATATTTATGTGTGGGGCTACGGCACCAATCAGTCTCAGCCTGCAGAGATTTCTTTTTTATCAATAGCTAATAGCCCTAAGTCTAGGGCTGGGGAGAAAAGACTGATTAGAGTCTGCATAGAGGAGAGTCACGTTCTATTCCCCAGTTTCTGGTAGTTTGAAGACTTGGGCCCACCTGAATGAAGGGAAAGTTGGGTATCCTTAAAGGTCTCTGGGAAAGTAATAAGTAAATACTGTAAATGCTTTTCAAATCCTTCCTCAGAGGAATCTGAATCCATCTACTGGGATGTCTGTGTACTGAGGAAAGGGAAATATCTAGACTTTTAGAGGATTATAAATGAGTGGCTCTGAATTAACTAATCCCCGATGTCAAATATCGTTGTGGCCCAACTAAATGTTTATGGGGTTTTGTTCTGATTACCTTTCACAGTGGGTCCAGTAGGTCCATGGACCCATGCTAATTTATTCACAGTTCTCTCATGCATAGTTGAAATGACATTTTTGTAATGGGTAGAATTCCCACCATGGATTCATGAACTGGGGAGTTAAAGGCTACTACTGTAGACAGGATCAAGTGAAAGTTCTTGAAACTTCCCATCCTGATAGAAATATAAACTAAAATCAGTATCTCATCTATGAGGGAAATCAGAGATTAATGTTACTATCAAAAATTTGAAAAATGCAGAAGTGGTTATTCTTGGCACAACCTAATTAACATTGCTTTTTGTGAAAAAGGCAGATGGATCTTGGAGAATGTGGGTTTTGCAAATGTGATCAGGTAATAATTTAAACTATAAATGCTATACAAGATGTGGTCTGTTTACTGGAGCAAATTAACATAGCTTTTGGAATGTGGTATATAGCTATTGATTTGTCAATTATTTTTTCTCTTCTACACCAACTGATAAGGAACATTTTGCTTCCATCTGGCAAGGACAGAAGTATACCTTCACTCAGGGCTTTTACAAATCTAATTTTCTCTTGATAATAATCTAGTCTGCAAGGACCTTGATTATCTCCACATTTTATGGAACACCATGATGATTCATTACATAAATCACAGTAAGCTGATTAATCCTGGTAATCAGGAAGAAGCAACTTCTAGATGAGTTAGAATAGTGATTCACAAAGTGTGGTCCCTGAACCAGCAGCACTGACACTGTTAAAAATTCTCCAGCCTCAGCCCCCTCCAAAACATACTGAATTAGAAACTCAGGGTGGGTATCAATTTGTGTTGTTACACACCCTCCATGCAGTTTTATGAGCACCAAAGTTTGAGAATCATTGTCTTAGAAAATCATATGTGTGAGAAGGTGGGAAATAAATCTCACAAAAATCTAGGATCTGGCACCTCGGTGAGGTTTTAGGAGTCTAATCTGGACCATCTCTTCCGAAGTAAAAGGACAAGTTGCTACATCAGAGAAGTGGGGTGTTGCTTATAACAGAAATACTTGAATTTGGGTAATTTGTAGAGGAACAATATTTATTACTTACAGTTTCAGAGGCTGGCAAGTCCAAAGTGCAGGGAACACATCTGGTGAGGTGACTACAGCATTGTAAGATGTCATATGGTGAGAATGGCGGAGCGGAGAGAGACTAATCTCATCACTCTCTTTTTAAAGCCACCAGAAGCTTTGCGCAGTGGCAGTATCGTAGCCAATGAGGTTTATCCGAGGCGCGATTATTGCTAATTAAAGCCACCAGAACCACTTCCTTTATTCCAAGAATGGATCAATCCATTCATGAGGGTGCCGTCCTCACAGTCCAATCACCTCCCCAAGGCCCCACCTTTCAATTATCACAATAGGACTTCCACCCTCTGGGGGTCTGTTTCTAATACATGGACTTTGGGGGCACAATTCAATCCAAGGCATTCTACCCCTGGTCCCCAAAATTTGTTTCCTCATAGGTAAATATGTCCATTCCATCCCCAAAGTCTCAACTTGTTTCAACTCAAAAGTCCGAAGTCTCAAGGTCCCATCTGTGAAATCAAAACAAGTTATCTACTTCCAAGATACAATGGTGGGACAAATGTAGGGTACATATTCTTATTCAAAAAGGGAAAAATAGGCCAAAAGAAAGGTGTGACAGGTCCCAAAAAAGTCTGAACCCAGCAGGGCAGGCACTGAATCTTAAAGCTGGTGAATCATATACCTTGACTCCATGTTCAATGTTCTCTGTACACTGGTGTCAGGGTTGGGTCCCCAAGTACTTGGGCAGCTCTGCTTCTAAAGCTTTCCTGGTCTCTGGTCATGCTTAGCTCTTACAGGCTGGTGTTGCCCACTGGTAGCTTTATAGGCCTGGGGTCTCCATGGTGGTCCTGCTTTCACAGCTCCACTAAGGCATGGCACTGATGGGGTTTTTCTGCAGCAACTTCAATCCCACATTTCTTCTGCTTGGCATTACTCTGGTGAAGACTGTGCAGTGACTCTGTCCCTGTGACAGTTCTCTTCCATACAACCTTCAAAATCGGGGTGGAGGCCCCAAAGCCTTCACAGCTCTGGCGTTCTGCGAGCCTGCCAACACCACCACATGGATGCTGCTAAAGCCACGGCTTGTATCTTTCAAAGCTGTGGGTCCAGCCACACCTGGGGACAATTTAACCACAGCTGAAGCAGCCAAAGCCGCTGGGATGCTGGTGTGGGGAGCAGCTTCCTGAAGTGGCCCTGGGCAGCGAGCCCATGGAGAGCGCCTCAGGCCTGTTCCCCAAGACCACTCTGTCTCCCTAGGGCTTTGGGCCTATGATAGGAGGGAAAGCCTCGAAGATTTCTGCAATGTCTTCAGTCTTTTTTCCATTCTCTTGATAATCTCTGTCTTCTGTACTAATCTCCTTAGCAAAGGTCGCTGGGCCTCTTTCATGAGGCCATTTGCCTTATGAAAGAAATGCAGTGCTATGTGCTCCTCTGTGGATCTTTAAGGTAAATAACGCCATGTTTCAGTGTGCTGCTTTCACCCATTGACTGAGTAACTTGTAAGACCAGCAAAATAGAGCAGAGCTCAAGGCCCTGCCACTTGGATTTTATAACCAGCAGTTCCAACAGTGGTCCAAGTTTCTGTCACAGATTGGGATGCTCTATGGGGTTTCTGACATGCTCGAGTAGAATTCTAGAACAGATCCTGAGGGTTCTGAAGGAAAGCCATATGCTTTTCTACAAATAATCACTGCCTCTTTAGAGACAGCTCCTGGTTTGTTTTTGAGCTCAGGTAAAAATGATGCCTGGTCATCGGATACCTGAGTTGCTCAGTATAAAGTGAGTGCTATCTGATCCACCAAGCCCTAAATGAATATGGACAGCATTATTTTATCAATTAGTGAAAGCAGGGTATATGAAATTAGATTTATGAAATCTTGAAAATACAAGTAATTTACATGAGCTGGTAGCTGAGACTTGCATGACTCGGACTTCTGTTTGTTGCCGTCATCCCTCAACCCACACCTGGCATCTTGCGGGGAGTTTTGCGCAAAGCCACGCCCTCTTCTGCAAACAATTGCTGCTCCTTGAGAAGCAGTTCCTGGCTTGCTTTCTCTGATCAACTGGTAGAAGAAAAACCGGAACCTGCTTTACAGGTTGGTTTGCATGATATGTTAGGAGGAAATTGGTGTGCAGGAGGAAGCCATTGCCCCCACCCCAGCCCACTTTTGCAGGAGAGGCAGTGAGAGCCAGCTCCTCAGTAGGGAGGCAATACCTGGGTTCTTGCTAAGTGGTGGCACAGCAGTTCCAGTAGCAGAAATGGCAGTGCCTCTTGCAGAATCACAGAGAATGTGTGTGGGCTCCTCAGTGGGAGTGCAGGCTTCTGGGTTTCTGCCCAGTGGCAGCAGTGGCTGGAGGCAGCAGCGATGGTGGTAACAGCTCAACCCCTCTCCCTTTCACTCTTCAACCCTTCCCACATCATTGCAACCAGTTCCCTGGATTAGAGCCTCTCTGTTTGAAACACCTAGAGTGGTTTCTGTTTTCCTGAATAAACATTGACTGATACGCCTGCTAATGTTCTTTCATCTAAATCTTACAACAATACTGCAAGAAACATTAGGATCCCCATTTTACAACAAGGAAGCAGAGATTTAGAAATGTTAAGTAACTTGCCCCGAAGTATTGAACCTTGTGAGAGAATCCATGAAGAAACACTAGTCTGAAGCTGGCTTGCTTCTAGTTTTATAGAGTTTGAAACCACAATGTAGCATTTTTTTGTGTGTCTAATAATATCTAGTAACATCTAGGGAAGAAGGGAGCTATGGTGGTATTGCAACAGTTTTCTGTCAATGTGTGGTAGTTGCAGAGTGCCCGGTAAACCTCTGTTAACACCCCTTTTAAAGATACCTATAAAAAGCAATCTTACAGAGAAACAACTAAGTATTATTATTTAGTAATGGCATGAGTGAACCTGAAGAATTTATGCCCTTGAGCTTGCCTTGTGTTATGGTGTTAGCCTTAGAATCCTCTAACTCTGGGTTTATAGTGATGTCGGAGGTAGGGTCCAGGGCCCTGATAGCCTCAACCCGGCCCATCCTCTTACCAGGTTCTTGACTCCACCACGGGAAAGAATTCAAGGGCAGAATCACAGTAGAAAGTGAGAACAGGTTTCATATAACCTGAATAAGAGATACAGATTTCACAGAGAGAGTGTGGCATAGCTCCGGAGACTGAGCAGGCCCACCCCAAGTTTATCACAATAGCAAGAAATACATATTCAAAGTTCAGTACAGAGTGCGGGCTGGCTCAAGAGAGTGAGCAGCTGCTTGCTGAAAGTTAAGTTTGATACAAAAAGAAGGAAATACACACTCCACGGGCAGAGTGCTGGCTGGCTCCAGGGGAGTGAGCAACAGCCTGTCTTCTGCTGGGATTCAGCTTTTACAGTTTTGCTATCTAATGAATATTCAATGACAGGGGTGGTTCCCTGTTATGTAACAGTCTTGCACATGCTCAGTTGGTCTCTTCCAGGAGCATGTTCATTGTTCAAATTCTGTCACATGCACCAGACATTCAAGAATATTCCGTGCTCTCTAGTATCTAGCGGAAGGTCATTCAGAGGATAAGTTTCACTTTACTGAGCATGCCCAGCCATCAGGCTTACATAACCCTCTCACTGAGCATGCCCAGTCACTAGATTTGCATAAACCAGCCCCTTATCAAATGGTCTCATTTTTCCCATGTTGGTACTGAAAATATGCCTAACCAGCAACAATAGCTTTCCTCTAGGGGAGGGCCCAGAGCAGGGGCTTGAGACCTCAGGAAGTGGCTTGAAACCCAAAGGGGTGTCCTGAAACCCTGAACCCAGGGAAACTGAGCACCTCCTATATCAACAAGGAAAAGCAGCCTCCTTCCAATTCAGACTTAATGTTCTTGTGTGTGGTTCCAAAACTTTGAGGGATGGGGAGAATTAGAGCTGATTCTCTCCCCTAAAATATGTAATATAGGAGTAAATATAGAAAAATGTATAAAGAACAGTGGGTCATACACTAAGTAAGATTCTCTATTTTTCCTTTTCTCTAACTCCCTTAAATAGTACCAAATACATTTTTGGTTGCTAAGGTTATATAGTTCGTGCTAAATATGTTTACTAACTTATTGACTTGTGAGTTAGGAGTTCAACTCTGGAAAATTTCCAGTGTTTATACTAAGCTATCTCTTTATCTCTCTTGCTCTCTCTCTCTCTCTTTTTTTTTCGAACTAGGCAGAAGAAGTCACACAAATCATACTGTACAGAAACCTATTCCACCTACACTAAAAGCTGACTGGCACTGGTTATAACAGTGACATTTATGTTATTCCCCTTTTGAGAAAGCTTAGGCTTTAATATCATGTAATATTATATTCACATAAAAAGTCCAGGAAATTGGTAGGCGACATAGCTTACTCCCATTTTTCAGCTGAGACCAGGAAGAGAACTATTTTTTTAAGTTTACAAAGAGTGCAGCATGGATTCTGATTCTCTTCACCCACACTCTGGAGCATCTCCTATCTAGGGGTGGAAGAATAAACAGGACACCATATATATCTGTTGTGTATAATTCTTCTGAAATGTTAACAGCATGTCTGGATAGTGGTATTATGAGTCCCTTTATTTTCCCCAAATTTCCAATAACTATTCATTAGTTATAAAATTACTTTCAAAATAAGCAACAAAAAAGCTTTTGTAGCAGAAGATGTTCTCAAACAAACAAAGCCGAGGACATTTCTTGTCTGTCCAGTGGTTCCTGACCATTTCGGGGGAGACAGCAATGTTCCAGGAGCTAAAAAGCTTATTGACATGAAATAAAACATGATGTTCTTTTCCAAAATTACCAAAAAAATGAATTAATACTGAGTATTATTTATTTCATCTTTAATCTTTCTCAAATCTTTGAGATTTGCTATCATTTGTCTGCTGCTAGCACAGGGCAAAAGGAATGACTAATACGCAAAAATATTAAAGTAAAAACTTGAAAATGTGATTTTTCCAAATATTATATGTACTACTGGTCCTCTTAGAGGTTCAGAATGCAAGCATATTTAAACGATGTGCTTGTCTGCCTTACTATTTCATGATGTTCTGAGAAGAGTGCCGTCATTTACCAGGGCCGGACCTCCTGAACACATCTGAAAGTCACTGGTAGAGTACATTGCAGAGTCCTTGGTGGCTACAGTCATTTATGTTATTGCCTCTTTGAAGATTCTCAGAGCACTAATAAAGTGTCTTTGCCCTAATAGTCATTTCATATGTTCTTTAGAAATTCTTACAGGGCCTACATCTCTCCCATCTTACTGTTGTAGCAGTAAAGGGTAGGCTTTGGAGTCAGGCTGCCTGAGTTTAAAGTCACCTCCTAGCTCTGTGTCCCTGGATAAAGTACTGACCAACTCTGTGCCTTACCTGCACAATGGGGCTAAAAATAGTCTCCACACCATAGAATTGTAAGGATTAAATTTAATAATCCATGTTCAACCTTAGTAAAGGACCAGACACTCTTACCACTAATATAAAGGGCACAGGCATAAGATACAATTGAACCCGTCCACACAGATTAAAATGTTCTTTTGTAAATAAGAAAGCTTAAAAATTGGCACAGGATTTAGTGACGCCAGATTGCCAAATACATATTCCAATGGTCTATTATTGCACTTTATCCTGATCAGCTGCTCTCCCTCTAACCACAGGCATTTCAAATTTAAACAGATCTATAACTGTTTTTAAATCACCTGGCTTTGTTTGAGCTCTTACCTAGAACTTATTCTGCATGGGCCAAAGAATAAGATCAAATATCATCAATTTTTTTGTGACTTTACATTAACAGTATCCACCAAGTCTCCTCTATCCCAGCCTTTTCGCAGTTTGTATTTAGGTGAAGTTGCTATATTAATCATACTCCACAATGATTTCCAGGATAAGTCAAGATTTTCTCACTAAAGGATCTGAATTCCGCTACCAGAATGCTATTGCTCTTCAGATGACAGCTAAATCAATTGTTAGCCTGTTTCAGCCTGCAATACCTGCAACACTTTCATTTTTGATTTTTTATCCTCAACAGATTGATTCCTTTATCTGCTAGTAAAACTGAAAGATCATAGGCTACTAAACTAAAGAACGCCCAGGAAAACCGTGTATCTGTCAAGGACCTTAAACGTTAGTTTTGCCTGCTAACGAGGAGGAAGGCAAGGTGCAATTAGCATTAACAGCACACTGTTGCAGTCCCATCCCACCTCACCCCAGGAAGCTCAGCGTATTCCACATTTTAATAATGAGCAATGAATATGGAGCAACTACATTCAGGGAGTCAGTGGTTCAACCCAGACTGCTCTTCTTTAGCTTTTGGGTCCTGCTTCTGGGAAAAGACTTGGAGGCAGGCTAACTTTTGAAGCTGTTTTGAAAATGACCTTGTTTCTGTCTCCTCATTCAAATCTCTCCCGGGAATATTTTGTTCTAGGACATCATGCTCAAGCCCACGGTGGGTACTTCAGGAAAAAAAAAATTGATCTTCACATAAGGGCACTCAGTTTCCCAAGGAAAAAAAAAAATGACCAAGGAGGAATAAATAAAGCAGAAGTTTACAAGGGGAAAATATTCTTTCCAACACTATAATGTAGCTATGCTAAAAATCTCTTCTTAGCTCACCTTCATTCCATCCCACTTCCCCAGTGTTGAATCTATTAGGGAAGGATTCAGATGGTGTTGTTAGGTCAATGAACTCAGCTCCATATGGGGGCCTCCATGAACTCAGTTTGACCTCTTAATTGGCTTCTGTGTATTACTTTTACAGAGTTGCTTTATATCCGAAATATCTGAGTCTAATAAATCTCTTAGGAGTGCACAGTGTTGGGTGTGGGGCATAGACATATACAGATGAGTATGACAGTTTCTTCCTTTAAGGAGCTCATTCCAGAGAAAGGCAAGTGGTTACATTAGGAAATAATCACAAGGCAGTGCAGTCCACATCGCCATAGGGGTTTGCACATGGTAGAAGATAGCCAAATGGAGGCGCCTCTTCATGAGGAACATTGTGGTCATTGGGACAGGGTGAAGGAAAGAGCAAAGTGTTGGTTAGTTTCAAAGGCTTCCAATGGGATGTGACACATGTCACCTCTACTCATATCTCACTCTGAAAGGAGAGTGGGGAATGCAACCCCTATCACATACCTGGGTAGAAGACAACCCGAAATACCAGTGAGCAGTACCAATGACTACTGTGATACTTAATATATTCTCTACCTCACTTAGGATTTTCAGTACTTAGTAAAAAACACTTGAAGTTCAAGGGAAAAATTTACCAAGACAGTTGAGATAAGAATTGTCACAATTATCCTGACAACAAGCACAAGCATAGTATCTTGTTTTTAGATCTAAGTGATAATCCTTGTTTTCAAACCTAGATTACCATATGTCCAACACAATGAGAAAGAATGGAATAACAAACCCTGGTGAGGATGCAGAGAAAAGGGAACCTTACTGTTGGTGGGACTGCAAGTTAGTGCAGCTCTTATGGAAAACTGTATGGAAGTTCCTCAAACAACTACAGATAGAACTGCCATTTGATCCAGCCATCTCACTACTGGGTATGTACCCAAAGGAAAGGAAATCATCATGTTGAAGGGATACCTGCATTCCCATGTTTATCATAGCTCTATTTACAATAACCAAGAGTTGAAACCAATCTAAATGTCCATCAATAGACAACCAGATAAGAAAGATGTAGTATATATACTCAATGGAATACTACTCTGCCATGAAAAAGAATGAAATACTGCCATTCGCAGCAACATGGATGAACTTAGAGAAAATTATGTTAAGTGAAACAAGCCAGCCACAGAAAGAAAAGTACCACATGTCCTCACTCATAAGTAGGAGCTAAAAAAAAAAAAGAAAAAAAATTTAAAAAGTAAAGAACAATCACAATAATATGTTGAATTTTCAAAAGGAGAGCGCAGAACTGAGGTCACCAGAGGTGAGAAAGGGAGAGGGGAAAGGGGGGTTTAGTGAGAAGTGAGTAAAGAGCCACAAAAAATGATTACATTGCATAATGTTGAATATACTAATTATCCTGATTTGAGCATCACATATTGCACACAGGTATTCGACATGGTACTCCACAGATATGTACCATCGTATTTCAATTAAAAAAATTAAAGATTAAAAAATTAAAAAATAAAGAGAAAGTATGGAAAGAAAGGAAAAAATTAAGAAGAGGGGAACACAAGAAGAACCTAATATTTATGAGGAGACAAACTTACTGAGTGTTTCACAGGCCAGCCACACTACAAATCAGCTTTCATTTAATTCATAATACCACCTGACAAAGAATAGGATCATCTTATAGATGACAAAATTAGAAGCTAAGAACATATTACCTTGCTCTAGGATGAGAGTCTAAGACCACACAAATTCAAAGTCCTTGTTCTGTTCTTTACACTGCAGGCTTTTCAATCTTCAGTTGTGACCTATTCATAGGTTAAAAAAACATTATTTTTAAAAAAGTTATTGATATAGAAAATATCAGTGACTCACAAATCATGATATTTCTTGAAACTTTTGCACATTTGAAACATACTGATTTATTCCATATCAGAGAAGGAATTCCTTGCATCAACCGAGAATCATTGCCTCATCTTCAATCCCTGCTCCTCCCTCAACAAAAGCACTTTGTTCTTTTAAAATATCCTGGATGAGCCCATGATCAAGAATAAAAGATTTCATTACAGGGGTCACGTAACTTTTGATAGAACAAGAATCTCTTAGGGATCTTTTTCATTTTTTAAAGTGTGGAATTTTGAGAATTCTTTTGGTTAGAAAACATAAAATTAGGAAACATCAGTATTTGTCAATCTCAGCTCTCTCCGTGTAAATCTGATTTGTTGGGCCTGATTCTTCTCCATTGAGTCTGGAGTACACATCTACAAAATCATTGCCTGCATAAAAAATGTATTCAGTGAATTGTTTAGTAAATACTTAATGGATAACATAGGGCACTCAGGGAGGGTAAAATGGCTTTTAGCTTATTTATCAAAAATCTGGATAACCTCCACGTAGATGCTCAGGTGATATCATTGTGGCATAGACTACTAGCTGCTCACTGAAATCCATGTTTTCCTCTTGTTCCTGGGCACACTGTTAGACTGTATTTCCCATCATCCTTTGCAGTTAGGTGGTATAGCCATAAGACTGAGTTCTAGTCAATGTTCAGTTCCTAGGCCTGGCTTACAAAAACCTTCCATGTATGCTCATTCATACATTTTCTCTTTCCAGTTAACTGGAATAGAGATGACCCCAGCATGGTCCTGAAAGCCATGTGCTGAAGATAGCATAGCTTCTGCTGGACTGGGTCTCTGAACAGCTATGTGTAAAAGGGCAACAATGGGTTTACTGGTCCAATACTTTCATGTGAGCATAAATTTAAAAAAATACAAAAACAAATAAACTTCTCTAGTGTTTGAGTCATTGTACATTTTGGGTTCTATTCATTTATATCAAATAGGCTACCCTAATTAATACAGACTGGAAGTGAATATCCAGATACAGAAACTAGTTTAGGTTAGAAATATGACCAGTCCTAAAAGTCTATGAAAAGAACCATTGCAAACAGGAAAGTTAATTCAATTTTATTAATTTCCTATTGATATTTTTCCCCAGGTTTTATTAGGTCAATGATGATTAAATATTTTATATATGTAAAATACAGAACGGACATTTAAGCATGACAATGGTGTGATGTGTTCTCAAAGAACCCAGTTCGACATGCCTGAGCTTGTACTCGGCTGAACATGTTCTACTATGAGCAAGAAGAATGTGATTAGTAGTTCTCTGGAGTATTATTTTAAGGCCGTGGGATAAAGTTGAGATTGACAGTCAGCTCTCAGTGTAATTCCTTGCCCCATGACATGTTTTGCAGGCCAGCATGCTTTCCTGGTGATTTTGACAGTGTTTACTTCTAAAAATTAGGTTGTTTCAAAGATCTTCTTCATAATAGGGTCAACTTTTGAGATTGTTAATGATAAAAAGATGAAATTTAGTGATAAAATCCAATTTCAACTGTAAAGGCTAAAAATATTTCAAATTATGATTCCTATTATAAAACATGCACTGAATTTTCCAGATTTATAAAAACTCTTGATCATAATTAAATTCATTTATTCTTCCTAATGAGAACATTTTGCACCTTGCTTTTGAATAGTTATCATCATCACAATTGAGTTTCACAATCTGCCTATGCAACAGGAGGATGAATTGTTAGGTCAGTTATATAGATGAGAAAACTAAGGCCCTAATGGAGTGAAGTGATTTTCCAAGGCCCCATAGCTGCTTAGACATATGGCTGTGCCTCAAACATTGGTCTTTTTCTGCTTATACCATTTGTTCATATATGCTTTCCTGCATTTTATGCTTTTTCAAGTAAACTATCTGCCAAACAAAATGAAGAATTAAAGGAGCTACATGTCCACTATATTTGGGAACTTGAGATTGAAAAGATCTAAAGAGACCAATAAAAAAGCATATTAAGAAGCAGAACTCATGATTATGGCTTTACAGTTCAGCTAAATGTATGTGCAAAGTGTGTTCAGGGACTTAGAAAATAAAATGAGCTAATGCACATAGCAGCATCTAACACAGGGCCTGGTATCTGTATCAGGCCCTCAACAGAGGCTGGTTGGAGCTGAGTCCTCATAAAGTATTGTGTGTAAATCATTTCAGCAAAACCCTTACTTTCTTGAGTAACTCATTTGCAGAAGATAAACTTTATTGCTCAAAGTTCACTGATCAATGTGAAGGAAAGTTAATAAAGAAAAGCAGAACAAAGAAGGCAACCTCAGTCAACTGGGTTCCTTTTCTATATCCAGAAACATAAACAGTGACTAGGCAGCTTTTGCGTTGTGTGAAGCAAGAGGAGAATATCTGTCTTTAAAATAAATGTGCCACAATTTTGAATTAATGGAAGTTCCTCCTAAGGACCTATATTTTTATTTATCTGTTTAGAAATATACACATCTATTTCTAATTGTATGATTCTACAGGAATTTGAAATAAAATGTTTTTAAAGAAGTAAGAACATCACTGCCTTCTTAATTCCTTGGTAATAGTTTTCTTCTTGAGACTAATTTTATTTTATCTGGCTTTAAAAATTTCTTTTGATATTATCATCTCCTAGTTACCACTCTCTCACTAATTATTGCAATTGCAATAGCATTGGCCCAGAGTAGAAGCCAAGGCATGAGAAGATGAAGCTTCTAGTCCTGGATCAGATGTTCATTACCAGTGTTACCCTGGGCAATTTACTTCAAGGACTCTCAGTTTTCACAACTGCAAAATGAAGAAGAGCTTAGAGAAAGAAAGTAATTTCAAATGATTGTTCCCAAGGACAAAATAGTTCCAGACTAAGTATAACATTGCCTTATTTTGTGTCTGCACTGTTTTCTAAACATTGTGAAGGATTTGAGAGATAAGATACTTCTTCCATGGCATTAGGTCCTATAATCAACAAAGATTTAGTATATCTTCTCTTTTTATTGACTCAGGGTAAAATGTCCAGGGAATCTTCAGCGGGTTCTTTGCATTTTTTCAGTCTCTTATCTTGCTTCTCAATCCTCTGATATCTGAAGGTTTTCACTTTAACTTTGGTAGCAAAATGTCTTAGCATCTTCTGCTTTATTCCTTCTCATTTATATTCCTCCTACCTTGGCCTTTATAAATTCTAAGTCTTGTGAAGGCAAGAGGGAAACACAGCAGGGAGCAAGGGTATCTACTGAACACCTATCTACAAAGAGGAGGTTTGGGGAAATGCCATGTGTAGAAATTTCAAGTAGTATAATCTCTCTCTCTGTAACTCCCTGGATTCACAATCCAGTCTCCTGAGACAGACAGCAACGCTAGTGCTATGATCCTTTAAGGATGAGATTTACCACATCATACTCCACTGCTGTAAAAAAGGATCTCTTGATAGATTTTTTTTTTTCCTTTTTAGGAAACAATAGCTGATTACTTACTACTCTTGAGTTGAAATTCAGTACTTGAAGCCAATCAGATTTAATCAACACTACTTCCTGTGAGCTGGTGTAAGACCCATCATGCACCATGCACAAATCCCACACACGCAGGGAGGGCTCACTCCACGAAGACCATGAGACAGAGACCGCTGCAATCAGGCAAGAGGAGTTTTATTCCAGCATGCTGGGGTCACTTAGTCTCCTGGACAGAAGCGACCCCGAGCTTACAATACAAGCACCTTTTATACAGTTTTTCTGAACAGATCTTTGTGACGGGATGAGTTGTTGGTTATCTGTGGCGCCTTTAGATTTATGGGTAGACTTTAGCATGGTACCCTGATAGATTTGTGGTGCCTTTAGATTTACAGGTGGGCTTTAGCAGGCTGGTACCCCAATAAGGAGCAGCGCATTTCTCAATTGTTTATCTTCCCCGGGCTCTGGCCAGGTGGCCTTTAGATAAGGAACTAGTCAGTTCCTGGAACTGGTGGGGGTCATTCCCTTCCTGGAATGTTTAGTGTGCTCGGGCCCACTTGACCTTTGTATGGCCCCTTAGAAGCTACTTTACTTAAAATGTTTTTAGCAAGCATTTGTTACTAAACTGCATATATTAAAGTTATATTTTTCTACAATTCCCCTACAATTTCCTACAATTCCCCTACACTGGTAGAAGTAGAAAGCTCCTGTTTCTTACTATGTTCAAGCATCTTCTTTTAGTGATTCCATTTTCATTTCAATGTGGCAATCGGTCTGATAAATATGACAAAAGATTATAGCTTTCATTCTGAATTTGTATGCTAGTTATGTTCTAGTTTCAAATCTTCCACTTGCTTACTATAAAATACAACTTTCTAAAGAGACATTTTTTAGTTTCATTTTTTGAAAGTTGGAGAAAACTTGATTCTCCCTTTTTTCTCCCTCTTCTGCCTCCTTTTTCTAACTCTCTTCACTTGAGGAGGTGGCTGTAGAAACAGTTGTGTAATCAACTATTTTACATGTGGCAAGTCCTTATTTGTTATTTGTCAATGATTTCCTGAGTGAATGTGTGTATGGTGCTTTGACATGCTGAGTACTTGGAACTGAAGAAGCAGTCTGAGAACCAAAGTCTCTCTGACCTTCTCCTGAACCCCACTGCCTCTCTCAAAGCATAGAGAGGAGCTTTCTCTGAAGTCCCTTATCTGATTAAGGGAAGTTCCTCCAGATGGGAAGCAGTTGCCTTGGGCCCCCTTCCTGTAATCTCATCAAACAGAGAAGATAACTCTCAGGAAAGAAGACTGGAGTTGATACCACACTCAGGGCCCAGAGGAACTTTGTCCCAGGCTATTGTCTGTTCTTCAGGCTCATTTATCTCCCCTAAAAATCATTTACTCTTCCTCTAAAATTGCCTTCATCTCCCACTGCCCTCTCCCCTAAGAAGATGATATTTAAGCTTCAACCCTCTGGCCCTTCTTTGAGTTTCACATTTTGTGTGACTCTTGTGCTCTTGCATGTTAATAAACTTATATGCCCTTTCTCCTGTTAATCTATTGTCAGCTTGTTTTATAGACTCAAACTCTCCACCTTTGGGGGAGGGGAGAAAAGTTCCTTTTGCTCTGACAAATGGATTACTAGATTTTGCTTCTATAACTAATTTTCCTTAACTTCGTGATAACTTCTAAGTTGACCAAATTAATTTATTCAACATTTATAAAAAAGAATATACAAAAAAATTATTCTAGTGCTAGGATATGAGTAGAAATCAGCCCACTAAATGATTATAATACCAAAGAAGTGTGAAGAAAACTTACATACAACCATCCATCAATAAGACACCATTATATATAGATGGCTGAAAATTAATGGAAAAGAAGTTATATGAGTAAAGTGATTGAGATAAAGAAAACTGAACTATGTGAATGTAAACAAAAAGAGAAGGGAGTTGAAAAGAGAAGAGATTGATGACAGTGATTTTCCTATCCTTTGACAAAGTAGGTTAGCTGATTATGATTAGGGGTGTATCTCTGTTTCTAGGAGTAATCGGTTCAGCCAAGGATAGACTATCCCCACCCTCTGCCCATGACCTTTCATCAGAACCTGCTGAACTCATTGAAAGTCAGAGTCGAACTTTTGAAGGTACAACTAGGAAATATCTTGGCAATTAGAAATCAGTCTAATTTTCCTTAAAATTCCACCCATTGTTCAAATCCAGATTCAAATGTGAATCTTTCTCATTAACTATTGATCTCCCTCTGAATATCCATAGTATTTTAACAACTATATTTTGCTATTGCTTAGACCACTTGTGTGTTTGGCATAGTTACTGTCATAGTAAATATTAATAATATCCAACATTTTTACAATGGTTCATAGGAGCAGAAACAAATTGGGTCCCACTACCTGAATGCAGCTTATAGATATACCTTGTTGGTCCACACTACTTTTAATTGTATTGAATCAATTGCCAACATTTTAAAATAGAATATTTTATGCAAAAATACAGATTTCTAGTATTTTCAAGAAGTTGGATAATCTGGCAACACAGGGTTCCTATTGTCAGTTTGGGGATTGTTTCATGATTGATTTTCAGTGATCGAAGTTTATTCTTATTTTAACACGACAAAAACAGGTTTGGTATATAGAGTAGTTATTCAATACATAAAGCAATTAAAGACTAAGAGGTTAATAAGAAAACTATCTAAGGTCAAATGATTAGTCAACAATAGAACATACTTCTGGCTTCATCTTCCAGTTCTTTATTCAGTGATGCCATATCTAGGAAATAAAATAACAATTATTTCTAAAGTCTTCAAATTTCAATTAAAATAAGAGTTGACAAGTTTGGTTGATTTTTTTAAAAACATTTTTAAAAATCAGATGTGTCAACTTTTACAAAAATCCTTCCTGGGATTTTGATTGGGAAGGCCTTAAATCTATTCAACAGTTTAAAGAGAATTAACTTTTTAAAAATATTGAGTTTTCCAATCCATAAACATAGCATATCTCGTCTTTTAGTTCACTCTTCCTTAATGTGTCATAACAGTGTTTCATAATATTTTTTTTTACTTTTAATGGTTTTATGTTTATTTCCTTGTAAACAGCTGTACTCTCTGAAATTCAAGCATCTTAAAGAATAATTTTTTAAAATAACCTTTAAATAGTACCCATCTGTGAAGAAGTCCCAGGAAAATGTTACTCATAGATTCAAATTACCCTGAGACATTAACAGACTGGATCCAGTTCTTGTTATTTTAACACATGGAATCTCCTTTTAAACTGTGGACTCATGACTGTGGCTGCCTAACACACATGAAAGGTAAGAGTAGATATGGGAAACTTTTTTCTATAAGCATTCAGAAAAATAAAAAAAGAAAATTATCTATTTTTCATTCTGTCCCATTGTCCTGAAGGAATCTTCTCTTAATAAAATTTTTGATTAATTTGGTGTATGTATAGTTACATAAGTGTGACAGGATAATCATAAGTTTCTAACAATAGTTACCAGGATTTTAATATTCACTGCCTGAAGCATAAAATTCTTTCCCCATTTCTTCTTGCCTTAAATAATTGTATAGACTCTGTAGTTGTAACAGACAGATTTTTTTTCACCCTGTCAAGTTTTTTTTTTGACTTGAGTGCTCTTATGGAGTTTAACTCACTAGGTCCAGGAAACGATCATCTTAAATATTTGTTTCTAACATTGTGAAACAGTTAACCTGGTAACAGCAAATACCAGACAACTCTTGAGCTAGCTCAACTCTGTTTTGTTGTTATTGGGAGAAAACTCTGACGATCAATACTAGCAGTGGTGGGAGCTGTTTCCTTCTCTAGATTAGCTGGAAGAGAGCCAAGTGGGGTGGCCCTTCACCTCCCAGAGATTGACCCAGACACACATCTCTATGTGGTCAGGGCCTGATGCTTTCTCACAGGGGTAGGGCCATGTGCACTGTGTCCTCTGCACAGACCCAGACTTTCACAGTGAGATGCATTTTCCCACTACTGAAGGTGGCAAAGACTTTATTGATTTTCCTCGAAATATAGAAGATATTTTATGTCACACTGCTCACAGGAGAGGCCCCCACGCTTCCATTGTCTCTCTTTAGTTTTATTTTTTATTAATTTTTAATTTTTAAAAAATTTATTCAATGTATTGGTTGTTTTCTTTTTGTTCAACTTATTTCTAGGTATTTCACAGTTTTATGCTATTTTAAAGGATATTTTTATTTTAATTTCTGACTATTCATTGTTTGTATATAGAAATTCTGTAGAGTTTTGTAAATTGACTCTGCATCCTGTGAATTTGCTACTTTCACTTATCAGTTCTAGCATCTTTTTTGTAGATTTCTAATAGTTTTTTGCATACATGATCATGTCATCTGTGAATAAAGATGATTTTATTTTTTGTTTCCTAATCTTTATGCATATTATTATTTTTTCTTGTGTTATAACACTGGCCAGTAAAATGTTTAGTAAAATTAATTATTGTTGCACAGGACATCCTTACTTTATTCATGACCTTGACAGGACAGTACTTATTCTTTCAGCAGTAAGAATAATGGTAACTGTAGAGCTAGGGCTGGGTCTGGAGCTCACAGACCCCTCAAGCCCATTCACAAACCCTTCACATGCAGGTCTATAAGCTAGGTAACTGGACAAAATGGTCCTTGGAGCCTTGGCTGAAGTAGGAATAGTCTTTATTCAGCACACACAACACTAGGAGCTAGGCAGTGCAAAGGAGAAACTCAGAAACTCAATTGCTACAGGCAAAGTCCAAAGGAAAACTAAGCAGCTGCCAGCAGAGTAAACATGCTCTATTTTTAGATGCGATCTCTGCCAACCAGGACTGCTTCACAAACTCAAGAACACACAATAGCAACAAAACTAAAAAGATACTTGGTGAACATGCGCACTAACTCCACCCACACACAACTTGTTTACAAGAAATGTGCTGCTCGACTCCCAATCAGACCTGAGCTGAGGGAGCCTGACTAAATTATTCTGCTTTCCCCATAGTAACTGTAGGTTTTTCATAGATTCCTCCAATCAGGTTGAGAAAATTAACCTCTAATCCTAGTTTGTTGAGACTTTTAACTCTCATTTAATCTAGGGCTGATTTAATCCCTACTCCTAAAGAGATCCTCTCTCAGGATTGTATTCATGACTCATGTATTATGAGGTTTTTCTTCTCTGGCTGGCAGGAACATCAACTATTTCCATCCATATATGTGCCCAGGAATTGTTTAGTTTCCTTTTTTCCCCATTGGCTCTTTCCCTGGATTTTGGAACTTTATTCTCATGCACATTCAGATCAGTACTCAGCCAGATGTGGAGGAATCTTTCTGGAGATCTATGGAGCTTTCTCTGTGTGTAGCTCCCTCCTCTCTGGTAGTTTACCCAACAAATTCTATTAAACACGGCTTCCTGAATGCTGGTCCCCTTAACTCCTTCACTGAGTCTCCTTAACTCAGCAGGACTGCTGGGCTCTGTTTGAGCTCCATCTTTTGTGTGGCTACTTGGAAAGTGCTTCTTTCTAAGAAAGAGGTAAGCATTTTCTTCGAGATCTACATTATCATACTGAGTGTCTAGTTGCCTAGTATCGAGCTACATTATGAGCTCACCTTTTATGTAGATTGAGTAAAAGAAAACCAGTGTTGCATGACATGAGAGCCCTCCAACCGACCTATGTGGCTTTTTGAAATTCCCATTATTAACAACTTTTCTTTGTGGTAAGACATTTAATCTAAAGAAGTGCTTTATTTTCTATTTTTCTGTATTTGTTTTTAACCTGTGAAGGGCATTCCTATAGAACATTAATATAAAATGGCATGTCAGACAACTTTATCTTTGGTTAATTTTAATTAACTACTCTCTTGTAGTTAATTAAAGCCCTGGATAAAGTACTGAAACTTTATCTTAATTAGAGTTTGGGCAAAGGAGAATTCTGCAGTATGTATTCTTAATTGGTTTATGCAGCAAAGAGTTGATTATATGGTATGTTACTTGGATCAAACAGCACAAGCAAAAGGTTGGGAAGGGTTGGGAAGGGTGGGGAGGGTGGACAGACAGCAGGTAGCAGAACACTTTCAAACAGCAGAGGAGAAATTGAGAGAAAAGACACTGAAGTTTGACTGCTGTTGTGGATTGAATTCTGTCCCCCCTTTCAAAAAGATGCTTTCAGAAAGTTATGAGGTCCTAACCCCTGGTAATTGTGAATGTAACCTTATTTGAAAATAGGGTCCTTGCAGATGTAATTACTTAAAATGAGGTCATATTGGAATGGGGTGGCCTTTCCTCCAATCTGACTGATGTTCTTATAAGGAGGCTAGACACAGGAGACCCACAGGGAAGACAGTCACGTGAAGATGGAGACAGAGGTTGGAGTGACGCAGCATAGGCCAAGGAACTCCAAGTGCTGACAGCAACCACTAGAAGCTAGGACCAGGCAAGGAAACATCTTCCCCCAGAGCCTTCAGAGAGAGCACGGCCCTGGTGATACCTTGGTTTTGGACTTACAAGCTCCAGAATTGTGAGGTAAAAAAACACCTGTTGTTTAAGCCACCTGGTTTGTGGTGCTTTGTTATGGAAGCTCTAGGAAATTAATAAACCTGCCCAAATTTGAAACTTGGCTTTGCTACCTACTGTTCTGTAATCTTGGGCAATTATTTTAGTTTATCTAAACTTTAGTTTCTTCAATTGTAGGAAAGGAAGGAAGGAAGGAAGAGAAAGAGGATAATTATAGTACCAACCTTATAGGGTGAGTATGAGAATTAAATAAAATAATGTATGTCAAATACTTAACATTGTGGCTGGCAAGTGGTAAGCATTTAATACATGTTAGCTAACTTTAGCTTGAAGGGCAAAAAACAACAAAAATAAATCTTACTTTAAAATATGCCTATTGTAGACCCTGATAATTACAATGCTGAAGTTACAGGATTAGGGTGATTTTATGTAATAAGTTAACAGTTAGGTGGTCCCCTTATTTACTCTTCCTATGCAGTCAGTTCAGGGATATAAAAATGAAATAATAAATCTATTAATCTGTCCGTGTGTGTATATTCTCTAATGATTTGTTCAAATAACCAATTTCAATGGTTTCCAAAATGAAAGCCAAGTGTTAGCCATTTAGCACTGAGTATTTTTTTTCCCATCTGTTTCAAAACTTAATTTTATGTTAATACCTTATGGATCTGATATTGCTTTTCCTTTCTTTTTCAAAAATATTTTGCAGGTCCTTTAAAAATGACATAAATACCTTATTCAAATTACCTATTATTATATGCCTTAGAGTAGAGCAAGTCTGGACATACTGGAAATAATTGAACCAAATGTTACTCTGGAAGCGCAGGTTAACTTAAAGAGAAGTCAGAGAGAGAAAATGAGGTCACTTTTTTTTTCAGGTCTTACCAAAATGAGATTTTTTTCATCCAGAATTGTATTCTGGTATAATGGCATCTGAACTGTGGGTGTCAAAGACACAGAAAAGTATTGCGATAGTGGAGTATTTCTTAGTATTAGAAGATTTCAGTGCCCCTTCTAATCCTCACTACAGGCTCCCTAGCTTCTCTTTCCATTCACCTTTACACGTGGGTGGAGTGTGCATGCATATACATGCCTATGCTCCCACACACACTAAGTCTACCCAAATCCTTAACTGCTTAATCCAAAAACAACTGACAAAGAGGTTATAGAAAGGAATAGGTGACTATTAGAAGTAGGAGGATGATTGTAAAAATCATTATATGTTAACAATAATCTACAATACAGAAAAGTCAAGAAGGGACAGACTAGGAGGACAGTCAGAAAAAAAAAGTTTTCAAAAGATTCAAAATCAGCATGTGCATGGCAGCATCTTCCTGATTATTTTCTCTATCACACATTAACATACAAATGAATATGCCCATACATATGCATGAAAAGATATGCCTCATGCCCTTGTGAGAGAGTTAAGAAAAAAGAAAAATGTCAAATTTTTTGTTTGCATCTAATCAGTATCAATACAATCATCCTCAAAACTTGCCTCTACCTAAAAGAGAAGCCGAGAAAAGACACATTTTAATAAATGCTCTTTTTTCTAATCCACCATTTTAGGACAGTCATAAACTGAGTCTCAAGGGTTGAACCTGTACTGCAAATATGTTTTGTGTGGCTTGCACAGTTTTTAGTCTTTGCTGCAAAAAAGAGGATTTTATGTAGAACACTGGGGTCTAATTTCCACCTAGTGATTTCCCCTGTTAGTCAGAGAATCCACTCTTTGCTTACCATATTCCCACCTAGTTGGTTACATTTATTTACGTTTCTTACCTAGTCATTGCTGACATTTATGTTTGTGACTTCTCCTCTATACCATCAAAAAGGAGATCTTACAGTGCAACAATTACCCAGTGGTACTCTAGCAACCCTAGAAAGAAACACTAGAGTTTTTAAAACTTTCTGTATTTGTTCACTCATCCACTCAACTATCATACAAGAACAACCATGCCAGTTGTTAGAAGAGTGGTGAACAAGATCCACTACAATCTCCTGGTTTTGTTGCCTGTGCCCTTTCAAATACAAACCACTTAAAAGTCAAATGTGGCTGGAAATGGAAATCAGTTTTTATTCAGGAATACCAGTGACCTGGGGAGAGATGTTAGGCCAATGCATCTCTCCCAAAACCTGAAGGAGACTGGCCAGACTAAAGCCATCTCAAAGACTCAGATTCACTGAAGGGTTTTTAAGGAGCGGGTTGAGGGAATGGACTTTGGGAAGTGAAAAGTAGGAGGTGGGGAGGAATGAGCCATGGGGGCTCCTGCAAGGAACCAGGTGCAAGGTCATGCCCAAGGCTCTGTCTGATTTCTGCTGTCATCCTTTTTTTGGGGGGGGGACTGGTAAGGGGATCGGAACCCTTGGCTTGGTGTCATCCGCACCACACTCAGCCAGTGAGCTCACTGGCCATCCCTATATAGGATCCCAACCTGCGGCCTCGGTGCTTCCAGCGCTGCTGCGCCCCCAAGTGCCGCACTCTCCCGAGTGAGCCACGGGTTCGGCCCCTGCTGTCATCCTTGATGTTATCTCAGGTCCTGCTGGAGGGGTGGAATCAGCATGGCTTTATTGATGTCTTCCTTGGTTTCCCAGGGTCTGGATAGCAGTGTGAGTCTGCAGCTCTAGGCTGACTGGAAAACAACTTTACATTCATGTACATAATGTCATCTTGCCCCATAACCAAGGTTCAAAATATCAACTAACCATGGGAAAAGAGGGAACTCAGAGAAATGCATACCAAGAAAAAACTGTCTTTTATTTATTTATTTATTATTTTATTTTATTATTATTTTTTTTTATAAATTTTATTTTGTCGATATACATTGTAGCTGATTATTGCTCCCCATCACCAAAGCCTCCCTCCCTTCTCCCTCCCCCCTCCCCCCCCACAATGTCCTTTCTGTTTGCTTGTTGTATCAACTTCAAATAATTGTGGTTGTTATATCTTCTTCCCCCCCCCCCCGGTTTGTGTGTGTGTGTGTATGTGTGTGTGTGAATTTATATATTAATTTTTAGCTCCCTCCAATAAGTGAGAACATGTGGTATTTCTCTTTCTGTGCCTGACTTGTTTCACTTAATATAATTCTCTCAAGGTCCATCCATGTTGTTGCAAATGGCAGTATTTCATTCGTTTTTATAGCTGAGTAGTATTCCATTGTGTAGATGTACCACATTTTCCGTATCCACTCATCTGATGATGGGCATTTGGGCTGGTTCCAACTCTTGGCTATTGTAAAGAGTGCTGCGATGAACATTGGGGAACAGGTATACCTTCGACTTGATGATTTCCATTCCTCTGGGTATATTCCCAACAGTGGGATGGCTGGGTCATATGGTAGATCTATTTGCAATTGTTTAAGGAACCTCCATACCATTTTCCATAGAGGCTGCACCATTTTGCAGTCCCACCAACAATGTATGAGAGTTCCTTTTTCTCCTCAGCCTCGCCAGCATTTATCGTTCATAGTCTTTTGGATTTTAGCCATCCTAACTGGGGTTAGATGGTATCTCAATGTGGTTTTGATTTGCATTTCCCGGATGCTGAGTGATGGCCAACAGACATATGAAAAAACTGTCTTTTAAAAATTTGCCTGCAGACCATGTAATTTTAGGTCCCAACATGGTTTCACTCCTGCTCACTCCAACAGTTTCACGGAGCTTGTAATCTAATGGGTTAAGCTGAATATGTAAATAAGCAATTATTATAAAATGTGATAAATGCACATGTGAGAAAGTATAATAAATGCACTTGCAAGGTACTCTGAGCCTATGGAGGAGCATATAAGCCAGATTTGAGAGGACCAATAAAGACTTTCTATAAAAGTGTAATTTAGTTGATACCTTAATGAATGTCATTAAGTTTATACTGAAAGAGCGATTTGCAGATAGATAGTCAGGTGAAGAGGCATGAGGGAGAGTTTTCCTGGTAGAGAAAATAACATGTACAAAGACTTGGAGATGAGAGAGAGATTGGTGAACTTGAGAAAAATACAATGAGTTAACATTGTCTAGAATGTTAATTATAAGGCATAGTGACTTGAATGATTATATAAAGATGATAGGTAGTTGTATTAGTCCATTCTGTGTTGCTATAACTGAATACTTGGGACTGGGTAATTTATAAAGAAAAACGAAACTTATTGCTTACAGTTTCTGAGGCTAGGAAGTCCAAAGTCCACCTGGTGGTGGTGACAGTGACCCAGCATTCTCACATTGCAAGATGGTGGAAGCAGAGAGAGAGCAGAGAGAGAGACAGACAAACTCTCCTCTTTTAAAATCCTTGGAACCACACCCCTGACCACCATTTTTAATCCATTCACTACTGCACACGGTCCTACAATCCAACCACCTCTTCAAGGCTCCACCTTTCAATTACCATAATAGGATTTTCCATCCTCTTAACAGTCACAGTGGGGGCTAACTTTCCAATACATAAAACTTGGGGAACACAGTTCAAGCTCCAATGAGTTCTGGGGGGACATAACTCAATCCACTACAGTAGTTAAATATTATGAAGAATCTTAAGCACTATATTATAGAGTTTGAATTTTAGCCCAAGAGTTATGAGGAGCCATTAAACAGTTTTAAGCAGATAAGTGATATGATTAGTTTTGAATTTTAGAAAATTTACTTTTGTTGTTATGCAGAAAATAGATTGAAGGAGTCCAAGACTGGAATGGGAAGTTCAGTCAGTCATAAGCCTGATGGTGAGACATGATGATGACTTCAACCAGGGTGCTGTTAGTGGTTTTGGAGGCAGTGAATGGATGTGAGAACTTCTTGGGGTGCAGAGTTAATTGGATTGGATAATGGGGCATGTGTAGGCAGGGAGGAGTAAAATTCAGAGTTGGGAAGATTAACTTTAGATAGGATGACATACAATTCTGATGTAGCACGCAGAATGGGTATGATTGGAGTCAGTTTGAAGGCAATCGGAAGCATGGTGAATTCCCATCTATAGACTTCTACTTTCTCTGGAAAGTGGGAGGTAAAGCTTCCAGCTGAAAGTGAGGAGAAAAATGATTGGATCTGGGACTTGAGATAAATAGAGAAAATTGGCATAGTGAAAAATCAGCGTATTGAGAGCTGCAAAGCTAACCACAAAGGAATTTCCAGGAACACTTGAGGGTCCAATTTAGGCTGTATACTACCAACTTATGGCAGAACCAGATTGTGTGTTTTTTATTTTGCGTGTGTGTGTTTAGCAGTATTCAGACACGTAGATATGGAAAAGGCAGTTAATTCGATTCATTGAGACCTCAGAGTTTGGTCTACAGAAGGATAATTTAGAAAGAGATTTGAGATATTAATAAGAGATTTTTATAATGATAAACTTACTAATATACACTAAAGAGGAAAGGAAATGAAGACAAGAGGAGAAAGCAGAAGGGTCAAATCACTGCAGGCCCCTGTGCAAAAAATTGAAAATATTTGAGTAAGATGAAAGAAGCACAGAAATGTGATCAGAAAATAAAGGTCTGTAAGGAAGATTGTTGACATAGACATCCCCAGTTAGTGAACAAGTCCAGGGTATGGCCCACAAATTTCTGTGGATGCCTACAGTAGGGTAAAGACAAAGGTCCCTGGAAATATAAAAGTGAATGAATTTGGAGTCCAGAGTGTTGGATGGGTCAAGAGGAAGTTGAAGTCATTAGAATCGTGGCAGGTCTTGGGGATGAAGAAGAAAACACTGAGCAGAAGAGGAATCTGATAGATGATACAAAAATGAGAGTGAGGATTACATAGACAAGTGACATGAACTTTAAGGAAACAAGGAACATGAACTTTAGGGAAACCTTTATATGGAAGAATAATGTTCTGAAAAGGGCAATAGAGAATGAGAAAAACATGGGTATATGGTGAAAGAGTTTTTTAGAATTTCTGGATAACAACCTTATTTCATTAACAATGCACACAACTATTTCACTACATTCTGTTTTCCACTTTATCAACATACACATTTATTTATGTTGACTTACACATAGATCTATGTATTCATGTAGATGATTTCATAATTGTTTTACTCTTAGGAGTGGAGTGTCACATATCAGTGATAGGATGCCAAAATGCATGTCCTGTCATGATTCTTGAAGTTTAATGTTTCTAGTGTCCTAATTCCCCTCATGGCCATTGCAATTTCCTTGTGGTCACAAACCAGTCCACATTGTCACTATGGTGCTAGAAAGAAGATTGAAGCTAACAGTTTTGAAAATGTGTTTTGAATAAGATAATGAGGCTTAAAAATGTGATTTTGCAATATTTATCCTTTGAAATAATCTAAAGGGTTTTTACCATCCAATTTATTATGCTAAGTTAATTGTTTCTGTGATAAAAAGATCTCCCAAAGGAAATAGTCGCTTGTCTGAATAAATTCAGTGAAGCCCAAACTGTACATTTTGGCTTCACTTCACAGGTTGCGAAGAACCTCAAATGTCAAAGCAAATTTTTATTCCCAAATAAGTGAGAAAAAGTCAAAGATGACAGAATCAGTTCCAGCGCCTGCAGGGTGTACCAATTAATAAATGCTCCATGGTGATATTCTAACCTGCTATCAGTGATGTCAAGCAATTTGAATTCATCTAGGAAGATGCTACCATTTCCTGGCATAAAACTATAAGGAAAAGGTTGCATGCGATGACTAATACATTAACTCCCCTAACCCAATTATTATGCAATGTACATATGTATCAAAACATCAGTTTGTACCCTGTGAGTATGTATAACTACAATGTGTACAGTTTAAGGAAACTGTAGGGGAAAGGTAAGTTATCCCTCTAATCACACATGCATTTATTTAATCAATCAATTAATTTCTTTTACAGTGATTTGTATGTAGTTCTGGGGTAGAGTGCATTGTGTCAATACATGCATATACTGAGCAATGATTCACTTAGGATAGATAGCATAGTTTTGCACCCATTGGTCCAAATTTTTCCTCCCCACCCCCACCCCTGTCTCTGATAACTACTATTCTACTCTCTATTTCTGTGAAAACCACTTTTTTTTTGTAGATTCCACATATAAGTAATATCATGCAGTATTTGTCTTTTTTGTGATTGTTTCCAGTTCTATTCACGTTGCTGCAATGATAGGATATCATTTTTTTTTAACAGTTGAGTAGTATTCCATTGTGTATGTATATCACAGTTTTTTAATCCAGTCATCTGTTGACAGACATTTAGGTTGATTCTATCTCTTGGCTGTTCTGAATAGTGCTGCGATGAACATGGGAGTGTAGGTGTCTTTTTGATATATTGATTTGAATTCCTTTGGGTATATACCCAGTAGTGGGATAGCTGGGTCCTAAGACAGACCCATTTTTAGTTCTCTGAGGAACCTCCATACTGTTTCCCACAGTGGCTGTACCAATTTAAATTTTGTCTAGTTGGTAATAGCCATTCTAAGTAGAATGAGATTATATCTCATAGTGATTTTCCCAGATGATTAGTGATGTTGAGTATTTTTTTCATGTGCCTGTTGGCCATTTATATGCCTTCCTTTGAGAAATGTCTGTTGAGGTTCATAGCCTATTTTTTAACTGGGTCTTTTTTTTTTTTTTTTTTTTTTTTGCTGTTGAGTTATTTTAAGTTCCTTATCTATTCTGGATATTAGCACCTTGTCTGAATTGTAGATAGCAAACACGTTCTCCCATTCTGTAGGTTGTTCACTTTGTTGACAGTGTCCCTTGCTGTGCAGAAGCTTTTCAGTTTGATGTAGTCCCATTTGTGTATTTTTGCTTTAGTTGCATGTGCTTTTGTAGTCTCGCTCAAAAAAGTGCTGTCCACTCCCATTTCGTGGAGAATTCCCCTGTGTTTTTTTCTAGTAGTTTCATACTTTTGGCTCTTAAATATAGTTTTTTTCATCCACTTGGAGTAGATTTTTGTGTATGTAAGAGACAGGGGTCTTGTTTCGGTCTTCCGCATGTGGATATCCAGTTTTCCCAGCACCATTTGTTGAAGAGGCTGTCCTTTCTCCATTGTATATTTTTGGCACCCTTGTCAAAAATCAGTTGGTTGTAAGTGCCTTGGTCTATTTTGGGATTCTCTATTCTGTTCCATTGTTCAGTTTGTCTGTTTTTATGCCACTATCATGCTGCTTTGGTTACTATAACTTTATAGTATATTTTGAAGTTAGGAATTGTGATGCCTCCATCTGTTTTTTCTGTTCAAGATTGCTTTAACTACATAGGGTCTTTAATGGTTCCATAAAAAATTTGAGATCATTTTTTCTAATTCTTTTTTCTTTTTTTCTATTTCTGTGTAGACATTTTCATGATGTTAATTCTTCAGACCATGAACATGGGGTAACTTTCCCTTTATTTTTGTCCTGTTCAGTTTTTTTCACCAGTGTTTTATAGTTTTCATTGCAGAGGTCTTCCACCACCTTAAGTTTACTCCTAAGAATTTTTTTTGTTGTTGTTAGCTATTGTGAATGGGATTACTTTCTTGATTTCTTCTTTGGTTATTGCATTATTGGCATATAGGAAGGCCATTGATTTTTGTGTGCTGATTTTGTGTCCTGCTACTACACTGAATTCATTTATTAGTTCTAGCAATTTTTTGGTGGAGTCTTTAGGGTTCTCTATGTATATGATCATCTCATCTGCAAAAAGGGATAGTTGACCTCCTCCTTTTCCAATTGGATGTCCTTTACTACTTTCTCTTGCCTATTTCACAGGCTAGACCTGCTAGTACTATGTTAAATATGAGTGGGGAAAGTAGTGTCTGTTTTGTTCCAAATCTTAGAGAAAAGGCCTCCAATTTTTGTCCATATAGTACGAGATTCACTGTGGTTTTGTTGTATATGGCCTTTATTGTGTTCAGGTTTACTCCTTCTATGCCTAATTTGCTGGTCTTTTTATCATGAAACAGTGTTGGATTTTATCAAATGCTTTTTCTGCATCTATTGAAAAGATCGTATGGTTTTTTTTTCTTCATTCTATTGATGTGGTGTATCACTTTTATAGATTTGCGTATGTTATTTTTCATTTTATTTTTATTTTTATTTATTTATTTATTTATTTATTTTTATTTTTTATTTTTATTTTTTTTTAAATTTTATTTTGTCAATATACATTGTGGCTGATTATTGCTCCCCATCATCAAAACCTTCCTCCCTTCTCCCTCCCCCTCCCCCCAACAATGTCCTTTCGGTTTGCTTGTCGTATCAACTTCAAGTAATTGTGGTTGTTATATCTTCTTCCCACCCACCCGGTTTTCTCTGTGTGTGTGTGTGTGTGTGTGTGTGTGTGTGTGTGTGTGAGAATTTATATATTAATTTTTAGCTCCCACCAATAAGTGAGAACATGTGGTATTTCTCTTTCTGTGCCTGACTTGTTTCACTTAATATAATTCTCTCGAGGTCCATCCATGTTGTTGCAAATGGCAGTATTTCATTCGTTTTTATAGCTGAGTAGTATTCCATTGTGTAGATGTACCACATTTTCCGTATCCACTCAATTTGGGCTGGTTCCAACTCTTGGCTATTGTAAAGAGTGCTGCGATGAACATTGGGGAACAGGTATACCTTCGACTTGATGATTTCCATTCCTCTGGGTATATTCCCAACAGTGGGATAGCTGGGTCGTATGGTAGATCTATCTGCAATTGTTTGAGGAACTTCCATACCATTTTCCATAGAGGCTGCACCATTTTGCAGTCCCACCAACAATGAATGAGAGTTCCTTTCCCTCCGCAACCTTGCCAGCATTTATCATTCAGAGTCTTTTGGATTTTAGCCATCCTAACTGGGGTTAGATGGTATCTCAGTGTGGTTTTGATTTGCATTTCCCGGATGCTGAGTGATGTTGAGCATTTTTTCATATGTCTGTTGGCCATTTGTATATCTTCCTTAGAGAAATGCCTACTTAGCTCTTTTGCCCATTTTTTAATTGGGTTGCTTGTTTTCTTCTTGTAAAGTTGTTTGAGTTCCTTATATATTCTGGATATTAATCCTTTGTCAGATGTATATTTTGCAAATATTTTCTCCCACTCTGTTGGTTGTCTTTTAACTCTGTTAATTGTTTCTTTTGCTGTGCAGAAGATTTTTAGTTTGATATAATCCCATTTGTTTATTTTTCCTTTGGTTGCCCGTGCTTTTGGGGTCGTATTCATGAAGTCTGTGTCCAGTCCTATTTCCTGAAGTGTTTCTCCTATGTTTTCTTTAAGAAGTTTTATTGTTTCAGGGTGTATATTTAAATCCTTAATCCATTTTGAGTTGATTTTAGTATATGGTGAGAGGTATGGATCTAGTTTCATTCTCCTGCATATGGATATCCAGTTATCCCAGCACCATTTGCTGAAGAGGCAGTCCCTTCCCCAGTGAATAGGCTTGGTGCCTTTGTCAAAGATCAGATGGCAGTAAGTGTGTGGGTTGATTTCTAGATTCTCTATTCTATTCCATTGGTCAGTGTGTCTGTTTTTATGCCAGTACCATACTGTTTTGGTTATTATAGCTTTGTAGTATAGCTTAAAGTCAGGTAGTGTTATGCCTCCAGCTTTATTTTTTTTGCTCAGCATTGCTTTGGCTATGCATGGTCTTTTATTGTTCCATATAAATGTCTGGATAGTTTTTTCCATTTCTGAGAAAAATGTCTTTGGAATTTTGATGGGGATTGCATTGAATTTGTATATCACTTTGGGTAGTATGGACATTTTCCCTATGTTGATTCTTCCAATCCAAGAGCATGGGATATCTTTCCATCTTCTTGTATCCTCTCTAATTTCTCTCAGCAGTGGTTTGTAGTTCTTGTTATAGAGATTTTTCACCTCCTTGGTTAACTCAATTCCTAAGTATTTTATATTTTTGGTGGCTATTGTAAATGGGCAGGCTTTCTTGATTTCTCTTTCTGCATGTTCACTATTGGAGAAAAGAAATGCTACTGATTTTTGTGTGTTGATTTTGTATCCTGCTACTGTGCTGAAATCATTTATCAATTCCAAGAGTTTTTTTGTAGAGGTTTTAGGCTGTTCGATATATAGGATCATGTCATCTGCAAACAGGGACATTTTGACTTCATCTTTTCCAATCTGGATGCCCTTTATTTCCTTCTTTCCTCTGATTGCTCTCGCTAGTACTTCCAACACTATGTTGAAGAGGAGTGGTGAGAGTGGGCATCCTTGTCTAGTTCCTGTTCTTAAAGGAAAAGCTTTCAGCTTTTCCCCATTCAGCATGATATTGGCAGTGGGTTTGGCATATATGGCTTTAATTATGTTGAGATACTTTCCCTCTATAACTAACTTATAGAGGGTCTTTGTCGAGAATGAGTGCTGAACTTTATCAAATGCTTTTTCAGCATCTATAGAGATGATCATATGGTCCTTGTGTTTGAGTTTATTAATATGGTGTATCACATTTATTGATTTGCATATGTTGAACCAACCTTGCATCCCTGGGATGAATCCCACTTGATCGTGATGAATAATTTTTCGTATGTGTAACTGTACTCTGTTTGCTAGTATTTTAGTGAGGATTTTTGCATCTAAATTCATCAAGGATATCGGCCTGTAGTTTTCTTTTTTGGTTATATCTTTACCTGGTTTTGGTATCAGGATGATGTTTGCTTCATAGAATGAGTTTGGGAGATTTGCGTCTGTTTCAATCTTTTGGAATAGTTTGTAAAGAATCAGTGTCAATTCCTCTTTGACTGTTTGGTAAAATTCTGCTGTCAGTCCATCTGGTCCTGGGCTTTTCTTTGTTGGGAACCTTCTGATAACAGCTTCAATCTCCTTTATTGTTATTGGCCTGTTCAAATTTTCTACGTCTTCACGGTTCAGTTTTGGGAGCTTGTGTGTGTCCAGAAATTTATCCATTTCCTCCAGATTTTCAAATTTGTTGGCGTATACTTGTTTATAGTAGTCTCAAATGATTCCTTGTATTTCAGATGAATCAGTTGTAATATCGCCGTTTTCATTTCTAATTTTTGTTATTTGAGTCTTCTCTCTTCTTTTTTTTGTTAGCTATGCTAATGGTTTGTCAATTTTATTTATCTTTTCAAAAAACCAACTTTTTGATTCGTTGATCTTTTGAATTATTTTTTGGTTTTCTATTTCATTCAGTTCTGCTCTGATCTTAATGATTTCTTTCCGTCTGCTAACTTTAGGTTTGGATTGTTCTTGTTTTTCTAGTTCTTTAAGGTGAAATGTTAGGTTGTTCACTTGCCATCTTTCCATTCTTCTGAAGTGAGCGTTTAATGCAATAAATTTCCCCCTCAATACTGCTTTTGCAGTATCCCACAGGTTTTGGTATGATGTATCATTGTTTTCATTAGTTTCAATAAATTTTTTGATTTCCTGCTTGATTTCTTCTTGGACCCATATGTCATTAATTTCCATGTGTTTGTATAGTTTCCAGAGTTTCGTTTGTTATTAATTTCTAGTTTTAATCCATTGTGGTCTGAGAAAATACATGGGATAATTCCAATTTTTTTGAATTTATTGAGACTTGATTTGTGACCTAATATGTGATGTATCCTGAAGAATGATCCATGTGCTGATGAGAAGAATGAATATTCTGAGGTTGTTGGATGGAATGTTCTGTAGATATCTGCCAATTCCAATTGGTCTAGAGTCTTGTTTAGATCTTGTGTTTCTCTACTGATTCTTTGCCTAGATGATCTGTCTAATATTGACAGTGGGGTGTTCAGGTCCCCTGCTATTATGGTATTAGTGTCTATTTCCTTCTTTAGGTCTAATAGAGTTTGTTTTATAAATCTGGCTGCTCCAACATTGGGTGTGTACATATTTATGATTGTTATGTCTTCTTGATGCATCAGTCCTTTTATCATTAAGTAGTGTCCCTCATTGTCTCTTTTTATGGTTTTTAGTTTAAAGTCTATTTTTTCAGATATAAGAATAGCTACTCCAGCTCGTTTTTCTTTTTTGTTTGCACGGTAAATCTTTTTCCATCCTTTCACTCTTAGTCTGTGTGAATCTTTATGGGTGAGGTGGGTCTCTTATAGGCAGCATATAGTTGGGTCCTCCTTTTCGATCCAGTCATCTAGTCTGTGTCTTTTAATTGGGGAATTTAAGCCTTTTACATTAGGAGTTGTTATTGAAAGGTGTTGATTTATTCCTAGCATTTTATTGGTTGTTTGGTTGTCTTAGGTGTCTTTTGTTCCTTGCTTTCTGATTTACTGTTTGGTTTCTGTGTTTGTTGGTTCCTTAGGTTGTAGATAGCGTTTTTGTTTGTTTGTTTTCTCTTCCTGAATGCCATTTTTATTATACTAGTGGGTATTGATTTTTCTTGGGTTTTTATGGCAGTGGTAGTTATTTTTCAGGAACCAAACCCAGTACTCCCTTGAGGATTTCTTGTAAGGGTGGGTGTGTGGTAGTGAACTCCCACAGTTTTTGTTTGTCTGAGAAATATACTATTTGCCCCTCATTTCGGAAGGATAGCCTTGCAGGGTAGAGTATTCTTGGCTGGCAATCTTTGTCTTTTAGTATTTTGAAAATATCATCCCATTCCTTTCTAGCTTTTAGGGTTTGTGATGAAAAGTCTGATGTTAGCCTGATTGGGGCTCCCTTATAGGTGATTTGACGCTTCTCTCTTGCAGCTTTTAAGATTCTCTCTTTGTCTCTGAGTTTTGCCAATTTGACTATGACATGTCTTGGAGAAGGCCTTTTTGGGTTGAATACGTTTGGAGATCATTGAGCTTCCTGGATCTGAAGATCTGTGACTTTTCCTATACCCGGGAAGTTTTCTGCCACTATTTTGTTGAATATGTTTTCAATGGAATCTCCATTTTCCTCCCCTTCTGGAATACCCATGACTCGGATATTTGAGCGCTTAAGGTTGTCTGATGTCTCTCTCAGATTTTCTTCAATGTCCTTGATTCTTTTTTCTTTCTTTTTGTCTGCTTGTGTTATTTCAAACAGCCCATCTTCAAGTTCAGAGGTTCTCTCTTCAACTTCGACAAGCCTGCTGGTTAAACTCTCCGTTGTGTTTTTTATTTCGCTGAATAACCTCTTCAGTTTAGCAAGTTCTGCTACATTTTTTTTCAGGACATTGATTTCTTTGTATATTTCCTCTTTCAGATCCTGTATACTTTTCCTCATTTCATCATGATGTCTAGCTGTGTTTTCTTGTATCTCATTCAGTTTCCTTAGAATTATCACTCGAAATTCCTTGTCAGTCATTTCAAGGGCCTCTTGTTCTACAGGGTCTAGAGTTTGAGATTTATTAACTTTTGGTGGTGTACTTTCTTGATTTTTTGTATTTCTGGTATCTTTTTTTTTTATGTTTGTTCATTGTGGCAGGGGGTTTCACAGTCCACCGGTTTGAGACTAATGAATAACTAGGATGTTGCTGTGGTTGCCCATTTCGTATGGCTACCTCCGTGGCTGCTCAGTTGGCCTCTAGTGCCTTGTGTGTGTGGTTGCCTCGGGTCTTGGGCTTCTCCGGGGAGCCACCTTTCTGGTCAGCTTGGACTCTGCTGGGCTGGTGGATCACATACCACAGGGTGTGTGATTGCTGTTGAGCTTTCACTTCCTGTGCAGGACTTCTCCCTGTTCCGTGTGCTCTGGCCCAGGCTGTTGGATCGTGCAGTGGCGACCCCACCGGGTGTGTGGTTTCTGTCGAGTCTTCGCCTCCCTGGCCGCACGTCTCCCCACTCTGTGAGCACTGTGCTGGGCTGGGGCGTGTCTTCTGCAACCCTCGTCTATCAGCTGGGCCTTCAAGACCCTGCTCGGCACCGCCTCACCCAGGAAGTCTACCAGGTTTCTGCTAGGCACAGATGACCGGTCGCTCTGGGTGCCTTTGTAGCACTGTGTAGATCTTTCTCGGTACTTGTTCACCTTTGTATCCCCCCGGTATAAACCGAGTCTAGCGCCCGCCTGCAGCCAGCTCTCCAGCAGGTTCAAGCGGACCTGGGAACTCTCCTACCACACTATTCCCAACCAGAAATTGGTTAGGCTTTTTTCTGAACTGGTGGCTGCAGAGATGTTATCTGCCTCCCAGTAACAGGAAGTTTACTGGGGGCCGGAGTCCAGGGTGTGGTGGAGTGACAGTCGGCCCGCCCGTACTTCCTTGCCCTCCCGACACTGGCCGGGGACGCCCCACGCTACCAACCCGCCAGAGAACCGTGGAGGGAGTGGGAGGGGAGTCCGGCCCACAGGCTCCAGACAGCCCCGCGCTGGGCCAAGCAAGTGGGAAGGCTCAGTGACGGCCGAGCCGGGCGGAGCTGCTAGCACCTGGGAAAATGGAGGCAGCCCCGTGGCGGTGAGTGGCCAGGTGATGCAGGCGGGAGCCGGGTGGGTGTCAGCCCCCCAAACAGGGCTTGTCCAGGGGTCACTCACAGGGTTTTGCCAGGTCGGGTGCTCGCTCTCTGCCTCTGGTTTGCCACCTTTCCCGTTCTCGGCTGCTGCCGCCACGGGCTGTTCAGTCGCAGCGCGGCTCGGGCGCTCCCAGGAATCTTCTTTAATGCCGGCCTGAAACCTCGAATCCTGAATAGGGCAGCTGGCCGCCTTCAGCGCGGCCCCGGCCTCCGGGACCCTGTCTACGTCCACAGCTGCCCTGGAGCCATGTTCCCTGTTTCGAGACTCGCTTTTGCAGCTAAGAAACAGTTCTTTTCCTGCTCCACACTTCAAAGCTGTTGCCTGTAAATGAGGCAACCTCTCCTGCCGAGGTCAGAGTGGCGGTCACCCCCCACGACCGGCCACCAGCAGCGGTCCTCCCTTAAGAGATGGCAAGAGGAAGGTCCACAAGTTTCCCAGCTGCCTGAGGCCCAGTGGCCGCCTTTTCCACCTCAGCTACTCCACGCCAGCCGCCGCAGCCACCGCCATCTTGAAACCTCCGGGAAAGCTTTTAAATACTACAATCATCATCACTCATTATTAATCTGATTAGGTTTTCTAGTTGTTCATGATTCAACCTGGGTAAGTTGTATGTGTCTAGGAATTTATCCATATCTTGCAGGTTTTCCAGTTTGTTTGCATATAGTTGTTTGTAGCATTCTCTTATGATTTTTATATTTATGTAGTATGAGTTGTAATGTCCTCTTTTTCATTTCTGATTTTATTTATTTGAGTCTTCTCTCTTTTTTTCTTCATTAGTCTAGCTAAAGGTTCATCAATTTTGTTTATCTTCTTGGAAAACCAACTCTTTGTCTCATTAATCTTTTGCATTTTTTTTATATCTCTAATTCATTTATTTCTGCTGTGATCTTTGTTATATTTCTCCTTCTACTGATTTGGGGGTTTGGTTTCTTCTTGTTTTTCCAGCTTCTTGTGGTGTAAAATTAGGTTGTTTATTCAGTCTTTCTTCTTTTTTGATGTAGGTATTTATTGCGTCTTTTTAAAAAAATTTTTATTATTTATTTATTTTTTAAATTTTCTTTTGTCGATATACATTGTGGCTGATTATTGCTCCCCATCACCATGTCTCCACAGATTTTTGATTTCGTTGTGATTTCTTTTTTGACCCATTCATTGTTTAGGAGCATGTTATTTAATTTCCTTGTATTTGTACAATTTCTAGTGTTCCTTTTCATGTTGATTTCTACTTTTATTCCATTGTGGTAGGATAAGTTAGTTGATATGATTTCATTTTTCTTAATTTGTTGACACTTGTTTTGTGTTCTAACATATGGTCTATTCAAGAGAATGTTCCATGTGCTGCTAAGAAGAATGTGTATTCTGCAGCTGTTGGATGAAATGTTCTATAAATGGTCTGTTAGGTCAAGCCAGGCTATAGTAGAGATTAATTCAGATGTTTCCTGGTTAATTTTTTGCCTGAATGATCTGTCCTTTGCTGAAAGTGGGGCATTAAAGTCTTCAATGATTATTGTGTTGGAGTCACTCTCTTGCATTAACTCCAATAGTAATTGATTTATAGCTGGGTGTTCTGGAGTTGGGTGCATATGTATTTAGAATTGTTATATCCTCTTCTTAAATTGATCCCTTTGCCATTATATAGTAACCTTCCTCATCTCTTTTTACTTTCCTTAGTGTGAAGTATATTTTATCTGACATAAGTATAGCTACTACTGCTCTTTTTTGGTTCCCACTTGCATGAACTATCTTTTTCCATCCTTTCAGTTTCAGCCAGTGTGTGTCTTTATTGATTAAGAGAATTTATTGTAGGCAACATATTGTTGATTCTTGTTTCATAATCCATCCAGCCACTCTATATCTTTTAATTGGGGCATTTAACCCAATTACATTTATGGTTATTATTGATTTATAGGATTTGTTACTGTCATTTGGTAATTTTTTTCTGGTTGATTCATGGATCCATATGTATATATATATATATTTTCTGGTCTTCCTGTCTTCTTTTGTGGTTGAATGGCTTTCTCTACCTTTACATTTTGCTTTCTCACTATTTATTTTTAGTATGTCTATTCTAAGTTTTTGTGTTATGGTTGCCGTGAGGCTTACAAAAAGTCTTTTATAATTATAACAAATTATTTTAGACTAATAAAAACTTAACTATGATATCTAAAGAAAAAAAAAAAAAACAAAACCAAAGCCAACTCTACTCTTTGGAGTCATTCCCCTCCACATTTTGAGATTTGCTGTTTCAAGATACATCTTTTAATATTGCCTATCTCTTATATGGTTGTTGTGTATGTTCGTGTATTGCTAGGTGTGGTCCTTTATTTTTCATACTAAGGATGTAAGTGGTTTATTCACCACCCTTATGACCTCGGAGTATTTTGAGATTGTTTGTGAATTTACTGTACTAATGAGTCATGTACCTTCAAATGTTTTCTTGCTGCTCTTTAGTGTCATCTTCTTTCAGGCTGAAGAACTCCTTTTAGCCTTTCTTTTAAGGCAGGTCTAGTGTTGATGAATTCCCTTAGCTTTGGTTTGTCTGGGAAAGACTTTATTTCATCTTCACACTTGAAGGTTAGTTTTGCCAGATACAGAATTCTTGGCTGACTGTGTTTTTCCTTCAGCACTCTGAACATATTATCCCATTCTCTTCTGGCCTGTAGGGTTTCTATTGAGAAATCCACTGAGAGACGTACTGGGGCTCTGTTGAATGTTATGTGTTTCGTTTCTCTTGCTGCTTTCAGTATTCTCCCTTTGTCTTTGGTTTTTGATCATTTGATGATGACTTGCCTTGGAGTGCTGCTCCTCAAATTTGATTGAGACTTCTGAGCTTCCTTTACCTGGATGCTGTCATCTTTCTCCATACCTGGGAAATATTCAGCCATTAAGTCCTTGTATATCTCTTCTTTTTTCATCTTCTTCAGGCATGCCAGTTATGTGCAGGTCATTTTGCTTGAGGAGGTTTTTATTGTATTTGTTTTATTTTTTTGTATTTGCTGTATTTCTGTTTTATTTTTTCATATTCTTTTTTCTTTTCGCTCCTCTAATTGGATAATTTCATGTGTTATGTCTTCAAGCTCACTGACTCTTTCTTCCTTTTGATTAAGTCTGCTGTTGGAGCTTCCTATAGAGTTTTTCAATTCAGATAATGTATTCTTTATTTCTAGAATTTCTATTTGGTTTTTTAAAATTGATTCTATTACTATGTCAAGTTTGTCATTCTGCTCCTGATTTTTTCCCCAGGTATCATTTAATCTTCTATCTGTACTTTCTTGTGACTGCCTGAATATCCTCAAGGTGGGTTATTCTGAATTCTCTGTCAAATATTTCATAGATCTGCTGTTCCTCTGCATCCATTGCTGGTGCTTTGTTTGTTTCATTTAATGGTGACATATTTCTCTGTTTTATTTTGATCTTTGTGTCTTTACATTAATGCCTGGGTATTTGAGGAGACTGTTTCTTGCTGCTGATTCTGTAGGGAAGACTTTTTGTGAAGATTGCTAATCACTTTTATGTCTGGACTATGTGGAACTTCTGGCCCAGGACAGAGTCTTTCCTGCAGACTGTGCCCCCTGTAGTTCTATTACCATGGCTGATTTGCACTGAGACCAGCTGCCCACACTCTGCCCAATGTTCCCCTGGTGGGCCAGCCTTTCTCTTGCACTCTATTCACTTCCCATGGGGCATGCATCCCCCACAATAACTCACTGGCCTTTGGGTGGCTCCTGCTTCTGTATGAGCCCAGGAGAATCTTGCCAGTGTTCTTTATGGCCTGTAGGCCGGTATGATGTGCTCTTGTGCTCTGAAGCCCTCTTCCCCACCCCATCCCCCACCCCCATCCCAGACTCCAAGCAGTTTTATGCAGAGGATGTCCTGGTTTTTTCTGGATTTCATCAGTGTGTAAGAGCCAGTCCCTGCCTCCATACCAGTCTGGCTCAGAACAATAGGCAACATCTCCACACTCTCTCACTGTTTTCTCTCATGCCTTCATGAACTCTATGGGTCTCTCCTCCTTTTCCTCCAGCTCTAGTGGTTCTAGGTTGGCTATCTTTGCTTTTTCTATTTTTTTTTTTTTTTTTTGTCTTTTTCGTGACCAGCACTCAGCCAGTGAGCGCACTGGCCATTCCTATATGGGATCCGAACCCGCGGCGGGAGAGTCGCCGCGCTCCCAGCGCAGCACTCTACCAAGTGCGCCACGGGCTCGGCCCTCTTTGCTTTTTAATAGTTGTAAATTGGTTAATTGTGAGAGGGTGAGATGCTGGGAATAATCTATTTCACCATCTTGATTTCCCATGACTTTAGATTCCCATTTCCTTCACTTCTTTATGGCTACTTGACAAAATGGACTTAAGTTGACCAAGTTAACCTGTCTTAACCATGCTGTTCTCATTCAGTCTTCTCCACCAATTCATTCTGTTTCCTTCCTTAAAAGTCTTACTTCATCTGGGATCACTCATATGGGAAGCTCTCAATAGAGTAACTCCACCTAACTGCATGCATGCATCTGCTTTCCAATGCTCTAATAATATTTGCAATTCAATTTTCATCTTATTTGTGTGAATTGTATCCAATTTTTTTTAACAGGTTAGCACATGGTATTATTATTATTATTATTATTTGTTATTCTACTGTAGAACAATCACATTATTATTTCATTGTAGTTTCATTTGGGAGTCTTTCTACCAAACTGATCTCTTAATGGATGGATATATGTCTTTCATCTCCATCTTCCCAACTCCCAAACAGTACCTGACACATGGCAGACAATTTTACCATATTTTCCTCCTTGCACCATTTGTATTGGGGTCCTATTTTTCACCCCTTACTTGTTTCTCTCTGACAAACTGCTTAAGTTTCTAGAGTTTAAATAGAACCAGATTTAGCAGCAAAGGGCCCTTTGGCTGACTGTGAACATCCATCTCTATAACTGGCTGCAATTATTCTAGAGCTCTTAGGTTCACTTATTAAATGCTCAGGTGTTCAGGCATTTGTCTAAACAGAAATTACAAGTCTGACTTGGAGTTTTCCTCAAAATAAAGTTAAAATTGTGAAAGGTAAACTTAAATGTCAATAAATAAGCAAAGAATGGACTGGTTTCCTTCAAAGTGTAAGCTCCTTAAATCTATGTGTCAAATCGGTAAAACTGACACTGCCCAGTATTTTGGAAACATTTTTGTAGAAATAGATGTGCAATATACTTTAATAATAATTTGTATATATTGATATAAAGATTAAAATATTAAAGGCAGATACAATAATCAAGAGAATGGTGAAGCTCCGAAGTAGAGGCAATGCAATCTAGTGAAAATAATACCGAATTAAACATCATAGGACTCAGATTCTAATGTGATATCACAGTTGAATGGCCCCAAGCAATTCACTTAATCTTTTTGAGGCAACATTATCTTGTCAAATGAGATGGTTGGAGCATATGATCTCTAAGATTCTTACAGCTTTCAAAGCTGTCACACTTTAAAGTGCTGTAGAAAAATATACAAAGTTTTATAATGTAATTATGATTATTAGAATACAATGAACACATCACAGCTTCTAGAGAAAAGAATATGAATTGTTAATTTCATGAAAGCTATGGGAGTGTGTTCCAAAGTGCCTAGGAAACTGAACACATGGTAAATAGTCACTATATTTGACAAAAGGTTGGAAGGCATCTTAGAGTTATCTATTAAACATTTAATTTTACAGTTGAGAAAAGTGAGGTGAGAGAAGCTAATTTACTTGCTTAACATCACACTGAGCAAGTAAATTGTGAAAATTATACCAGGATTCAGGTGTTTAACCCCAAGGTAAATAGTTATTCTATGTTGCCACCCATTTGCATCACAGGAAAAAATTGAGGCTTAGGAAATATTACTAACAGCTACAATCAGTGTGATAGAAAAAAAATTACTTTCAACAAATATTGTTAGTGTTTTTAATACATAGAGTTCTTAAAAATTAATAAAAAGTTAATCAAATAGTCGAAAAAATATAAAAATAATGACCATACAAGTCACAGAAAAGATCTAAAATGTGATTAACATTTGAAAACTTATTTGCTAATTTGCAAAGAAATGCAAATCGAAAACAAAAATGAGTTTCTTTGTTAGAATCAATGTTGTGTGGAAAATCATGATGGTAAATTAGATATTCTGAAAGTGTACAAATGAAGTTTTGGCATAAACAGTATAAACAGGGAAGGGAAAAACATATCCTGTGTTAATTCCAAAGAGAGGTTGTTGCCCTTCCAGGGTGGGAGTGTTCTAATTTAATCAACCTGTCACATGGTAGCTGCATGAGCTCTCTTCTGCCCATCCCCCATACCCCTGAGAAATCCTGGGACTCTGTTGTTAGAAGTTCAAAGAACAGAGCAGAGGCTACAGCAGATCTGTCTCAATTAGTGGAAACCCATGCATAACCTCCATGCCTGCTTCTATGACCAATTTGTTCATAAATCATTAAGCAAAAATGGGGAAGTCTGAAAAATAAGCTAACTGACATCCACATGACAGGTTATCTTGTCCACTTGATTACTGAGAACATGCTCGCTGAAAATGCCTATTCTCTCATTCCATGCCTATTCCAAGAGGTCCATCCATGTTAACTCTTCCTAATACTTCCTTGATACCCATTTTCCAATCTTGTTCCTTCCAGGACCCGACCATCCAGCCAATCCATTAGGTTGAATTACCTCAAATCAATATCAAGTCCTATCTCTGGCCATCTTGCCCACAAAAATAAAAGGAACAACCAGGCACACTGTTCAAGGTTCTTTCCACTGGAAGGTTTTTCACTGATTGTTTTTCTTCAAGGCTAACCTTGAGTGAGGCTTTAATGCTCCACCTATCCATTTTGGATGGTGCTAATACTTTGTGCAAAATTATGTACAAATCTGGCCAAAGTTTTTCTTCTTTTGTCAACTTTAGTCAACATAGAGAACTTTTTGTGAATTTAGGTAGAGAAAGTAGTGTGGCAGGAGTAGAAACCATAATCATTTGAGCTACTCGTTCATCCAAATGACCTAAACTTTGATGACCTGTTTGAGTCCATTCTCATATGTATTACTCCCATTTGATGATGGTGTCTTGCTGTGTATGTCCAACTTTATGGTTGGTGAGTCAGACAACACCCAATCAACTTGGCAGCTTGTGTTTAAGTATTCAGTCTCTACTGGACCTCAGTAGCAATAGAGAAGCTATTTCTAGACAAAAGAGTAGTTATTGACAGAAAACAACAGAGCTTATTCCCAAATTCCAAGAGTCTGTGTTGTGACTTACCTATAGGGGCTTGTCAAGGGTCTTTACAGCATATCTATTTGCTACAAACATCTTAAGAACCAATGGATTTATTGGATCATAGGTCCAAACAGCAGAGCAGCTTGAGTGGCAGCCTGGATCAGCTGCAAATCTTCTCTCGTCCTGTTCCCCATTCAAAACTGGCAGTAAATAGGCTAGCAGAAGAACAGTCAGCTAAGTTATATGCTTCTTTCAGCATCCAAAAAGACTCACTAGGTATTATGGTAGGAAATTCGTAGCAGGAAGTTCTAGAGATAGCAGTTTGTCTTTAGCCTTAGAAGAGATATCGTGATATATTCCAGAGCACTAAATGTTTCGCTGAGATGGCTGATCAGTGCATTTCTGTGGGTTTTATTTTTATTTTTATTTATTTATTTTTTTTAAATTTTATTTTATTTTTTTTAATTTTATTTTGTTGATATACATTGTAGCTGATTAATGCTCCCCATCACCAAAACCTCCCTCCCTTCTCCCTCCCCCCCTCCCCCCCAACAATGTCCTTTCTGTTTGTTTGTTGTATCAACTTCAAATAATTGTGTTTGTTATATCTTCTTCCCCCCCCCCGGTTTGTGTGTGTGTGTGTGTATGTGTGTGTGTGAATTTATATATTAATTTTTAGCTCCCACCAATAAGTGAGAACATGTGGTATTTCTCTTTCTGTGCCTGACTTGTTTCACTTAATATAATTCTCTCAAGGTCCATCCATGTTGTTGCAAATGGCAGTATTTCATTCGTTTTTATAGCTGAGTAGTATTCCATTGTGTAGATGTACCACATTTTCCGTATCCACTCATCTGATGATGGGCATTTGGGCTGGTTCCAACTCTTGGCTATTGTAAAGAGTGCTGCGATGAACATTGGGGAACAGGTATACCTTCGACTTGATGATTTCCATTCCTCTGGGTATATTCCCAACAGTGGGTTTTATTTTTAATCATCTTGTTACATCCTGCTTGCCAGGTCCTATGAGCATTATATTATTAATATATTGGAAAAGCACAATTTCCTATGGAATGATGTGGTAGATAGTGTTCAAGATGGCCCCTACCTGATGCATAAAGCAGCTTTATCTCTATTATGAGGGTTAAAAAGTTCAAAGTATTAAAAACAACTATACCCACAATTATTTCTTAAGGGATACAAGTGACCAGAAAAAGATAAACTTTGACATCAAAAGCATAAAAGTTGGGGAGAGAGGGAGTGAAAGTGTAGCATTTTCATTTGTGATTAAAGTTAATTGTTATCATCTTAAAATAGCTTGTTTTAAGTTTAAGTCTATGTTTTATGTAAACCTCATGGTAACCACAAAGCAAAACCCTGTAATAGAGGCACAAAATATAAAAAGAAAGGGTTCAAAGCAGATCACCACAGAAAACCATCAAACCACAGTGCAAGACAGCAAGAGAGGAAAAAAGAAACAAAACATTTATCAAATAACCAGAAAACAAATTACAAAATGGCATTAGCAAGTCCTACTTTATCAACAATTACCATGAACTTAAATGGATTAAATTCTCCAATCAAAAGACATAGAGTGGCTGAATGGATAAAAAACAAGATCCAATCATATGCTGCCTACAAGAAACCCACTTCACTAGTAAGGACACAAATAAACTGCAAGTTAAGGGATAAGGAAAATATTCCATCTAAATGGTGACCAGAAGAGAGCAGGGGTACATCAGACAAAATAGACTTTAAGTCAAAAACTGTAAAAAGAGACAAAGCTATTATACAATGATAAAGGGGTCAATTCATCAAGAGAACATAACAATTGCAAATATATGAGTATATGCACCAAATGTCAAAGCACCATGATCTGAAGGGAGAGATAAACTGCAATACAATAATAGTAGGGGACGTCATCTCCATTTTCAACACTGCACAAATCATCTAGACAGAAAATCAGTAAGAAAACATGGGACTTGAATTGTACTTTAGACCAAATGGACCTAATACACACATATAGAACAGAATACACTTTCTTCTTACATATGCACAGAAGATTTTCCAAGATAGATCATAAGTTAGGCCACAAAACAAGTATAAACAAATTTAAGAGGATTGAAATCATATTGAGTATCTTTTCTGTTCACAATGGCATGGAACTAGAAATTAATAAAAGGAGAAATCCTGGAAAATTCACAAATATTTGGAAATTAAACAACATACTCTAAACAACCAATGTGTCACAGAATAAATAAAAAAGGAAATTAAAAAAATACCTTTAGACAAATAAAAATGGAAACAAAACATGCCAAAACTTATGGGATGTAGCAAAGGCAGCCCTAAGAGGGAAATTTATAGCAATAGACACCTATATCAAAAAAGAAGAAAGATCTCAAACAATCTAACATTATACCTCAAAGGAGTAGAAAAAGAAGAAGAAACTAAGCACAAAGCTAGTAGAACAAAGGAAATAGTAAAGGTAAGAGCAGAAATAATTGAAATAGATAAGAAAAACAATAGAAAAAAATCAATAAAACCAAGAGTTGGTTTTTTGAAAAGATTAACAAAATTGACAAACCCTTAGCCAAATTAACTAGAAAAAAAAAGAGAAAAGACTCAAATAAAATCAGAAATGAAAGTGGAGACATCATAACTGATATCGCAGAAATACAAAGGATTATAACAAACTACTATGAACAATTTAATAGAGTTTGGATGTGTTTTCCCCCAAAACTTATGTTGAAATATGATCCCCAATGTGGCAGTGTTGGTAGGTAGAGTCTAGTGGGAGGTATTTGGCTCATGGGGATAGATCCCTCATGAATGGATTAATGCCCTCTCTGGGGGGTAGGAGTGTGTGTATAAGCTAGTTCTCACTCTGTTAGTTCCCAGGAAAGCTGGTTGTTAAAAGGAGGCTGGTACCTCCTTCTCTCTCTCTTGCTTCCTCTCTAGCCATGTGTATTAGTCCATTTTTGTTACTGTAACAGAATACCTGAAACTGGGTAATTTATGAAGAACAGAGGTATATTTGGCTCATGATTCTGGGAGAGCCGTATCTGGCATGGGCCTCAGACTGCTTCTACTCATGGCAGAAAGCAGCAGGCAGCTGTCGGGTACAAGTAGATCACACAGTGAGAAGAAGCAAGAGAGAAAGAGAGGGGAGGTGCCAGAGTCCTTTATAAAAACAGCTGTCATGGGAACTCACTCACTACCTCCACCCTCCAGGGAGACCCTCAATCCATTCATGAGGGATCTGCCCCCATGACTCAACTCCCAACACTGCCACATTTGGGATCAGATTTCCATAAGAGTTTTAGGGGGACAATAACATTTAAACTCTATCAGTCATTTTAGGCCAGCATTACCCTGATACCAAAGTCAGACAGGGGCACTACAAAAAAAGTACTAGCAAACATTCTTTCAACAGCATGTTCAAAGAATCATTCACCATGATCAAGCGGGATTTATCCCTGGCATGCAAAGATAGTTTAACATATGTAAATCAATAAATGTGATTGACCACATAAAGAAAATGAAGAATAAAAACCATATGATCATCTTAATAGATACATAAAAACCATTTTACAAAATTCAACACCATTTCATAATAAAAAACTCTCAACAAATTAGGTATAGGAGAAATGTATCACAACATAGTAAAGGCCGTATATGACAAGCTTACAGCTAACACACTCAATGGTGAAAAGTTAAAAGTTTTTCTTCTGAGGTCAGGAACGAGATAAGGAAGCCTGCTCTCATTTCTTTTCAACATAGTTGTGGAAGCTCTAGCCAGAGTAATTAGATAGGAAAAATAAATAAATAAAAGATGTCTGCATCAATCTGTTTTCTGTTGCTTATAACAGAATACCTGAAACAGGGTAATTTGTAAAGAAGTGAAATTTATTTCTTACAGTTTTGGAGGTTGGGAAGTGCAAAGTTCAGGGGACACATCTGGTGAAGGCCTTCTTCTTGGTGGAGACATCCTACAGGGTCCCATAGAGATGCAGGGTTTCACGTGGCAAGGAGGAGGAAGATTGTTTGTTAACATGCTCACTTGCTCTCCTTATAAAGCCACCTGTCCACTTCTGTGATAACTCATTAAACCATTAACCCATTACTCCATAAATGGATTAATCCTTTCATGACAGTATAGTCCTCATGATCAAATCATCTCTTAAAGGCCCCACCTTTCAACACTGCCACATGAGCTGAGGATCAGTCTTCCACATGAGCTTTGGAGAGGCCAAACATTTAGACCATAGCAGCATACTAACAGGAGAGGAAGAAATGAAATTATTTGCTGATGACATGATCTTACATATGGAAAATTCTAAAGACTCCACCAACAAATTATTGTTAGAATTGATAAATTCAATAAAGCTACAGGATACAAAATCAACATAACAAAACTCAGTAGCATTTCTATACACTAATAATGTGTTATCTGAAAAGGAAATTAAGAAAACAATGCTATCTACAATAGCAACAACATGAAAACAAAATACTTAGGCATAACTTTAACTAAGGAGGTGAGAGTCTTGTATACCAAAACTGTAAAACACATGAAAGAATTGCAGTAAACACAAATAAATGGAAAGATATGTTCATGGAATGAAAGAATTACTATTGTTAAAATGTCCATACTACTCAAAGCAATCTGCAGATTCAATAAAATCCTTATCCAAATGCCAATGTCATTTTTAAGAAATAGAAAAAACAATTCTTAAATTTGCATGGAGCCACAAAAGACCATGAAGAGCCAAAACAACCTTGAGCACAGAGAACAAAGCTGGAGGCAGGCATCACACTACCTGACTTTAAACATATTATAAAGCAATTGTAATAAAAACAGCATAGTAGTGGCATAAAAAGAGACTCATCAACCAATGTCACAGCATAGAAAGCCCAGAAATAAACCCACACATTTACGGTCAACTGATTTTTTACAAAGCTGCCAAGAACACACAATGGAAAAAGACAGTTCTTTCAATAGAAGATGCTGGGAAAACTGGTTATCAAATGCAGAAGAATGAAATTAGACCCTTATCTTAAACCATGCACAAAAGTAAACTTAAAATGGATTAAAGACATAAATGTAAAGTCTGAAACTGTAAAACTGTGAAAAGAAAACATAGGGGAAAAAGTGCACAGCATTGGTCAGGGAAACAATTCTGTGGATGTGACCCCAAAAGCTCAGGCAACAAAAGCAAAAATAGACAAATGGGATTGCATCAGATTAGAAAGCTTCTGCATGGCAAAAGAAGCAATTAACAAAGTGAAGATACAACATACAGAGTTGGAAAAAATATTTGCAAATCATACATGTCATAAGGGGTTAGTATCCATAATTTGTAAGGAACTTAAACAACTCAATATCAAGAAAACAAATAACCCTGTTAAAACATAAGCAAAGCACGTAAACAGCTAATTCTCAAAAGAAGGCATACAATGACCAAAATGTGGTATATAGACACAATGGAATATAATTCATACTTTAAAAAAAAGAATGAAATTCTGTCATTTGGGACAACAAGGATGAATCTGTAGGACATTATGCTAAGCAAAGTAATCCAGGCACAGAAAGACAAATACTACATAACCTCGCTTATATATGGAATCTAAAAAAAGTTGAATTCATAGAAGTAGCAAGTAGAAAAATGGTTTCTAGAGGTTGCAGGATGGGGAGGGAGGGAATAGAGAGTTACTGGTCAAAGGGTACAATATTTCAGCTAGAAAAGAGGAATACATTTTTGTGATCTATTGCATAGCAGTGTGATTATAGTCAATAATAATGTACTTTATATTTCAAAATAACTAAAAGAGTAAATTTTAAGTGTATCACCACAAAAAAAGTCCAGTAAGTGAAGTGATGGATATGTTTATTATCTTGATTTAATTACTTCACACTTTATACGTATATCAAAACATCACACTGTTCTTCATAAATGTAATACAATTATGATTTGTCAATTAAACATAATGGAAATAAATACCTGCTTTTCCAGTTTTTTTTAAAAAAGACAGCCACCATCAATTCTTTTTGTCCTTGTGTGCATATGCTGCTATTTGCATCAAGAGATTGAGACCATTTCCATTCGGGTTGAGTTTGGGCTGGTGTTAGTGACTTTCTTGACTGGCATAAGTGACATTTGGGGACTTTTGAGGCTAGGTAATAAGAAGGCTTACAACTTTTGCTTGCTTTTCACATGCTTCCACATGAGAGACAACAGTTGAGAACTGCCCAGTTGAGCCCAGTCAAGCCACAAAACAATGAGAGATAATAACAGTTTACTGTCAACTTTGGGATGGCTTGTTATGCAGCAACAGATAACTAAAACAATGGCAATGCTAACAAAGAACATGCACATTAGATTATGGCAGAGGAACAGAGAGTTGATTTAGCTCTATGACTTGATAATGAAAGTATATTACTGTCCTGCTAAGTAGATGAAAAATGTGTCTAGTGGTCTTTCTAACAAATACAGGGGGAAAGTCATCTGCCAGATCAATAGCTGTGTATCAGCACAGCCTGTGTAAATAACATTAGAAACAGCAGCTGTAATTAGAATTACAACTGATTGAGATTATGGTAATTTACTCTCATTCTCCAGTGACAGTAAATCTGTGTGCTACATAGGCAAAATAGATTAGTTACGTTTAGATAGTTGAATGGGCACATTATCTGAATTATAACCTTTGAAATCTTCAAGTTTCTGCTGGTGACACTAATACCTGAAATCTCTTTAAAAAATGCAATATTGTTTTTGTTTACTCTTTTGGCAAGAAGGAGTAGTTTTAAAGTTTTCCACAGGGACTTCAGTACTATAAAAATTCTCACTTCATAGCTAACAGAACCAATGTGGAGATCCTACCAATCACTGAGTAGGTCTATTGCAACCATGTATTCTAGAACTGAGGAAATAACCAGAAGTTTTTTTCTGGGGACACAATGGACCCACTCTGAGATGGACATGAGCCTTAATTCCACTAATCATCTGACCTCTGACTGTATACCACGTGCTTTGGGATCACCAATGATTAGGTCAGGTGAGAGCCAGTGCCAGGAATCCCTGAAAATTCTGAGTGTATCCTCCTTGCTTCCAAATGCACAGTCACCCTGGTAAGTGGCAGCAAGTTCCTTTGAGGAAGGTGGAATGAAATGTTTATGGTGTACTAGTAAATGGCACTGTAACAAAGTACTTCTTCAAGAGGATCTATCCTTTCCTTCATTCAAAGGGCTCTGGGTCTGTGAACTACCTCAAGCCTGGGCACTGTGAGGGGTGAGAAGTATGCCTCTCTATATTTGTAGTGCAAGTCATCATACCTAGAGTTTTGTTTGTTTGTCTGTTTTTGCTTGTACACATCAAGTAAGACTTGAATAGGCCACTCATGTATTTTAGTCATGGGGCCACCATCATCAATTAACTACTGCCAAATGTCAAATTATTCTGTTTACTGCTCTTCTACAATACAGCTAAGAAGTTCTGATATATTAAGTTGATTTAATGTAGGCCATCATTAAGTGGAGGTTTTAGTCAACCAATGAAGTTAGTTCTAGAATACACCACCAGCTGCCTGAGCCAATGCATTAAATCCAGAAGTTTTTGCTGGTGCACCTATATGAATAGAGTTGGCCTAATCCAACATTACATTCATTCTACCTCAACTGAATACCTATATACATTTTCTGTTTTTATTAATAGAAATTGGAAAAATCTTGCAATTTTGCATTTCCTTTCAGGTCTGACTTTATGCCTATCCCTCCAGGGACTGCTGGGATTTGCATCTAGTTACAGGTCTAAAAGTGAAGACAGGTAGTGCAGGTAGATCCCCTATAAAGTTTTCTGTCAGGATAGGTCATTGCAAGTTTGTTTCAAGGAAATGGATCATCATTACAAGAGGAAGAGCTGCTTTTTCAGCAAGGGAGGCTTGGAATTTGGGGATTAAAACTCCTCTGTACAATTAGAATCTACCCAAATGTCCCATCTCAATTTTCAGGGTTTCACTCATTCTCAATCAATACCCAAACTTTAGCATAAAAAACTGTTTAAGGATTTAAGTTTACTTTGTATTATAATTCAAACAGTTGCAGAATTAGATTTGGGTTTGGTTTTTAGGAATCTCAACCTGCAGACGCAAAATATAAGAGATTGTTTCTGGGCATACATAGAAGTCCTAAAAGATGTGAGCTAGTGTTTTTCCTTCTCTAAGTCTCCAGCACATTAAGGAATAGCTACCTCACCCCACAATGTTATATTCTTTTTTTCCACTTTAATGTTCTATTGCACCAGGAACCTGATCACTCAACCCTAACAATACCAACACACATAGCCACGTGTGATTATAGAACATAATTTAAGAAGCTGATTTGTCACTGCAATAGGTAAATGCGCTTTGTTCCATTTATTATTACCAAAGGGGTCATTAATGCCTTTAAATCTGATCATAGCAGAGAACTAATTCTATGTTTCATCTTTGAGATCTTGTTCTTCTAGAACAGCCACTGGTGCTAAAAACAGGATCATTCTAGATTTGGCTAGGAAACAGTAATAACAGAAATATTATAAGAATGACAGGTTTTATTAAGAACTGAGACTTACACAAATGTAGGAGGAATAGTGGAATTGAAGTTTGGTAAGGGAAATTGGAGGATCAGAGAAATTCACCAACTGCTGCAGCAGGAAGCACTGGAGCAGACAGAAAAGCCAGAACATGTGGGGCAAGTCTGAGAAGTCAGGAGTCTCTGGTCACCAAAGTAGGACCATGCAGTGGGAATTAGAAAGGTGAGCAGTAGAGAGGTCTGAGAGGCTGCCACACCTGTCTCTGTCTAACGCCATCTTGGGAGAATCTTACATAAATGTCTGTCATTAGTAAACTCTAAACTAGAACCGTTCAAGGAAGGTGATTCTGGGAAACATAGGTCCAAGACACAGCTAGAAGTGGAGGTGACACTGCTAATAGTCCCTGGAATGATTTTAGCAAGAGGCTCACATTTTCCTATGTAAATGGATCAGCTCTTTAGACTTCTCTTCATAGAAGCCTTCCAACTTCAGTACACAACCTCACCTGGGAGCTGGGACAGGAATCCTGACAGTGGAAACTCAACCAGGGCTTTGATCATCCGTATTATCCATCTCTACCTTCTTGAATATATTCATCAGAAGTACGTGTGGTCAGAGAAGTGCTCTCTGTGAGGATGATAGAATTTGGATGTGTTGTCTTCCCAAAACTCATGTGGAAATCTGATTCCCAATGTGGCAGAGTTAGGAGCTGTTTGGGGTCATGGGGGCAGATCCCTCATGAATGGATTAATGCCATCCCTGGGAGGTGGGGGTGGTGAGTGAGTTATCACTTTATTAGTTTCCACAAGAGCTGGTTGTTTAAAAGGACCCTGGCACCTCCCCCGCCTCTTTCTTCTTCTCGCCATGTGATCTGCTTGTACCCATGGGCTGGCCTGCCATTTTCTGCCATGAGTAGAAGCAGCCTGAGGCCCGTATCACATGTAACTGTCCCAGAATCATAAGCCAAATAAACGTCTGTTCTTTATAAATTACTCAGTCTCAGGTATTCTGTTATAGCAACATAAAAATGGACTAATACAGAAAATTGGTACCAGAGAAGTGGTGTGTTGCTTATAGCAAATACTTGAAAATGTGGAAGCAGCTTTGGAACTGAGTGTTGAGGAGAGGCTGAAGGAATTTGGAGGAATAGGCTAGAAAAAACCTAGATGCTGGTGAAAGTTTAGAAAACAAGAAAACCAGAGAAAGTTTGGAATGTTGTAGAGACTGGTTAAATGGTGATGAGCAGAATAGAATGCTTATGGAAATATGGACTATAAAGACCATTATAAGGAGGTCTCAGATATAAATGAGAAGAGACTTATTGGAAACTGGGGCAAAGATCACCCTTGCTGTGAACTGGCAAGGAACTTGGCTGCATGTGTCCATGCCCTAGGACTTTGTGGAAGTTGAAACTTAGGAGCTGCGAACCAGAGTATTTGGTGGAAGAAATTTCTAAGCAGCAAAGCATTAAGGAATCTGCATGGCTACTTGCAACAGCCTATGCTGAGTTATGGCAGCAAAGGCATGACATAAAGCCAGAATTTAAAAGGAAAGCAGAGTGTGAAGATTTGGAAAATTTGCAGCCTAGCCACATGGTAGAGAAGCAGAGAGCATTTTCAGAAAAAAAAAATTCAATGGCACTGAGAAGATTAGTACCAAAAAAAGGGATTATCAAGAGAAAGGGGAAAAGGCCCTGAAGGCATTGCAGAAGCCTCTGGGGCCAACCCTTCCATTTCAGGCCCAAAGACCTAGGGAGACAGAATGGTCTTGGGGAACAGGCCTGAGGCGCCCTCCACAGGCTCGCTGACCAGGGCCACCTCAGGAAACTACTTCCAGCACAAGCATCTCAGCTGCTCTGGCTGCTCCAGCCATGGCTAAATTGGTCTCAGGTGTGGCTGGACCCACAACTTTGGAAAATACAAGCCAGAAGCCTTGGCAGTGTCCATGTGGTGTTAGTTCTTCAGGTTCACAGAATACCAGAGCTATGAAGGATTGGGAGCCTCCACCATAATTTCAGAGGATGTATGGAAAAGCCTGGGGGACTAGGAAGAGATTTGTCACAGGGCAGATTCACCACATAGAGCCTTTGCTAGAGAGCATTGCCAAGAGGAAATGTGGGATAGCAGTTGCAGCAGAAAAACCTCAACAGCAGCATGCCTAGTGGAGCCATGAGAGTGGGACTGCTATGGAAACCCAGTAATTATGGAGTTACCAGCATGCAACACCAGCCTGGGAGAGCTGAAGTGTGGCCTCAGATCAGGAAAGCCATAGAAGTGGAGCTGCCTAAGGACACGGGAACCTAACCTCTGCACCAGTGTGCACAGGACATCGAATATGGAGTCAAGGTACATTATTTTCTGGCTTTGAGATTTAATGCCTGCCCTGCTGGGTTTTAGACTTGTTTGGGACCTGTTACATCTTTCTTTTTGCCTATTTTTCCCTTTTGGAATGGGAATATGTACCCTATATTTGTCCCACCATTGTATTTGGTAGTAGATAACTTGTTTTGAGTTCACAGATGGGACTTTGAACTTTGGACTTTAGAGTAGAAACAAGTTCAGACTTTGGAGATGAAATGAATGTATTTACCTGTGAGAAGGACATGAAATTTGGGGTCCAGGGACAGAATGCTGTGAATTGATTGAATTGTGTCCCTCAGATTTCATATATTAGGAGCTTAATCTCCACTGTAGATGTTGAGGGTGGGAAATCCTATTATAATAACTGAAAGTTAGGGCCTTGAAGACGTGATTAGATTGTAGGACCACACTGTAGTGAATGGATTAAAAATCATGGTCATGGGCGTGGTGTGGAAGGCTTTGAAAGGAAAGTGAATGAGGAGGTTAGCCTCTCTCTCTCTGCTCTGCCATTTTCTCAATGTAATACTCTGCCATCACTGTCACCACCACTAAGACTTTCATCAGTTGTGTTTCCTGGACCTTGGACTTCCCAGCCTCAGAAACAGTAAGCAATAAATTTCATTTTCTTTACAAATCACCCAGTTCCATGTATTTTGTTATAAGCAACAGAAATGGACTAATACAGAGGAATACTGTGTGAAATCTTGCCCTCAATGAACTTACCCCTCAAATGGGGAAACATACTACAGCATCATAAATCAAAGATTCCAAAAACGAGTGCACATCAGGACAGTTCACTAGTAAAGACACTCTGGAAGTGGGGTGCTGGAGTTAATTTGTGTCAGCTTACGAGAGCTGATTATGAAATGTTCAGGGATTTTGCAAGCTGGTTGACATCACCAGCCTGATATTGGCCATGATGATAGCATTTATACAGTAAAAATTGGGAAATACTATAAATCAGAACTTTTTTTTCTTTTTTTAAGATCCAGTTGCTAAATATTTACTGGCAAACCACTGTACTCTGGATATCCTAACGTACCTCGTCAGAACCAAATTTTAGACAGGTTTAAGGTATTTAAATAGTAAATTTCCAATTGCATCCAAGTTTTATTGTTTTTGGAATTCAAAAATGCTGATTTGATGTTGGAGCAATTAACGATTATAACTTATTAATATGGAAAGTTCATTTTAGAAAAAGCAATTAAGCTTAAATATCCTGCAGACAGTACAGACAGACTGCAGGAACACAGAGAGTTAATTGAAGCCATCATAAAGACAGGTAGGTAATATCTGAGTCCTCAGTTACATTTTATTTTATAAGTCACAATACAGTTGCATGTTACAATCCTTGCATAGATTTTGCATGCATACCTAGATTAACTACCCATTGTATATGTACAGTGACAAAAAGGAATCATAATTAGGTAACTTTATGTTAAATCAATTTGTTAGTGATGATGGATCTTTCAAAGAATGTGTTTGTCAGTACAAAACCTGAACCAAAAATGAATAATTAGTTAATTAGCCTTCTGTTTTTCAGGCAGCCTATTTATTTTCTGTGGTTGAAGTCCCTTAGCAATTTGCTGAATTTTAGGTAATTTTTCAATTTACAGTTAAAATTAAAATGTTAAAATACTGAATTTAGATGAATATTTTTGCATGTGTGCGTTAACAGCTTTATTAAGGTAGGATTTATAAACTATGAAAATTATCCACTATAAGCGTACAAATCAATGGCATTTAGTAAATTGATAGAGTACAATCATCACTGTAATACAATTTTATAACAATTTTATAATACAAATAAAAATCTTTGAGCCTGTTTGTCATTAATCCCTGTTCCTACCTCTAACCTCAGGCAACAATTGATCATTCTTCTGTATCTGAACCTTTATCTATTCTGGACATTTCATGTAAATGGAGTCTCAAAATGTGTGACCATTAGTACCTGGCTTGCTTCACTCAGCATAAACTTTTAAAGATTTGTCCATGTAGAGCATATATCAGTATTTCATTCCTTTTTCATGGTTGGATGGTATTCCATTGTATAGACCTACCACGGTTTGCATACCCATTCACCAGCTGATGGATATTTGGATTCATTATTGGTGTTTGTTATTATGAATGAATAATACTGCTCCGAACATACCTTACAAGTCTTTGTGTGGACATATGTTTTTCTTTTTTTCTTGGGTAGATTGCCAGAGAATGGAATTTCTGTTTTGTTTGGTAAACTTATTTTTAAAATTTCCAGAAACTACCAAACTGTTTTCCAAAGTGGCTGTATCATTCTACATTTCTCCCAACAATGTAAAAAGATTCCAGTTACTCCACATCTACACCCATACTTAGTTTTGTCTCTCTTATTGATTATAGCCATTCTAGTGGAATTACTACAAAAATGTACCAGATTTGCACACTGAAGACAACAAAGTATGTAGCTGCATCCCACAAATTTTGGTATGTTGTGTTTCCATTTCCATTCTGTTTAAGATAATTTCTAATTTTCCTTTCAATTTCTTCTTTGGCTCATTTAGAAGTATCCTATTTAGTTTCAATGAATTTGGGGGCCTTCCAGGTATCTTTCTATAATTGATTTCTAATTAAATTCCACTGTGGACAGAACACATACTTAGTATAATTACCTTTTTTAAAAAAAAATTTATCGAGACTTGTTTTGCACCCCAGCATATGGTCTAAACTAGAGAATATTCCTTTTGCACTTGAAAAGACTGCATTCTGTAGTCCCTGTTTGTAGTGTCCTAAATATTTTATTTTATTATTTATTTATTTTTTTTCTTTTTTGACCGGTAAGGGGATCGCAACCCTCGGCACAGTGTTGTCTGCACCACGCTCAGCCAGTGAGCGCACCAGCCATCCCTATATAGGATCCGAACCCGCGGCCTTGGCGCTACCAGTGCTGTACTCTCCCTAGTGAGCCATGGGGCCAGCCCTAAATATTTTAGATTGAATTGGTTGATAGTGTTGTTCAAGTCTTCTATAACCTTGCGGAATTTTTTCTAGCTGTTTATTAATTATTGAGAGTCAGATATTGAAATCTACAACTATTACTTTTGAAATGTCTATTTCTCCTTTAAATTCTATTTGTATTTGCTTCATGTATTTAGGGGTTCTGTTGTTAGGTATATATATATATATATATTTATATATCTTATTAATGTGTTAACCCTTTTATCATTATGAAATGCCCCTCTTTGCCTTTAGTAATACTTCTCATCTTAAAATCTTTTTTTTACATTAACGTAGACACTCCAGCTCTCTCGTGGTTACTGATTGCCTGATGTATCTTTTTTCAGCCTTTTACTTTCAACCTATTTATGTCTTTGAATTGAATGTATCTCTTATAGACAGCATGTAGTTGTATCTTGCTCTTTTTTACAGTCTGTATCTTTTAAGATTTTACAATCTCTACTTTATATAGGTATTTAATCAGATTTAATGTAAATGTTGGTTGGATTTATAGCTGCCATTTTGTTATTTGTTTTGTATTTATCCATCTTTTGTTGCTGTTATCGTTTTATTTCTTATTTTCTACATTCTTTGTGCTAGGCAAGTATTTTTAGGTGTATCAGTTTAATTTCTGTGTTGATATTTTTACCATATTATTTTGACTCCTTTGCTTACTGATGGCTCTAGGAATTACGGTATGCATCTTAAGTTATTAAAATCTACTTCAGAATAATATTACCTTAATTCTGGTAAAAAATAGACACTTGTTCCAAATTATCCCTTCCTCCCCTCCCCCACAACTTTGGGCTATTACTGTCAAATATATTTTATACCTATATGTTGTAGACCCAACAATACGGTGTTGCAAGGACTGATTTACATCTTTGATCTTTTAAAAAAGTTAGGAGAAGTAAGAAAAATATATTTATAGAGTCCCTTATTACAACCTACATGTTTGCCATTTCTCTGTAGCTTCATTTCTTCCTGTATCTCAAGTTACCACCTGGTGTTACTTTCTTTGCCTTAAGAATTTACTTTAGTATTTTATGTAAGTCAGGTCTGCTGGCAACAGATTATCTCTTTTTATTTGGGAATGCCTATATTTTGCTTTCACTTACAAAAGGTAGTTTTGCTGTATACGATTCTTGTTTGACAGTTTTCCCCTTCCAGAACTGTTAAAATAGCAACTTATTTGGTATATGAGTATAATGCACACACCATAAAGTTCACTATCTTCAAAGCAATTTAATATTTTTTAATATATTTATAAATTTGCGATTTGGTCACTACTATCTAATTCCAGAACATTTTCATCAGCTGAAAAGAAACTCCATACGTAGAAATCACTTCCATTACTTTCTCTCTCCAACCCCTGGCAACCACTGATCTATTTTCTGTCTATAAACTTGCCTGTTCTGGATAGTTCATGTAAATGCAATCATGTGTGGCCTTTTATGACAAGGTTCTTTCATTTAGCATAATGTTTTCAAGTTTTGTCCATATTGTGGCATGTATCAAAATTTTATTTTTATAGATGAATAATATTTCATTGTTTTGATATACTACATTTCATTTCTCCATTAATTGGTTGGAAGACATTTTGTTTGTTTCTAGTTTTTGATTAGCATGAATACTGCTGCTATGAACATTCATGTATGGTTTTGTGTGGACATATGTTTTCATTTTTCTTAGGTATTTAACTAGGAGTGAAATTGTTGGGTCATATGGTAACTGTATGCCTAGGCTTTTGGGAAATGACAAACTCCATTTCAGGAGTATGTCTTCCCCTCTGAGCACTTTGAGTATGTTATTCCACTGACCTCCATTACTTCAGATAGAAAGTTAGTTTTCAATTGCTTTTGTCTTGCTTTTTTCTCTCTGCTTTTGACTTTGAAAAATTTGACAATTGTATGTCTGAGCGTGAATCTCTTAGTGTTCCTCCTATTTGTGTTTCATTGACCTTCATGGATCTGTACGTGTAGGATGTAATGTTTTCATAATATTTGGGATGTTTTCAACCATTATTTCTTCAAATATACATATGTATATTTGTGTATGTGTGTATATATATGCATATGTGTGTGTATATATATTTGTGTGTGTGAATGTGTATGTATGTGTATATATAGATAAATGTATATACACACATATATATGCATATATACGTGTAGCCTCTTTGTCTTCTCTACTCTAGGACTCCAATTACCTGGATGTAGGTATACCTGCAGTTGTTCTACACTCTCTGAGGCTGTGTTCATTTTATTTTTCAATCTTTTCCTCTCCGTTCTTCTGACTGATAATTTCTATTGATCTACTTTCAAATTCATGGATTCTTTTTCCAGCTCAGGTCTGCTGTTAAGTACATTTGCAATTTTCAACTTTTGAATTTGCATTTGGTTCTTTTTTTATGGTTTGTACTTCTTTCTATTTCCATTTATTGATTTTTTTAATTGGCAATTTTAGAAATGTTGCACAATTCCAATTTCTTAACTTCGAAATAATAACTACCTGACATCCTGCAGTGCTAATGTGCTAAAAACTTGGTACTCAAAGCATGGCCCATGATCCTCTTCAGTGACTGGGTGCAGTTAGAAATGCAGAGTCCTAGGCCCTTCCCCAGCTCTACTGAATCCAGATCTGCATTTTAAGAAGATTCCCCATGTGGTTCATAAGCACATTTATGTTTGAGAAGCGCTACTCTAGAAAAATGCCTTGAAGAATTTGCAGTTGTTGCTGATGACTTTAGCAATAATAAACTTTGAATACAATGGTCAAATCATGGTTTTAAGAATCAGATCTTGAGGGCCACTCCTAAATAACAGCATGATCTTCAACAAGCACTGAATATATTTTTTTAAATTTTTATTACTTATTTATTTTTTAATTGACATGTATTAATTTTACATACTTACAGGGTACAGAGTTATATTTCAATACATGTACACAATGTGTGATGATCAAATTAGAGTAATTAGCATATTCATTATCACAACACAATCTTTTTTGTGATGAGAATATTTGAGAATATACAATAAATTCTTGATAATTAGAGGTGCCTAGCACTACTGTACACCACTAGAACTTTTTTCTATCTAGCTGTAATTTTGGGTCCATTAATCAACCTCTTCCTATCCCCTGCATCCTATTCCCTTCCCAGCCTCTAGTAATCACAATTCTACTCTCTACTTCTAAAAGTTCCACTTATTATTTTTTTTAGCTCCCACATGTGAATGAGAACATGTGGTATTTATCTATGTATTTCTTTATTGAGACTACTTTGATGAGTTAAGTTATTGTCATCATATTTTCCTTTAATTCTTTAAACATAGTTTTTTGGGTTTTTTTTTTTTCCAATTCTTATAATAGCTGCTTTGATGTCTTTGTCTGCTACATTCAAAACCTGGAATCACTTAGAATCAGTTTCTACACACTGATCTTTTCCTGAGTATTGGTCATACTTTCCTGTTTCTTTGCTTCTCTCATAAATTTTGTTAAAACCTGGAGATTTTAGACAAAGTATTATACCATTTGAATTCTGTGCTTTCTCCTTATTGATTTTTGATCAGTAAAAGTTATTTCTTGCCTGTTTTTCAATTTCTTTTAAGTTTTAAAGATTTCATGTATAACAAGCAATGTATGTAATATATGTGGAATTAACGGTATATAGTAGCAATTTAAACAGAATATTCCCAATCTTGCTGATCCTGCATGTGTCCTTCACACAGATCTTATCCCTATTCCTCCCTAGGACCTCAGGTATCTTCAATTAAATAAAAACTTGCCTTGATTTTCTTTAGTTGTGCCATCTGTGCATGCATCCATAAAGTATATACCTTTTTATTTTGTTTTTGACTTTACAAAAATGCTGTTCTGTGACTATATTTTTTTCCCAGCAAAATTATGATTCTATGGTTTGTCTCTACTAATATAGTTGGAGGTGGTTTGCTCATTTTCACCGATATGTAGTATTTCACAATGTATCTCTTTACTTTTCTCATAATTGATATGGCTATTTCTAAATTTTTGCAGTTGTGAACAGTGCTAAGGATATTTTTTGTGTGTCTCACCATGCACAGGCACAAACATTTCTTTAATGTATAAATTTAGAGTATTGCTTGGTCATTAGGTATGACCAAGTTTAAGTTTACAAGGTAATTCCAACTTTATTTTTCCCAAAGTAGTCATATCTATTTAATTTCACATCAGCATTACATGACAGTAATAGGTTCTCCATAGTTTTGCTCACACTTGGTATTGTTGGCTTGTGTTTCTTACAGTCATGCTGAAAGTTTCTCTTGCAAACTTTAAATCCCCCTGCAGACTTTCCATTTTATGTCATTGATCAGAATCGTCCTATAGTCATATGTATTTAAATCCATCACTTGCAAGGAAAATAGAAGAATATCATTATTGATTATCTATGCTGTCCAATATGGTAACCATCTCCATGTGTGGTTATTTAGTTCTTCAGTTGTATTAATCACATTTCAAATGCTCAATAGTCACATGTGGCTTATGGCTGCCATATTGGACAATACAGATGTAAAACATTTTGATTATTACGTAATGTTCCATTGCAAAGCAGTGGTTTAGACCAGTCACCCTTCCCTAAAGCATATGGATTAGTCTGGACACTTGAACAGCATTGGAGTTCTGAAAAAAGGCATGGAGAGATGCTAGGTTTTCAAGGAAGACAGTGTCTGCTATGTGTGCTTACCTACACAGTAAACAATTTATGAAATGTTAATAGTTGCATGTAGATTAACCAAGAAAGTCCTCTGCTGGATTCCTTTCTTAAGCTGAAGAAGATTTCCGTTATTACATTCACTGCAAGTGACTAAGTTGTATTTTTGCTGGTGTTATTATTGCAAAGATTTAGTGTAGTTGATAGTTCAAGAAGTTTAGTTGAATTCTCTAAACAGGACTGGGAATAATAAGGTGCATAATGAGTCTAGGTGATTAGCTGAAATGCACTGAAATTGGCAGGGGTGGTGAATTAGTTGAAACAAACACTCTATAGAATACTTTGTGGGCATACGGTGCCATGTGTAAGGAAAATTACAGCACATCACAAGCCTTCCGAGATTTTTTGACTTGACTTTCCATCATAGAAAAGTTATTCATCAGATGTCAGTCTGAACAGGAGAGAATTGAAAAATATACTTGATGGATCTGAGGCAGAACAGCGTTACAGAAGAACTGAGTCACAATTTCAATTAAGGAGAATAATTGGTTACTCCAGGGTTACATTTGTGTTCGCGCTTTCATTAACATCAAAGTAGAGAAATTATATTGCCTTCTGGGTCTACTGCCCTGTGCTACAATCTAAGGGGAATAGCTTCTGCTAGTTATTTTAGATATTAAAAAAAAGGACACCGAAATTTAAATTCCAAGGCTATTAAGCATCTGTTTGAGTTGAATGGGATATTTGAAACATGCTAAAATTAGAAAACATTAAACAATTAAAAAAAAATGTCTAAATTGTAGAAACCAGATCATTAAAAGGTCAGTAGGATCGCTGACAGCACAATGATATAACACAGCCCATCTACCAGCTCCATTAAACACTCTGGGAGAGGGGGGACTGGGGGGTGGGGGGAACTCCTTTGAGAGAAGTGCATGAAGACCGTAGATCACAGCCAGCTCCTGAAGCTACAGCTGCTTTCAGTCTTCTATAAACTTTGAAGTTACCTTTGATTTTTTTTTTAATCTTCCTTTTATTCTCAACTTTTTCCCCTTCAGAATATCCCTGGTATTCATCCTTTCAGTATTAGTCAGGGTTGTACATTGAAACAGAACTAATACGATATACACAAAGAGGAGGAGAGAGTTTCAGGAATAGGCGCACGTGATTGTAGGAACTGGCAAGTTCAGACTCTGTAGGGCCAGTGGGCAGGATGGAAATTCAGGTGACAGTTGATGCCACAGGCTTGAGTCCAAATTCCACAGGTAATGGGCTGGAAAAACAGGTAGGGTGTCTATGTTGCAGTCTTAAGGAGAATTCTTTCTCCTTTGGGAAACCTTCGTCTCTGCTGTTAGGGCCTTCAACTGACTGGAGGAGGCCACCCACATTATGGACAGTCATCTGCTTTACTCAAAGTCTCCTGATTTAAATATTGATCACACCTAAAAAATACCTTAACAGCAACATTTAGACTGGTGTTTGCAAACCACTGGTTATCATGGCCTTGCTAAGTTGACACGTAAAATTAGTCATGGTATGTGCTTTTCTGTTTGCATATCCACTACCTCAAACCTACGATCTCATCCCCTTGAGCCTGATATAACTGAAGCAGGTCCTGCCACCTCCACACCCCAAAGATGGTCTTCCCCTTACCCCAGTCTCTCCATTCTTCAATTCACCTTTCTCAGGCTATTGCCCTATTCCTAAATAGCCTTTCCCTTTAGGTTCTCCAGCTGTGTGCTGGTCAGATCATAACTGGGCTCTCACGTTTCCTGTTTTAATTTTCTATTCTCTCTGTTAAAGGTCCATTCAAATGATATCGGCTCCAATTCCCATGATGATCTCGTATCCCTGGAACATTTACACCATCTCTCAGTTACTTGTTCTCTGGTTGTTTAATACAAGTATATGTTAACTTTGTCCTCTTAGTCAAATTGTCAGGTGCTTGAACTAAGAAATTGTGTTAAATTTCTATTGTACGCATCACTTTACCTAGAACAGTGTTAGCCGGTGGTTGCATGAAGGAGATATTCGGCCATTCATTGGTTATGGGGGGAAAATAACCCTAAAGCACTGTGCAATGTAATCTTAAATCATGCATAAAAAGTGCAGTTAGGGAATAAAAAAATACAGCATCATGGGCCCACTTTTAATCTACTGAATTAGAACCTCTGAGGATGAAATACCCAGTAATCTATATTTGAAAAAAAAAAAACAAAAAACTCCCCAAGGTAATTTTGATTTTGTGAGTCTGAACACTGGTATTTAGGAATTACTGTATAGATATCTTCCTTTTTTTTTTTTTTAGCATCCAAATATTTCACAAGAATTCAGAGTATTTTTCCTCTAAACAGCTCTCAAATGTCTGTATTGTCCTGGCCTTGCATGAGGCTCCATCTTCTACTTACCTGTGTTACATCCGTATCTTCTTGACTGTTCTCTATGTCTCCCATCAGGCACCTCCACATTGCAATCAAAGGGTTTGTGCTTAAAAATTGCATAGTTGATTGTGCTGTTGAAGCATAAAATGCTTTATGTTTCCCCTGTTCAAGATGAAGTTCAATCTTCTTTACATGGCTTATCAAGCTGTTCAAGATATAACATTTGCCTACCTTTATAGCCTAGGCTTCCTTCACAGCCTCTGTCTGTACTGAATTTCTCATCTTATTACGAATCTTTGCTTTGTACATGCTTAAGAGACACTTAATTCATGCCATTTGTCCAAGTAATATTTATTTAATTAATGCTGGCATTAAATCCAGGCATTTTCTGGATACTAAGGGTCCCGAGGTTGAAGATTTATTCCCTTCTTCTTCTGAACCTTAAAGTCCAGTAGGAAGACAGCTACTATAGACTGAAAACTTACTATTTGCTAGGACTGGACTAAGCATTTTGCATGAATTTTTAATCTTCACAACTACACTCTAGGTGGCTAGGCCAGAGTCCAGGTCTTTGGAATTTGGAGCTCATGTCCTTAACAACCATGTTCTTCTGCTGCTGTGTTGAAATAATCAAGAGATATCACAATAATGTCATAGGAAACTTCATAAATTACTCATGGTGCAGTATCCTGGATTAACAGAAAAGAAAATTAGGTAAAATAAAAGTAATACTTTTCTCTACCCTCTCCTTATGTTGAACCATAACTGATATTTTTACAGCAACAGATATTAAGAAAGTACTTGCCATATGTCAGGTATCAAATAAAAACTTGAAAGTTCCAGTTTCTTACCTTCAGCTGTCTGAAATCACTTCACCAGCCCTCAACATGTGAACGCTGACAGAGCTGAGTTTGAATCCTGGCTCTGATCTTTTATCAGCTATTTGCTCCTAGGAAAGTTATTTAACCTCTCATTTTTAGTTTCTTCATTTGTAAAATGGAAAATGCAACAGCTTGTAAGTCATGCTAAGTTGTTATGAATGGTCTTATGTAGAAAAATGACATAATTGGTTTTGTATTTCAGGGTAATTAGCTCTAGCAACCATGTGCAGTTGTCTAAGTAAATGGTATTGATGGACTAGACTGTGGTGTTAGCAGAAGGCATAGAAAGAAGAAAACTCATGAATGTGTATGTATTAAATTCTATCAACAAAGTGATGGAAGAGATAGAGTTCATAACTCTAACCTAATTATACACATCTTGACATAAAGCCCAAAGTTTCAAACTTTTTCCCTATTACTATTCTCAATTAATTTGAATCACTCTGAGTCTCAGTCTATTGAAAAGTTCATGTAAAATAATAGCTAAAATAATTTCTTATGGAAAATTCTATGATTCTGTAAAGAATGTGCCTCTCTGTTCAATGGATCAAGAAATATTTAAAATTAATAATTCTGATGTGCCTTTAGGGGAAGGATTTTAAGTGGTCTAAATATTATCTTTTAAAGTAGAGAGCTGAATAAAAACGAATGAAATACTGCCATTTGCAACAACATGGATGGACCTTGAGAGAATTATATTAAGTGAAACAAGTCAGGCACAGAAAGAGAAATACCACATGTTCTCACTTATTGGTGGGAGCTAAAAATTAATATATAAATTCACACACACACACACACACACACACACACACACACACACAAAAAAAACCGGGGGGGGGGAAGAAGATATAACAACCACAATTACTTGAAGTTGATACGACAAGCAAACAGAAAGGACATTGTTGGGGGGGAGGAGGGGAGGGAGAAGGGAGGGAGGTTTTGGTGATGGGGAGCAATGATCAGCCACAATGTATAACGACAAAATAAAATTTAAAAAAATAATAATAATAAAAATAAAAATAAAAACAAAAAAATAAATAAATAAAGTAGAGAGCTGAGAAATAACCTAGAATTAAATAAGCAAGAATAGCAATGAATGCATCATTTTGAAAACCTGGAGGTAACCAGCAGAAGAAATAAATAGCAATGCTTAAAATTGGTCTTTTTAAGACTGGCCCCAGAAGACAACTAGATCTCTGAGGTGGAAGATTCTGATGCTGAAGAGTTAGGGCTCTATTTAGATTCTTCAAAGCAGCTCAGCTGGGTTCTAAACAGAGGACGGGTGACCAAGGAGAAATACCTCACTCTAGGAGAGCTCCCCTATTCCTATTAGTCAATGAGGCTTTAAACTTCTAGAGTTCTACAACAGGTTATCTCTAAGCATACATTTAATGTCCATTAAAGAAATATATCTACAGAAAATCATTATTAAACTAGTCTAAAAACTAGGCATTAAAAATATGATTCTGACTTAATATTCTTTGAAAATTAAATTGACTTGGTATTATAATTTAAAACTTTATTTTAATGTAACTTTTGAGATGCACTTTTGAATAAAGAGAAATGACATACGCTTTACCTTGAATATTGAGTTCATCTAATTAATAAAATTACTTTTCTTAATTACTCTATATTGAAAAATTGCAGAGCATGCTAATTTATCAAACTAAAGGGCAATCAATAAAAGTTAGATAATTAACGATGTGTGAAACTATAAATGAGAATATACAACTTCAAATAAGCGGAAACTTATACTGATTATAAACATGAGTAAGAATGAGACCTAAAAATTAACTTCTCGTGTCTGTAGTGCTATATGATAAACTTAATGTTAATATGTTGAAACGTGATTGGGGTTTATTACATGCATCAATGTTACATTCACATTTAATATAATTTACAGAAGACAGATGGAGCAAGGTTCTTAAAGGAGAAGAAAATTGTTTACTATGTATATATCCTACAGCCAGCACTGGAATTGAGGCTAATATTTAGACACTTCTCCACAAGGGGTTTTCATCGGCTAATGACTAACTTGCTTAATAGAACAGTTGTAATACTGTTCACAGCCATCTCTGCTATTTTCTTGGGCTAATGTTCATTATGTTCATAATCCTTTTTTTAAAGACGATTTCGTTTCAGTTCTTTACAGAACATGTATGTAAATTTTAATAGCAGAAGGGTCTTGGTTTTATTTTCAACTCATATATGTTACTGGTAACGTATAAAAAGAACTTATACATTATCTTGAAGGGCTTTTTGTGTTTCAATATAAGCCAAACTATGAGAAATCAGAGAAACCCTTCTTCAGACATTGGGTGTTCAATGCATCAGGTCAGGCAAGAAAATTTAGTCATGAAATTGAAACCATATTAAGACTTGGCATATTAATTGCAACATTTATATAAAAACTAAGTCTGTGCCTAGAAAAAATTACAAGCCTCTGCTGACTTCTAGACACTGTGATAGGCACTGGAGATAGAAATGTGAGGAAGAGATTCTTCCTGCCTTCAAAGGGCTCATGGTCTGGTGGACTAGAAAGACATAAAAAGGTAAAAATTGTAATTTGACCAGGTATGCCTGGTAAGAGCTATGCATCATAGAAATAACATTTATCAGCACCACACTCTCCCGAGTGAGCCACGGGCTGGCCCTAGAAATAACATTTAAAAAATGAGAGCATGAGGTGAAGAATGAAAACTTGCAGTATTTGAACACTTCAAAGCAGGCATTAAAGAGGAAAAAAAAAAAGAGAGAGAGAGAAAGAGCATGTAATATCTAAGAGAAAAGTGAAGGCAACATTCAATTCATTTTCTGATAGTGCATGCGTATGTCAGAAAATGATAGGTTTGAAACATTTTTAAAAGTTATTTATCGATTACAATTGAAGTGATAGAAATGATGAGTTTGTGACATTAGATGGAAATAGTCAAGAAAAGAAAGGCCTGTGAATAAGCAGTATTGTTGGTACCTGGAAACTCGGTTGAATTAAATTTTAATCTATTAGATATTATGACTGAAATGAAGTTCATTCTTTCTACAATACATTACTTTACTGTGTCCTTTCCATTAATTTTAAGTGTAGATATAATAATACGGTGCTGTCAGTATTTAGCGATTTGAGTTGATGTGTATGAGTGTCCTGTTTCCTTTACTAAATGTGTCTCCAAATTATAACTATAAGTTTCCCACTGTATTCAATAGAGAATAGTAGATACAGGGAATTCGGAGTGAGAGATTTTGGACCTGTCCCATGTGAGAGGGAACTGATCTGAACTGGTGGTCTTAGTCAATAGCCAAATACAAAACTGTGCTGAGAGATGACACTTGACCAGAAGCTTCAGCAGGGATGTGCCTGTGTATCCTCTCTCTCCTGGGAGGTGATGCTTCTGGGTGCTCTTATCCCCTCATGCTTAGACATTAATGAGACACACTGGGGTAAACAGTAAACTGAGGTTGGATAAGATAGAGATGGAAAGGTGTCAAAGGAGAAGTTAAAAAGGGAAAAAAGAGGCAGAGATGGGGGGGAAATTATGTGACTGTGTTGATAGCCAGACTCCTTTCTGATTCTAGGCCAGGCTACAGCTGATGACTGGCTTCTGGAGAAGCAGGGACCGTCACTCAGGTGGGGATAAAGCCAAAAGAGTATTTGCGGTGTTATTTCCAAATTATTAGGAGGTCAAATTGCTGTCTGCTTGTAGAGCCAATGGGAAACTATTTATCTGGTCAGACTTGACAGGATGCATGCTGTGTGACTTTAGGCCACTAGCTGGCCTTTGAACTGGAGAATAAACAGTCTGTAAGGCTATTATCCTAATCCCCTCTAGCCATAGAATCATATCAACTCCTTTGTGATTTTATTCTCTTTCTTCTTGACTTAACTAATGGTAAGGATGGGCATAGAATCCATTTCTTCTAACATTTTAAATGAAGGGTTGAGTTTGGCTAAATTCTCTTGATTCATTTGATTTTTGTGAAACTAACACATTAGAGAAACCCAAATTAAAGTGCAATATTTAAGACATCTTTCAGGGATAATAAAATTATTTCTGGTCTATTAATGGCTTATTATTATTTATTTCACTGATTCATTTCATTACTGTCCCACTATCTGGAGGTACTGGCTTAACCAGATAATTAAAAAATGTTAATTATTCATTTTAATATATTCTTCCCCCGTATAAATGGCATAAGATTGCACACTGCCATTTGAATAGTAAGATTTATCTCATATTAATTGTAGCAGAAATGTACAAATTCATATTAAAAAGGTAGAAGAGCACCACTACTTGTAAGATTCACTTAAAACCTGATCAGAATATCTAAATAAAGAGTCAGTTGGAAGGTGAATTTATTCACCTTATGAAATAGATAGTCAGAAGTTAAACATTGGCAGGTCAATAGAAGCAAGTCTAGAGGAAGAAAAAGACTTGGCCCCTGAGTGTCCTGGTCGCATGGGAAGGCATGCCTATCGTGGTGATGAATATATCATATGTTAGCTTGGCGTGATTAAACATTGGGTATTCTTTTTTTTTTTTTTTTTTTTTTTAATTTTATTTTGTCGATATACATTGTAGCTGATTATTGCTCCCCATCACCAAAACCTCCCTCCCTTCTCCCTCCCCCCCTCCCCCCCAACAATGTCCTTTCTGTTTGCTTGTCGTATCAACTTCAAATAATTGTGGTTGTTATATCTTCTTCCCACCCCCCCGGTTTGTGTGTGTGTGTGTGTGTGAATTTATATATTAATTTTTAGCTCCCACCAATAAGTGAGAACATGTGGTATTTCTCTTTCTGTGCCTGACTTGTTTCACTTAATATAATTCTCTCAAGGTCCATCCATGTTGTTGCAAATGGCAGTATTTCATTCGTTTTTATAGCTGAGTAGTATTCCATTGTGTAGATGTACCACATTTTCCGTATCCACTCATCTGATGATGGGCATTTGGGCTGGTTCCAACTCTTGGCTATTGTAAAGAGTGCTGCGATGAACATTGGGGAACAGGTATACCTTCGACTTGATGATTTCCATTCCTCTGGGTATATTCCCAACAGTGGGATGGCTGGGTCGTATGGTAGATCTATTTGCAATTGTTTAAGGAACCTCCATACCATTTTCCATAGAGGCTGCACCATTTTGCAGTCCCACCAACAATGTATGAGAGTTCCTTTTTCTCCGCAGCCTCGCCAGCATTTATCGTTCATAGTCTTTTGGATTTTAGCCATCCTAACTGGGGTTAGATGGTATCTCAATGTGGTTTTGATTTGCATTTCCCGGATGCTGAGTGATGTTGAGCATTTTTTCATATGTCAAACATTGGGTATTCTAACTGCTTGATCTTATTCCTGGTTCACCAAGAAACTTGTTGATAAACATGTCACTCCCCAAAGTGTTCTCTATCTTCAAATGGACACAAATAATTAACTGCTCATAAATAATTATAAACCAATAATTTGAAATTATAATATGCTAATAATATAATAAAAATTTAAATTAGTGAGTTGAAATTCTAGTTTTACACACCAGTCTTACAAACAAGCCTGTGTTCATCTACTTCTAACCTGAGAGATACAGCTATCCTTTAGATGATCTCAGCTTCCTAAACCTGCTAAGCTGAAGGTTACATTCCAACCATGACTAATCACAAGAAAATGAACACCCTATAATGAAGCCTCCAAGGAGAGAGTTAGCTCTTTCCTTGTTTTTTATTTCATTGGCTGAGCAAGCCTTCCTACCTGTAGACCATGTGTTCATGCTATCTCTTCTATTGGACAGAAACTCCTGGAGAGCAGAAATCCTGCTTGCTTAATCTCTGTAGTTCCCATATCCCATAATGTTTTATTCCTAGTAATATATCCATGAATGAAAGGGTGAAGACAGGCATTTTGTCTTCATGCATAAGTTACCACGTGCACGAGCAAGAGGAAAAGCCCTAGTTAACCATTTGCTATATTTTATTAGGAAGAAAATTATAAATGATTTTGACCCCATTCCTTCATGTTATAGCCTCCAGAACTATGGAATTACAGATACAGCCATAGAAAAAGACTCATGGAACTTAATAGTTTTCAGGTACAGGGCATTATAATATTACTGGAGAGAACGGCCTATTTAAATTGCCTGGAGATGAGAATCAGGTGTTAAATCATTGTCACTTCTATGATTTCACTAATTTTCAGAATATGAACTTGAGACCCCATCCTTAATATACTAAATAAAAATAACCAGAAACTGTTCTAATAATATGTAGTGTATATTAAAACATTACATTTATTTAAATTATATGTAAATCCCATTAAACATGGAATAACAGTAGTAATAATTCTTGTATAGCACTTACTCTGTGTCAAGCACTGTTTTACATGCTTTACAAATATTAATTTGTCTAGTCCTCACAACAACCCTATTATTATCGTCATTGCATAACTGAGAAGACTGTAGTGCAAAGATGTTAAATAACATGCCTAAGATCATGTACCTTAAAAAGGTCAGACGCAGATTTTAAGGCCAGGCAATCTGGTTCTAGAGTCTATGCTTTTACCCATTACTCTAACCCAACAGCGATTATTGAAGTTGACTTACTAGAAGACCTGACACACATTACTCTTTCTTACATATTCTAAGGACCTAGTTTAGTCATTCCAAGGTGAGAAATACTAAACCAAAATACAAGGGATGTTTAAGACTAGAGTTGAAGTACCTCTAATTAGCAAATTTAATTTACATGCTTTATATAATAAATCTACCCAAAATAAAATTAATACATTTAATTATGAAATATTTTAAACACTCAAAAGCAGCAAAACAGTATTTCCTATATTAACAATTACTTAGATTTTACAGATGTTAACATATGGGTATATGTATTTTGGAATTCCATCTTTAACAAAATTAAGACAAATATGAAATGCCAAATCACACAATGTGAGGAAGATCTGCTAAAATTAGTGAAGGTGGGGTGTAAGAAGGTGGGGAGAGAGAATGCTCGTGGCTGCATATCCCAAAAAAAGCCAGCGTAGAGCACTTTACCAAAGCAATGAAGCCCCCCTGGATGACAAAACTAATAATCCCTACTAGCAACACTGGGGAAGAAAAGGGGGTCTCATGGAGAGTCCTTCCTTGGATTTGGCAATGAATCATGCAGTGTTGGGAAGGTAGGTGAGGAATCAGAGAAGAAATCATTCAGGCAAGCCATATTTATAGGAAGCAGTGTTTGGTGAGGCAGGAATGCAGGAAAGAGGGCACTGGCAACTCTGAAAGTTCCAGTGGTCGAGAAGAAGCAAGGACTCCCTTACACATAAATCCCTGAGAACCCTGTGCCCTAAGGGGAGCTCCTGGAGCCTGTACCCTCCTCCATAGTACCCTTCTGCAAATAATGGGTCTAAGGAGACCTACCTCATTGTTATAACGAGGGTCAGGGCAGAGCAGAAGCAGAAAGGACAGGTAGAAGGCTATCACAATATTTGGTGAGAGATTAAGATAGCTTGGAATTTGGTGTGAGGTGGTGAGATGTGGTAAGATAGTAAAGGGTAGACTCAAAGGATTTACTGTCTGATTGACTGTAAAGTAAGAAACAGAAGAGTCACCAGTGACTCCAAGGTTTTGTCCTGAGCAGTCGGAAGGATGCAATTGCCCTTAACTGAAATACAGAAGATTGACTAATTTACAGGGAAACACATTCAAAACTTAATTTGATATTTATATGTACAATCAAATTCCCATTCGTAGGTGTACTTGCTCATTATTGAATACTCTTATGATTACCATATATACTAGCCAAGCATCTTAAGGGGAAGTATTCAGTATTCGTCGTGCTGCACTCAGTTTACCCAGTTAGTCCTCACTTGGTATTCATCACCCCACACACCTTCCCCCCACTTCCCAGACAGAGGATTTAATTCTTCAGGTTTCTTGTGTTTACATTTTCCTCTTATACATACAGTTATTGCTTATAAATAAAAACAAGTAAAGAACAGTTCTATTCCTTGGTCCTGGACTGTGGAATGAACTCATGTCATAAAAGCATTTATTGCCTCTTGAAAATAGTAGTTCTGCTGCAAGACTTTGGGTTTTTCTGTTGTTGAGTCTTCAATGTGCTTTTGGATGGTTCTCTCTTTTAGTAACACTCATTAATAATTCCACCTAAAATCAAGTCTCAGAAATTATGCCAACTGCTTTCTCTGTTCCTTAGACTTTAATTTTAGTTGTACTTTAATAAACTATTGACAGAAAATTATTCTTTAAAAAAATCTTTGTACTGATATATCCCAAAATTTGCCATAACTATTTATTTTCAAGCATACATTTCTCCAAAATGCAAAGGAAGTAGTAGTTCATATCTCATAAATGTTCATCTATGAAACAGATACTTTGCATTGCATAGCAAGTGACAACTGGACAGCCTAAGATCAAAAGGTTCCTTCCAGAGATAAATGTCACCCTGGAGCCCGCTGCAGGATTCCAACTCGAATGCAGGAGGTAAATTTACTCAGAGTAGCTCATCTAGAAACAACTTTTGGCTTTGAAAATTTTAATTTCATTCTTTATCTGCTTCAGAAAGCAAAGAATTCTATTAGAATACTGATTATCAATTACAGTTTATGGAATATTAGATCTAAAATATTCTGTACTCTTCTTTTCACAGATTTGAAAGGCAAGCCACAGATAAGTTAAATTATTTGTATAAAAGAGAACATTTTTTAATAGAACTATATCTCCTCCTAATAGTCAATGAATTAGGTCCCTACGTTGCTTTGGCATTAGAACCTTTTTGAGTCTAGAGATAATTTCTAAAAAAAGAATTTAAAACAATATGCTTGAAGATAATGCTGTGATTTATCTCTTCTTCCAGATTTGCTAACATTCCAACAAAGTGATCTCAGCTCTGTTTATTGTTTAAAGGACCACTTATTGTTGGCCTTTTTTGCTTTGTTGAGATAGTCATTTTCTAAACCAAAGTAGAATAAAATTGGATATCTACATTGCATATACTTACGTGTGTAAGTAACATTTTGGAGTTCTTTTGAAAAAGCTATTTTAAAATGTTTTGCAGGAAGTCAAGATGGTCATGAAGAAAGCCAGAAATCAGATGGTGGACTCACAGAGACCACTAAAGATTGGAGAAATCAGTGTAAGGTAGAGAGAAAGAGATAGGTACATTTTATGAATTCTATAAAATTGTTGAGGCAAGAAAAATCACTGTATATTCTCTATGGTAAAGTAGAAAAATATCTCTTGGTTGAAACATGGGCAGGGCAAAATTTCTCAGCACTACACAAATATTAGAATCATCTGGGGAGCTTTAAAAAATACCAGTGCCTGCACCCCACCCAAATCCAAATAAATCAAAATGGGAGTGGAAGTCAGAGACTGTTTGTTTGTTTTTTAACTTATAAATATACAATGTAGTTGTTTTTCATGTTCCTTTACCAATTTCTCTTTCCCCTCTCCCTCTCCCCTGTCAACATCATATCTGTTCACTTGTCTTAACAAGTTCAAGGAACTGTTGTGATTGTCTTCTTCTCTTCCCACCCCCGTTTGTTTGTTTGTTTATTTATCTATTTATTTATTTTTTAACTCCCACAAATAAGTGAGAACATGTGGTATTTCTCTTTCTGTGCCTGACTTATTTCACTTAATATAATTTTCTCTAAGTCCACTCATGTTGCTATGAATGGTAGTTTTTCATTCTTTTTTATAGCACAGTAGTATTCCATTGTGTAGATACACCACAGTTTTCTTATCCACTCATCTAATGATGGACATTTGGGCTGGTTCCAACTCTTGGCTATTGTAAATAAAGCTGCAATAAACATAGGAGTACAGGTATCCCTTCAGCATGATGATTTCCATTCCTCTAGGTATATTCCCAGCAGTGGAATAGCTCTGTCATATGGTAGATCTATCTGAAACGGTTTGAGGAACCTCCATACCATTTTCCATAAAGGTTGCACCATTTTGCAGCCCCATCAACAGTGTATGAGGGTTCCTTTTTATCCAGAACCTCACCAGCATTTATCAGTCTTACTCTTTTAGATATTAGCCATCCTGACTAGAGTAAGATGGTATCTCAAAGTGGTTTTGATTTGCATTTCCCAGATGCTGAGTGATGTTGAGCATTTTTTCATGTGTCTGTTGACCATTCATGTATCTTACTTTGAGAAATGCCTATTCAGCTCCTTTGCCCATTTTTTAATTGAGTTGCTTGTTTTTTTGCTGTAAAGTTTTTTGAGTTCCTTGTATATTCTGTATATTAATCCTTTGTCAGATGTATATTTTGCAAATATTTTCTCCCACTATGTTGGTTGTCTTTTCACTCTGTTAATTGTTTCTTTTGATGTGCAGGAGCTTTTTAGTTTGATATAATCCATTTGTTTATTTTTCCTTTGGTTGCCTGTGCTTTTGGGGTCCTATTCATGAAGTCTGTACCCAATCCTACTTTCTGGAGTTTTCTTTAAGGAATTTTATTGTTTCAGGATGTATATTTAATTCTTTAATCCATTTTTAGTTGATTTTGGTATATGGTGAGAAGTATGGGTCTAATTTCATTCACCTGCATATGAATATCCAGTTTTCCCAGAACCAGTTGCTGAAGATGCAGGCTCTTCCCCAGTCTGTAGCCTTTGTCAAAGATCAGATGGCTGTAGGTGTATGGGCTGAGTTCTGGATTCTCTATTCTATTCCATTGATCCATATGTCTGTTTTTATGCCAGCACCATGCTGTTTTGTTTATTATAGCTTTGTAGTATAAAGTCAGGTAGTGTTATGATTCTGGCTTTATTTATTTATTTATTTTTGCTCAGGATTGCTTTGGCTATTCATGGTCTTTTGTGATTGTTTTTTCACTTTCTGAAAAAAGTCATTGGAATTATAATGGAGATTGCATTGAATCTGTAGGTCCTTTGGGTAGTATGGACATTTTCACAATGTTAATTCTTCCAAACCAAGAGCATGGGCTATCTTTCCATCTTCTTGGGTCCTCTTTAATCTCTCTCAATAGTGGTTTGTGGTTCTCATTAGAGATTTTTCACATCCTTGGTTAACTTTATTCCTAAGTATTTTATTTTTTTGGTAGCTATTGTAAATGTGCTAGCTTTCTTGATTTCTCTTTCTGCATATTCACTGCTGGAGTATAGAAATGCTACTGATTTTTGTATGTTGATTTTGTATCCTGCAACTTTGCTGAAATCATTTATCAACTCTAAGAGTTTTTTCATAGAGGCTTTAGGCTGTTCGACATATAGGATCATATCATCTGCAGACAGGGACAGTTTGACTTCATCTTTTCCACTCTGGATGCCCTTTATTTCCTTCTCTTCTCTGATTGCTCTGGCTAGTACTTCCAACACTATGTTGAATAGGAGTGGTGAGAGTGGACATCCTTGTCTAGCTCCTGTTCAGGATGATACTGGCAGTGGGTTTATTATATATGGCTTTAATTATGTTGAGATACTTTCCATCTATACCTAACTTAACTTACAGAGAGTCTTTAACATGAATGAATGTTGAATTTTGTTGAATGCTTTTTCAGGGTCTATAGAGAAGATCATATGGTCTTTGCCTTTGATTTTATCGATATGGTGTATCACATTTATTGATTTGCATATGTGGTACCAACCTTACATCCCTGGGATGAATCCTACTTGATCATGGTGTATAATTTTGTGTATGTGTTGCTGTATTCTCTTAGCTAGTATTTTGTTGAGGATTTTTGCATCTATATTCATCAAGGATATTGGCCTATAGTTTTCTTTTTTTGTTGTATCTTTATCTGGTTTTGGTATCAAGGTGATGTTTGCCTCATAGAATCAGTTTGAGAGAATGGCCTCTGTTTCCATCTTTTGGAATAGTTTATAGAGAACTGGTATCAATTCCTCTTTGAAGTTTTGGTAGAATTCTGCAGTGAACCCATCTGGTCCTGGGCTTTTCTTTGTTGGGAGACTTCTGATAACAGCTTCAACTTTTATTGCTATTGGTCTGTTCAGATTTTCTATGCCTTCCTGGCTCAGTTTTGGTAATTTGTGTTTGTCCAGAAATTAATCCATTTCCTCCATATTTTCAAATTTGTTGGCATATAGTTGTTTATAATAGTCTCTAATGATTCCTTGTATTTCTGAGATATCAGTTATAATATCACCTTTTTCATTTCTAATTTTTGTTATTTGAGTCTTCTCTCTTCTTTTTTTTTTAGATAGCCTTGCTAAGGGTTTGTCAATTTAATTTATCTTTTCAAAAAACCATTTTTTTGTTTCATTGATCATTTGTGTCATTTTTTGGGTTTCTATTTCATTTATTTCTGCTCTGAATTATTTCTTTCTATCTCCTAACTTTGGGTTTGGATTGTTGTTGTTTTTCTAGTTCTTTAAGGTGAAGTGTTAGGTTGTTTACTTGCCATCTTTCCTTTCTTTTGAAGTAAGCATTTAATCTGATAAATTTCCCTCTTGGTACTGCTTTTGCATTATCCCCCAGGTTTTGGTATGAAGTGTTTTATTTTCAATAGTTTCAATAAATTTTTTGAGTTCCTGTTTAATTTCTTCTTGGACCCATATGTCAATAAGTAGAATGTTGTTTAATTTCCATGTGTTTGAATAGTTTTCTGGAGTTTCATTTGTTATTGATTTCTAATTTTAATCCATTGTGATCTGAAAAAATATGTGGAATAATTCCAACTGTTTTGAATTTGCTAAGACTTGATTTGTTACCTAAGGTGTGGTCTATCCTGGAGAATGTTCCACATGCTGATAAGAAGAAAGAATATTCTGAGGTTGTTTGATGGAATGTTCTGTAGATACCTGCCAAGTCTAATTGGTCTAAGATGTTGTTTAGATCTTGTATTTCTCTGATGATTTTTTTGCCTAGATGATCTGTCCAATACTGAGAGTGGGGTGTTCAGTTCCCCTGCTATTACGGTATTGGTGTCTATCTCATTCTTTAGATCTAATAGTGTTTGCTTTGTAAATCTTGCTGCTCCGACATTGGGTGTGTATATATTTGTGATTGTTATGTATTCTTGATGGCTAGATTCTTTTATCATTATATAGTGGCTGATTTTATCTCTTTTCATGTTTTTTGGTTTAAAGTCTATTTTATCTTATATAAGAATAGCTACCCTAGCTTGTTTTTCATTTCCACTTGCACTGTATATCTTTTTCCATCCTTTCACTCTTAGTCCATGTGTGTCTTTACAGGTGAGGTGAGTCTCTTGAAGGTACCATATTGTTGGGTCCATCATTTTAATCTAGTCAGTCAGTCTGTGTCTTTTGAGTGGGGGAATCTAATACTTTTACATTAAGAGTTATTGTTGGAAAGTGTTGATTTACTCCTGGCATTTTATTGATTTTTGTTTGGATGTCTTAAGTATCTTCTGTTCCTTTCTTTCTGATTAACTGTTTGTCTTCTGTGTTTGTTGGTTTCTTGGGGTGGTAGATAAACTTTTTTTTCTCTTTATTGGTAGCATTTTCATTTTATTGGTGGGTTTTGTTCTTTCTTGAGTATTTATGGCAGTGATGGTTGTTTTTCAGGTACCAAACCCAGTACTCCCTTGAGAATTTCTTGTAAGACTAGTTGTGTGGTAGTGAACTCCTGCAGTTTTTGTTTGTCTGAGAAATATACTATTTGTCCTTCATTTCAGAAGGATAGTCTTGCTGGGTAAAGTATTCTTGGCTGGCAATTTTTGTCTTTTAGTTTTTGAATATATCATCCCATTCTTTTCTGGCTTTTAGGGTTTCCAATGAAAAGTCTGATGTTACTCTGATTGGGGCTCTCTTATAGGAGACTTGGCGCTTCTCTCTTGCAGCTTTTAAGATTCTCTGTTTGTCTTTGAGTTTTGCCAATTTGACTATAATATGTCTTGGAGAGGACCTTTTTGGGTTGAATATGTTTGGGGATCTTTGAGCCTCCTGAATCTGAAGTTCTATGTCTTTCCCTATACTTGGGAAAGTTTTCTGCTATTCTTTCATTGAATATGTTTTCAAGGACATTTCCTTTTTCCTCCCCTTCTGGAATACCCATGATTTGGATATTTGAATGCTTAAGGTTGTCTGTTATCTCTTTTAGATTTTCTTCAATTTTTAATTTTTTTTTTCTTTTTTTGTTCACCTATTTTATTTTGAACAGCCCATCTTCAAGGTCAGAAATTCTCTCTTCTGCTTGTTCTAGCTTCCTGGTTAAACTCTCTATTGTGTTTTTTATTCTGTTGAACGAATCCTTCAGCTTCACAAGCTCTGCTACATTCTTTTTCAGGGCATTGATTTCTTTGTACATTTCTTCTTTCAGGTCCTGTATACTTTTTCTCATTTCATTGTGTTGTCTAACTGAGTTTTCTTGTATCTCATTTAGTTTCCTTAGAATTGTTGCTCAAAATTCCTTGTCAGTCATTTCAAGGACTTCTTGTTGTATAGGATCTAGAGCTTGAGAGTTATTTTCCTTTGGTAATGTCATACTTTTTTGATTTTTCATATTTCTGGTATCTTTCCTTTGGTGTTTACTCATTGTGGCAGGGGATTTCATGGTCCACATGTTCAGCCCTATTGTCTGGCTTCGATCCTGCAGGGACTGTCAATTCAGCGTGGATGCCTCAGGGCCTGTGGGCCAGTGGCTTGGGCCTCTCTGGACCATGGGGACTGGCCTGAGCTGGGAGTCCCATGGTGTGGTGGCGGCCTGTTCTGGTGTGGGTGGCTCAGGGTCCTGTGGGCCAGAGGCTCTCAGGGCTCTCTGGGCAGCACGGACTGGCCTGGGCTGGGGTTCATACAGCACAATGTCTGCCTGTTCTGGTGTGGGTGGCTCGGGGCTCTGTGGGCTTGGTGGCTCTCAGGCCTGTCTGGGTGGCATGGACTGGCCTGGGGTTCCTGCAGTGTGATGTTGCCTGTGCTGGCATGGGTGACTCAGGACCCCGTGGGCTTGGCGGTTCTTGGGTGAGACACAGGTATTTTAAAAAGCTCCACAGGTGATCCTGAGACCCACCAGAGTAGGGCAATAACAGGAACAAAAATGTGAGGATATGGAATAAAAGGGTAGCAACTCCTTCCTCAAACTGAAGGATGAAAGTGGGCTTGCCTTAATTTCCAAAGCAGGAATGACTAAATTCCTTTCTTGATTCCATAGGATCTATTATTTTTCTCCATCAAACAGTGAAACCATAAGATTTTCAGCATGTAAACAGGCCCTGTGGGGCTGATTCTTTACCACTTTGAGAATTCCACCCCAAATCACCTTCCTTTTTACTCACAATAGCGTGGTTCTTCTCCACGTCCCTAGCATTCTTCTCCTTTAACATCCTGAGCACAGATATTGGATTTTCACACAAGAAGCAACCAATGTATCTCTCTGGTATTCAGTCAGGGACCTCATTCGTAAATTATTTTTGCTTAATGTGGGCAGGTTTTGCCTTCAGCTTTACCCAAAGAAAAAGTTCATTCATTCATTCATCAAACACATCATGAGTGCTTACATGTGCCAGGCATTGTTCTAGTTGCTAGAAATATAGCAGTTAAGAAAACAGGCAAACATTACTATCCAATAGCACTTACATTTTATTTATTTTTTTGCTTCTTTGATTGACACATGCGAAACTTTTAAATAGGTTTGTACATTTGTAGCCACCTTGAGAAAAACCCTTAGTAGTTGCTTCTGAATAGTTACTTTTTTTCCCTTTTTTAATCAGAAAACTCTGAGTTTTGTTCCTTGAACAAGAAAGACAGACTTCCTTTGATGAGGCCTGGGCAAGAGTCACTCCCAGGTCTTTTCTTATCCATCTGAAGAGAATGAGTCTACAGGTCAGACTAGGTCTGCTCAGACTGACTTGTGTAATTTCAAATACCCAGACAGGTCTTTCAGGGAGAATGAATTTCCAGAAAGGGATTTTCCTAGAAATGTCATCACTTTAAATTATACCATAACTTTACTGGCAAGAAAATGTTAAACAGTTAAAAGACCTTTTTTGTTTTTAAATTTCTGGAACTGCTGTGTTGCAGTTAAATGTGAACTGACATCTTCTGAAGAAGAGTCATGTTGTGTTTCAGCTACAAGAGGGGAAAACTTTAAAGTAAAAATGGAGAAAATTAAGTCTCTAAACTTCAGGATTTTAAAATCTCCCATGGGGCTGGAAAGGTAGTTCTGCTCCACTCAAATCCATGGGAATAGATCAACAGTCACGTCTGTTATGCAGAAGGCAAGCCATGCAGTGGGGCAACCTCATTGCAAAGGCGAGGACAGCTGAGTAACTTGACACCAGCAGTCAAGGAAGCAAGGATGGCCACAGGACTGGAAAGGAAGGACAAGAAACCAGGGCAGCCACTGATCCTGCTGCCTCACGCTTAGCTCTTTAGGATGTCTGTTAGAAGTCTAGTGATCTGTATCAGAGGGAAAGTAGAAACTTGAAAACAGTTCAGTGCAGCGCATGTGGGAGCCTCAAGGCATGAGGGGAAGCTGAGCTCAGAGTAAGAGAGAGGCAAATTGCAAGAAGTTTGAAGAGATAAAAGAGCAAGAAAAAACATATATAGTGCAAATAGTGCCTCTGGGCTGGACCCTCCTTGAACTCGGGGTCTGTTTTATTTATCGTTATGCCCTCAGCACAGTGCATGGAGCAAGGATGCTCATTTAATATTGGCAGAGGTAGAGCAAAGGTGAAGAGCAACAGCTACAGCTGCAGCGAAAGCAGCAGGGGCTGAAACAGGCTGAACTCCTAAGGCGCCAGAGTACCTGTGGCTTGTATTTGGACACTTCAATAAATGGCAAGTCCTGCAACCAATGCGACAGATACACGTGGATACGGTCAGAGGACAAAAATGAGTGAAAAAGTGACAAAAGGATAATAGAGTTGCACCATATTACATTTAACTAATGAGAATTCAACGACAGTTGCCTTTGGACAACGCAGGAGTTAGGGGTATTATATACTACATTCCTATTGTAAGGTAAGGTAGAAAATAAGAAAATGTTACTTAGAAAATCATAAGGAGGAAAAAATACATTTACAGTACTGTATAGTACTTATTGAGAAAAATCTTCGTATAAGTGCACCCACACAGTTCAAACCCATGTTGTTCAAGGGTTAGCTGTACATATATTTAGGATAAAAAAAAAAGAATAGTATCAAAATTTCAGTTCTCCATTAGTCTCTAAGAGCAAAAGCCCTGAAGTGAGCCTGAGACAGGACACACAATCTCTCTTCAGATCTCTTGGTTTCAGGAACTGCCTCTCTTAGCGTGATTATTTTGCTGAGCTGGGGAGGTGATTTTACAGTTTAAAGATTTTTTTTTTTAAAAATATTAATACAACATAGTTTCTACTTTATCTGGTGCTCAAAGCTTGGGGAAAACAAGTGTGTTGGGCCTATGAAGAAGATGGTAGGGGCCGAGCCCGTAGCGCACTCAGGAGAGTGTGGCACTGGGAGTGCAGCGACATTCCCGCCGCGGGTTTGGATTCTATACAGGAATGGCTGGTGCACTCACTGGCTGAGTACCGGTCACGAAAAAGACAAAAAAAGAAGAAGATGGTAGGATGGTCTCCAACATGACACCATTCTAGCAATCATTGAGGGTAATTCTGAATACTATCTGTGCACTTTACGTCTTACTTCCCAACCTGAACCCTCCATTTATGATGTGGCTTGCCTGTGGTTGAGAGATAAGATGCTGACTTAATCTCCATGGTTAGAGTTCTCCTACCCATAGTTTATCTTCTATGAGCTTCCAGAGAACCCTGAATACATCATCTACTTATTTGTCTGTCTTTTAAAAAAGATTATAGATCCCTTGATTTGGGGGCCTTATCTTATTTATCCTTGTCCTGCTCCACATGTTTAGAGAAGTTTGGGACACACAGTGGGTATGTAAGGTATATTTGTTAAATGAACTCGTAATATTGATTATTAAAACCAGGATGATGACTATCATGAGCTTGTTTCTCCAAGGAAAGTTTATTTAATTTACTCATGGTATGATTGATTTCTCCTAAACAAATTCTTTGTTACTAACATTTCAAATAAATAACCCTATGGTATACTATTATGACAGAATTAATTATCTGATTAGCATTTTTTTTCTATCGGAAAGACCCGTGTAAGCATTTAGTCAAAATGCGGGTTTGCAGTCAATAGGCTAACAAATGACATCCTAGAAGAAATAGCTACCGGAAACTTTCAACAATAGGGACTCTGTCACCTGAATAGCAGCAAATTGTTTTAAAAGTGCCACAACTGGCTTCACCCGTCTATTACCTACAGTTTAGGAATTTGGAAATGCTTTATAAAAAACTAGAGCTTCAATAGGAGTGAAAGTCAGAGCATCCCTTGCAGAAGGCCTAGCTCAATCTCCATTTCTGCCTCCAACCTGGGAAGGTACAGGCCAGCTGAGAGGACACCAGATAAATGCTCTCATGCCCTTTAGGGTAACTTTTTCTTATGCATAGTACAGTATCAGTTTTCTCTCTAAATTCAGTGCAGGTAGGTGACATTTAATCTTCTCTCATGATTAGTTTGTTTATGAAGAGTTACGATTTTACTTTTGAAAAATTAATTAGATGAAGGATATTGTCCTTGGTTTTTCTTCTTCAGTATGGGTCATCAACATGTCTTGTGGTGAAAGGGTAAAGAAAAATGAAGCTAGAAAATTGGACTGATGCCTTCGGGAGCACTCCATAAACACCAGTGCTGGTATCCATTGCCTGCAATGCACTGTGCTAAGTCTCCAATAAAAGTAGAAAGCAAATAAGAAAAACCTTCAAGGGATTTTTGGCTTTTGGGGGTTATACATCCAAAATAAATAACAACAATTTAAGAATTTTATAAAACAAAATAGTTACAAATCAAAAGCAATGCGATAGACCCCAAGTACATATACATCCAGAGGCATCACATGAACTAAGCTATTTGGAATAGGAAAGATTTAGTGAGGAAAAATGTTGCTGGTACAGATATCCTGTGGGTCTTATTTTGAAGCAGGCAGATGCAGGAATTAGGGAGGAAGGACATTATTTTGCTAGGTAGAAGCAAAATAATGTGCCAACACACAGAAGCAAATTGCACATGGATGTTTGGTAGAGAAACACTCATATCACTAGAACAGAATGATATGTTGGGGAACAATAAGGGATCAAGTTGAATAGACATTGTAACTGCAAAGACATTTCCTCTAAATTAAATTAATGGTGGATACAAATCTTGAGGTACATTTCAGGTATTGGTGACGCATCTGGAAAAATATAAAAAACTTTCTAAGTCACTCTCTCATTCCTTGTGCATGGCACTTGCATCATTTCTGAGTTTTAGGTAGCAGTCACAATGACCTCATTTCACAGCCCCCAACCAGTCAGTTCAGATTTCCTTGCCTTTTTTAAAGCATCATAACAGCATTTCCCTTATAGCGACTGGAGGACAGACTGTGCACCTGCAATTACCAGGACTCCAGCCCGGCACCCCTCCCCCCCGTCACAACCACACACTGTCCATCAAATAAGCCAACAGCAGCCCCGGCTCTTTTAACATGGATGAATGTCAGAGACCAGAACCATTATCACATGCTCTAAAACTGCACATTCACCTGCTTCTGTGAAGTGTATTTCCCTTCCTTAGACAGAAATTATTCTGAATATTGTTTAGGGGCTCTGTTTCATCAGAATTTAGCCTTTTCTTCTTTCCATTTCTCTCCTTCCTCCCCAGTAATGTCATTCATTACTCTGCTAGAATTCACCTGTTATAATTTTAAAAGGTAGGATCTAGTCCTGTGGGTTCTCAGCACAAATGAGCAAGTCATCGTTCCACAGGTGGTCTGAGATCTCTGCCCACAGGTGGGGATCTCCACAGGCAGCGGCTCCAGCTCTCCCGGGCACACTGGTCAGCGGAGTTCCTCTCTGTACTCTAGTACTGTAGGAATCAGGGCATCTTCTCCAGGGGATTCCCAGTTGCAGAGTCACACCTCAGTACAGAATTTCTTGTGGGGAAGTGAAACAGAGTAAGGCTAGGCCTGTGAACCAAACTGATTCCATTTTCCCTGCAGAGGACACTTTCTTTTCCACTCCTCAGTCAAGAGACCCCTCATGATTACCCCATGGGCTTCCCTGACAAAATAGACTGAGATAAGAGAGGAAACAGATATTTACTGAGTTGCAAAACCCCTCCTCAAGGCTTGTTTACCATAATTGTAAAAGTTACAGATTAACCTTAAGAACCCTTTAGGAATCCCCACCTGTGCACAAGGCATCAAGGTGACTGCTACAATGACCCTCCTGGGGTGACAGTGCTGAATACCACTGCCATTTTGGACCTACTAAGCATGTGCCCATGATGCAGCTGGGAAGAACTGAATGGACCACTTCCAGTGACGTTGGCCTGCCACCCCTTAACTCCTTTCCCTATAAAAGACCCTGACCAGCTCCCCTCAGGGGGCTAGCTTTACTGTTGCTATCCTCCCTATGCATAATAAAGTGTTGCTTTACTGTTGGGTACATTGTTCATTTCTATGAGTTTGGAATATGAGAGCCTAATCTAATCATTGGCAAAAATTGGAAAGCTTTGGGCACCAGAGAGGACTCTACCTGCAAGAGGCAAGTGGCCACTGGGACTATTTTGCTCCCATGTCTCTGCTGCTGGTAGATCTCTCCTGGAGTCCCTGGCCTAACTTCTGACAAGACAATGCTTTATTCTCTTTACAATGCTTTATTCTCTTTACCTTTCTCTGATTTTCTGAGCCCTCTTCTGTTTGGTTGGATTGTACCCACTTCTGTATAGGTGCACCCTGGAGGGCTCCTGGCTATGCTTTGTTTTTCTGATTTAAATCTAGTCAATACTTTTCTTCTTTATGCTGAAAACAGTGGGGACAACTGCTTTTATCAATTACTGTTAATGGAATAGGTTGGCCCCACCGATTAGGACTAGGCTAAACTGGGTCCCACTGCTCCTCTTTTCTCTTTGCTTGTTTGGTTAGACATTTAGGTGAATACTGGTAATCTGAATAAACCTTCCAATCCTTGCATCAACTTTTGGACTTTCTGGTCATTTGTTTACTGCGAGAGGGCAAGCTGAGCCTGGCCTGTCGGTAACATGAAGGAGGAAAGTGACGGGCACAAAACACACAGAGCCAGGGCCGGGGGGCCACGGAAGGAGCACTGCTGAGTGGGCATCACGTTCATCTCTCACGGTGCTGCCCCCTGGCCACCGGGGTCGTCCACGTCCCTGGGTCTCATTGTAACATCTGTGAAATGAGACATGTGTGCTACGTCATTCTAAAAGACTGTTCCAGCTCTAAAATGCTATGACTTTCTAGATAGCAAGAAAGCCCCCAGAAAACAGACTCACTGAAAACACATTAATCCTGAAGACATTACTTGTGATTTTCCATAGGGTCCTACAGGCACTGGAAGGAGCAAAAGATTTAGTAAGTAGGGACTTAGGTTCCGAAACAAAGGCCCTGCAATTTGCTCTAAATGGATTTTATTGAACATTCTCTCCATCTCTCCATAGAGGCAAAGTTACAAGGAGGAGGCTGAAACAATACGGTGCAAACCAAACCGAAACCAAACACGAACGCGCCCTGTTGTTTTCTAATGGCGCTGCTGGCATCATAGGCCTCACCTGAAAACTGACTTGCTGTTATCATCAAGAAAAATGGCAACTTTTCCATTCTGTGTCAAATACTTAAGCAAAACAGTTGTTTACTCAAGCAGCAGCTGAATTCACTATAAAATGGCATTACTAATTATAGCAATTTAGGAAACATACTTTATTTATGTTTAGCTCGGTGGTAATTGAGGATAAACTGGTATGGAAAATGTGACACAGGGAAACAAAACAAACCACCAGTGGGAAAGAAAAAAAAAAAAAAACGAATGTAGACCTTCATTTACTGGAGGCCTCCCTGGTTTCAAAATGGGATTTTAAAAACTGTGTTAATAAAAGTTTCCTTTTAAAGATATTTGTTTTCAGTGGACTTTGATCTAGAGCTAATGAAATATCAGGGAGCACAAACAGTCTTGATTATATCCCTAAAATTAGTTTCAATTAATCCTATGAGCATAGCCAGATACTCTTAGGTTAATGTACCATCTTTCTCTATAAAACAGGAACATGGAACTAGCGTACTTCATATGGTTGATACAAGAAGACAATTATAAAATGTGCTAGTAACAATTAATGAGAAGAAATGCTGACAAATAACATCATTTCCAAACAAATTCCTAAAAAGGTTGAGTTCTATTCACTAGTAAATTCCTTGATGTTTATTTGAGTTAAGCCAATTGCTGGTTACTAACATCAACCATTTACGGTAATGTAGAGCCAGTTGGGTGGGTTTTCCATAGGGACTCGGAACCCTAGGCCTCTCCGCTGTTGGCTGATGTGTTCCTGCTACTGTTACTTTGGCCATGTCCTTGCTACACAATTCAGAAAACTCAAGGAAAATCTCAGATATCTTTGAATAGGCTATTTGGTGGAATTTAAATTACTTGAAATATTTAATTAATAAACTTGATAATTGAACAGTTAATATATTCATTTATGAAACCAAAAATATAAACAATATAGAGTGAAGCCTCCCTCCCATCTGCCCGATTTCTTGCTCCACCTCACCCCCAAGGATCTCTTGAAGTTTTTTAACTGAAAAACTGGCTTTTTTTAACAAAGTGGCTTGTATACTTAGACAACTCCCTTGATTTGTCTTTTCTAACATATTTCACTAAGATGTTGCTTTCTGATGAATGTAGGAGAGAAAATAGTAGTACAGAAGTAGAAAATACCTTGCCCTGTTGGAAATAAAGAACTTTTTTTTTTTATAACTAAAGGAAAGAATTAATCCCCATAAAAATATTTTCTTCCCAATGCAATCACACAGTTGGAAATAACTGGCTTAACAGTGTCACAGGAAATTACTAAATATTGGTGGTAAAGTCAATTGCTATAATTGATTTTATTGCATGTCTGTTATGTTACTACAATGTTTAGTAATCAATTCTAATTAGAAGCATATAATGAAGCCAACTTTTGCTGCTGAGAAAACTATACTGTATGAGACCCCAAAATAAGAACAGCTGTAGCCATTTCTAATGTATGATTTTTAAAATGCACATTGGCATATCCAAAAGACTCTGAATGATAACTGCTGGCGAGGTTGTGGAGAAAAAGGAACTCTCATACATTGTTGGTGGGACTGCAAAATGGTGCAGCCTCTATGGAAAATGGTACGGAGGTTCCTCAAACAATTGCAGATAGATCTACCATACGACCCAGCTATCCCACTGTTGGGAATATACCCAGAGGAATGGAAATCATCAAGTCGACGGTATACCTGTTCCCCAATGTTCATCGCAGCACTCTTTACAATAGCCAAGAGTTGGAACCAGCCCAAATGTCCATCATCAGATGAGTGGATATGGAAAATGTGGTATATCTCCACAATGGAATACTACTCAGCTATAAAAACGAATGAAATACTGCCATTTGCAACAACATGGATGGACCTCGAGAGAATTATATTAAGTGAAACAAGTCAGGCACAGAAAGGGAAATACCACATGTTCTCACTTATTGGTGGGAGCTAAAAATTAATATATAAATTCACACACACACACACACACACACACACACACACACACACACAAAACCGCGGGGGGGGGGAAGAAGATATAACAACCACAATTACTTGAAGTTGATACGACAAGCAAACAGAAAGGACATTGTTGGGGGGGGAGGGAGAAGGGAGGGAGGTTTTGGTGATGGGGAGCAATAATCAGCCACAATGTATATCGACAAAATAAAATTTTTTAAAAAAAATAATAAAAAAAAATAAAATGCACATTGGCAGTTATATTCACCTAGATAAGGAATGGGGGCTATGTCTTTGTTTTTTAAGAAGCAGAAGTCTAGTAGATTTGGGCTAAACAGTGTTTTAAGAGTGTGATATGTCATAGCGCATATATAATGTGGATGATTTAAGAGTCTATAAAAATTGTTTTTAGTGCATTTATTTTGAAGCAGACAACAGAGCAGTCTACCAGTTCAATGTTAGGAATAGTCCAAACTGCCTTTCTGGATATGCCTCTTGAATGATTCTGGAGAGTCAATACCAACTGGAGACTGTCTTGTCTTTAGGCAAAAATCCATCTTCAAGTTCAATCACAAACCACAGAAGTAGGGTTCTTTTCCTTGATGGAACTACCTGTTGGGGATTTTCACTCTTAGAAATCATTTGACAGAAATCCTGACATCATTTATGAAATATGTTCACAACTTATGAAATTAAATGAAAAACCTGCCTCTTAACCTGCTGTGCTTCAGGCTAAGGGGATGGGTTTGAATGCACCCCCCACCTCACTTTTTCTGCTTTGGAATGTCACTTTAATTGCTTCTTCACAAAAATAAATAGAATATCATATATTTTATTTATCCTTCTAGATTCTTTTAGCTAACTTTTACTGGTTAGGTAAGTTTCTTGCTTTTTTTAATGCTCTATTCCTAATACTTTATATTATTTAACATTTTTATCTTTTTTATTTCATTTTTCTTTGCTACTGTTATTTTTATTTTACCTTCACATTATATTTATTTTTCCTATTGTTTACTTTTTATCTTGGTTTATATCACTTGATCTTACCATTATATTTCTAGTAGGCTTTTTAGCTAACTGTATACTCTGGATTGAATCGTTGTCCCCTCCAAAGCTCATGTTGGAACTTAATCCCCAATACAGTATTTGAAAGGTGACGCCTTTAAGAGGTGATTGGATCGTGAAGACTATGCCCTCATGAATGAATTAATCCATTCCTGGATTAATGGGTTAATGGCTTATGGGTTATCAGGGAGCAGAGTGGGGGCTTGCTTTATAAGGAGAGAAAGGAAACGTGGAAGCTTTCTTGCTTAGCTCTCATGATGTGACACATGACAGAGTCACTACGGGACACTATAGAGTCCCTCACCAGATGTGACCCCTGGAGCTTGAAATTCTCAGCCTCCACAGCTGTAAGAAATAAATTTCATTTCTTTGTAAATAACCCAGTTTCAGATATTCTGTTATAAGCAACAGAAATGAACTAATACACACCGTTAGTTCTTTGATAATTAAGCAGGAAATAAAAAGTACAAACTTCCTTTTTGTCTTTTCACATTTGGCACAGTACTGACTATCTAAAATTATTGTTTTTACCTAATTGCTTATTGCATTCAGCCGAACAACTAAGCAAACTAGCTTGGTAGGTAGGTATATGTAGACTCACTTTTTAAATTTATGTCTCAAATATAACTATCAAATATAACTATTTGAAGTAGTTGAGTTCTTGGAGGTTAAAAAAAATTACAGCCCAAATTGTGATTTTCATTATATAATCATGTTTCAGTACACTGTTGTTTTGTTGGTACCAATAATTATTTGAATAATGATTCAAGCTGAAAAATAAATTCTGGTTCTAAAAATGTTTGAACATACAGAATCACCTGAGTAATATGAGACTTTAATCAATTTCACTTAAAATAAGCCAAGTCTATGGAATTGTGAGCTACCATGACAAAATGAAAAAAAGATTGCATTGTTGTCAAAATTACAATACTTAGGTATTTCTCACATGAAAGAAATTTAGCAAATCTTTTACATAGTCATGGAAAATATATAGATTAGTTCTGTTTACATTTTTTAATGGATGTATTGAGAAATGGCTTACGGACTAATTTTTAAAAATAAGGACCACCTCATCAAATTGTCTGTAGTCTGCCTACATTGTATGTTCAATAGCATGAGAAGAGGGGGGAGGAGGAGTAGGAGAAGAAAAAGGGGAGAAACAGATTAAGTAATTTGCACCTAAAATGGAGTAGTGTAACAGTTATCTGTCACTGTGCAAAAAACCACCCCCAAAACTTAGTTGCTTAAAACAAAAATCATATATTTACAACCTGAAACTGTAATTTGATTAGAGCTCAGGGTGGATAGCTCGCTCCACAATGTTTGGAACGTCAGTGGGGAAGACATAAAAGCTGGCTGTGAATGAATGGCTGGGGCTAGAATCATCTGAGGCTCCTCCACTCACACGTCTGACAGCTGGTCCAGGCTGACAGCTGGGATCTTAGCTGGGACAGTCAACCACAATACCCACAGGTAACCTTTCCATGGAGCCTGGGATTCTCAGAGCACAGCAACTGCATGTATTCCATGCTTTACTGCTTTGTATGATCTTTCCCTGAAAGTCTGGTAGCTTGACCTCTGTGTCACCCAGGTTCAGGGGGAGGAGATGTAGACCTGATTTCTCAATGGCAGAAGTGTCACAATTACAGTATAATAAGAGCATGTGGGATGGGATACCTTGCTGCAGTTTTCTTTGAGAAATACAGTGTGATAAAGAATGTGGTTCTAATCTCAAGTAATAAACAAAGCATTAGATTAAGGGTTTGATTATCCAGTTATGACTTTATTAAAATAGTTAGCTCAATATGATTCTAAAATGGTATGAAAATGATAGTATGTCTGAGATTTGCTCCAAAATAGTCTGGAGAGAAGGGGTAGGAGTGTAGGTGAAATAAGATTGGACATGAGCTGATCATTGTCAAAGCTGGATGGTGCAAACGTGTGTGTCTCCTATTCTACTTCTGTATATGTTTAAACTTTTCTTTAATAAAAAGTTGAATTAGGTATGAAAAACATTGTACAGGATTACATTCCTCACATGCATATTCTCTCCTTTTTTTTTAATGTTTCCTGTAATTTGCAATACGTTTTGGGTTTTAAAAAATCTAGGAGATCTCTCATTCTGGAAAAGTGGAGTACATTTACTTTTCCCTATTATTTCCACTAAGTACAACTAAAAACCATGCCCACTGCATATAAAACAAACATAAGAAAACGCTAAAGGTGGAAAGAAGGAGACAAACTGTTGAAGAACCTCAGAAGTCAAGAAGTGAAACAGTGGTGAGTTTCTTGAGTATTCTTTTTGACTCACATATCCCAGACTGGCTAGGGCAGTCAGGAAATTGGGTACAGAGTGCAAAGAAAAGTCCCAACAAAGCTTTCTATTTCTAGCCAAAGGACCGGGGAAGGGGCAGTCTAGAAAGACAGAAAATCATCAGAAAATAACCACTCTAACCCAGACAACACCACAGAAAAAACTGTGGTCTGCTCCCACCCAGGTCAGCAAAGGCTAAGTGACCTCTAGCTTTCATTCTTTTGCTCCTATCAGCTTTGTTCTCGTTTGGTAAAATCACAACGAAGGTTAAATATCTCTTTACCTACTCCATGCCTGGACTCATACAGCTGAATGATGTGGGTGGAAAAAACACAAGCCACCCCCACTGGTCATCCTGTAAATGGATGACCATGAACCTACGAACAGCAAGAGCATTCAGAAATGCTGCCTGCCTGGCAATAATGCTCCATTTCTCTAGCCCATTTATTCTCAGTGGGGGTGATATTGCCGCAAAGCAGCAAAAATTGATTCCAGGGGTGGGTGGGTGGGTGGGTGGGTGGGTGGGTGGGTGTGTGTGTGTGTGTGTGTGTGTGTGTGTGTGTAAAAGTGGGAAAAAAAAAAAGTTCGTGGAACACTGCTCTAGCCCATCCACTTTCACACTTTTCTGGAGGTGACTTCTGACCTTTCCTCTCTGGACAAGCATCTGCCTCGGGTCTCTTGCAATGGTTGTTCGTTCCCACCTGGCAGGCTTGTCACCTGCTCACTCCTGTTTAAATGCCATTTTTTCCCAATGGGGCCTAGCCCGATCATTCTATTTAAAATTGCAGCCCGTAATTCTCTCTCCTTAGCAACTCTCATCCCTCTTGCTTTGCTGTATTTTTTCCATAGCACTGATTGCCCTAACATAGTCTGTAATTTACCAGTGGATTGTGTTTATTCTTTGTCTTCTTTTCTAAAAAGGAGAATGGGAATTTTTGTTTGTTTGCTGTCAATGATATTTCTCAAGTACCTGGAATAGTGCCTGGCATACACAATATTCTCAGTAACTGAATAAATGGATTTCTGCCCCAACCTGCATCTCTTCTGTATTAGGGTTCTCCAGAGAAACAGAACCAATAGGGTGCGTGTGTGTGTGCATGCACACGTGCGTGTGGTAGGCAGAGAGTTATATTTAATCAGTGTTGCAATTTTACCAAATGAGAGTGAGAGAAAGGGGGAGAGAAAGACAGAGATTTTAAGGAGTCGACTTATGCAATTGTGGAGGCTTGCAAGTCAGAAATCTGCAGGGTAAGCCTGGGAAGAGTTGATGTTGCAGCTTGAGTGCAAAGGCAGCCTGCTGGCAGGATTTCCTCTTCCTCAGGAAAGGTCAGTCTTTTTCTCAAGGCCTCCAAGTGATTGATCGAGGCCCACACACATCATGGAGGATAATATGCTTTACTCAAAGTCTGCTGATCGAAATGTTTATCTCATCTAAAAAATACTTCTACCGCAGCATCCACAAGTGTTTGACAAAATATCTGGATACTGTGACCTACTCAAGGTGACACATGAAATTGACCTTCATATCTTCCTTCTGTGTTCCTTTTTTCAGTTAACAATATAATTTTCAACTTATTCGTCCTTGTCCCTACCATTTTTTCAAATCCAATTATTCTCAGTCCATCCATTTTATCTACTAAATGCACTGGTTGCTAAAGTCTGTGTGTGGATTTTCTTCCTCATTACTGAAATGTATCTTTCTCCCTAATTCTCTTTGCCATTAGATTAGTTCACACTTGCCACCTCTCCTTCCTGGACCTTTGTAAGTCTCCTAATACTCTTCTTGATTCTGGGTTTTCTCCCTTCACACCGCCAAAAGCACTTCTCTAAAAAGAATGTATAATTTTTTACTTTCCTGCTGAAATCTTTCAATGGATTTCTAATGTCTGCAGGATAAAGGCCAAAATTTATCGCATCATAGTTGAGGTTCCTCACAAAAAGAAATGTTTTCTTTTATTTTTAGACCTCTTTTTGTTCCTTTGAAAGACACAGAGATGCAGTACCCATATCCTCATTCAAGGAAAGACCTGTTGCCCCAGCTGCAGGAGAGCTGTCTGCGCTTTCAAGATTTGCCTCAGCTATAGAAGGCCCTCTTGCCCAAAGACGTACCTTCCCACAGTGGCCCTCATCCAATGAATAATTGCAGTGAAGTATAAAAGCCTAATCTTTTCAGCCCAGAGCTCTCCATGGGGCTGGTCAAAACTTTGATGTTCATCTTCTCCTCTACTCAAACTTAATCATGACTTCTTTCATCCACAGGTATTGACGCCTAATAAATATCCCGCATGCAAAACTTCATTTCAGCTTCTGCTTCCTGAGAGTGCAATCTACAATAGTTCCATCTATACCTCATAACCACACATTCTAGATCCCAGAATACGATGTGCTGTGCTTTTTATGGGCCTATGTTTTAAGCACATTATTTGACCTGCTTGATGAGCTCAACCTACTTCCCTCTCTTTCGAAAGCTTATTCTTTACAAGATTGAGTTTATCTGCTACAGTCTCTGAGCAGCTCTCCTTGGCTCCTTCAAGTTCAGTGACACTCTTCTTTGTATTTCAGTGACACTTGGTTTATACCTTTATTACCACCTAATAAAGTATACTGTGATTAGTTAGGACTCTCTAAATTGCCAAAGACTGAAACTCAGTTCAGTCTGACTTAGGCAAAAATGGGACTTGCGTTACTGAGAAGTCGACGGACGGGGCTGATGCCAGGCATGGCTGACAACAAGGGCTCAAAACAATGCCATCAGGGTGCTGCCTCTCTTTCCACATATAAAGCAAGTTTTCTCCATGGGAGTTTAAAATACCTGCCTGCAGCCCAAGACTCACATGCCAGCTTTCTTTCTCAGTCTAAAAGGAAAAATAGATCTTTTATTCAATAATTTTGACATAAATCTTATTCAACTGTAAACAAATTATTGTGGCCAGAGTCATGAGATAGCTGATTTTCCTGTTCTAGATAGCAGGGATAGCTCTAACTACACCTCCTGGAATATGTCCTCAAAGAAATATGGTACTGTTAGCAGAGGAAAAAGAGGGCAAAAATAACACATATTTGCTGTGCACTGTGATATTTGATTAAAAGTTAGAAGCAAGATTCTATCATGCCAGCCTTTAGATTCTGGGCTTTCAAGTCATTTATGTCTACTGAAATATAAGATAGATTTCAAGTGGCTTGAGATGAAACTCAGGGAGAGCTTTTACAGTTTAATCAAGCACAATACAACAGAGAAAATTGATGGTACCCCTGGGATGGTGAGAAAAAGACAAATGTTTCACTCCTTGAAAGAATGTAATTTCCATCTTGCAGTGCTCTGCTGAATGAAAACAAAAAGAATAAGTTTTAAATATACAAGTCACCTGGTATCGAGCTTCCCCTCGATTCACTGGCAAAGAAGCACGGTACAGAAGCAGATGGAGGGCTACATATGAGAAAGAAATAGTGCCAAGAATAGAAACAAAACTAGAGAAAGGAAGGCATGATAGGAAGTTACATAGGATTCAATTTGCTTACTTAATAGAAGCAATGACAACCCAAATAATACTTACCTAATGATTCAGCCATACTTTATCCAGCAGGTTAATCGTCATATTCTGTCATGTCTACAACATAATTTAAGATTAATGAAATAATAAAAGAGAAAATAATACTGGTGACCTTTCATGTATGGCTTCTTTCACTTAGTATAATGTTTTCTAAGTTCATCTGTATTGTAGAATGAGACAAGATCAAACTAGTATTCAGTGCTATAAAACTCCATTCACTGGCATAGAGAATCATAAATTTGACTCATAGCCTACTAGAAGCCTAGGAGGAAAGACAAATAGAATCCTTTATATAACTCCTAGTCCCCAGTCGTTTAGAAAAAGCATGCAAATTTATGATTGCCACAAGAACGAATCACCTTATCATCAGAAAGAGCCTATGCGATATAATAGTCAATGTCCTTGGTGACAGCATCCTTGAAGTAAACACTCCATGGGATAGCAAATGGCTCCCACAGCCCAAGATTTATTTCACATCAGATGAGCCGACATCATCACACCAAAACTTAAATTCATGAACGTAATAGTATGACGGTGCAGAATGCCATTGGGTGCTGTTGGGCTGTACATAGCTGAAGAATGAAGAATGTACCTGTAGTCTGTTCAACAATCAGATAGAATCTGGGCCAAAGACCAAAGTGACATAAGTCCTCTCAAGTGTGTCCTCCTGAGGGGTGCCTGTGACAAGATGAAAGGAACTGTTCTTCTTGGGGTCATTTAAGACTGACTTTCTTTACACAGGACCATCTGAAAGAGTCAATCTTATGACACACAATCTACTCTCTGTATCTTGGCAGCAAAAATGCAATATTTTTAGCAAGAAAATAGTGCATACTAACTTGTAACATCTCATTTGTTCTTCTAACAGCATAAGTTAAAGAAAGAAAAGATTAAAAGAAATACTAGCTCCAAAGCAGGCATGAGAGTAGAGATATTTAACAACTGGCCTGGCACTGGTGTGGATGAATCAGAACAGATGTTGGACACTGCCCTTTGTACTGGGGCAGGATTCTGGGTGCCAGGGCCCCCTACAGTGTGCAGCACTTACCCTTCACTTATTAGATCATGGAGAGGGGCCAGTTTGACCAGGAGGGTGAGAGAGAACCTGGGGACCCAGAGCAGCAGCTATCTTCTAGTGAATAACTGAGTATTTAAGTATTTTAACACCAACTTGAAGAAATGGCTGTTTCTAGGTTTAGGGAGTATAAGAGGATTACTGGAGCATCTTGTAGTCCCAAAAAGTAAGGAAGTGCTCAACAAAGAAACAAACAAACTAAAGCACAATAATGGGGTATGTCAAAGGGATCCAGGACCCAGTAGAAAGAGTTCCCAATGGCAAAGCTGGAATAATTTGAGCAACAAATAAATAAAGAAGTATTGGATTATAAGACAAAGTATAAAATAAAGTATCTATGAGTCCATACCAATATAAATAAATGATATAAATAAATATTCATGAATTCCTACCTATATAAGTAAATAACCATATTATATTTATTTATTATAAATAAATAAATAGATAAATATACCTTGAAGAAGAATTCTAAATAATTTGTGTAGGTATTTGCCCCTGAAGGAGGTGGAAGATAGTTCTCCAAACCTTAAATGTGTTGTGTATGTAGTCACTTCCTTTCAAAGACAACAGTATGAAAAGGGGAAAAAATGGTGACTTTATGACAGAAAATTCTGACAAATACTAACTTATTAAGGTAAGCAAGGATGACATCAACAGAGAAAAGTCATACTGACAGTATGGTACCATCACTGTGATGTGACGAGAGACAGCACTGTACCTCTGTGATCTTCCTCCCCTTTCCCTTTACTCTGCTAATATGATGAATTATATTGATTGACTTTCTATGCTGAATCACCGTTGCATTCCTGAGATAAATCCCAGTGGGTCATGGTGTATGCATACTCCTCTCGATATGCTGTTGAGTTCATGTCCTATTATTTTATTAAGGATTTTTGCATCTATATTCATCAGAGGTATTGGTCTATAGTTTTTTTTCTTAAGATTTTAAATCTGGATTTGGTATCAGGATAATGCTATACATAGAATTAATTTGGAAGTATCCCTTCCTTTTCTACTTGTTGGGAGAGTTTAAAAAGGATTTGTGTTAATTTTTCTGTAAATCTTCAGTCAAATTCAACAGGGAAGGCATCTGGTCCTGGGATTTTCCCTTGGGAGTTTTTGATTTCTGATTCAATTACGTTACTTGAAATAGGTTTGTTCAAATTTTCTATTTCTCCTGAATACATTTTAGTAGTTTCTACATTTCAAAAAATAGAATTTCATCTAGATTATCTCACTTTTTGGCATGCAATTGTTCATAGTATTCTCTCATAATTCTTTTCATTTTTGTAAGGTCTATAGTAAGGCCTCTCTTGATTTTCTAAGGTTAAGATTTTGAGTCTTCTCTCACTTTTTTTCTTTTTCTCAATTAGTCTTGCTAATTATTTGAGAATTTTGTTGATCTTTTCAAAGAACCACTTTTTGGTTTTGTTGTTTCTGTCTATACTTTTTCTATTCTCTATTTCATTTATCTCTACTCCAATCTATTATTGTTTCTATCCGTCCTCTGGTGTTGGGGTTAGTTTGTTATTTTTCTAATTCCATTAGGGTAAATTTGGTTATCGATTTGGAATCTTTCTTCCATTTTAATGTAAGCATTTGCAGATACAAATTTCCCATTGAGCACTGCTTTTTGATACATGCCATAGGTTCTGGCATATTGTTTTTGTTTTTATTTATCTCAAAACATTTTCTAATTTCCCTTGTGATTTTTATTTGACCCACTGGATGTTTAAGACTGTTTTTAATTTCCACATATTTGTAAAATTTTCAATTTTTATTTTGTTGCTGATTTCTAATTTTATTCCATTATATGCACAGAGTATACTTTGTATGATTTCCACCCTTTTAAATGTATCAAGACTGGGCCAGCCCGTGGCTCACTCAGTAGAGTGTGGTGCTGATAAATGTATCAAGACTTATTTTATGACTTAACAGTTTGTCTACTCCTGGAGAATATTCCATGTATACTACAGAAGAATGTGTATTCTGCTGGTTTCAGGTGGAGTGTTCTATAGATGTCAATTAGGTCCACTTGGTTTATAGTGTTATTCTAGTCTTCTATTGCCCTTTTGACTTTCTGTCTAGTTGTTCTATTCATTACTGGGAGTGGGTGTATTAAAGTTTCCGACTATTATTGTTGAACTGTCTAATTCTTTCTTCAATTCTGGTCAGTTTTTATTTCGTGTATTTTGGGGACTTGTTTGGTTCATATATGTTCGTAGTTATGATCATACCTCTTTTGTCTTTCTCTTTGGCAACAACTTTTGTATCAAAGTCTATTTCATCTGATAGTATAGCCAGCCACTTCAGCTCTCTTTTGGTTACTGTTTAGTATGTATGTTTCTGACTATTTACTCTCAACCTGCTTTTTTTTTTATTATTAAGTGTGTGAATTCTAGACAGTATGTAAAAGCTGGATCTTTTAATAAATCAGTTCTTCCAATCTCTGACTTTTGACTAAAATGTTTTATAAACCATTTTCCAATAATCTCTCCATATTAAAAATAACTCTTTAAAAACGCCTCCCTTTCTCTGTGTAACATTTAAAAAATTTTTTTTAAACAAGAAGAATGGTATCAAACATGACTGTGCATATCTTGCCTTTGCATCTTCAGCAGTTTTTAAGCAGGAAAGTACGAAACTAAGAAAGCAAGCAGGGAAGGTGCAACGAATACTCAAAGCAGTGCATCTCAACCCTGGCTATGCCTGAGACTATACTGGAGCGTTCTGAAAGTATATACACGCCTAGTCTCCTCCCCAGAGCAACTATATCAATGGGAACCAATCTTTTGCATTTGTTGAAATCTTCCCAAGTGATTCTGATGTGCAGTCAGTAGTGAAACTGCTAGCATAAAGCACATGCTAAAGTACAAAGCCACTCCATGTGTCCTCACAAAATTAGGTGAGAAAACCCAGCACTGGAAGATCTCTTACCCTCACCAACACCTGGAGTTTGTGGAGGAAAGCGTACATTGCAACAATTGGTCAGAGAAACTGGAAGTTTGCAGGCAGAACTAGAAACAAAACTATGCACTGAATATCTCCACATAATATGCATAGCCATTAGGCACTGGATTAGAAGAGTCCTGGATTCTATTCGACAACTAACACTTACTAAGTTCCTACTTATGTTGAGCTCTGTCCTGTACTAACTAGCTCTATGGTCTTGAGTAAGTGATTGATAATCTCTAGGCACTGGATTCTTCCAACAGCCCATGGCAGAGTTTTAACTTGTGTCTATTTTGCTAAGTTTTTCTTCAGAAAGTCTATTCCATTTTTCTGCGATTATGTCCTTCCTACACTTAAAGGGTTTAAATAGAATTTTGTTCACAAAAGGGCAATGCTAGAAAGAGGAAACATTTTTTAAAATGCCCTTAGTTAGCAAAATAAAAATCTGGAAGTCTTTTGTTAGCGCTCCCAATGGAAAAAATAGTTTTAGTGTCTGTAAAACCTGAAGTCTGGGAACCACTCATTTGGAAAATAATTAATGTCTATATTTGATGACTAGCTTGAGGAGTACTAATCCAAATTACTCCAACAGTGTTTGTAAAATATTGTGGTTTTCAAATGTAAAATGTCAGATTCCTTTATTTTTCCTGTTATGGATTATAGTATAGGTCTCTTGAATTTTTTAAATAAATTTTTAATCTAATTTTATCTTTATTTAAATTAACAGTAGAGATTACTGAAAGAAATAGTAACTTAACTCCCACTGTTAATTGCAAATCTAATTTGTTTCCAGAAGATTTTTGCCTCTTAAAACTAAGCTAAGTGGAAAAAAAAAAAAGCATTTTCTTTGGAAAACTCTGGCTTCTCACTTGGAAGTCCTGTGTTGGTGAGCTGTTAGCCTTTTTCCTGTATTATTAACAATCACTTGAAAACATTATCATAATTTTGGTAATTGGGGAAGAATACTCCAGCCATGTTAGTGGAGTTTCTGCATGAGTGAGTTATCAAAGTATTTAAAGGATAGGCCCCCACCTGGATGGGGGAGCAAGTAATTTTTTTTTAATTCTTTGTCCATAAGTAGGCTTATTTTAGATCCAAAGATCTAAAGCTCCCAAAGACCTTAGAAGATATGGTGTTTCTAAGAGTAATACCATTTTTTTTTCTAATTTCTTATTCTATTCTGCCTGCCCATCTAGTCTATATAAGCAAAGAATCAAACATTTTCCAGTGAATTCAATACATAGAAACAAATCAAACCCTTTGGATTGTGTTTGGACAATCAAACCCTAAACTTCACAGCTTAATCAGGCAATCATCAGAGTGGATTTAATGAGATAAAAGACATTTTATTTTCAATAACTAGAACAGCGCCTGGCTTATCAAAATGTTTCTACAGTGTTTTCCATATTTACTCAGGGAAAACAAATGTGAAAATAAAGGTACAAAAAGGATCCACCAATTCTTATCAAAAAATAGAACTCTGGCTAAGTTCATACAAATGTCAGAGCAGTCCAATCTATCGAGGCAAATGTCTGGGTCTTAAAGTCTATACCTCAGCTTGCACATTATTAAGTTATTTTGCCATTTGGGTAACCAGATGAGTAGATCAAGTATTTTAGGGTCAACCTTCTGAGTGCCGGTGAGATTTATTGGCAAGCACGTAGATTTGGGGGGTGAGACACACCTGATTTCAAATCTGGTGTCTAGTTACTAGCTGTATGTCATTGGTCCCGTTATTCATTCTATTTGAATTACCATTTATTCTTTACTAGCTGTATGTCTTTGGTCATGTTATTCGCTCTATTTGAATTACCATTTATTCATCTAAAAATAAGAACACCTACTGTTAAAGGCTGCCATAAGGATTATTTGAGTTACTGATATGTAAGGTTTCTGTCATATCAAGGGCACTCAGAGTTAGTTTACTTTCCGTTTCTTTCCTCATGAATGGCATCTTGATAATGATATTTTATTGTAATAATAATAAAAAATAAATTCTTATTTATGTTGCTACTAAATAAAAAAGAAACAGCTATGAAGGGGAAGCACAGACAGAGCATTTGCTGTGCTTAAGATGGCAAAATGTGAAATAATTATTGGTTGCAAAGTTGGCAGCAAATATTTTATAGAAGTGATGAGTCACACATTCAATCTGTCAACATATCCTGTGTTTTCAACCCACAAAGCCTATCCCAAATCTCTCCACTTCCTTCTGTGCACTCCATTAGAGCCCAGACCAACATTATCTGTCAGCTGGAGAATCCTAACTGTAGCATTTAACAGCATCCTAACTGGTTTTCTTGCTTCCACCCTTGTTGACCCCTCTGAAATCTATTCTTCACCACAGTGTCCACAGTGCTTTTTGTAAAGCATAAATAAATTATCCAACACCAAGTACTTTCACTGTACTTAGAATAAAATTCCAACTCTTTGCCATGACAATAACAAAGATTTACATAGTTTGGCCACTGCTTTATTCTCTGGCTTCACCTTTATATTAGTTTCCTAGGGCTGCCAAAACAAATAACCACAAAACTCAGTGACTTAAAACAACAGAAATATATTTCACAATTCTGGAGGATTGATGTCCACATCAAAGTGTCAGCCGGGCAACACTCCCTCTGAAGTCTCTAGAAAAAATCCTTTTTTTCAGTTTCTCAAGGCCTCAGGCATTCCTTGGCTTGCAGCAGCATAACTCCAACCTCTGCCTACCTCCATCTCCACACAGCTTTCTCCTTTTGTGTGTCTCCTATAAACTCACTCTCGTTGCATTTAGGGATCATCCTAATTCAGTATGATTTCATCTTGATTCGTACCTTAATTATATTTGCAAAGAAACTATTTCCAAATAAGGTCACATTCCGAGACTCCAGGTGGACATGATTTGGTGGCACTATTCAATCCACTGTGATCTGTAAGCTGCTCTCTTCCAGTTAGTGCATTCTAGTCACCTTGACCTTTCAAACACATCCAATTCAATCACTTCCTCAGGAATTTTTTATTTCCCTTTTCCTCCTCTTGAAGCATCTTTCTCCCCAAATTTTACATGGTTAGCTCCTTAACATTCAGCTTAATATTATCTCTTCAGGGGGACAGCCTTCCCTTGCCCTTATTTTACTGTAATAATAATTAAAAAAATTAACTATTTGAATAACACCCATGAATCACTAAATAACTACACACAAATCACTACTGTCCCATTACCTTATTTTATTTTCTTTGTTGCAATTATGTCTTTTAAAAATTATCTTTTCTAATTCTTATTAATTAATTTTACTTGCTTATTTTTAATCTTATGCCATTCTACTCCAATAGGATATAAAATCCATGAGAACAGAAACCATCACCGTATTTTTTATTATTATATCTTTTATACTTATCTCAGTAACAGGAACACAGTGGCACTCAGTAAATATTTGTTGAAGGAACAAATGACCAAGAAGGAGAGAGAGAGAGAGAGAGTACGAATTGGGGTGTTGCTTGATCTGAATCCTAATCTTGACTTTGCTACTAACTAGCTATGTGACCTTGGGTGCCACCTATAACCTCTGTGATTATCTCCATTTATTAAGTGAGGAGTTGATTGCTGAGTAATTTTCTGGTTGAGGTGCTGTTACTACAACTTTCAATAGGTGTTTGACCACATTTTTGTAAGAGACAAAATTTGCAAATAAAAACATCACTTATACTTATGAAAGTAGCTTTGTACTGTGGCTTAATTAGTGAATTAATTGGAGAGTTCTAAGTAAAAATGCATTTGGGAAAGCTGTTATTCCTTAAGTGTTGGGTCTTTGAGAAGGCAGTCATCAATTCTATTTCCCGTTTTGTCAGTTGTTTACTGAGCACATTTTAGATATTTTATCCTGATAATATCTGGGTCAGAAATTCTGTTGGGCTGAAAGTGGTGTGTTGATTTGCCCAACCACACCATGCTAGAGAGAAAATTTCTGATGGGTACAACATGGTGATAATAAAATTACTATGCTCTCATGAGTTCAAAAGAAGATAAAATTGGAATTATTCTCCTAGCTTATTTGCTTTAACAACAATTCGGGTTAATTAAATTACTTCTCTAGACATATCCTCCAGAAGTTGTTTTTTTCTTGAGAATTCTATATAATGAAGCCTGCATGTGTACAGATTCCCAATATGCTTTCTGGAGTAGAAAAGATCTTTTCTGCTCTCAGTTGACTTCTTCCTGGAACAAAATGTCAGCAACAGTACTTACTGCCCCTGTAGTCAGAGCATCAGCTCTCAATGCCTATTTCAAACTCTTCCACAGTGCTCATTATCTGACCCCCGAAACTAATTTTGTTACAGCCTTTGAGAGGAGATAACGTAGGGCCCTGAACACATAATAGCTAATTCTAATTCCAAATGTGTTTTATATCTAGAGCAGCTGCTCTCCTCTTGGCTATCTCTATGACACATGAATTTGGAAAGTCTTTTTTCTTTTATATAACATTGAAATTTTCATCTCAACAGTAACAATTTATAAATATGATGCTCCAGATCCTTGTTGGAAGAGCATACAATTGTTAAAGTCACATATAAATAATATGACTTGCAGTAAAGCATTCACAGTCCTTCATCCAGTCCCTATTTGGCTCATGGTCTTTAGGTGGACATTAAACAACGTAGAGGTGTGGTCGGTGATCAGGCAACCAAGCCTCTTCTCTGTAAGTTGACTCAGACGTGATATCTTCGTTTCTTAGTAACCAAAGAGCTGTATGTATCCCTTTAACATAATGATTAGAAATGTAGGACGGAGTTGTAAACACTCCTAGTTATTCCCCAAAGTCATATTCTATGGCAATTAATGAGGTGAGTTTTAAAGAACTCTGTTCTGAAAAGAAACATTTATTCCCAGTGACATTTATTTTATGATAAAAAGTATTCATCATGAAATGAGAACTGGGAGGAGGAACATACAATTCCTTATACCAAATACATTATTTGAATTATAAAGCTGCAAATCTACCTGCAGCAGTGCCCTTAACCTTCCTCCCTCTTCACTCTGCTCTTCTGCACACCTCCCTTGTCCCCTCCTTCCCCTTTTCTATGCAGCTAAATATTTTCGCATACCCTCTACTATTACTTAGGATAGATTTCTAAAAATAGAATTACTGAGTTAAAGAGAAGACATCAACTCTTTGAAATTTCTAGTCATTGATTTTACTGGCTTGGTTGGCAACATCTGTGACTTACCACCAACAGGACCCATACCCAGGAGCCAGGAATCCTTGCCCTAAGAAGTCTATATTAATTAAAAAGCAATTATTGAGAATTGTGTCTAACAGAGTCAAGGCAATGGTAATGCAAACAGTCCTGGAGAAATTTTGATTCTAAGAAGTTCTCAATCAAGATATAAGCATAGTACATAGAAAAAACTAGCAAAAGTGCAAGAATGACCCCAACCTCTCAGTCTTACAGCTCTGAAGGTGCAGAGATGCTTGTCTGCTTGATGTAGAAAAAGGTGTGCTTAGCTTTTCAATTATTATTATTATCATCATTAAACTACAAAATTGAGCATAGCTAAATGGAAAATCTTAGGCAGAGTCATTAATCCTCTGCACCGAGCAGAGCAGAACATTCTGGTGATTTATCAGTCTGCCCCACCTCTCTGGAGCCTTACATGAAGGAATACAATTCCAAAACCCTCAACTAGAATACCTTGCCTCAGGCTTTTTTCTCTCTTCTTAGCCTTTATTACAAAAACATTTAATACTACTTTTCTATAAATGTTACCAACTTTCTATTTTCCCAACCTCCATTTCCTTGTTTGTATAATTATTACCAATGTGAAGACATTACATAATCAGGTACTACTACATATGTGAGAAGATCAGATTTACTGTAGATATTCAGAAAACAGGATAAATTAATGAAGGTTGGAATCATCTTGGAAAGCTTAAATAAAAGTATGAGTCTGTCTAGATTAGAGTCTGACACAAAGACAACTCTTAAGAACAATTAAACTATTAGAAATAATGAGAACCTTAGGAGGTTAATACAAGAGCTACAAGAGCTTTGCAAATTTAGCAATTGAGGCTTCTGCCCACATTTCCCATGAAGAATTAGGAGCTACAGTTAAATGGTACACACACACACACACACACACACACACACACACACACACACACACACACACACACACACACACACATCTATAGTTAAGAGTGATTCTATTAATCCAAATTCACTTGAAATCCATATAAAATTTGACTATTGAGTATGCAATAAGTAATAAGAAATTACATATGTATGCAAAACATAATAAGAAATTTAGTCAAAATGTTGGAAGAGGTCAGTTTAACAGATAGGCTTAATCTCAATTTCTCAAGGGTCAGAGTTTTCATTTTTTTTTCATATGGGAATTAAAATGCTTAGCACACCTTTGAAATTCTAGCAGTGCAGCAATCTCAAATAGGTATACAGAGTATACAGGACTTTTAGCTTGGCCTTTGACAATCCAAACATATTTTTAAGTTATTTTGCCTTTATTGTAATGAGAAATCAGGTTTATATTTGTTTTAGAAACAATTTGAGTTTAGATTTCTTTGTTCATTCTTGACACTTTTTTTGTCAGTTTCTTAGGAGTTTAATTTACACGTAATAAAATGTATCAATTGCAAGCATGCAATTTGATGATTTTTGACAAATGTATGCAGTTGTGTGACCACCACCACAATCAAGATATAAAACATATCTCTCATGCAAAATTTTTCTCATTTCCCTTTTCAGCCAATCTTCTCCAACCCACCCCCTAACCCCCTGGTAGCCACGAATCTACTTTCTATCACTATAGTTTTGCCTTTTCTACAATTTTACATAAAAGGAATCATATGGTGTGGTATGGGGTCTTTTGTGATTGGATTCTTTCACTGAGCATCATGCTTTTGATGCTTATTCGTGTTGTTACTATATCAATAGTTTATTCCTTTTTATTGGGAGTAGTATAAAAATATGAAAATAAGACGGAAGAAATACATAATATATAAAAATACCATACTTTTTGTTGACAGTAAGCATTTTGGAGCAACTATATTAGGGAGTCTAAGAGTTAACCTATAGTCCTACTTGCAACTAAATTATCGACTGAGAGATGAGCTCATTGTTATGGCAAGGAAATAACTAGAAAGATTAATTGGTTCTAAACAAATTCATCTTAACCTCTATTACTCCTCCAGCATAGACATGTCTGGTTTTGGGGACTGAATTAATTTGAAAAAGTCTCTCGTGATCCCAATATGTTTATGTTTTGCTTCTAAAGTAGTTAAATAGGTTTTAAGAAATTCTTCCCTTGAATTGAATAAAAATGCTCTTCCTGGGAATAACAACATAAACTCATTCCCTTTTTTCATTGTTTATCCTGTTGTTTATGTTAATGAGCAGAGACATCTGTGCTTACTACATTGTATTTTTCATTATAGTATAATCTTTTTTGCTACTAATGGCTTAATCTTCAGTGAAGGTATATGCCTGAACTTCATACTGAATGAAATTGTTAGTCAAGCAGCACAAACACCATTAAAGCAAAAACACAAAATATAAGTTCTTAAAGTGAGAATAAAGTAGATAAGCCTCAAGTGTTTAGTGGCCTTTTAGTTTTCATTCTTTAAGCTTAGAAGTCAAGGCTGCTGTACTTCAAACCTTGTTTTATACTGTAGAGAAAGGAGGAAGTAAATATTTAGCTTTGTTTCATATTACTAAGGCTATCACAAAATCTAGTCCCACACATTAAAAAAGAATATATCCTAAAATGTCGATGAATAAATTAAAAATTGGAATACATAAGCATTCAAATATACCAAAAGAAGGCAGAAAATGGGAAACAGAGAAAGAAAAAGGAAAGGGACAAGCACAAAACAAATAATAGACTGACAGACCTAATTCCAAACGTATCATTTATTATATTAAATATTAATGAATGCTCAAAAGGCAGAGATGGTCAGAATAGTTAAAATTAAAAAACCCATATGCTATCTTCAAGAGATGCACTTTATTTTTTATTTTTTTGTCTTTTTTTTTTTTGTGAGCAGCCGCACCGCGCTCAGCCAGTGAGAGCACCCGGCCATCCCTACCTAGGATCCGAACCCGCAGCGGGAGCGCCCAGTGCCGCACTCTCCCGAGTGCGCCACGGGGTCGGCCCAAGAGATGCACTTTAAATGTAAAGAAACAGAGTTAGAATAAATGTTAGAAAAACAATATTCCATACAATTATTAAGCATAAAAAGGTTAAATGTCTGTATTAATATGAGAAAAAACAGGTTTCAAGATAGAGTATAAATAGGGACATCTCATAATGATAAAGATGTCAGTTAATAAGGAAGACATAAAAATTATGAACATGTATGCACCAAATAAGAGCATTCTAAAATACGTGAAGCAAAAATTGGCAAAACTAAATGAAGTAGACAATTCTACAATTAGAATTAATGTTACTGACTTTCAATGGATGAAACTAGACAGAAATTTATTAAAGATATAGATTATTTTAATAGCGCTATTAGCCACTGTAATTCATATTAGCTCAATGTAATTCATATTCATAGAGCTCTACACTCTGTAATGATAGAGTACTCATTTTTTCAAGTACCTGTGCTGCATTTACTAAGATAGACCACATGCCGCAATTAAAATCAAACAGGGTATATATTCTCTACTCAAAGCAAAATCAAAGTAGAAATCTCTCTTTCTCTGTATAAACACACACACACATACACATACACAAACCTATATATCACCAAATGTTTGGAAATTAGATAACACTACCCTTCTAAATAATAGATAGTTTTAAGAAAAGAAATTAGAAATTAAATCAGAAAGCATTATGAACAGAATAATAATAAAAATACAATATAACAAAACTTGTGGAGTCAGTTAAAGCAATGAACAGAGAAAGTTTATAGCATTAAATACTCAGATTAGGAAAAAAAGAAAGTTCCCAAATTAATGACCTAAGATTCAACTTCAAAATGATAGAAAAAACAATAAAAGTATGCACAAAATGTAAAAGGAAAAGAATGAATGAGGGCAGAAATCAATCAAATATAAAACATACAAACAGTTAAAGCTCATTCTTTGAAAAAATCAACAAAATTCTTAAATCCCTTGAGGTTGGTGATGAAAAAAAAAATACAGAGAGAACAAATTTACCATAATCACAGTGAGATTACCACTATAGATCCTTTAGACATTGAAAATAGACTGAAAGAACAAAACAACTAAATATTTGCCAGCAAATGTGACAACTTAGATTAAATGATAAAATTTCTTAAAAAATACAACTTACCAAAATTGACATAAAAGATAAAATCTGAATTTCCCAAAACTATTAAAGGAATTTTACCTGTTATAAATATTTCTATAAAGAAAATTCCAGGCTGGATGATTTCTCTTATAAATTCTATCAAGCATTTACAAAGAAAAAAAAAAACCTTATCCCAAGTTTTTTCAGAAAATATAGGAAGAAAGACCTTCCCGATTAATTTCATAAGACCAGCAGAACCTACCAAAACCTGACACACACACACACACACACACACACACACACACACACACACACACACACACACACACACACACACACACACACACACACACACACACACACACACACACACACACACACACACACACACACACACACACACACACACACACACACACACACACACCGCCATTAACTTAAACACATGAATGCTTAAAAAATTAGCAAATAAACTGTAACAATATATAGAAAGGGTAAATTACCAAAAATTAGCAGAGTTTATTCCTGGAAGGCAAAGTTGGCTTGACATTCAAAAATCAATCAATATAACTCATCATATTAACAGAATAAAAGAGAAAAATCATGTCTTCATTTTGATAGATGCCCCCCAAAAGTCTTAAAACTCTGACATAATTAGATACATTTTAGAGATAAACTCTCAGCAATTAATAACTTAAAAGGCTTTTTCAATCTGATAATGGCATTTACAAAAAGACATACAGCTTACATCTTAATAAATGATAAATATTGAATACTTTCCCCCTAGGATAGTGAACAAGCAAGGATTCCCACTCTCACCAGTTCTATTCAACATTACCCTAAAAGTTGAGGTCATTACAATACAGCAAGAAAAAGAAATAAAATTCATCCAGATTCCAAAGGAAGACGTTAAACTGTCTCACTTGGTAGATAACATGATCATAATCATTTACACAGAAAACCCCTGTTAAATTTACAAAAGTACTTGAAGTTATAGGCAAATCTACCAAGGAGATAGGATACAAAGTTATAACACAAAAATCACTTGTAGTTCTATATACTAGCAGCAAACAATTGAAATTTTTTTTAAAAAAAACCTATTTGAAACAACACTAAAAACACTCCTAAAATATTTAGGAATAAATTAACAAAAACTTGCAAGATTTGCATACTGAAAACTACAGACTCTTTTTTGGATAAACTAAAGTAGACCTACATAACTAGGGAGCTATATTTATGAACTTAATACTATTAAGGTGACAATGTCTTTCATATTTATCTGCTGATTCAGGAAAATCCCCCCAAAAATGTCAGCAATTTTTTTTTAAATTGATAAGCTGTTACTAAAATTTATATGGAAACAAAAAGATCTAGATGAGACGAATCAATTTTCTAAAAAAAAACCCCAAAGTTTCTCAACTTTACTAGTCACAAAAAAATAAAAATTAAAGTGATGAGATACCATTTACACATCTATTAAAATAGGTAAAATTAAAAAGACAGACAGTACCAAAATACCTCTGGTGGGAATGTAAAATGATACAATATCATTTTGGAAAATGTAAAATTTTGAGCATTTAAGCTTGGCATTAAATGTGCAAGGATTAAACATACACCTACCAGAAGAACCAGCCATTCCACTCTTAAGTAGTTACTCCAGAATAACAGTAGTGTATTTTCACATAAAGATACATATATAATTGTTAATAGTAGCTTTATTCATAATAACCCCCAAACAGAAACAACTTAAATGTCCATCAATAGTCAAATGGATAAACAAGATACGAACTCTACTCAACAGTGAAAGAAAAAGGAAGGGAAAGCAGCCAGACACAAAAGCAACACATAGTGTGTGATTTCATTTCTATAATATTTTAGAAAATTCAAACTAATTTATAGTGACAAAAATCAGATCAGTCATTGTCTGGGAATGGAATGGAGCAAGAAGGGGTGGCTGCAAAAGGTCGTGGGAATTCAGTATGCATGGCGGGTATGTATCTTGGTGGAAGTGGTGATTTCATCTGACTGCGTGGCTTAAACAGGTGCAGTCAATCGTGCCTAAAGTTTATCTCAAGTAAGTTTAATTCAAAGTGATGATGTCGGAGGTAGGGCCCGATAGTGGGCCTCAACCCGCCCAATCCTTTTACCAGATTCTTGACCACAGGAGAGAATTCAAGGGCAGAGTCACAGTAGAGGTGAGAACAAGTTTAATATAACAGATAAGAAATACAGGTTCCACAGAGAGTGTGGCATAGCTCCAAAGACTGAGCAGAGCTCACAGCAAACAGGACAAACATCAAGTCTAAGGTAAAAGGAAAAGAAACATACTTAAAATTCAGTACAAAGTACAGGCTGGCTCAAGAGAATGAGCAGCTGCTTGCTGAAAGTCAGTTCCATACGAAGTAAACCATACATACCTCAGCCAGCAAACTACTGATCATCTCCAGGAAAGTGAGCAACAACCCTGCCTTCAACTGGATTCTGGCTTTTATAGTTTCTCTATTAATGAATATTCAGTTAAGGGGGTGGTTCCCAGTTACATGCAGCAGAATGTTCTGTGCTCTCTATTGAGCATGCCCAGCTACTGGATTGCATAAACCAGCACGCTGTGGTCTCATTTCCCCGATGTTGGTGCTAAAAATAGGTCTAACTGGCAACAGTAACTTTCCTCCAGGGGAGAGCCCAGAGGAGGGGGCCTGAGGCTATAGAGAGCAGCTGGAAGCCATGAGGCATGTCCTGAAACCTGAGCCCAGGGAAACAGAGCACCTGCATCAATAAGATGGCTGGCTGAACACATACTGACGCCTCCTTCGTGGTTAAAAAATAGCAATGTTCAAAAACAAGAAAGGGTTGTCTTTTTATAATAGATATGAGGAGGTCTTAAAAACAAACAAAACTAGAAGAGGATCAGACGAAAGCCCATAATAACGGGAAGGAACAATGGTTCAAAGACAGAGGAAGCTTGTGCTGGATGGGTGCCAGCCACATAGCATCAGGCCTGGGGTCCCAATGCCAGGGTGGATGTAACCACTTTCTCCAGACTGGGTCCAGTCTAAGGGTGATCTTGTAACATCATGGGGAGAGGTGTCAACATTTGTGGCCTGGGAACAGCCATATCCAGCTGCTCACATTTGCAGTGGCTCCATTCCACTACAGGGAGCAGGAGTCGTATCACCTATGCGTAAATGGGACTCAAGTCTGTGCTGTAGGTGCAGGCGTAGGACCCAGAACTGCACCACCAGCAACAAACTAGAACCCCAAACACAGACACCCGGAACATGACTGGTTTGGAGCTGTGCCCTGAGCAGACTGCAAGACTCATTCACAGGACAGCTGTCATAACTGTGGGCACACATTGGTAAATGAGATTGTAAACTATAATTTAAAAGCAGACAGTAAAAGATTCAACAAGCTGGAGAAATATAGCCTAAAAAATAAAAATAAAAAAGCTTTCAATAAAGAACTTGTAAAAAGTATTTTTAAAACGTCCCAGAAAATTAAAGGAAAAATAGCATCTGTGAAAGATGGACTATACATCTGGCAGTCATTCTCGGAGATCGAAATTACTAGCCACAAATGTGAAGGGAATTTCTGAAATTATAACAACTTTTTTTAAAAAAAGGTATAGAGTGAAAGTACTCAAGACTATCCTGAGGATATGTTCTCTCTCTGTGTGTGTGTGTGTGTGTGTGTGTGTGCGCGCGCGCTCATGTATGTGTAAATGATGGTGATGAACTGGATTCCTTAAAGGTAAAGAAATGACTCCAAAGGAGAGGGGGAAGAAAAATAATAGTGTGTTTTTTAAAAACTAAAGTAAGAGAATTTAAGAAAGTGGTGGCTGGATCTTGATGTCCTGAGCTCAGAATTGAATGATTTTCTCTAACATCCCTTTCTAAGGTACATTATCCATCAATACATCTTTAGTACCACCTACATGATGATGATTCTGCTATTTATACATACATAAATTTTCATATGTACATTTATACACATGCTCATGTGTAAATATATTCCTGTTGGAAAAATAGAATAATCAGGCTCCCCTTGCCTCAGGGCCAGTTGAGGGTGGTTCAGTAAACATTGTGTGTGGGGGGGTGGAGTTAGTGCGCCTGTGCAGTGCCACCACTTTGGCTGATGTTTACTGCCTGGGGCAGCCACCATCAACACAGCCATGCTTTTCCAAACCTATGGCTTCCAAGGACCTTTTGGCCAGTTACCCAGCTCATAGACCTGCATGAAGGGGTCTGGTGACCCAGCCTGGCATGTGAAAGGTTTGTGACCCAGTCTGTGAACAGGCTTGCGGGGTCTGTGGGCTCCAGACCCAGCCTTAGCTCAACAATTAGCCCAGTCAGTACAGGATTACCAGCAGGTAAAAGAGCACCACAACTGGCGTAGTCGTGGTTGAGTAGCTTTACAATTGGAGTCACCAACAGGATTAAGAGCTAGACAATTGGTGCCATGAGGATTCCAGGCCTTAGCCTAGCCAGACAATTCCCATATTTATATCTGACTTTTCCTCTGAGGACTAGATGTTATACCTGACTGTCAACCTAAATTTGAATGTCGTAGAGATGTGTTAAGCATAACATGTTCAAAACTGAATACTTAAGTCCTCGTAGCTCCCCAACCCCTCTTGCCCTTCCCCATCTTGGTACGATGCCACCATTTACAAGGATTCTGGCCCCAAATGTAGACATCCTGCTTGATTCCTAACCACTACCACTACATTCATTCACTGGTAAGTGATCAGAATCTATCTGCAAAATATGCCCACTTTTCTCTCCTCCCCTGCTGTGTCCTGGAGTCAGCCACCATCATCTCTTGCCTTGGCTCTTAACAATGTTCTCATCACTACCCTTTTAGCTACTTCTCTTGCATTTCTTGTACTGCTCAACACAGATGGAGAGATCATTTAAAAAACACTAATCAGATCTTGTCTCTCTCAGGCTTACACTCCTCCAATGTCTTACCATTTCGCTTATCAAAATCCAAACTCTTCACCATAGTCATGATGGTCTGCTTGCTAGCACCCCTCCCTGCTCGTCTCATGCTCCTCTTTCCTTTCTCACCTGCTCAAGGCAAAATAGCATTTTTGCAGCCTGTTGACCACAGGAAGTTCTTTTCCGTTTGCACAGGCCGCTTGCTCAGGCAGGCAGGCTCTTCCTCCACTCTTCACCCAGCCAGATCCTGCTGATTCTTCCCACCTCAGCTTAGTTTTCACCCTATCAAGAAATCTTCTCTGACTGCTCCCTTGCTATTCTTCATCTTAGCCACCAATATTTTTTCTACAAGCAGTTGCCATAATTTTAACTATTTTTGTGTGTCCTTGGCTTTTTGTTCATCTCCCCCTACTGACTGTATGATAGTCCATGAGTGCAGGGACTCGATCCACTTGCGACCTAACGTGGAGTAGGCACGTGCACATTGTCCTTGAGTAATAATCCTGGTTATTTAGACACGTTGTAATTGAGGAAGTGTCTGAAATCACAGACTGAATAACGTTTGTATTGATTTTAATTGTCTCATATCATCAGTGACCTAAATAAGAAGCTATGTTTGTTTATTCTAAAAGAAAATGATTTTAATAAACTTGGAACAACGTTTTCTCTGAAACATTTTTATGCAACAGAAGACTCTCCAATAGACGAACAATATTGAGAAGCAGATGGACGTTCCAGAATACTTAGTGAACACCTCCTATGCTGGAGTAATTCATCTTCAGAGCAGGAATGACCTGGCTTGCTTTCTGAAGACATAAAATTATACAAAGCGAAGTCATTAGGTTGAGTTTAAGACACTGAAGCAATATTCAAATGGCTTTTTGATGTTTATGAATAGCAATTTGGGGTTGTGTGAGGTAACTGGTAGAATAGCTTTTTCTGCTGTCTCTTTTGGGATTTTGGATAGAATGGGGTGGTGGGGGTGGGTGTTGTATTACTACCATTGAAAGCAGCTCCAAACTCTGAAACAATGCTTTTGAAAAGACTTTTTTTTTTTTGGCAGCTCTCAAGAGGGAGTGTGGGTGGCAGCTGATTTCCCATTTTCACTTAGTGCCAAATTCCTCTCTGTCTAATTTGATCAAAATAGCAGGTAACCTCAATTGAGTGATAAGAAGTTTAGACGGGGAGGAAAGAGAGAAGGAAAGAACAGAGGCACCATCCACCTGGTGTGTTTTTGTTTTTGTTTTGCTAAAAAATACAGACATCAAAATCTATTTACTGACTAAATGCTTTATTTTCGGTTTTGTTAGTACTGGCAGTGGCTAAATAAATTTCGGCTTAAACATCTGGGATCTTGTGAGAAGCTATTAGCTGTGATTTACTTCTTCACAGCAAAAGTTCAAGGGTTATAGATCAAGGTTTCATAGGGCAGAAGACATTATGGTCTAATCATTCAGACTCTTCCCCCCATTATATATTTATATTTTATTGAGGTATAAGTTATGTAAAATAAAGTGCACAGATTTTAGATGTACAGTTCTATGTGTTTTGATGAATTTATAAACCCAGGTAACTGCCACCCTAAATAAGACATGAAGTATTTCCATCACCTTTATAAATTTGTTTCATGCCTCTTTCTATTTAATTCTTTCCACCACATGGGCAGCCACTAATCTTTTTGCCACTATAGATTAGTTCTTTCTGCTCTAGGAATCCATCCGTGTTGTGTATATCTCCAGTTTGCTCCTTATTGCTGAAAAATATTCTCTTGTATAAAAATCATCACAAAATGGTCTTTTGTACCTAGCTCTCTCTCTTCTTTGTAGAGATGCAGAGCCAAAAGAATTGGGGACCTTACAATTGGGGTATAAGCTGAGTTGAAGTGAGGGTACCAGATGATCTGCAAATGACTTTACTCAGTGACTGAAGAACCTGGTATTACTAGGGTGATTGTTGAGAAGAATGGAGGCTTCGGGGTAGGCACCATTAGGGAACTGGGCGACATGTTCATGTTTCTCTGGGAAGGACTGGTCTTGACTCCACCCTTGGCTGAGCTGCTTGGTTTTGCTGAACAGGCTTGCATTTTGCTTTCCTGAGTTCTGCTCTGTGGTCCTTGAATCAAACCTGCAGAACTGTTGGATGAATGTTCATTTTTCAGGCCATTTTTTCCTGAAAGCTGAGGTTTGGCTATGGGTTCTTACTGAACAAGAGGTTCAAATCTTCCAGTTGCCTCTCAGTGGACATAGTTCATCTCCTTTGTGAATACTTCTGATGCATGCCCCTAGGAAAGTCCTCTGAGCCTGACGTCTTCTAATGGGGATGTGCCCCATGTTGAGGTCCAGTGATGAGCCACTCAGACTTTTTGTATTGTGATATTGATAAAAGTTCCATGCAGGGGCAATTCATTGTCCAAGAGATGCTATTACAGAAGACAGAAGGGAAAAACTAAGTGCAGTGAATTGATCACAGTAGTGGCTCTAGTTTTTTTTCCCTCTTACTTATATAACCTTGGTTTTTGGTAGTGCCCTCCCACAATGATCTATGTGCCTTGTTTTGACCAAAGAAATAGTAGAACGTGACATAAAGAGAGACTAAAAAGAACCCAGCATATTGGAGCTTGCCCACTTGCTGCTCTGGAACCCTGCCACCACATGAGCAAGCCCAGACTAGCCCCCTGGAAATAGAGAGGCCACACAGAGGGCAGTCATAGCACCCCAGCCAATAACCAGCCAGCCTCCATGTAGCCACAAGCTGAAAGACGACTGCAAACAGGTGAGTGGCCTAGATTGGCAGACTTGCATAGCTGAGCCCAGCCCCAATTTTTCATCTGCAGAACTGTGCATGATGATAGATGGCTCAGCCACTAAGTTATGGGGTGGTTTGTTATATAACAGACAATAGCTGGTACACCAAGGTATAGATAATAGATCCACTCTAAGGAGGGAAAAAGAAACCAAGATCCATCAGGTTATTTTGTCTACTATTGCAAATCATCAGATGACTAGCTGTTCTGTGAGTTGGAAACCAGATTTGTCTATAAGAACATTTCAAGTACCTCGCTACGATTGTATACTTTTCTACAAGACTGCTCACTAAACACCTCTTTACTGACTGTATCCCAAGCAAAGGAGCCAGGATAGTTTCAAGGTTGTTTTAATTAAAGTGCCTTTGTCCTTTTGCAGTTTAGTTGAAGGCTATTTACCACCAGGCTCTTTCCATTGCGGTCTAATTCTTGTGTGGCCTATTTTCCATAACGGTACCAGAAAGACTCCCTTGGAGACTTTACTACAGATTACAGAGATGGCCTCTACTGAGAAAAGGAAATGTGGAATTATAGGTTACAATTTGCTGCAATATTACCCAAGGACCTTCACTTCATTTATTTGTTTATTTATTTATTTAATTCAAGAAGCCAGGTGTAAGGTTATGGAGATAACTGGAGGCCAAAAAGAAAGCTTTACTGCCTCTTTGAAATGGCAAGTACCTTGAAGCACACCCTCTAATAACACAGCAGAGCAAAGGCTGCTGGGAGAAGACAATAGCTCACAGACCAGCCTGGAACTCAGTAAAAAGGAAAATACTATTCCTGAAGAACCGCTTTGGGTGAGCCACAAATAGTAATTGGGTATTTATTTACATGTAATAAAATAAAAAGCTTTAAAAGAGTTTTTAAATTCATCTAAAGGAGTCACACCCAAAAGGTCTGTTGTAGACATGATATCCTGTGCATAGTGCATTTGACAGAAGGCACAGAGGGTAATGCATGACTGACAGGTGTTCTCCAATGGCCCAAAAGCAGTGCAGGAGGAGACTGAAACGACAGAAGGTGCTGAAACAGCCTCTCAGTGTCTGCCGTGCAAAGCGCAGGACTGAGCGTGCTCATATGTGAGCTCAGAAGCCTTTTCAGCCACACTCACAGACACTGACTGAGTCAAACGTGTTAGGAATTCTACTAGTTATTCAATCAGATAACTGTCTGGATGGTAACTAATATGATACAGGAAATTGTACGACTCTGTTATACTCTACCTTTCTATGGAAGGATTCTTCTCATGCAAATCTTATGTTCCAAAGCTTCAGTTTCAGAGATATCAAAATGACCCAAATCATTTCTGTCCTTGGGGGGCATAAACGTAGCTAGGACTCACTGGGCTTATTGCTTCCACACTGTTCTAAGTCTCATGCATTCCACGCGGTGTTTCCCTCGCTATTCTTCAAGCTGGGCTTTTCTCTCTTAGTCTCCCTGACTGTTTAGGTGATTTTCACTTTGCCACACAATTTCTCAGGTTCTTTGTTTTGCTTTGTCTTTTGCTTTTTGCTGTTTGTTGTTTATTTTGTTTTAGTAATGCAGCATGGAGAAAATGGACAGAAGAGGCTAGAGAGCAGCAGGGCTTGTCCGCGTTTGATTACTGGATCAGATCTAAGGCGTTCTCTCTCTCTCTCTCTCTCTCTCTCTCTCTCTCTCTCTCTCTCTCTCTCTCTCGGAGAGAATGTGAGAAACTAATGAAGCAGAGAAAATAGAACTTTGAAAATCTGGAAACGTTTAGTTTTTTTGTGTGTTGAGAGTTAGGAAGAAGGGCAGAAGTTGGGAAAATTGTGGGTAGTCTAAAGAATAAGAGAGAATGTGGGGGAATCTTGCCACAGAGAAGGATGCAAGGCAGCAGTGAGTATGAGAGACCTGCTTGGCAGGGGGGTTGGGAATTGTGGGGGTAGCGAAAAATATTTTGAAAATTGTCACTGGGCTTTATAAATGGGATATTCTTTTTTTCTTTTTTTTTTTTTTTGAGGGATAACGAGGACATTTGGAATTCCTTTTTATATATGTTAGGTTGTGCTTCTTCGAAAATGACTTTGTGCAGTGACTGAGATACCTGCTATAACCAGGGTGGTGTTGAGAGGCAATAAACAGGAAATGGTTTTAATTCTTTTTCTAAAGACTGTTATTTAACCCATTTCTGCTAACTCACCACATTAATGACCTTTTCGTCTGATTCCATAGATTTCCTCTCACTTTCAGTTATTAAAGTCCGGGCCAGATTTGGTCATACTTAACATTTCAATCCTATTTCTGCATTAGGGTTTTGTTTCTCCTGCTCCATTGGGCATTTAGTTTCTCAAGAAAATGAGGATTAATTAGAAGAAAAAGAGCATATCCATCAGATTTCATCAGAAAACAGATATCATAACTGAAATTAGGATAATTGAAAGAGTTTATTTACAAGAGATATTTACAAAGGTGGGTGTAGGGAAAGCAAAAAGGACCATGCAGTAGCACAGGGCTTAGTGGAAGCTAAGCTCTTACTGCTCCAACAGGGAGAAGGGTCAGGCATGGTCACTGGGGCCTGGAAGGAGAGTTGTGTGAAGTCAGCCACTTTAAGAGTAGCAATGACCTGTGTCAAAGGACGCAGCCGGCTCATCTGGTCTTGTAGGAAGGGAGTCCTAACCTCACTTTTCTATCCCTCTCTAGTCTCTTTCCAGGGTGCCCAGCTGTTCAAACCCAGCTGGAGCCATATGTCACAAAACCTGTTGATGTAGTTCATGGAGTTGAGTCTCTGGGATCAGAATACAGGGTGAAAATGGGTGAAGAATGGGTCTGGATAGGCAGAAGAAAGATATATTTTTATCTCATCAACATCTACTCTTGCCCTTCATCTAATTCATGTCTCCAGCACAGGAAAAATCAAAGGTTCCACCAACCATTATAGCAAGGTGGGATTATGTTAGTCAGCTCATGATCCCTGCTGACACCTAAACATGAGCTGCTGCTGGTATTCTTCATATAAGGCAGTATGAAAAAAAGAAGACAGAGAAGATAATGGAGTAATAAAACAGGTGCTACCATTCATGTCTCCCTGCCTGGTCATGAGGCCTAAGGTTATCATGAGGCAATTGTTGCTGTCAGCTTCTATCACCTATTCCACATGCCCGTTGTTTATTGCCAGCACCTCAGCTACTGGGTGGCTCATTTATTTCTGCAGGATCTGAGTGCTTGGATTTCTTCTCTTTATTGGTTTCTGAATTTTTTAATTGACCAGACTGTTAGGTGAGGGAGTAACAAGAGTAGGTGTTTGAATTCCTTGGGTTCTAAACACAGCCTTCTTTGCCTCCATTGTGTGGCAACGTCCTACTCTCTCCCAGCAAGCGGGATCAGCGCTTCACCACTGACTCCTCCTGTGTCTGTTACTTCATCTGCATGAGGAGCCCACAATGGCCTGGAGGTGTTCTCAGCTTCAACGTATCAGGTATATTAGTTTCATGGTGGAGGTCTCTTGAGCACTAGGAATTCCACATCTACCAAACCTCAGTGGATTAAAACACCTGGTTACAATTTTGTTCTTGTAGCTCACTGGGGTCATTTCACCTTTGCTTTGATTGTCAAGTGGCCTTTACCCATCTGGGATGTCGTTACTCCTCCTGAGATCAGTGAACCCAAGTATTGTAGCATCCTTCTCTGCCATTTTTAGTTTTCAGAGGATAGCCACCATGGAGCACTTCAAAGACAGGGACACTCCTCTCACACAAGCATTTCTCAATGCACTGTCTGTTCTCCAGGACCACCTAGATGTGGCTGAGTTGCTCATAACATATGCCTACTTCCTGAAGCATTTGGACTTTTTTCTCTCTATGATATGCAAGGAAAGTTCTGGCAGTTTGACTTCAATTACTGTAAGCCCTGATTAAGTCCACATTTTGATTATTTAACCCGGCAAACTATTAATCCACTCCCTGTATTGCAAGACAACAAATGTGTCCAAAGTAGATGGGACACATGAGAATGAATTTGGCCCAGTCAAGTCTTACGTTCTGTCCCCATTGGCTTAACATCACTGGAGTCTACTTTCGCACATGCTCCTCGGTCACTTCCTGACATAGATTGGGAATGTCTTGTAATCATATTGATGTAAAGCTTGTCTCCTTCCAAAACAGGTCTTCTATCACTTAGTCTGGGCTATGTGTTATTGTAAATCTAGAGTCAATGAAAGGGGTCACAGTGTGTCCAGGCAAGAATGGGCATCAGCCTGAGGGTCAACCAATAGAGGAGGGGACCTCTCTACTGGCAGATATTCAGGGGAGTTTAAGTTCAAGTTTTACAGTCTCATCTTCTCGCCAAGATGGAGTAACAGAGATTGGGTTTACTCTTGAACTAAAAAACAGCACAAAATTATGAAATGATGGTTATCAAAATATTAGACATCGAGAAACAGCTGGGATTGTTGCTTGGGAGATGAGAAACAAAGTGAGCCCTGTGATTCCCGGCTTACTGCCTGCAGAATGTTTCCAGGCCATTGTGTTTAAGGAAGACCGCAGGAAAAGCCTGGTGGGCTCCCAGAGATGAGAAGAAAAAAAACATAGGACTATAGGAGGACAAATTGGCTAGAATATACAAAACAGAGTACCAGAGAGGAGAGAGCTACGTAAAGAAAGAACTCTGGAGCTCTGCAGAGGCTCCCTTAAGTTAAACTAAAATCTGTTTAGTAGTGATTCACATATGCAGGTAAGGAAATGACCCAAGGCTGAAGAAGGAGCCACTCCAAAGGATTAGAGAGAACAGTGCCTGGTGCTCAGACACTGATGGGAATAGCACCTGTTCCCACCAATGGAACACTTTCATAATTTGAAGGGCATTGGGCAAAGTCCTGAATCCTGTCCCCGTAGTAGTAAAACTTAGCTTTACAATAAAGACTGGTCTGGTCCTGCCCAACAGAACTTTAAAGCAAGACCTGAAAAACTCAAACCGTTTCCAAATCACTTAACCATGTCCTTTGTTCTTCATTCCTTTGTACGAATTTAGATTTCTATCTGATATCAGTATCATTTTATGTCAAGAACTTCCTTTAAAAATTTTTTTAGTGTAGGTGCACTGTTGATAATTTCTTCCAGCTTTTGTATCTCTTAAATAGTCTTTATGGTACCTTTGTTTTGAATGATATTTTTACCAGATGAGGAAATCTAAACTGAGAGTTTTTTTCTCTTTTAGTATCTCAAGGATGTCTTGTAGTTTGCATTGGTTTAATTAAAAGTCTGTTGTCAACTTCATCTGTTTCTCTGTACATGATATGTCTCTTTTCAGGCTGCTTTAAATTTTTTTTCTCAATCGCTGATTTTAAGCAATTTGAGTATGATATCTCTTGATTTATTATTTTTGTGTGTGTGTTTGGTGTTTTCTGAGCTTCTTGGAGCTGTGATTTTATAGTTTTATCAAGTATTGTAACTTTTCAGCCATCTTAGATAGTCCCTGACTTACAATGGTTTGACTCACGATATTTTGAGTCTATAATGGTGCAAAAGCAATATCTATTCAGTAGAAACTGTACTTCAGGTACCCACACAACCATTCTGTTTCTCCCTTTCAGTATAGTATTCAATAAATTACAAGAGATATTCAACACTTCATTGTAAAATAGGCATTGTGTTAGATAGTTTTGCTGAACTATAGACTAATGTAAGTGTTCTGAGTATGTTTAAGGTAAGCTAGGGTAAGTTATGATGTTTGATACATCTAGGTCAGATGTATCAAGTGCATTTTCAATGACTTGTATTTTCAATTTAGGATGGGTTTATTGGGATGTAACCCCATTGTAACTCAGGAAGTATCTGTATTTCTTCCAATAGTTTTTCTTTCCCAGCTCCTCTATTGAGGACTCCACAAACAGGTATGTTTGGCTGCTTGAAGTCGTGCCATAGCTCTGTGATGCTCTGTTCAATTTTTTCAATCTTATTTTCTCTCTTGACTTGAAATAGTTTTTATTATAATATCTTCAAGTTCACTAATCTTTTTGTCTTCAATGCCTAACCTGCTATTCATCCCATTCAGTGTAATTTTTATCTCAGACATTTTTGTTTTGATTCTTAAAATGAAATTTGTATTTTTTTATATCTTTCATGTTTCTGCTTCTTAAGTCTTTCTTATAGCTTCTTGACATATGGAATACAGATATAAAAATTGTTTTAACAACCTTGTGTGCCAGTTCTGTTATCTGTATCATTTGTGGGTAGCTTCCAGTAGATTAGCTTTTCTTCCTCTTGAGTTTTTCACGAGTTATTACTTCAAATCTGTTAGAATAGCAAAAATTTAAAAAAGATTAATTATTCCAAGGTTTGCTGAAGATGTGGAAGCTATTGGAATTCTCACACAATGCTGATGGAAATATAAAATGATATAACCAGTATGGAAAATGGTTTAGCAATTTTTTAAAAAGTTAAACATGTACCTACTCTATAACCCTGCTATTCCACTCCTAGGTATTTACCCAAAGGAAGTAAAAGCATATATACATACACTGACTTGTACACTGATGCTCATAGCAGCTTTATTCGTACAAGTCAAAAACTGGAAACAACTCAGATGCCCATTGCAAGTGATTGGATAAACAAATTATGTTATATCCACACAATGGAATACTACACAGCAATAAAAATGAATATTACATGCAACACTATGGATAAATCTCAAAGCAATTAGGCCAAATGTAAGAAGTCAGACAAATAAACATGACATATTGTGTGAGTCAATTTACATAAAATTCTGGAAAATAAAAACTGATGCTTTCTGTAACAGAAAACAGATCAGTGGTTTGCATGGGGATGAGAAGTAGGGTAGGAAGTTGCAAATGAGAAGGATTACAAATTTTTGCAGATGGTAATTATTTTAATTATCTTGATTATGATGATAGTTTCATGCATGTATACATATGTCAAAATTTATCAAATTATACAATTTAAATACGTGGGGTTTATTTTATATCAATCATATGTCAATAAAGCTGCTTCAAACATTTTTCAAAAAGCAACACAAAACAAACAAAAACATTTTTCTCTGCCTCATTCTTATCTGCACAAATGTCTTCATCCAATGTGTATGTTTCTTACAATGCTGAGAGAGACCTGGCAAGACTGAGCAACTGATGCTATAACTCTACACTTTACAACCAAATTTGACTTTGTTCTCAGTCATATCTGCTCTGTGACTGTTAGAAATGATGAACTCTTTCAAAGCCACCATGGAGGCTTTCTGGTTCTCCTCACATGTTCTTAATTGCATATTCATGGCTTTTAATTTCTCCTTTTCCCCCTATACACACTCACTAGGACCTGAAGTGGAAGACAATGACTCCACAATGCACAATGTGTTGCCATAGAAGGTACGTGCCACAGCCCTTAGCTCCGTCTCCACCTTCCCTCTCTGCATCTTGTCTCACGTAATTGGGAAGCTGATCTGGCAGTCAGAATTTGGGGTAAGTTACTGGAATAATGGTTTAGTCCAGCTACCTTCCTAGGTGTCCCTTAGATCACTGGGATTGTCCACACATCCAGAGGGGCTACACTGTAAAAATCAGAGTTCTGTTCCTGGAGAATTTAATCCAAAACAAAAAGTGAAAAGTTGACCTAATTATGGGATCTTTTTACCTATTGCCTTGACTTAGTTGATAGCAGCAATGATATCAAACGGTTTTAAAGTTAGCATTTAAAAACTATTTGGAATTTTGAAGAGCTTAGTCCTAGGAAAATAAGTTAAATGGCAGCATAGAAATGAAGTGAAACAAAAAATTTAAGTCAGTGAAATGTAATTATATCTTAACAGTCATTCCCATCTCATTTCCAAGGCAGAATGATTCTGGACAATATGGATAATGAGATGATTCAGTGTCTTAGATGATACTTCCACAGACAAATCTGGGGCTCCTTCTAAGCCTTGTTACAATAAGGTCAACAGGAGGTGAATGTCAGGAAGAAGCTTACCACTTTCCAGAGTACTGAAAACAGGAGCTCAAATTCCAGATGTTTCTGGAAAGCTAGATAATAATTACAGATTTTGTGCTTCTGAAAGTGTTGCTCAGTCTCTGGTTTTGTGCTTTGTTTGTAAAAAAGACATCCATGTGTTCAAACATACAGCTTTAGCAAATGGCCCCAAATCAAAAGGAAATGTTTTCACTCGTATGTGTTTTCCTTGAAGGGAAGATTAGGCCATCTTCTTCATGCCGTGGGAATTTTCAAGGTGGCTAGAGTTTGAACAGGAATATAACGGGATTTCAATAAATAATGACAGTTGATAACGATAGCAGGCTGAGGAGAGAGAGAGTTCTTGGATTTGCACCTGAGAACTCAGGGATAGTCTGAGTGGCTGTGCTAACTCCACGTGTCTTCTCTGTCGGGGGCTCTCCCCTCCTGGTGTTCAGGTTGTTGTGAGGATCATTCATCTCCAAGCTGCAAAGGAACTTTGTTTACCTTTAAGTCTTTAGCATCAGCTTAATTCATAATTAGTTTGTAACCTAGTGAAGACCTTACAGTGCTCATCCTGCCTCTATTTTTCTACTATCAAAACTTACTTAATTCATATGCCTCTACAGTTCCTACTGCCTGCAGCTTATCTTGGTGGTCAAGCATTTCCACCTTCTCATCCCACCTAGCCTTTTCAGTTTGATCTTCTACTGCTCATTATGAGAGTAAATCCCCTAACCCCCCAGATGGGCCACAGTGGAGGCAGTTGACAATCTTGGCCTTTGCAATCTGCCAGAGCATTTATTATTCATTTGATTTGAATTTAGTGATGTGTTCATTGAATTCCCTGGTCGTTTTATGACTGCTGCTTGATTTGGACTTCTGACTCTTCACTCCCTGTCTACTTTCTTTTTCTTTGAACTTCTCAGACTGTCTTGGGAAAGCCACTGTAATCTCTATAGCTGTATACAAAATGAAGACAACACCAGCTATCTCACAGAGTTTTTTTGAGGAGTAAATGAGTCAACACACACAGATTCTTAGAAAGTTGCTTGCTGGAGAATGCTATATAAATATTAAGTACATATAAAAACAATATAAAATTACCAATTATGCATATATATGTATAATGTTTGTATGTATATATGTATCTATCTATCTATTCCTCTCCCCTTAGATATTCTGGCTTTTTTGTTTTTTTGTTTTCATTCTTTTTTCTCTTTGCATTTAAATGAGGAAGTTTCTGTTGACATATCTTCAAGTGCACTGATTCTTTCCTCTGGACGTGTCTAGTCTATGGATGAGCCTATTCATTTCAGTTACAGCGTTTTTGATTTTTAGCAATTCCTTTTGATTTTTTCCAAATTTCCATCTACCTGGGTAGAAACTATCTAATTGTGCATGTTGTCTGCTTTTTCCACTTGAGCTCTTGACAATTAATCATTGTTATCTTCAATTCCCTGTCTAATAATTCCAACATCTTTGTTATATCTGAGTTTGGATCTGATGTTTCCTCTGCCTCTTCAAACTGTGTTTTTCTCTTGTCTTTTAGCATGTCTTATAATTATTTTACTGAAAGTTGACCATGATTGGTCAGTTAATAGGAAAAGAGGTAAATAGTCCTTTAATGTGAGGTTTCGTGCTAATATGGCTAGACTTGTCTGTTTAATTTTTGCTGTGGCTGTAGTTGTCTGACACTTCACATTCCTTTAGAGTTTTTGTTTTTATCTTCCCTCTCATCTTTGGGCTTCCCTAAAAACTCCTCCTTAAATGCAGGCAGCATCTTGCTGCTCTTTCAGCTGTAATCCACTGTTATTTCAGTGAAGCCCTGTTGATGTGGTGTAAGCTGTGGAAGAGGGAAAGTATTCTCTTCTGTAATCTTATGATTAAATCGCAGGCTTTCAGTGGTCCTATGTTTCTGTCTGTGACCTTCAGAAGCTTTTCTTAGCTCCCCCCCTATCTTAGATGAGACAGAAAGGCTAGAGCAGACTGGAGTTGGGTAACTGCCCTTTTCCCCGGGTGGGATAGGCTCTGGTAAAGTCTTCTCCTCTACATAGTAGGCTTTGGTCGTGGAGAATGCTCTGGGCATATTTTAAATGATTTCTTTTCCCTTCCCCCTGCCAGAAACATAAGAGAATCTTTCTTGGCTCTTCACCATGAGAACTTGGTGGGGTTCCTGCAGGTAAACCCCATGAAGGTGAGGGAGTCCCCTGAGACTGTGGCCCCCAGGAGTTTTCATTCTCACACTACCTTCTCATCTCAGTCTCCAGCAACCTGGCAAAATGAAGATTTAAGTTTTCTTACTAGTTTATGGATCCTGCTACGTCTGCTCCAGGTAACCACATCTCTGCTATGATTCACTATTGTCCCATCTCTCCAAACTGTGGATAGCAGTTTGCCCTGTGAACTCATTTCTCTGATGGGTTAAAGAAAAGGCATTGATTTCAGTTTGCTCAACTTATTTCTAGTTGTAGGGACAGGAGCGATGACTTCCAAGCTGCTACGTGTCAGAGCTTGGTAAGTGAAAGCACTGACTCAACAGAGGCTCATCCGCTCCCCTTGATTTCAGTTTAGTGTTTTGGTACTTTGTGATCTCTCTTCAATGGTTATGTCACAATCATTTCAACCCAGGTTTGTGTTTTGTCTTGAACTCAGTAAATATTGACTGAGTGTCTCTGTATGCCTTGGGTTCTGCAAACACAGTGCAAACCAACGGTGAGATCATCTATTTTCCTTTTGGCCAAAACTCCCACATAGTCCAGCTTCTCCCAGATCATCAGGTTAAGATCTCGCCACACTGTCACGCAGTAAATCATTTGTTCATACCATCTTCCTCCACGAGGGAATTTCCTTTCCTATATTCTTCACATTTTCTATTCAGCCTTTGGGGCCCAAAAAATCTGTATTCCCTGAGAAGACAGACCTTTTCAACCTCTGAATTCTTATTGCTTTGTGTGTATTTATGCATATCTGTGGGGTAAGGTGGAGGGATGTCTTCTTAAGGCTTAGTAATATAACACCTTGAATTGGGAGATTTATTTTTTTAACATCATCTATATTTCAGAACTTTACATATTTTGTAAGCAATTATGGTGCAAGAAGCTGGTTGTCCCGTTCCTCATTCATTTATCAGTTGAGGCCTTCCATTAGTACACAGAACACAATGGGGTACCACTGAAGAATTCAGTCACATTCATCACTAGAACCTGTAAAAGGAAAAGACTTAATCTCGCAGGATCTCTGCTACGTGCTGATGGCCATAAAAGTGCTGCGGCCAATTTATCAAGCACATTTAATTTCTCTGCACACGAGTCTTTCATTCTTCTTTGACAGCATGAACTTTTTCAGAACTCAAGATCCGTGCTTCTTAGATGTTTTTGTACAATGCCCAGACCTTTGCTGTACACAGTGAACACTTGACTGTGAGGTTATTGGCTGATATCTGAAAGTGTGGCTTGTATTACAATCAATCATTTTATTTGTAAGACAATTTATGCATCTGCACTAAACAAGTTCAACTCTTTGTTGTTAAAAATAACTGCGTGTTTTATAGGCATTTCTATAAATATACTCAATTTTATAATGCTTCCCATATATAACCAATGTGGTTTCTGCACTATTGACCATGGAGACACATATGTGTCCTGTAATGTTGGATTTGCCAAGAAGCGTTCTTGATGAATGTGTGGAATGCCCTTTTTCTAGAGTCAAACATCTGGTTTGGGCACCAATTTTCAGGCCAGCCCTATGCTCAGCACAAAAATGGAATGTACTGGATTTGCTTGGGTAGAAGTTGCTCACGCAACCCGCATTTCCAAATGCCAAGGTTTTGCAAAATTAATATAAGTTGATTTTAGGTGTGACATGGAATCAAGAACAATATTCCTTGCCTGCTTTAGACTTTTGCTAGTGCTATCATTCCATTTTAATCATCATGTTACAAGTTTTCATGTCACGAGGGAATACCTAATTTACCGGTGGTATCAAATAAGGACTAGGCAGCAATTTTAAGAGAATATCTGTAGATTATAAAAACAGCAGCTGAGTTTAACAATTTTTATTATTACTAATCAATGTTCAGTTGTAAAAATAAAAAAAGCAATTTTGGAGTTTACGCTTGTTTGTACTGTACAATAGAAGATTGTTCACTTAAATCCTAGTGTTATTAAACTGTTTGGCTTATATTCAGTGGCCAGTGCTGGACTGTGAGTCTCTGGAAGAGAGATCCTGCCATAACCATCAGTGCCATATTTTTTTGAAGAAATATTTATTGAGGTCTAACTATGTGTCAGTCACCATAGTAAGTACTAAGGAGATAGCTGTAAACAAAATAAAGCCCCTATAAAAAATAAGCAGGAGCAAGTAGAGACAATAAGAAATAAGTGAACAGATAAATAAATTCGTAACTAATAAATAGAATCAAAATAAATTAAAGAGAGAGAAGATAGTGACAGACAGGTGACATCTGAGCACAGAGCTGAATCAAGTGCGGGAAGGAGCCAGCTGTGCACATATTGGGAGATGTGTGGTCTGGGCTAGAGAGGCAGACAGTGTGGAGGAAATGCTGCAAGCAGGAGCGTGTCCCACCTGTTCCCCTGGAGTCAGGGGAGCCGTGTGGCAGCACCCAGGTGAGCAAAGGCAAAGGGAGGAGAAAATGGGATCAAGAAGTTGCCGCGGAGAGATCCTCATAGATCAAAGAAAGGACTTGGATTGTCCCCAGGTGTGATAGGAAGATGTTGGGGAATGCGCCCCTGGAGCCTAGCAGAGTACAGCAGAATCAACCTCATAGTGAATGTTTGTTGAATGAAAAAAAAAAAAAAGATGAACACTCAACTACACATAATGTTCAATTTAACAATCAGTAAAGACTTCAGCAGGACACAGTGAATAGGATTACAATCTCTTGTTCTTTGCTCTGTGTTCTCTGCATCTATTTCACATATGTTCATGGTCCTTCCATACTCCTAGCAACTTTCATGGTCTAAATAGTCACCTTGAATTCTCTCATCAGCTACAAGAGTGGGACAAGATTTCACGTGTGTCACTCTGAATGACTGCTATGGAAGAACTTGGACTCTGTTTCATGTGTACCTTGACACTGGCTTGTTGCTTCTACCCACTATTACCCTGTAATTCCCTAGGACATAACAGAAGCATCTCTGGAGTCAAGGCAGCAAGCAAGCTCTCTGATTTCTCCTTCCCTGAACCAGAGGGCGTGGCTGTTCCATTCACGTAACCCACATGGTTTCTTGAGTTTTAGTTCCGCTCCAGGTCTCTAAAAAGATGCAGGCAGCCAAAATGTTTTTTTGACATCCTTACCAGACCTAGAGAGAAACACATAGCTTAGAATTTAGACAGGGACATGGGTTGCAATTCTAAATCGTGGCTCCAGTGCATGAGGCAGCAGTAAGTGTGCAGGCCCTGCAGTTATAGCCAGGGGGTGCACCTTGCACTGCCACTTACTAGTTGTGTGACTTTGCAAAATTTACTCACATTTTCTGGGTTTCAGCTTTTCTATCTGTAAAACATGAAAAATGAGAATGGTATTTTCTTCACAGAGTTGATGTAACAATTAATGAGTTGATGCTATCCAGATTAAGTGCTTAGAAATTACATGAAATATAGATTATAATAACTGCAAAATAAATATTAGTTATTATTATACTCACTGTGTGTCCATATACAAATTGCTTAGTGTCTGTTATCTTCATCTGAAAACTGGGGATTATTGATACATACCACACAATATTAATAACAGAAACAAATGAGATGAGATATGTAAAACACCTAGCATACTGCCTGATACATAATGGCAATGTACTTGCAAATGTGGTAGTTCCCACTTACTCACGGAGAATATGTTCCAAGAACCCCAGTGGATGCCCAAAACCATGTACAGTACTGAACCTTATGTTCATACATACCTATCTATGATAAAGTCTAATCTATAAATTAGGCACAGTACAAAATTAACAATAACTAATAATAAAATGAAACAATTATAACCATTTGCAGCATCACTGCTCTTGTGTGTTGGGGCCATTATTAAGTAAAATAAGGGTGACTTGAACACAAGTGCTGTGATACTCCAGCTAGTGATCTGATAACAGAGACGACTAAGTGACGAATTGATGGGGAGCATATACAGCATGCTGGACAAAGGGATGATTGACAATCTGGGCTGGAGGGAGCTGATAGGCGTGAGATTTTATCATGCTATTCTGAACAGAATGAGATTTAAAATTTATTAATTATTTCTAGAACTTTACATTTAATATTTTCATACATCAGTTGATAGCGGATAACTGAAACCCTAGAAAGCAAAACTGCAGGTAATGGGGGACTACTGTATATATGGGTTTTGGTACTATCCGAGGCTTCAGGCATTCATCAGGGGTCTTGGAACATATCCCCCATAGATAAGGGGGGGACTACTGTACTGAAATTGTTATTATTTGTAGTGATTTTTAAGAGAATGATACTCAGGACGTGGCATTGTGCCTCCTTCATATACAAAGGTAAAGCTCTTCTGTTTTATGATTTCTGCTCTTGAATTTGATTAAATACTAGATTCCACAACCCACACCTTGATCAATTGTTCCTCTTCAATAACATGTTGAAATTTCAGAACCTGGAACAGTTAGCATGCATTCGTTTGCAATTTAAAAATACCTGATTCAATAAATAAAAGTAAAATGCATTACCTTCCAGAGGCGCCATCCACAGGGAAGGCGAGTTTCACTGGGTTCACTAGCTCAAGGTGATTCAGGGTTGCAAGGTCATTTTGTGCTCTGCTGGGGTATTTGCCAGATTTGCCTTCAGACCAGCTATCCTCACAGTTGAAAGAGGTGTCACATCCAGGCCCAACAAAGTCCAGAGACAAAAAGGAGAGCTGGGAAATAGAGCTCAGAAGCCCCCCGTAGCCCTCCCTTTCCATCTCATTGGCTACAACTGGGTCCTATGCTCTCCTATAACTTATCACTAGCAAGGTGAAAGGCCCACCTTGACTGGTTTACACCAACCAAGATTCACCTCTGGAGTTAGGGTAGATCCTCCAGTGAGCCCTATGGGGAAGGTGTAGGTACCAGAATAAAACAGTGCTCTTCTCTCAAGGCAGGAAGGAGATTAGGATGCCAAGTTGACAACAAAAGTATCTCACGTAGGCAACCAACCCAGCCTTGCAAAAGTACTTGTATTATTCTCTAAAATGCTCTCATGCTAAGATCCTGTTTTTACTAGTTCAAAGCACTGATTATCAGCTTGGACAGTAGCTATGCTCATGTTTCTCACCCCAGACTATTACATAAGAGGTGGTTTCAAAGCCCAGGATATTTTCAAAGCAACCCTGTCTTTTTACATACCGAAAGACAACCAGAAGTTGCAAAGAACCTCCCATGGACATTTCAAGTGTTCTGGGTCAGAGACTTTCTTATTGCCAGTTGAGTTGGATTTTGTCCTCAGACCAAGTTTCCACATTCCAGAATGCCAGTGGAATGTGGGATGGCCAATGCAGAAGGGAGAATTTGTTCTCAAGCTTGTCCTTTCTGAGTTTGTAGTAATATTGTTAGTGCTTTAAGAGGGAAGGAAAATGCTAGCTTTGCTCCTTGTTTATTGAATACAGTCTTCCATAAACTCATTTTATTTTCCTCATAGCTGTATTTGATTTTCATCTGTGTTGTTGCCTCAGATAAATGTCTGGCAGGACCAGCTGGGGAGGATTTGATACCGACAGGAATCACTTTCTAAAAAGTAGTTGAATGTGGGGAGCAATGGAAAAGCTAAAAACCAAACAGCAGAGAACTTTTCTTGCTGGGAGTACAAATTGCACCATCAGCACTAACCATGCACCAGCTACAGATACACATTTATCAAGAGAGAGTGAGAGTGTGAGCTAGAGCAAGAGTGAGCAAGCGAGCACGAGAGAGAGCAAGCCTTAATTTGAAATTTCCTTTATAGAATTTTTTATAAAAGATGTTAAATAGGATGCTCTGAAGAAAACTCACCTCAAATAAGCATTGCTGACATTGACTTAATTTCTGTAAATAAGAAACCCATTCTTACTTATCTCCTTATAGTCTTTCTTCTGCTATCAACAATTTAGTGTCTTTAGATATCCACTGTTCATTACCAAATCCAGTAGTCCTTTCTCTATTATCTGTCTCAACCTCTCGGCGGCACTTTACTTAATCATTTCCTTCTTGAACTTTTCTCACCCCTGGTTCTGGAATATGTATGTTCCAGCTAAAGGTGTCAGTTCTGCATTCTAAGTGGAGTGATGGAACCAGACCCACTGGAAGTCAGTAGAAGGTCAGAGACAGGGGGTAGGTGCTAATCAACACATGGACATAAGCAGTGTGAGTGGATCACCAAGTCCGTGGGCTTAAGAAACAGACTCTCTTAGAGAAAAAGGCGGAGATCTGGGTACTAGACTGGAGCTTTGTGGGGCTCAGTCAGAGAGAAACAACCATATTAGCGTATGGTTTAAGTCACCAGGGTGAAGACACAGGAAGGCTGGAGAAAGCGATAAACCAGAGGAACCAGAGGAAAGCAGTAAGGCAGAGAACTTTCCCACGCAGCACAACAAATCATAACTAGAAAGAGACATGGGGGAGCTATGGTTAAAGTCCAATTCATGGTCAAAATAATTACTTTTCAAGAGCTAGAGCCAGTTTAGTGTTTGAGGGGAAAAAAATCTTTCAGCATAACTCGAGAGTCTCCTTTTCCTTTACAAATTGGCGGGTCAGGTGAGTAGGAAAGTTGTGAAGAGTCCTACGCTTGGGGGACGTAAGTGGTGGAGGGTTACAGATGCAGAGGGTGCCACGTGGCTGCTGTGACACTGGCCTCTCCTATTACTCTCTTCCTATCTTTCTGGAGGATTGGTCCTTTTCTATTCCCGCTTTGTCTCTTTATCTCTCTTCCATGTCATAGCAGTAGGTCTGCCACCCTCTTCTCTCCTCGACAATTTCATTTACTTTCCTGGTTTCTGGTGTACCTGTCTGGTCCCAATGTCACACCTAAGCTCTGGTTCTGCATTTTAAAACCACTTACCAAATGTGTCCACTGAACTGTCTCTAGATGTCACCAACGGCTCAAGGAGAGCTCTCCTCCTTTATCAAAGCTAGGCTTCCTGATTTCCTTATTTCTTTGGTTGGTATTGTCTTCTCAGTCACCCTGTCTTGAAACCTCACCAGTCTTGGAATACACTTTTATTCTTCCTCTTCATGCAAGATTCTGCGGAATCTCAGACCCTCTGACTTTTCCACCTCTCCCATATCCATTTCTTCCTCCATTATCAGCTGTTACCTTTGTTCAGGCCCTTACTTCTCATGGACACTTTTCCAATTTTCTCCAAACTGGTCTTCCAGCTTCCAGGTGCTTTCCTGTCCATAGTGTCCTATATAGCACCGGACAGTAATTTACCTAAAATATGTTTCTGATCATTTCCACTACTGCTCAAAAACCTTCACTGTCCCTCTATCACCACTGCCAATCCTGCAGTCCAGGCTGTCATCAGTTTCCCATCTGGATTACTGCAATAGCCTTTTTATAGACTATTTGCCACCTCCACTTACCCTGATTCCAATCAAGTTGGTAACCTGTGACTAGAGTGATTCTTTCTAAAATCAAGCGTGAACACATTAGTTCTCTGCTTATAATTCTTCGGTGGTTTGCCATTTCCTCAGATTAATGTCCAAATTCTTTAGCATAGTTCTAAAGGCCTTTCAAGATCTAGGTTCTCTTTTTATCTTTGATCTCAGCTCTTGCCATCACTGGCTAACCCTTCCACTCCCCACAACCATTTAGGGTACAGAACAAAGAGGTAAGTCATAGCAGATGTTTCCTCTTATCAGGCAGGCAGCTCATGTGGGCAGGCACCAGCTTACTCTTTAGCAATTGGCTGGGGGCCGCTGTGTAAACAAAACCTGATGCTCTGCTTCCGTGATCCCAGAAACCATGTTGGTCGAAAATGAAAAATTCAGTCAATCATCTGGAGGCATCCCAAATATCCAGATGTTTGGCATCATGTTGACAAAACAGCCAGATGATTCAGAAAGAAATTTTCACTTTTCCAGTCAGAATATGTTTTGGTCTCCAGTAGTTAGTTATCAAAGGCGCAACCATGCCCAAGTGACTTTCTTGAGAAAATAAGTTTCAGATGGGGCTAAAGAGGAGGGAAGACTGTGATCATTGCACTTGTAGGATGCTAAAGACAATAAGATCCCCTGAACTGTTATATATTGTTGTGAACAATAATCTGCTTTGGGCTGATACTCCCAGCACTAACTGTGGTGATTGCATCTATACCAAGAAACTTCCACAGACACCCTGACGTGCATTAGGCATGAGTCCAGATAAATTGCTGTGAAATGTCTTGAGTACCTTTTTTATACAAACAAGTTTAGTTACCTGGAAGAATCAGCATTGCATTGAAGGTTTTGTTTTGACTAAAGTTGACATTTCTGGACCTGTACCTCATACCTAAGATGAACTGCAGGGCTGAGGAAAGACTGATCCAGTAGCAAAATTTTCTTTCAAACACAATACAGACTATATATGAGCATTCAGTGACACCATTAATAATATTGGTTTTGAGTCACCGGAAGAAGAAAACAATGATTTAATTTACCTATCAAATTAAAAGCAAAAAGATGTACTTCAGTTACCCTGAATGTGTAAGGAAGAGGCTTAAGAATTGTAACCAGAAAGTTTATTTAGCCCCAAAGCACTGAAAGTTAAGCATGAACAAACCCAAGGAGAACCTATGAAGTTTGTAGAATTTGCGTGTGAATCTATTAAAAATTAAGTTTATTTAAACTTTAAATGTACAAAATCTATCACTGAAGCCCTTACATGTACTAGAGATATTTGTTAGCAATTTAATATTTCCTAGGCAAACATACATTGTTAAAGGAGTCAGCTGTAACCATTTGTGACTTGCAGAACCCTTGGTTACAAACAGCTGCTGTCTTACATGTGTGCTCTCCAGACATTGTGTGTGCAATTACTCAGTGTTTAGATATGAACATTTTCCATTACAAAATTTATCACCATTTGGTTGAAGCTCATGGAGAAAATATTTTCATGGAGCAGAAAAGTGACGGGAAAATTTTCAAGGTAGGAGATTAGCGATACACATAATCTGGAAGATTAGCAAACACAAAGCAGGAGCCAGTGTTATAGCTGTGCAGTGGTGATGACAGCAGCCAGAAAACTCATCTCAAAGCAGAAACATGGTAATTCATTACATTTTTCTGCTATATAAATGCTTCATGCTGTTAGATTGTGCAGGAAATCATATTAACGTGTTGTTTGAATGAATGTAATATTTATTTCCCTCATAGGAAAATTGGTTGAGTAAAAATATCTTGTGTGCTCATTGTACCAATTACATCAGTCATATATCTTTTGTTATTCACCTGGCCAGAAACATGGGGATTGAATCAAAGGAACTTCAGATAGTCTTTTAGCTCTAGAATTGCCGATTATGGTGGAGAATTGGCAGGTGTTTCTGGTCTATGTATAAGAAGGAGACAGTCTTCATGGGAAAAAGAACTCTTGTTTTTTAAATCATTACAGCCCTAGGACTTGAAGAATTTTGTGAACTCTAAGAAACAGCATGTGGCCCTGCTTCGATGAGGCAGATGAGGGTATTTTTTTATTATTTTAGGGGGAAGGCAAAAGTTGATGGCTTCCTGTAGGTATAAGTTATTCCTTGGGAATCAGGATGTAACTCAGAGCCCTATTAATTTCCATAGCTATAGACAACCTGTCCACTCATGCACATGCATAGGAGTAATAAAAGTTTTGAGTGGAAAACTCTTTACCACATGGGACACAAATATGATGCTGAGACCAAATGCATGGAACACACACACACACATTTGTTTACGATCAGCCCCAACTAGAACACAATAAAAATACATTCAAAGAACTGGAGTGCGTGCTGAGTAGAAGGCCAATAGTTCTTTAAATTCCTGTTCTATTATTAAATTTCTTCTGCTTTCATATTAAACTTCTATTAAATAGTCTCATTGGTTCATTGGAGTAGGTTTCCATTCGAAATGAACATTTGTGAACAGATGCATTTATAAACAGCTGTGGTTTTCTTTGGGTATATACAGTGTCATTATCCAGACCATCTGGCCATTCTGTGATGCTGTTTCTTATATGGGCTCTCTCCCTGACATAATAATTTATTAACTTTAATTTGCCTGATTTCTTCAGAGAGAACTTTTCCTTTTCTCACACCTTATAAAACCAACAACAACAAAAAAGCGACAAAGTAAAAAGCTTACAGGAGGTGACTAGACCTTTCTAAAGGTCACTGCATGGCCTGCTTACTCTTTTTTTCTTTTTTCTTTTTTTTACTATTAAATGTAGCCTGATTAGAGAGAAAGATCAATTTAAAAATAGACCAATGCTACATTAATATTTTTAAAAGAAATTGTTTACAAATATGAATATTGTCTGGGGTTTATTTGTTTGATTTATTTGTTTCTTTAATTTTAGAAATCTTGGCCACTTCTCCAATGATTAAGAAACAGCAGCTTTGTTTTTCCAGGGCTTATCATGCTAATCATGCTTTTCTTACTAGCAGGTTTAGTCAGAAGTATAACCATGAGCAGAAAGAGAGGGGAGTGAATGTTGTTTGCCTTAAAAGCACCACCCATGAGCAGCATAGACTTGAAATTGTGCTGTAATTTTGGATCCTTTCTTTCTTTAGACCACAGTTGCAATCAGTGAACAAGTCCTAATGAATCTTATTTGTCAATGTGACATGTATGTCCTCTCTTTCCACCTTTACTTTCAAAACCTCACATCTACGTTCTGTTTAATAGCTGAACGTTCATACTACTGGGAGCATAGTCTTCCTAAAATGCTAATTTCATCACATCATCCAATACTTAAGAACCTCCAATAATCTTGTGATGTCAAGCTATATTTCTTTGACTAGTGTCCACACTCTCCTAAATTTATCGCCAAGTCATCTACAGCTATTGCTTTCTTCTCCCACCATGAAGTTTTGCTCTGTTCACCTGTTGCACTGTTTAACCTTCTCCACTCTGCTCTGTTACCTGCAAGCCTATCTTACTTGCTTTCCTGTTCTCTGCCTAATGAGTTTTGGGACTTCTGAATTAAATAAAACCTAAGTCAAAGGACTTCTGGATTAAATAAAACCTAAGGGCATTTAAAGATATTGCCTTTAAAATAATGTGGAAAAAAGCCCACACCAACTTGTTTGCTCTATGTCTTAACCAGAATCACAGCAAATTATATAGAATCTCTGAGAAAAACAGAACATAAAAGTTAAATATGGCATCCTCTTTCCAAAGCTGAAGTGTTGTTAAGAGTAGTCTCTAGTTTACGTTCCTTTTGTTCCAATAAATTTCTTCCAGCCTTTGGCCATTTTCACTTTTACAAAGTTCTTTCTTATATCAACTCTCAGTCTTCTCAAAGTTATGTTCATTAGCCCTGTGTATTACTCCATACCTTTAAAGATGAAAGCTCAATCTCCCTTCTTATGAAATCACTTCAAATATTTTATGATAGCTGTTACATTGCTTACTCTTCTCTAGGCTGGAAATTTCCAATTTTTAAAACTATGTCTGAAAGAACATATTTTTAAGACTAATTACTTTCCTGACCTACAGTCTTCCTTCTGGCACTCATACTTCCTTATGAAAACTCTCTTCTGGCAGGCACCCATGTTGCATAAATTGTCTTAGATGCCTGACTCTTCTGTCGCATGTGAGCTCCTTAGAATCAGTGGCTGTCTGCCCTCTGCCCTCAACAGGAGTTTGCTGAAGGAGTGACTCATATGACTTGGCACCCAGCCAGAAGCCACTGCCTGCTGCCACAATCTCCTCCCCCACTGCTGCCAATGTGAGCAGGAGCCAGAAGAGGAAGTGATCCATATGACCTGGCACCTAGCCAGAAGCCCCCAGCAGCCCCTTCCCACCACCCAAGCAGGAACCATTCAAGGGAGCTAAGTAAACCAGCACCCAGATGGAAGCCTTATAAGACCCTCCTGCCACCTCAACAGGAGGTGAATGATTGTCCCATGACTGGGCACTGCCACAACAACTGTTTTTGGGCACGTGGTCCACCAAAGCCACCACTATAGCTACTGCCCCTGTAAGAACAACCCACTGCCAGAGTAACAGCCAGGACCACCCTGCAGGCAGACTGCCATACACTTGACTGCATCAATACAGGGGTAGTCACCAATAGAGATTGCAATAGAAGAGGAATTCTTTCTCATCAAAGCCTACTCCAGAGTAATAGAAGAAACAACTTCTCTATCAGATGACCAGGCATCAATGAAGAGACACTAGAAGTACAAATAAACAAGAAAATATGATACCACCAAAGGAATACAGGAATTCTGAAGTACCAGACCCCATAGAGCAGGAAACACTTGAAATGTCTGAGAAGGAATTCCAAGCAATGATCTTAAGAAAACTCAAAGAGACAAGAGAATATTCAATTAGAGAACACAATGAAATGAGAAAAAGTATCCAGGATATGAAAGAGGAAATTTACAAAGAGATTAATACCTTAAAAAAGAATGTAGCAGAACTCCTAGAACTGAAGGATTTATTAAATGAAATAAAAATAAAAGAACATGGCTGAGAGCATAAGCAGCAGGGTAGAGCAAGCAGAAGAAAGAATTTCAGATCTTGAAGACAGTCTTTTTGAAATAACCCAGGTGGACAAAAAAAAAAAAAAAAAAAAAAGACACAAGGATTTAAAAAAATGTAGAAAATCTACGAGAGCTAGCAGATAATCTTAAGTGCACAAACATCTGAATCATGGGTGTTCCAGAGGGGAGAAGAAAGGAAAAGGGATTGAAAACCTATTCAAGGAAATAGTAATGGAAAACTTCACAGGAATAGGGAGAGACATGGACCTTCTGATCGAGGAACTCCAGATATCCCAAAAAAGATTCAATCCTAAAAGATCCTTCCTTAGACACATTATAGTCAAACTGGCAAAGCTCAAACACAAAGAGAGAATTATAAAAGCAGCAAGAGAAAAGCACCAAGTCCCCTATAAGGGAGCCCGCATCACACTAATGGCAGACTTCTCAACTGAAACCTTATAGGCCAGAAGAAAGTGGGATGATATATTCAAAACACTAAAAGAAAAAAATTGCCAGCCAAGAATTCTATACCCAGCAAGGTTATCCTTCAGAGTTGAGAAATAGTGTATTTCCTGGACAAATAAAAGCTGTGGGAGTTCACCACCACATGGCTAGCCCTGAAAGAAATTCTCAAGGAAGTTCTACATCTGGAAACTGAAAAATGATAATCAGCATTACGAATACACAAGAAAGAAAACAAAACCCACTGTTGAAGCAAAAATGCAAACAAGAAAGAGAAACTAAATCATACCACCTCAAAAAAAAAAAAAAAACAAATATTAAAGACAAATAATAAAAGGGGAAGAGAGAACAAAAGATACTTAAAACATCTAATCAAACAGCAATAAAATGCCAGGAGTAAAACAATGTCTGTTAATAACAACACAACATGCAAATGGATTAAACTCCCATAAAAGACACAGACTGACTGATTGGATTAAGAAGCTAGATTCAACTATATGCTACCTTCAAGAGACTCACCTCACTGGTAAAGACACACACAGACGAAAAGTGAAAGGATGGAAAAAGGCATACCACACAAACAGAAACCAAAAATGAGCAGGACTAGCTATTCTTATATTGGATAAAATAGACTTTAAGCCAACAACTATAAAAAGAGACAAAGAAGGCCATTACGTAATGATAAAGGGATCGTTCCAACAAGAAGGCATAACATTCATACATATGTATGCACCCAACACTGGAGCACATGCATATATAAAGCAAATACTGTTAGACCTAAAGAAAGAGATAGACCCCAATATAATAATAGTGGGGGACCTGAACACCCCTCTTTCAGCATTGAACAGATCATCTAGGCAACAAATCAAAAGAGAAACAGAATATAAACTACACCTTAGACCAACTGGACCTGGCAGATATCTATAGAACATTTCATTGAACAACTAGAGAATATATGTTCTCATCAGCACATGGAACATTCTCCAAGATAGACCACATGCTAGGTCACAGACCAAGTCTCATCAAATTTTTAAAAAATTGAAATCACTTGAAGTATCTTTTCAGACAACAACAGATTAAGACTGGAAATCAATAATAAGTGAAACTCAGGAAACTATACAAATACATGGAATCTAATAACAGGCTCCTAAAGGACCAATGGGTCCAAGAAGAAATAAAAGAGGAAATCATAAAATTCCATGAAACTAATAAAAATAAAGACACATTGTATTAGTCTGTTTTGTGTTGCTATAACAGAAATACCTGAGACTGTGTAACTTAGAAAGAAAAGAGGTTTATTTGACTTAAGATTCTGGGACAGCTGTTTCTGGTGCAGGCCTCAGGCTGCTTCTACTCATGGCAGAAAGTGGCAGGCAACCAGGGGGTACAGGCAGATCACATAGTGAGAGGAAGCAAGAGAGATGGGGGTAGGTGCTGGGGTCTTTTAAACAACCAGGTCTCACAGGAACTGATAGAGTGAGAACTCACTCAGTACCCCCAGCCCCCAGGGAGAGCATTAATCCATTCATGAGGGATCTGCCCCCATGACTCAATCAGTTTCCAACACTGCCACGTTGAGGATCATATTTCCACATGAGTTCTGGAAGGACAATACATCCAAACTCCATCACACATCATACTGACATCTGTGGGATACTGCAAAAGCAGTACTAAGAGGGAAGTTTTTTATAATAATCACCTACTTCAAAAGAATAGAAAGACTTTAAATAAATGACATAATGCTACAACCCAAAGAACTAGAAAACAAGAACTATCCAATCCTAAAAGTAATAGATAGAAAGAAATACTTAAGATGAGAGCAGAACTAAATGAAATAGAGACCCCAAAAATTATACAAAAGATCAATGAAACAAAAAGGTTTTTTTTGAGAAGGTAAATAAAATAGACAAATTGTTAATTAAGTTAACAAAACAAAAATAAAAAAAGAGAAAACCCCAAAAAACAAAAATCAGAAATGATAAAGGAGATATTACAACTGATACCACAGAAACACAAAGAATAACTAGAGACTATTATAAAGAACTATATACCAACAAATATGAAAACCTGGGGGATATGGACAAATTCCTGTAAACAAACAAACTACCAAGACTGAACCAAGAAGAAACAGAACACCTGAACAGACCAAAAACAAGCAATGAAATTGAAGCAGCAATCCACAGTCTCCCAACAAAGAAAAGCCCAGGACCAGAGGACTTTACTGCTGAATTCTATCAAATCTTTAAAGAGGAATTAATACCAATTACCTTCAAACTATTTTAAAAAAATGAAACACAGACATTCTCCCAAACTCATTCTATGAGGCCACCATCACCTTGATAACAAAACCAGACAAAGATACAACAAAAAAAGAAAACTACAGGCCAATATTATTGATGAACATAGATACAAAATTCCTCAACAAAATATTAGTGATCAGAATACAGGCACACATCAAAAAAATTATACACCATGATCAAGTGGGATTCATCCCAGGGATGCAAAATGGTTCAACATACGCAAATCAATAAATGTGATATACCGCATCAGCAAAATCAAGGACAAAAACCATATTATTATCTCAAAAGACAGAGAAGAGACATTTGACAAAGTTCAACATCCCTTCATGATAAATGCCCTCAGCAAACTAGGTATAGAAGAAAAGTGTCTCAACACAATAAAAGCCATATATGTGAAACCCACTGGCAATATCATCCTGAATGGGGAAAAGCCGAAAGCTTTTCCTTTAAGAACATGAAAAAGACAAGGATGCCAACTCTCACCATTCCTATTTAATACAGTATTAGAGGTACTAGCCAGAGCAATTAGGCAAGAGAAAAAAATAAAGGGAATCCAGATTGGAAAGGATGAAGTCAAACTGTCCCTGTTTGCAGGTAACATGATCCTGTATACAGAAAAACTTTAAAGACTTTACCAGAAAACTCTTAGAACTGATTAATAATTTCAGTAAAGTTGTAGGATACAAAATCAACACCCCCAAATCAGTAGTATTTTTATATTCCAATAACAAACTAGCAGAAAATGAAATCAAGAAAACAAGCCCATTTGCAATAGTCACCATAAAATAAAATAAAATAAAATAAAATACCTAGGTATAAATTTAACCGAGGAGGTAAAAGATCTCTATAATGAGAACTACAAATCAGTGTTGAAAGAAATTAAAGAGGACACAAATGATAGAAAGACATTCCATACTCTTGGATTAGAAGAATTAACACTGTGAAAATATCCATATTACTCAAAGTGATCTACAGATTCGATGCAATTCCCACCAAAATACAAAAGACATTCTTCACAGAAAAAGAAAAATCAATCCTAACCTTCATATGCAACAACAAAAGACCCCAAATAGCCAGAGTAATACTGAGCAAAAAATAAATAAATAAATAAAACCAGAGGCATAATACTGCCTGATTTCAAATTATACTGCAAAGCTATAGTAACCAAAACATTACGGTACTGGCATAAAAATAGACACACAGACCAATAGAACAGAATAGAGAACCCAGAAATCAACCCACAAACTTACAGCCAACTGCTCTTTAACAAAGGCAAGAACATATATTGGGGAAAGGACTGCCTCTTCAATAAATGGTGCTGGGGAAATTGGACAACTATATGCAGAAGAATGAAATTAGACCTGTACATCTCACCGCATGCCAGAATCAACTCTAAATGAATTAAAGACTTAATTATAAGATCTGAAACCATAATGTTAGTAAAAGAAAACATAGGGGAAACACTTCAGGAATTAGGACTGGGCAATATTTTATGAATAAGACCCCAAAAGCACAAGCAACAAAAGAAAAAAAATAAACAAATGGGATTATATCAAACTAAAAAGCTTCTGGTCAGCAAAGGAAAGAAACAACAGAGCAGAAAGACAACCTAGAGAATAGGAGAAAATAATCACAAACTATACATCTGACAAGAGATTAATATCCAGAATATATAAGGAACTCAAGCAACTTCATGGTAAAAAAACAAATAATCCAATTAAAAAATGGGCAAAGGAGCTAAATAGACATTTTTCAAAGGAAAACATACAAATGGCTAACAGTTCATGAAAAAATGATCAACGTCACTAATAATCAGGGAAATACAAATCAAAACCACATTGAGATATCATACCATCCCAGTTATGCTGGCCATTATTAGAAAGACCAAGAATAACAAATGCTGGTAAAGATGTGGGGATAGGGGAACCCTCTTCCACTGTTGGTAGGAATGTAAATTAGTACAGCCATTATGGAAAACAGTATGGAGGCTTCTCAAACAACTACAGACAGAACTACCATGTGATCCAGTGATTCCACCTCTCAGTATATACCCAAAGGAATGGAAATCATCACGTCAAAAGGATACCTGCACTCCCATGTTCATCGTAGCTCTATTTACAATAGCCAAAATATGGAACCAACCTGAATGTCTATTGACAGACAACTGGATAAGGAAAATGTAGTATATATACACAATGGAATACTACTTAGCCATAAAAAAGAATGAAATTCTGCCATTTGCAGCAACATGGATGAGTTTGGAGAAAATTATGTTAAGTGAAATAAGCCAGGCACAGAAAGAGAAATACCGCATGTCCTCACTCATAAGTGGTTGCTAAGAATGAAGGGAGGGAAGAAGGGAGGGAGGAAGGGAAGGAAAAAAGGAAGGAAGAAAGGAAAGGAAAAGAAAAGAAAAGAAAAAAGGAAGGAGGATATAGCACGATAACATGTTAATCTTTTGGAAGGAGACAACAAATCTATGGTTATCAGAGGTGGGGTGAGAGGAAGAGGGGCATGAGGAGAGATTGGGTAAGGGGCATAAGAATAATTATGATTTGTAATAATGAATATGCTAATCATATTAATTTGATCAACATATGTTGTTCGCTGATGATGGTAGTCAATGTTGTACCCCAAGAATATGTATAATCAATTGTGCTCAAAAAAAAAAAAAAAAAAAAAGCCGTGGCTGTCTTTTTCATCCTTATATTTCCAGAGCTTTGTCCCTGTTACTAGCACTTTCATTTGTACTTATTTCTAAGCAAATAAGCAAATGGATGGAGCCCATTATTCCCCTTTTAATGCTTAAAATACGTCTGAGCAGTAGAGGGAGGATTGGAGCTTTCCTTGTTTAAGGTAGACTATCATACTCCCTAGAATGCAACCTAAGATTACATTAGCATCTTTTTTTCCAACTATACCCACTATTGACTCATATCATATGCATTTTAAATTCAAATTCAATTTTTTTTACATATTATATCAAAATCACATCTTCCTAGCATATATTAGTGTGGTAGCATTTCTTTTTCTTGTCCAAATATAGGAATTGATGTTTATTCATGTTAAATTTATTCTCACTGGATCTACCAAACCATTATTTAAGACCTCTTGAATTCTGATACTATCATCCATTATATTTGTTATCTCTGCTACTTGTTTTCTGTGCTAATTGTGAGTGAGTCTTCATAATTCTCTCTCCAATTTATTGATAAAAGTGTACATTTATTCAATGACTATTATTTGAGCATCTGATAAATGCAAGCACTCATTCCAGGCACTGGGGATTTATTGGTGAGCAAAAGAGACATGGTCTCAGGCCTCATGACACTTATATTCTAGGGCAGTGATTTTTTTGACTTTAGCATGCATCAGAATAACCTGGAAGGCTTCTTAAAATACATATTATAGTGGCCCTATCCCCAAAGTTTCTGATTTAATAGGTCTGGTGGGAGGGGGATTGAGATTTTGCATTTCTAACAAGTTCCTAGATGATGTTGACGTTGCTGGTCCTGAAACCACACTGAGAATCACTATTCTAGGGAGAAACATACATTTAAATGTCAAGGACTTAATTATAAGCAAATATAAGTTCACAGGACTGACAACAGATTCTTGCATATAGAATATTCCAATGTTTATTTCATTCTAAATGTTGTGTCTAAATATAACAAAAACAATAGGTTGATTTAATTATGTTAAAAGAGATTATCCAATATACTGGGGAGGGTTGAGGGCCTATGAATAGAAAACCAAATTGCTGTTGGATAAATTAATCAGTGGATTCAACTGAAATAAAAGACAGTATACTACTTATGCAGTTAGCATGATTTTAAAAAATAGTGACTAATACATTAGATTAAATAATATTCTCTCAAGTATTTTGTTCATAAACAAGTGAATCTCTAACATGTTATTAATATAACTGTGAATGAATGAATAAATAAATGAAGATCAGAAAGTTAAGTGATTTTTGCAGAAGTTTTCCATAGATAAATGGTGGAATCTGGACTTGAACTCAAATCTTCACAAGGGAACAGAGTCAACTGTATATTAAGATTAGTGAAAGCTTATTGCTAAGTCATTATCTATCTCCCAGACGAACATCTGAGTTACAAAAGTTTGAGTTCTTATTCACAAGTGCAATTAAGCTTAGGCATCCTGTGAGACATAAACAATAATGAATCTGAATGCCTTAGAAATATCCCCTGATCTCAGATCCTCAACTGTTTCTTGAAAGTAAGCCAAAGAATTGTAGAAATGGTATTGTCAACAGCTGTGATATGGCAGTCTGGCTTTTAGGAAAATTCAAGGGCTGGCCCACCCAGGTGGGACCCATCTGGCCTGTTGGAATGTGTTTTCTTCATGCCAACTTCCCAGCTGGAAGAGGGTGCTGGAGAGATGGGTGGGTGGTTTTTAAAGGTTGCAACCCAGTACCCTTCCTATAACTTGTACAGGTGCTCTGTTTCCGGAGTGAGAACTTTACCATTGACCCTCCACGATGATTTGCTTGAACCACTCCTTGTGCTATTCTTGGGATAAGCCTAATAAATTGTAAATCACACTACTAAGCTAAAATCTGCCTGCACACTGTCAAAACCCCTAGCATTTATTAGCTTATCAGATGAATGGTTCAGCTCCCAAGAACTCAGATGATTTGGCTTTCTTTATATCAATGACTCTGAACTCTTTGAGGTGGAAATATCATATTTTTGTTTGTTTTAGTCCTTACCTATTTTGAGCTCACTTATAATTCTTACTCTATTATTTTATACTTATTTATCTACCTTGTTAGTTTCTACGTACCCCCCAAAGATGGAGGCTACCTATTTTATATCATATAAATTAAAGTGAAATGAAATCAATTTTAGTTGAGAATTTCATACCACTAACTCAGAGTCTGGATAGTCTATACTTTGAGTGGGAAGTAGTGGGTTACATGCACAGTGACAAAGCAGGCTACTATGGAGTGAATTATGCCCTGCCAATTCATATGTTGAAGACTTAATGCCCAATTTGGTGAGTATTTGGAGATGGGGCTTTTGAGAGATAATTAGGTTTAGGTGAAATCTCATGATGGGATGAGTGCCCTTATAAGAAGAAACACCAAAGAGGTTGTGCTTTTGTTCTCTCTCCCACCTCCCACCTTCCCACCCCACCTCCTCTGTACCCTCACCCCCACCGCACCGACCCCCACCCCCGCCTCCTGACACCCCCAAGCCAGGAGGAGAGCCCTCACCAGCACCCAACCATGCTGGCTTCTTGATCTTGGACCTCTATCCTCCAGAACTGTGAGAAAATAAATTTCTGTTGTTTAAGCCACCATGAGTCTATGGTATTTTGTTATGGCAGCCTGAGCTAAGACATTTTAGCACTTATTAAGGCAAAGTGTTTTAAATGAAATTTTGGATGAATTAAACCATCTCCACTAATAAAACCCTTAGACTATTTTCTGAAAATAATACAGAATCAATTTGAGTTTTTTAAGACTAATTTTACCTGTACTTTGGACATCATAAAGTTATAATCGGATTATTAATTTTTATTGTGTATCATTGCAGATATAGCTTATTAAAATAACAAAATCACTCTGAATGACTTTTGATGCAGTATACAAACTCATCAACAGAAAGAGAATAGTGGAAAAACATACATTCTTGTCCTTTCTTCTGCAAGAAAATCATTGACATTCAGAACAATGCCCAGAATCATAATTAACTAACTTGAACACGCCACTCTTAAGAGTATATAATTTGAAATGCCACATGTACTCCCCTAAACTACATCCTCATCTTAGCAGAATGTGATAGCAAGCTGAATTGTGTAAAAGATTCTGAGGGTTTAGTTGGATATTGATTGGCAGAGAACCAAACAAAACCATCCTCTGAGTCAGTCAGATGTTCAGATTTCCAGTAAAGGTCCCACAAACAACCATCCCATGTGCATTGACAGTCAACTGCCAAAACAACAGCTTCTCTATTTTCCAAAGCAGTGCTTATGTACAATCCATAAACAAACCGTCAAAGACGTTGTACATCTGGACGACACAGTTGCAAAGCTAATTTTGGTTGGAAGAAAACACCCCTGGTTTTAATTTGGATGGAGTTTTGATCAGAGAAAGAGTCATATTGTGGGAATTTCTAATGTTTCTGTGGACATGTGCAATAAATAAAATTAACACTTTGAGCAAAGTTTAAGAGAGCCTGAAGGCTTTATCTCATGGACTATTTAGCTCCAACTAGCCAGCAGCCTGGAGCATTCACTATCACATTACAGACTTGGAATTTCAAGACTCATAATACAGAAATAACTTTCTTCTTATTATTTACATTTCCTAAAATTTGCTTAGTCTGCTACCAAGTGATGATGCTACCTAGTCTATAGAAAACACCGAGCAGTTTCTCCTGCCTTATGGGACTGTGGTGAGTTTCACGTTCTTAGAGAGGAGTAACCACCATCATCAGAATAGTCAAGGTCCTCTAGCATCTTCAGTTCCTCAAACCATTTAGAGTATTAAACCTGTTTACCTATTCCTTCTCTTATTTCTGATATGATTGTGGTCTATTTAAATCCAGTGTCTCCAGACAATGACATCAGAGAACCAAACACTTCTTCCCACTCCAGTCCTTTTTAAGTGAAAAATAAGCACATTCATAATGTGCTTATGGACTCATTGAAGAGTGTCTGTAAGAGTGAAAAAAGAAGAAAGTAAATAGCTTTCATGATATTGCATAACTGAACACATAAAAAAGTCAGATTCTTTCCACCATGTTCTTAATCTTTCCTCCTCCTCCCCTGAGTAGGCTATGGTCAACTGCACGATACAGCTGTCTTTTGTTCTGTTGTTGCAATGGACTCTTAATAGTTTCCATCTGCAGTCTGGACCACCTCTGAAGTCTACTCCATCCAGATAACCACCAGACGAAGAGTCCAAGGAGCCTTCAACACTCAACTCTCAGATTCACCCCAGAATACCTGTCCCAGCAGCCTTCATCATCATTCTCATGAAAGTAGCCTTTCACTTCCATAGAGGTGGGCTAAAATGTTTTAATAACCTGGGCTTAAGGTACTGGCTTTTTAAATTTCAGTAAAGGTAACATACAAAACCCACTGTTCTAAGTAGATCAATTAGAGAAATTATTAATTGATACAAGAATTAAAAACTTGGCCAAAGAATCACCACAATTACCCTAAATAATAAGTTCCAGTATAAAATGTACTAGTATTTAGAACTTGTTTAATTAAAATTTTACCTGAAACTATCCAGGAACACAAAAATATCTTTATGTCAATATTTTATACCCTTCAAGTATATTAATTCATGTTTTCTTAATAATTTTATAAACAATATAGAGCAAGAATGACATCAATTTTAAGTTGTAGATTCTGAGAGAAATTAAATGATTAGCCTAAGGTTGTATTGACTGGAAATTAAAATCAAAACTCAGGTTTCAATTTTAAGGCCTATGTGTTTTCTACTACAGTGTCTACCTCTGAAACTTTGCATCTAATAAAACATTCAGGTGGATTAACACATGGTATCCACGGCTATTTGAAGACTACGGATAAGGAATTCTAAGTATTAAGAATTATGAATATTAACTCATAATCAACCAAAATGGTCCATCTATGACATGTATACTTTTTTCTGTGTCATTGTAACTGTCTGCCTTTTGACCTCAACATGTCTTAATTACACCCTAAGCACTAATACTGGCTGCATCCCTGTCTGGGAAATATAAAGGCCTGTAGATTTTCTGGTGAGTCAGGAGGCAAAATTGGCTGTTAATTTCATATCAAGCTGTGAGTTATTTCTAATAACTGGGCTCTCTGTCTTGATCTTCTTAATAAGCTACTCTCCTAAACTCATATTCTGAAATCTCTTCCCTCTTGCCCAGTTCCTGCTTTATTTCAATGCCACACACTTTAGTCCCTCCAGTTTGAGAAACTTTTCTTGTACTGACAGGCTGTATCTCCAAGCAGCATTCATCAGCCACGGCCAAACACTCTCAGCCTTGCAGCAAGACTTCCTTATGCCAACATTAGCCTGCCTATGGGCTCAGGAGGGCTGCCGGTGAAGACAACATAGACTCTGTTGTCTGACCATGATAGGTTTAACTCACTTATCCTTCCCTTTTATCCACTAGCTTTAATCTATACTAGGAGCCCAGGAGGTAGGTAGTAAATTGCCATTTTATGAACTATGAAATCCAGACCAGCCACTTAGCCTTCTAATGTCTCTATTTCATAATTTGTAAAATGCTACCACTACTATCACTACTTAACCAAGGCCTCTTTAAGATTGACCAGAGACTGAACTCCCTGCATCATTGCTTTCCAGGCTTTGTGGATTTTCCGCTGATCTCAGAGCACTTGTCAAGGCTCCCAGGCCCCTTTCTTCCCAGTCAGCTCCACTTTACAACAATCCAGGCTTCTGAATACCCTAGGGACAAATACAAACTGACAAAGCAATGTAGAGAAGTCTAGATGAGCACTTTCTTGGTGTAAGGTTAACACAGCAAGCACACACTAGATACTGTGAAATCTAAAACAAGTGTCCATTTTGTTCAGTTCCACTTTCCACGCATTATTGCTGCTCTTTGCACCTGCAGCAGCCACGTATTCATTTTGCCTCCCCTTATTTCCCTCCCTGGTGTTTATTAGTCAGTGCTCTCTGGCTTTAAGTTGCAGATTGGCTTGTTTATCGTGAGGGCTCCATTCTTGAACAAAGGTTACCCTTTATAAAAGGAAGCATTCCTGTTTTGTTTACCTCTTTTTCCCAGCACATGAGGGAGTGCTTGGCACCTGTTCTTTCCTTGGTAATATTTGTTAATGAAGGAGGAAGAAGGAAGGAGAGAAGTCAGAAAGAGGAAAGGTAGGAGCATGCTTGGGCAAATTTGCAAGGATAAGAATTTTAATTTTGATAATAATGATATCCAAGACTTACTGAATGCTTACTCTATGTACTAGCCTAGAAATCGACATGTGTTGATTAATCCAATGGTGCAAAATACATATCAGAAAGACTGGGAAATTGAGGGACAAAGAGGTTAAGTAAGTAGACCCCGATCACACAGCTCATAAATAGTGGCATTAGCATTCAAACCCAGGAAATTCAACTCCATGTGCCTTGCTTCTAATCTCTGTGATGCACTGCTTCTTGATAGTAGGATGTAATTGATTCACTGAATGAAAAAAATCAGCTGCACATCTACAAGTGACTTAAATAAGCGACTCAAAGAAGAACTGCTCCTCAGTTCTGTAAACTCAAAAATCTTCCTTCTTTAGGCAAATTTACAGTGAACACTTGAGATAAGAAGACTTGGAAAGAGAGAGAAGGACCAGGCTGGATCACACATTTCTTATCCAGACCAAGCATAGATTAATAAATCACAAACTATCAAGTTCAGAGGACATCCTAGTGCAACTCTGAGGGTACTTCAAGGAACCTTCCCATCTGGAATCTGTGCTGATTCTTTTCATATTGTATTTCCCTAAGGATGACTCACAGGAAATTGAGGTTTCAGAAATATGTTGTGTTTTTTATGGCATTTCTCTACCTTCACTGAAGAAGTTTTAAAGATAAGTGACTTTGTGGTTGTGTTTTTTCTTATGAAGTTTAAAAAGAAACTCACCTTTTCAACTTCTTTTTGCAAATTCTCTAATTATAATGTTTATGCTTATGTGACGATGATGATGACAGTGATAATGATCCTGTTGACTGTAGTACAAATATTCCACTAAGTGAGGGTAAAAAGAGGATGAAAAATCAAAAATAACACTGGATAATAGATGAAATTGCAGACAAAAACCAGTTGTTACATAACCACGATGTATATTGAGCTATGCTACAACATTGTGAGGTGTATGAAGAACTATGGCATCACGCCTGTGTCAAAGAGTTCACAGCCGTTGCAGGAGTCAGATGTAGACCAGCTGTCTCCGGCAAGAGGTGAAGGCAGCAAGTGTGAAATAGACAAAGAGTGCAATGATCACATAGTCACTGCAAAATGATTAGTTTCAACTGGAGGATGATTGGAGCCTTTGTGGAAGAGTGACTTTTGGAATAGGTCTTCGGAGATGGTATAGATTTTCACCAAAAACACCAAACACCATGAAGAGTAAAGAAGAATTTTTGTAAAGGTGGAGGTGGTGGTGGTGGGATGTCCTCCCACCCTCCCTTTTTTCCTTCATTGCAGCACCTTACACACCATTAAATGTGTAGCAGGCCAGGGTAAATGTTCATGAATCGCTCCCCAGTGCCTAGAGTGATGCCTGGTGCATGTGACGCTCAATATATATTATTGAATAAGTGATTGTAGTGTGCACAAATAGGAGGTCATATAGGTGAACAATTCTAATTTGCTGGTTAAGGAAAAAATTGTGTACTAGATTCTTACCATATGGAAGTCAATAAAAACATCTTAGAATATCTATATGAGCCATCCACTGTGTCATTGCAAGAGAGAAAAAAGAATGAACAAAAATTTACAGAATATGGCTGGTTTTCTGACTCTCTTTTAATAGGCTCTGAAACGTCTGGAACAGGAAGCATATGTGTATTCATCCAATAGGTATTTTATTGAATATCTATAATGTGTCAACTGATTTTTTTGACGTTATTTTTTTATTTTTATTTTTATTAGCATATTCATAATTACAAGTCGTAATTGCTCTTTATGCCCTTACCCAACCAATTGCTCCCTGAGCCCCCTCCCTCCCTCTCTCCCATCTCTAGTGTCCTTAGGTTTGTTCCCTCCTTCTGAAAGTTAAACATATTATTGCGGTTCTTTCTTTTTCTTTTTCTTTTTTCTTTCTTTCTTCCTTCCTTCCTTCCTTCCTTCCTTCCTTCCTTCCTTCCTTCCTTCCTTCCTTCCTTCCTTCCTTCCTTCCTTCCTTCCTTTTTCTTTCTTAGCACCCAGTTATTAATGAGAACGTGTTATTTCTTTTACTGTATCTGGCTTATTTCACTTATCATAATTTTCTCCAATCTCATCCATGTTGCTGCAAATGACAGAATTTCACTCCTTTTCATGGCTGAGCACTATTCCTTTGTATATATACACCACATTGTCCTTATGCAGTAGTCCGTCAATGAATATTTAGGTTGGTTCCATAGTTTAGCTATTGCAAATAGAGCTGCGATGAACATGGGAATGCAGGTGTCCCTTCAACATGATGACTACCATTCCTTTGGATACATACCCAGCAGTGGGATTGCTGGATCACATGGTAGTTCTATCTGTAGTTGTTTGAGAAACCTCCATACTGTTTTCCATAATGGCTGTGCTAATTTACAGTCCCACCAACAGTGTAGAAGAGTTTGTTTTTCCCCTGCATCCTTGTCAGCTTTGGTTATTCTCGGTCTTTTTAATAGTGGCTAGTCTAACTGGGGTGAGAGGGTATCTCAATGTGGTTTTGATTTGCATTTCTCTGATTACTAGTGATGCTGAGCAATTTTTCATGTATCTGTTGGCCATTTGTATGTCTTCCTTTGAAAAATGTCTATTCATCTCCTTTGCCCATTTTTTATTTGGATTATTTGCCCTTTTATTGTATAGATTTCTGAGTTCCTTATATATTCTGGATATTAATCCCTTGTCAGATGTATAGTTTGCAAATATTTTCTCCCATTCCGTAGGTTGTCTTTCTGCTGTTGATTGTTCCCTTTGCTGCGCAGATGCTGTATTAAGTACTTGTACAAAAATGAATGATATGGTCCCTGCCAGTGCTGTGCTCACAGTTGATGGGGAAGAAAAGGTAAGTGATATAAGTGGTCTGATGCAAACAACTGTTAGATAATATCTACTACTAGGCACTGTACCAAGCAATACAAATACATTATTTATTTGATGTACCCAACCTCGGAGGAAGGTGTTTTCTCTGTTTTATAGGTTAGTATTTAAAGTTTAGATAGGCCAAGCAGCTTGCCCAAGGTCACATAGCTATTTTAAGTGGCAGATTTGGTATCAAAATTTTCAGACTCTAAAACCTGTGCATCTAGATGTTCATCACACAACTTTAGGGGTTGGAAATAGTTACTTCCTCGATTCATGCCTATGTTAAGGCTTAAGGAATGATTACAAATTTATAAGAAAGAGTTGTGGAGAGCATTTAAGAAAGAAAGCAAGCGGTTCACTGAGGCTAGGGCACGGGTTCGTGGGGAGAAAGGCACTGGAGATGTGATTAGAAGTACAGAAATGAGACAGCTCTAGTGAAGCACTGGATATGGAGGCCCAAGCAGTGTGGTTCACCACTCTGGCTGAACCATAGAGTCAACTGAGGAATGCTTTAAAAATATAAAAGACTGGGCACCCGTCCAGATCAGTTTAAATGAAGTCTCCAGTGGCGGGGATGAGGCATCTGCATTGCTCAAAGTTCCTCTGGTAATTCCAGCACAGCACTGAGTGAAAACCACAGGGCTGAAAGGATAGAAACCACTCAAGGAGTTTAAGCGGAGAAGTGTGGTCGATGGAACAGAAGAGTCCAGAGTAGAGGCAGGAGAGTCAGTTAGAAGAGGGTCATCAGTCACGATGAGGGTCTAAGTAAAGTTAGAGGCAAAATGGAAGGAAGGAAGGGAGAGACCGGAGAATGATGAGGAAGTAGAGTCCGCAGGTTTTGGGATCCACCTGGGCAGGCTGGATAAGATGGGGAAGTTACGGGGACTCTTCCATTTCTAACTCGGGCGACCATGTAGAAGTTAATGGCTCTTGTTGAAATAGCGAATCAGGAGGAAGGGCAGGTTTGGGGGAAAGATGGTGAAGCCAAAAGGACTGCAAATTAGACTGAAATGAAACAGTCTTGAAGTTGTAGAAAAGCCAGGGACAGAGATACCACAAAAGCCAGGAGGAGAGGAGCAAGTTGTCAACAGTGTCCACTACCTCTGGAATAAGGGACAACATGATTTTGTGGAATTGATTTAAAATAGTCTCATATTGATGTAGTTTCTCTTCCTTTGTCTACTTTCTAAGAAGATTCGTGCTGTGGATTTGTAAAGCTAATTGGGACAAGAGCAGAACTAGAAAAGAGCCTGTGCCAGTTATTAAGTTATTGTCCCTTCTGTACTCTGCTTTGAGACGCTAGAGCTGAACTCTGCAAACCACAGTTGGGCTTCGCCCGCTGCTGTCAGACTCTGCCAGTGAGGGGCGCTAGAGGGAGGCCGCGGGGCTGCAGGAGGAGCAAGCAGCATTCTGCTGACCGTGCTCTTCCTGAGGGCAATAACTACGAGCACCGCGTCAGAATTTTTTTTTACCTATAGCATCTGTTTGTTTCTTTGGCCGGGATGGAGTGGAAGGAATCCAAAGGTTTAGGGAGGTGAGAATGTCGGAGGATCGCATCATACGCAAACCTGACACCTATCTTCCAGCTGCATTCCCCAGGATGGCCCAGAAGACAATCCCTTCACTAAGCTATTGAGAAACACGTGCATGTGGAAAGTACCTGCGTCTTTGTAAAGCTCTGTGATGGCTCTCTTATATAAGCCGTGTATGAATGGAAAATACTGTAACTGAGATGAAATTCCTGATTTCATTGGAGATGGTGAGATCCTGGAATAAATGAGAGGTGGCAGCGCTTAAGCACTGAAGATAAGGGGGGCACTTCTAGAATAAAGGCTATCTGTGATATAGTAATAGTGAGAATTTTTTTTAACAGCAAATATATTTCTAATTTATTTTTTAATCTTTAAAAAGATAAATTATTATACATATTTGTGGGATACAGGTTGGCTATCAATAGTTGTGTATAGTATGTGATAGTCAAATTAGGATAGTTAGCTTATTCATCATTTAAAATTTTTTCCAGCCTTATTTAAATATAATTGACAAAAAATTGTATATATTTAAGGTGTACAAAGTGATACTTTGATATGTGTATACATCGTGAAGTGATTACCACAATCAAGCTAATTAACATATCCGTCCCCTCACATAGTTATCTTTTTTGTGTGTGCTATGAGAATATTTAAAGTCTACTCTCTTAGCAAATTTCAAGTATGCAATACATTATTATTAAATATAGTCACCATGCTGTACATTAGGTCTCCAGAACTTATTCACCTTATAACTGAAACTTTGTACCTTTTGACAAACATCTCCCCAACCCCTGGAAATCACCCTTCTACACTCTAAGTTCTGCACAGATTCTGCATATAAGTGAGATCATGCAGTATTTGGCTCTCTGTGCCTGGCTTATCTCATTCAGCATAATGTCTAGGTTCACCCATTTTGTTGCAAATGTCAGGATTTTCTTCTTTTTTAAGACTGAATAATATTAGTTATAACGTTTTAACTCTCAGGGACTTTTGGCAGTGGCTAATTGATCAAGGTGTGCCTACAAATGAAATACATATTCAACTAAAAAGTTTCTAGATCTATATAGCAGGGAAAACTCTATTGGCCTGTTGGCCAGAACATGACTTGAGTTGCCACAATGGAGAGTAATGACTTCTCACATAGCTTTCAGACCTAAGCCAAATCATAAACCCAAAGTCCTCTGATAAAAGGGGTAAGATGGACCCCTTGAGGAACGATGCTGTAACACTGCTATACATGCATTGTGTAACTCTTTCTCTAAGCCTTTTCCCAAAGAATTTAAAGACATTTACAGAGTAAATGAGCACTGGAAAAAAGAAACACCCTGATATATCTGAGATTACTAGACATTGACTCTCAGTTGATACTAATTCCTTTGAACCCCCACTTCTACTGTAGTCTAGAAATAAAAGCAAGGGCGTATTGTAGTCAGGTGACAGATGGCATCTAACACCAAATGCAAATCACCATGAGAACTTTAGGTTCATGGACCACCCTGCAGCTATTTCCCCAGTTTCTTTGTATTTAAAAAGACACATGGACAATGACTGCATCCCCACATTGGTCTCTGACTCACGAAGTAAGAGCCGTTACTGTAGGATGGACCAAAGAGATGCCACCAGACTTTCTCTTTCTACCAGGGTGGTAAACCAAAAACAACTGCATCCCTGGGGGAATTGCAGAGATTAGTGTCATCAAACACTTGAGGACTGAGCAATGGTGATGCCTATACGATCCCATTTAACTTGCCTATTTGGCCTCTGCATAATGTAGACAAATCTTGGAGAAAGACGGTGACTATCGTAAAATGAATCAGGTGGTGGCTCCAATTACAGTGGCTTTTGTTCATGTAGTATCTTTACCAGATACATGAATGTGACCCCTGGCACCTGACAGCAGCTGACAACCCCACAGATGCTTTATTTCTTCATGACAGTTGCAAAGGGACTGCCAGAAGCAGGTTGCAAAGGGACTGCCAGAAGCAGGTTGCCTTTCTTGCCCACAGGGTCAACAGTGCCCCTGTGCATTCTTGTCCCAGAACTATGTCAGCCCTCTCCCTCTGCTGCAGAGCTCCTCACATAGATCTTAATGGTCTTGACAGTTCCACACAACATCACGTTAATCTACGGCATTGATAGCATTTGCTGATGAGATCTCACATGCATAAAGCAACATGTATATTAGATACTTCTTCATACATAAACTGGAGAGTGGAAGGTAAACCCAGTGAAATATCAGTGATCTGCCACTTCACATCCAGGGGTCTGGAAAATACTGAGTTAGAGAAAGACAAGTTGCTTCACCTTGGGCCATCTACCACTAAAAATGAAAAGGCACAATGCTTGATGGTTTGTTTATTTGTTTGTTTTTGAGCCAAAATATACCAAATTGGAGCATGCTACCTAGTTTAAAGCCCAAAAGGGTTCCTGTTTTCAGAGGGAACCAGAATAAGAGAAGATTTTGTTTGGTGCCCTGCAGTGCAAAGCAGAGCTTACGATTTTACTTTATGAGCCAGCAAATCCAGTGGCAGTGTCTGAGGCAAATAGGGACATTGTATGGAACCTCTGATGAACACTAGTAGGATAATCATAGTGTAGGCCTTGAGGATTTTGGAGAAAATGTTTGCCCTCTTCTGCAGGTAACCATTTTTCTTTTGAGCAATAGTTTCCGGCTTGCGACTGAACCAACCAGGGCTAGAGACTAAACACCAATCCATAGGACACTGAGTGGCTCTATGTCCCATCTGTCATAGGACACCTGAGATCTCCATCATGACTAGGTGCTCTCTGACTCACTAAGAAAGAGTCTGAACAGGCATGAAGCAACTTGTCATTGAGTGGAAAAGGTATGTGCAAGACTGTTCTTGAGCGGGTCAGAAGACACCAGCAAGTTGCATGAGCAGGTGTCTCTGACTCCTTTGACATTGACTCTAGTCTCATGATTCTATGACCAGCTGACTGAGGATAAGGAAAATTCAGGCCTGGTTTATAGACAGTTCTACACAGTATGCTGACAACACTGAAAGTGAACAGACCAGCATTATGGCATCACTCAGGAGTGGCCCCAAAATACTGGAGAGGGATAAACCTTACAGTGGTCAGAAGCTGAGTGGTACCTTTGGTCATCCACCTTCTATGGGCTTAAACGTAATCAGATTCATGGACAGTTGCTAGTGGTTGAGCTAGATGATCATGGCCTTGGGGGGGAAAATAAATCCTATGATATTAGAATATGGGTGACAAAGGGGTCTGAGAAAGAGGTCTGTAGCTGAAACTTTCAGAATGGATAGAGAGCATAAAAATATTCATGGTACATGCGAGTGCTCACCGAAGAAGATCCATGGCAAAGGTGGACAAAATGGCACATGGTGTGGATGTCAGTCAGCCTCTTGTCTCCTCTCCCACCGTGCGTGCTAATGGGCCAATGCACCGTGTGGCCATGGTGCTAGGGACGGAGGCCATGTATGGCTCCACTAAGGCTAGGTGCCAACCCTGCCAACAGCAGAGACCAATACTCAGTGCCATTACCATCATTCCCTACAGGGACTACCTACACACCTGGTAGCAGGTTGATTACTATGGACCCCTCCCCACTTGGAAAGGCTACAGATTTGTCCTCACTGGAAGAGACACATATTCTGAACATGAATTTTCTTTGGTGCCATCATGTTTTCCCTAGAATGAACATTCATGGATTTATCGAAAGTCTTTTTTATTTATCATGTTATCCCACAGGACATTTGTTCAGAAAAAGAAACTCGTTTCACAGCAAAAGGAGGGAGCAGTGTACTCCTACCCATGGGCTTAGTTCTCACCACATTGTGTCAGCACTGAAGCATCTGGCTTACTATAATGATAGAATGGCAAACTGAAAACTCAGCAACGGCACCAGTTGGAAGACACCACTCTGAAGGGCATGAGATTCTGTCTCACAGGATACCATACATGATTTGCAACAGAGGCACTTTATGATGCCATTTCTCCCACAGTCAGAGTACATGGGTCTGGGAGGCAAGGGATGAATGTCTAATAACTCCAGCAACCCTGTCAATTTTTTATTCTGTCCCTGTAACTTTGAGCATTGCTGATTTGGGGGGTTTGTTCCTAAACAAGGTGTTCTTCCACCAGTGGAACCACAGTGGTTCCATTTATTGGAAAGTGAAGCTGCCATGTCCTTGCAGCCCCCTCATGCCATTGAGCCAACAGACACAAAAGGGGTTACTCTGCCGACTGAGGTTATTGATCCCAGTTAATATGGTGAGATTTGGTTGCTGCTGCATAATGTAGACAAGAAGGACTGTCTTGGGCTTGGAGAAGTCTTTGGGGTCACTTCTTAGTACTTACAAGTTGAGTTATAAAAGTTAATGGGAAATTGCAACAACAACAACAAAAGACAAGTTCACTAAGGATTCAGATCCTGCAGGAATGAAATTGTATCCCCTCACCAGCTAAAACCCTTGACCAGCTGAACTGAAAATGGAGGAAACATGGAGTGGGGATTGGAAGAAAGAAGTTATATCCTCAAGCATGGCATCCTGCCTAGATTGCAGAACTAAAGGTAAGAGCAGACGTGCTTATTTTCTTCTCTGCTTTATGACGTGTGTGGGGAGGTATGGGTGTGTGGGGGTATCTATATAACTATATCTATGCATATTTATGTGTTTGCAAACACATAACCATTTTTTTTTCTCTCTCCTCCTTCATCATTTTACACAAGCTTTGCTGGAGGTTAACTTTATTATTTGGTCTTTAGGTAATGGCATATTTGGATGACTGTGATTGCATTTAAGGAATTATAAGTGCAGCCCCATGGATACATTGGCTATCAAACTTTGTGACTCCTCATTTTGGGGAGAGGGGAATAATGCCTTTGCATCTGTAAGAAGGGTAGTTGCATTGTCTTAGGCAAAAATAGCATATTTTTTTGCTGTTGCATAAAAGTGTTAATATGTGCAGAAGACTGTGTATGGATGTTAGCCAGAGGGGTGAACTGCACCAGTTGTTAAGTTCCTTCTCTTCAACTCCAAGTTCAAGCTTATACAATCTGCTTCGTGATGCGAGGCATTGGCCCCTGTGAACCACATTTCTGCTTTGCCGCCTGGCTCTCTGTTAGCTCTGCCAATTGGGGTCTCTAGAGACTTGTTCCTTTCTGTCTGCTTTCTGTGGGCTGTCTGTCTGTCATTCCTGTGAGAGTCACCCCAGCAAGACTTCTTCTTCCTGCAGTGGGAATTCCTTCCTAGAGCAGTTTGCAGTTTTTTCAAAACCTGTAGAACCAGCTTAATTATGTTCTTCCTCAGAGACTACAGCACCTGCCAGCAGCCCTCATCCTCAGTGGTCAGTCTCAGCCACCTGGGACCACTCCTTTAAATTACTAATTTTAATAATCCCAACATTTTCTAGGTTGCTTTCTCTATGATACCTTGAAGTTCTCCTTTTACTCTTTTCTTTTTTTAGTCATCAACTTTATTCCTAGTTAACAATTTATGTTAAATTCTCTCTACTCTTGTTTTGTCTCTTGACTAGGCTGTTACTAGTACAAAGCCTTGACAAGTGTGCACAGATTTCTATTAGGAAGGGCAGAGGATCATTGAAAGAAGAAAAAAGAAAATAGACCAGAGAAGCAAAGAAAGAACCATACTGGAAGGAATTAGGAGAGTTGAAAGACAGTAAGAATTGGGTGGGGGCGGGGGTGTTAGGAAAGCTGTCATACTGTGATAAAAAGACCTTCAGGAAATAGGTGGATGAGAAGGTTTTACATAGTTTTGCTACATAACATGACATGAAATCCCTCCCTTTGGCCTGCCACACAAGGCTTCAGTAAAGACTGAGATCTCTTAACAATTCATTATGGAAATTTGGATATGTATTGCAGAACACCTGGCAGGGCAGAAAATAACCAGCAGTAAATGATAACCCTTAAAGATGCAGATGTCTTTGGAGACAGTAAATATAAACATATTAGAGAGGAAAAAAGGGGACAGTAGCTAGCTCATTTTCCAGACTCAGACCTCAGGCTAAACATAGTTTGGAAAAGAGAATTTGTCTGGAAATCTGGGTGTCTGTGCATATGCTAATAATAAAACTGCTGACGTACTCCAAAATACTAAAAGAGAGTGATTATTTGTGAATACATTAAATTAAGGGAAAAATGCAAAACTAATATCACAGTATATTAGTTCATTTTGAGTCTCTAATGTGCAACTTTGAATGATCTTAGATTAAGTTATAATTGTACGTTCAAACATGTGATGTTTATAAAATCAATTTTCTTTCTCTTTGATGTGACATATTAAGAAAACAACAGTGGCCGAAAGAACACTAAGTCTCTAACACCGTCTACTGAGCCCAATCCGGGGTCCCCCCCATAGGGAGACCCTCTTATGACAGCGTCTCTCAGTTCTTCAGAAACTACCCTTTTGTGGAGGAAATCCACAATAATAATTGCTATTTATTCTTAATTCTGCTCTTCAATAGTTTATAGTATATTCTTCCTTAACTGAATGTCTTACTTGTAAAGAGCAAACTAGTCATAAGAATAGAAGTTCTTAGCTTCTACACACACTCCTCTACCCCAAACACACTATGAATTTGTTCTAAAACTTGCCCTTTGCTTAGGTTGCTATAGTTGCCACCAACAGTGTTCATTAAGTACAAACCCAGGGAACAAAATCGTGGTGGCCTGCCATTACACTCATGGAAGTTGGCATTCATTCCCCCAGGAATTCCATGGGGCTGCCAGTGGTGGCATAGCAACCCCAGGAGTAGAAAATTTGGAAGTATCTGCAGCTCTGCCTCTTAGAAAGTCACACCTGTGTTGGTTCACAGTATATGCTTAGCCTCTGGTCTAGTCAAAGCATTTGGATATGAAAAATAGATGGGCTCTAAGGTGATCACTAGGTTGAGTGTGAAGTAGCATATATCTGTGTAATAAAGAGAAGTTGAGGGCCACCCGTGACAGGATCAATTACAGAAAACTGGTAAACTGGCATCATAACAGAACCCTGGTTATCTAGGGAAGGACCCTAAATAAACTCACCTTATTAATTCTTCGCTCTACGTATCTTCTTCCAGATTGTGATAGTTTAAAAGTCTAAATTTCAGATACATTTATAAAATATATATATATATATACACATACACACACAATTAATGAGGAATAAAAACTGAGAAATGCAATTCTTATTAGCCTATGACTAGTTAGCTTGCATAATGTTGATTGTTATCTTAATCAGTGATAAAATCTTACATTTGATTTAGAACCCAGGCAGTAGTGAAAGCAGCGTGGATTCTGTAGTCCAAGAATGCTTGGGATAGAATCTCGGCTCTCTCATTTCTGATGTGCATTATCTTAAGTAAATTATTTGGTGTGACTAAGAGACACAGTTTTCTTACATGTAAATCCATCTTCTTGGGTTCTTGGGGCAATTAAATGTCAATGATTGTAAAGCCCCCAATGGTGTCTAATATGTAATAAATGCCCACTAACACTTACCGCCTCCCTCTGTACATAGAGGGGAAATAAACAAGCACATCCCAATCAATTTTTGTAAAATTGATCAAAGAGTAAGATTGTATAAGTCTGCAACTTAGTATAAAAACTCTTTCTATGTGAATTTAAATCTTGGCAATAATCTTACTTGTTTATTATGTGTCTTTTACTGTGAGCTTCGTTGATATTTTTGGAATATAATTTAAATTTGAATTATAAATTAAAATACTGGGAAAATAACAATCAAAATGCATTTTCTACAAAGTTGTTAATGTACATCGGTGTAATTGTGAGGCTGGTCTCTGCTGGAAGTGCAAGGTTTCAAAATTCAAGCTGACGTTTGCGTAATAATTACTGTAAGTAAAGAAAATGCCTCACTGTAGAGACTCAACAGCATTAGCTGTAATATGCATACTTTGGGAAACACTGTATTTTAATAATCAAGAACTAACTAGCCATTCTGCCTCTATTCTGTGGATAGTAAAATCTCCCCTCTGTTTTGTTCCTGCTCATATTTATTCTCTGACAGCCAATTGATCATGGGTCCACTATGCCTTCAGTCTTTTCTGATGCTGAGCTTCTAGTCTGCTTCTGAGACATACAGTTTGAATTGCCTTGGAGACAGATAAATAGCTACTGTATGGGAAATCAGAGGAACAATACTCCACTTGGTAGCATTCCAGCATGCTTTCTAAAGATCTTCTGTAGGAAAGTGACAATGAGGACGTGCCAAACATGTTTACAATCTCCACTGAATGAAATACCTCTCAAAATAGAACACATGCCCTGACACCTTTTGTCTTAAATATTAATGGCCAGGGTGCCCTGGACTTTCCTCTCACAGCCTTGAGCCGGAGGATCCTGCTGGCATGCAATGAGGTTGAAAGTGAGAGTAACCGGGTTCTTCTCTGGTGTCAGGACAAGCTGAGCACTCATCCCTTCCATCCGTGATGTGAGTCTGTGCTGTTTTTCATCTCGGAATGGCTTAACTGGTCTGCCCTTGGTTTTTTTTTCCCATTTCCATTTCTACTTTTTTCATCATGGTATGTGGATTTTAATGGCTCAGGAGATTACCAAAGGAGGTTCCTTGACCTTGAAGGCATAAGAGTATCAGAAATTTTTATCTTAAAGGGATTTTTCCAGTCCTAGCACTATTTTTGTGAGATGGAGAAACTGAGGCTCAGTTCACCTGTCATCATGCAGTCAGGCAGTGGCAAGATAAAGAGTAGAACCAAGACTAGGGCACTTTCCATTCCATAATAAATACTTCTCAAGTTCAACCTAAGTACCCATTTTTCTGTGCCAATAGCCAGTGTGGCAAATTTCAACAACTATTATCACTAGACAAATTTCCTAGACAACAGAAATAGAAATTTTCCAAGGAACCCTGAATTCAATTTAATTTAATGAACATTGTTTCAACATCAGTGTTTTAAACAATGATGTTTGAATTCTTGTTCAGGAAATGGTTACCTTGTTAGATCCTTGACTTTGTCGACATAATGGAATAGATTGTCTCTTGCCAATTGAAAGGCCTAGGAGTTGGTTTATTGCGTGCAGAAACCTAAACTTATAACATCCATTCTGTGTCTTAAAATTGTGTTGCTGTGCTATTGCATTTGAATCCCTCAGGCAGTCAAAATACTTTCTGGGTCAGAAGCTTCTTCTCACCCATTAGTGCACAGAAATATTCATTAGTCAAAAGATGTATAAGGTGTTAGGTTGCTATGCCACTGTGGATGTGTCTTGTACATGCATGAAATAAAGAAGTTAGACAAAAAAATAGTACAGAAGAAACTGCTATATCATTTAGATGTTATCCCTATGGCTTTTTAATTTGAGGAAATAGCTCATTCATTTTTTATAGGAACAAACCAGAGGATCTGATCTACCTATTCTGACCTCCCATGTACAAGGGTACTTCAAAAAGTTCATGGAAAAACAGAATTGAGAGATAATACGAATCTTTCCATGTACTTTCATATTTGGAATCTAGAAATGATGCCATCTCTTCTCTCCAACTGCTTCCAGGTGTGTGTTTATGGGGAGGTTGGGTTGAGGGTGATGGTGAGTTTGCAGGAGGAGATGCTCACTACACTGCTCCGCAAGCACACACCCTAGAGCACCAGTGTGGATGACAGGCGATGAGTTAGACCTGGGATAAAAGGAAAGGACGGTGCTGTGGACTGATTGAATTGTATCTCCCCAATTGCATATATTAGAAGTTTAATCTCCACTGGAACTGTTGAGGGTGGGAAATTATGGTAATTGAAACGTGGAGCCTTGAAGAGAGGATTGAATTGCAGGACCGTGCAGTAGTGACTAGATTAATAATGGTGATCAGGGCATGGTTCTGGGGGCTACAAAAAAAGAGCACATGAGAAGTCAGCCTCTCTCTGCTCCACCATTTTCAGCCATGGGAGACCCCTGCATTGCTGTAAAGCTACCACCAAAGAGAACCTTCACCGGATGTGTTCCCTGGACTATGGACTTCCCGGCCTCTGAAACTCTAAGCAATAAATTTCATTTTCTTTATAAATTACCCAGTTCCTTGTATTTGTTATCAGCAACAGAAATGGATTAATACAGATGGGCTCAGCGTTCAAGGTTAAGGTTGAAAGTTGGGCTAATTCTTGACCTAGGGCAGGATTAAGCAAGTGGCAGTTAAGTATCGCCACATTGTCTGTGCGGAGTGATTCTTAGGTTGAATGGAAAAGCAAAAGCAGCCCTACTACATAGGGCAGGAATAGAGCAGGAATCTTGGCTCAGGGAGAAGCTGCCATTTCCCATAAATAGATTCCCCAAGGCATTTTTATAGGAAAGGTATTTGCTGACACCCACTGACACTGTAACTTACTATGGAAAATCCTGTGAATTCAGGCAATAGGGCTTTCTGGGATGCAGCTTAACAAAGTGGGAAAACCAGCCTCTTCATATTCCGTTGGATCTGACTTGGGTATGTGGTTCTTTTAGAGCATTTTAGGCATCAAATGGTCACTATTATTGCGATGGTAGCTGTTACAATGATAAGAATGTAATTCTGGGTGGGGAGAGGCAAGACTTTTTGCAGACATCCAGGCTATGGCTTACCAAGGAAATTGACCTGTAGAATCTGATGCCATCAGTAAACTGGACTTTTTGAGGACATACTCAACCCAAGAGACATTTCAGGACAAGGTATCCTGGTACAGATCCCTTCCAAAGCTCAAGTCTAACAAAAATTACAAACCTGTGTCACAGACTTCCTCTGCCACGTTGCTTGATTAGCTTCTCCTTCCCTGCCCACCTGCCTCCCTCCCATCCCTGTCCTGCACATACATCCAAACGTACACTCCATATGTAAAAAGCTTAAGCCACTGTGCATTATGGACCAAAGAAGTTAAAAAAAGAAGTACCTGTCTTCAGGGAGCTATAATTCAAATGCTCTAAGAAAATATGTATTATATAAATTATATATGAACTCCCCAAAAGAGAAAATACATTCTCTGTGAGTAGATTAGAAGATATTCCTATTTCAGGCCATCAAAAGACATATATCAATTCATGAATACTGTCTAAGACCTTTCCATCTTCCTCTTTGTAGCTCTCAAATATAAACATCTCTTATTCTCAGTGACCAATGGCTTATACACGGGAAGCCCAATCAATCTTAGTTTTGTTCTTTGGATGAGGTCTGAGGGGTCATTACTGAGTATACTGATCTCTTAAGGCTCACTGCAGAGCATTCAGATAGGCACATCTTTCATTTCAAGATTAACATTTAATCACTGCAGTTTCCCAATCTTTCCATTCAACAGCCTTGGACGAACCTTAGGTTTCTTCCTAAAATTTCAGAAAGATTTTAGAAAGTTTCACAACTCTGGAACTCAATGTGCAAAGATGAGTTGAACCAGTTAGTCAGCTGTGTTATTAGGGGTTTGCCTCTTCCTCTTATCTGAGCATTTATTGGAGAGTGTGATTTAAGGCAGATCTTTGTGGTTGCTGTAATGTCGTTTATTAAATATACGTACATAACAGCCATGTGTTGTACAGATGTAATGAACACACCGGTATTTAAAGGGAGAAGAATCAAAGCATTGAGAAACTCTGGGAGTTTAAATTAGTTCAGAACAAGCACAAAACACAATGCAATTTTAGAATTTCGCTTTAGCTTCTGAATAAGGCCTTTGGATACCACATCATGACACTAGGAAAGAAAAAAACAAATATTGTAGTCCGGGCCAGCCCAGAGCAAAATCAAAAAGGAACCAATGTACCCTCGGTATCTTCCTTCCATGACCAAATCATCTTCCCTGTTGTTTTCCCCTATAAGTCATGATTCCTGCTGCCCCAGGACCATATCCGTGTGTGGTCTCCCACCTTAGCCAGCCCCATTCTCTGGTGGGCCTGAATTACTTTCAGTCTCTGACAGAATTTCTGTCTGCTCTCCTTTTCCCTGGAGATCTTACTAGACTTTTTAACGTGCTTTTGAAGTGCTAGTGGGTTACTGTATATGTTTCTCTGTACTCCAAACCATAATTTTAGGGACATGTATGATTTTAATACTTTCTTGTTTTTTCATATATGCTTATTACTATAATTTCTGCACATATGAGATGTGATTGCAGAAAAACACACACACAAAGATATAACAGCCTATAATCCTACACCTTAACATATTAAACATATTACTCTACAATCATCAGCCATGTAAAAACATACATAGGGCAGAGTTTTTATATTTAACATTAGAGTCTATATACTTCTACATATTTCTTGTATATTTGCAATGTCTTAATATTTTCACATCATATTTGATTTCATTTACTGAAACTCAATTTGTTTCTGGTTTTTGATAATAAGAATGTAGCAGAGATTCAACTTTGAGCCTTAGACAGATCTAGGCACATCTTGCTAACTGATGTTCTGTGTCCAACTTCTGTCTGGAGGGGAAATTGGAAGAGAGACACAGCATGATGATTTTAGCACGGCAACAAAATGCCAGGATCAGAAAGAAATACTGATAAAAATGCCAGGATCAGAAAGGAATGGCAGGGACCGAGTCATCTAAAATCCATAATACCCAGTTCAGCCTGATAGACTCATCTGTGTAACTGGGAAGCAAAGGGATGCAAGTAAAAATTAGTATAATTTTTTCTAAACTCAACTTCTCAGTAAAGTACTGAGGTCAAGAAGCGAAATTACCGTAGGATATTCACCAACAGTGGCATGGTTTAAGCAGTGGAAGATTTGCAGGTATCAGGGATGGTGAGTTTCATAAGAGCAGCAGCACCTAATGGGAGACGGGAGCTGGCAGTGCCTAACAAGTGCAGGAGCAACACCCACTCTTCTTGGGTACACAGAGACACCTCTGGAGACTCCTACAAATACCTAGAAGAACATATGCCAGAAGTTGAGGAAAAGACCCCAAGGACTTCAAGTTCTTACTAGTCATGTGACCCCATTAGTTCTTGTTAACTAATGATTGCCTAATCAACATTTCTAAAACATTTTTTCATTTGAAGATTTATTTTTCTTCCTTAAAATGATTTCTTTATGATAATATCCCAGGAGTGAGAAGACTTTGTAAACAACTGGGGGTAATATTTATGTTTCTTTTGAAAACACATTTTACTTCTAATGAGGTTTTCAAGAAACAGTTCCTCTAGGAGACCAGTGGGGAAAATATTTGGGGAAATGGGACTCCTGAAGCTACTATTATTCTAGGCTGCATCAATCTTCCTCATTCTCAGAGGGCTGGCACTAATTAATTTTACCAAGTGACTTGGGTCAAATGTGTCCCCCAAATTCTCATGTATTGGAAACTTGATCTCCATTGAAACAGTGTTAAGAGGGTGGAAAATCTAACTGTGGTATTTGAAACTCAGGGGCTTTAAGAGGTGATGGGGTCATAAGGACTGTGCCCTCGTGAATGGATTGATCCATTCATGGACTAATGGGTTGATGGTTTAATGGGTTGTCATGGGCATGGTTCTGACAGTTTTATAAGGAGAGCAAGCAAGAAGATTAGCTGTCTTGCTCATGTCATTTCTCACCATGTGATACCCTGGTGGCCACAGGACCCTGCAGAGAGTTCCTACCCAGAAGAATGTCCTCCCCAGATGTGCTCTCTGAGCTATGGGCTTCCCAGCTTCCAAAATGTAAGAAATAAGTCTTATTTCTTTATAAACTACCCAGTTTCAGATATTCTGTTATCAGTGACAGAAAACGAACCAAAACACTCTTAAGTTTTAATTGATCAAAGAAACAAGTATGGCTTCTGAGTATGTGTAATAGGGATATGTTGTAATTATATCAACTTATTTGAGATAATTGCATCTAATCTAGTTTCAGAGACAGTAGACATATAGAATTGTTTAAAAAGTAACTGAATATTCCCTGGTCTATTGGGTTTATGTTCAGCATCACTGATATTCCAGAACTTTCTTTGCCTCTGGGTCAGTCCTGACACGTGTAGGTGTTTTTTTGTTGCTGTTGTTTTAATATATTTAATAATCTAGTCCCTTGGTGATGGAGTTTGGATGTGTTGTCCCCTCCAAAACTCATGGGGAAATTTGATCCCCAATGTGGCAGTGTTGGAAACTGATTGAGTCATGGGGGTGGACCCCTCATGAATGGATTAATGCTCTCTCTGGGGGAGGAGGGAATAATGAGTGAGTTCTCACTCTATTAGTTCCTGCTAGAGCTCATTGCTTAAAAAGACCCTGGCACCTTCTCTCTCTCTCTTGCTTTGTCTCTTTCCATGTGATCTGCTTGTACCTGCCTGGCACTTTCTGCCATGAGTAGAAGCAGCCTGAGGCCCATGCCATATGCAGCTGTCCCAGAATCATAAGCCAAATAAACCTCTCTTCTTTATAAATTACCCAGTTTCAGGTATTTTGTTATAGCAACACAAAATGGACTAAAACACTTGGGATCTGAAAGATAAACAATTTCTTTCTTGAAACTGGGCAGCTAAATAGAGTAGAATAGGTTTATCTGCAGAAATGATTCTTGGCAGCAAAAGCAAAACCCTACAAAGAATCACACAGAGATGTTTGCCCAGTGCACTTTTTACAAAAAGCATGTAATGAAAAGATGAGTATTTTCTTTCATACTTAATGTTCTTTTAAAGAATAAGAGACCTCACTTCTACTTGTGTTTCTACAGCTACATGCAGTGATGATATTTTGCCTGTGCTACAGTGATGCTTTTCTCTAAAACCATAATTAATATTTCATGACAATTTGTAAATAGAATGAAAGTCAGCAAACCTCAGTCTTAGGGTATCCATGATCTAGCTGCAACTTACCTTTAAATTTTTATCAGTTTTTCCTTTAAACCATACAGAATTATTTCCTTTCTCACAAATATTCTGTTGAGTCATAGACGATAAGACACGAATCTATATAGGATCAGGACTAAGGCCAGCTCAAAATAAAAGTAGGAGAGTTCTGGGTTTGTCTAAGAATGGGAGGACAAGTGACCATATTAACTACATTCAATTCAATCAATCAGTGAAGATCTGGGCACATAAAATGGTTCTAAATGCTGGAAAGTCTCTCAGGCCACCAGAGGCTGTTGAAATAGGCAACCTCTCTTCTCACAGACCATATGGGAGTAGGGCGGGAAGAGGCTATTGGTGCTGAGATACGGTGCTCTAAGTATTGGTATTCAGCAGCAAAACCAAGGAATGAGGAACCATCTAATATCTTGATTGATGCTTGTCCTCTTGTCTACTTCCTCATTTCCCCCATGGGCCGCATGGATTAATTTGACCATAGTAGTCATGGAGCTGCCCCATTCAGATCTCCCTTCCAGAAAACCTGCCACATGGTACAGAGCTGACTGACCACTGTTAGCTCTGGATCTACCACACTGTTCACACCAGGCCATGCTTCTGTAGGGCTGCTCCCAGCCAACAGCTGAACACGGTTGATAGAGAGGAAACAGACCATTCCTGCTCAATGGTGGATTCCTCCAATGACAGCTTTGGTTTGGAGCCTCCCACTTTAAAAAATATTTTTTATTTTATTATTATTTTTTGAAACATAACTGATTGTGTGTATCTGCGGGGTACAGACAGCATTGAATATTTATATCTGCATACATTACATGATGCTCAAGTCAGGGTAGTTAGTATATTCAGCATTACACAATGTAATCATTTTTTGTTCTCCCACTTTTTAAAGCCATTCTAGCTACTTCTGCTTCTGAATGTCTAACCTATCAGCAACAGAGACAATACTGAATCCCTGATATGGCACTATTCATCAAGAAGACCAACTGGCCCCTTGGTTGCAGGTTGACGACATTGAGTCTCTTTCATCCCATCCCCAAAGTGCCAGCAGTTTGTCCTCAGAGGGATAGATAACTACTCTGGGTATGGGTTTGCCTTTTTGCTCACAAAACCTCAGTGAGCACTGCTGTTTAGAGACTCACAGGAGGCCAGATCCACAGGCATGAGATATTACATAACATAACATCTGACCTAGGGACCTACTTCACAATGAAAGAGGGGTAGGAGTGGACCCATGACCAAGACCTAGGTCCACTTGTATGACATGGCGCACATTCAGAAACAGCTGGTCTCATAAGTGTTGAAACAACTATTGAAAACACAGCTAAAGCACCAGCTTGGAGCAATAATTTTCAAGGATGAGATGCTATCCTTCAGGATGCAATATATCCATTAAATCAAGACTTCTGTAAGGTATTGTGTCCCCAGCAAGGATACGTGGGTATGGGAACCAGGAGATGGGAGATTGGGAAACTTTTTGCTTCCTATATCTGAGCTCTGCAAGGTTGCATGTCCCAGTCCCTATAGGGGGAATACCCTTGCAATATACAGAACAACAGTCTCTTTGAACTACAAATTTTGGTTGTTGCCAGGGCACTTTGAACTCTGTGTGTCCCAGGTTCATCAGTTGGGAACTGGAGGCACCATTTTGGCAAGGGTAATCGACCCTGATCAGCAGGAGAACATAAGGTGGCTTTTACACAAGGGAGGCATAGAGGAACATGAGCGGAACTCAGGTGATTCTCGCTACTCATCCAGTTGTGATTGTGAGTGGACATGAGCAAAACCCAATTTGAGCTGGGTGTGATAGTCAAGGATTATCAGTGCCTTCAGGAATAAAGGTTTGGGTCAAACCATCAGGTAAGGCACCAAGACCCGCTGAGGTTGAGGGTAACACAAATAGTGGTTTACAGAGACAATGAGTACCACATGCAGCCCAAAGACCAATGCAGCAGCGAGGGCTATAGATTATCCTACTACCTGACCCCTTCTAAGTTTCCTTTCAGAAAGAGCGAAATACTCGCAGGAACCACGGAGGAGCTACTCTCCAAATGTTTATTAAAAAGTGGACTATGGTGGCCGTGAAAGATCTTCTTTAATAGAAACTACTGTGGCGAGTATAGCTGATTGACAGCCTCTAGCGCCCACCCCTGGGGTTCCATTCATGCCAAGGCATGCTTCTACCAGGCGGTTCCAAGCCAATATCTGAACATAGTGGGGGTACTAGAACTAGATCATTTCTTCCTGATGTGGGATTCCTGTAATGGCAAACATTGGCTGGGGATTCCCCATCAGCCTGGCCAGAATTTCCTCAAAACTGTATTGTGATCTGAGGTTCTTCGTACCCAATCTGTCCTTCCTTCTCTCCTTTCATAGGTATTGGATTGCACCACAGTAGGAAAACTCTCCTTGAATACTCCTCCTCCCTCCACATTCATACTTTGACTTTAGACAGACTCCAGAACTGTGAGAGAATAAACGTCTATTGTATTAAGCCACTCAGTTTTGGGAATTTTGCTAAGGGAGCCCTGGAGAACTAATTCGAGGGTACTTCAAAAAGTTCATGGAAGGATTTGTATTACTTTTTAAATTCCATTTTTCCATGAACTTTTTGAAATACCCTCATGACAAGTATTTTCCCAAGTGAATTTTTTGCATATCTAACCCTGTTTTCATATCTGATTATCAGAGATCCAAAACTGTGACACTTATCCTCTAATTAGGAGATAGACACAACCTGACAATGATGACCCATGACAGTGGAGAGAGTTAAAGAGCTTCCCTCTTTTAAAAGGACTCCAAAAATCTTCTCCTTCTCTTCAATGTTGAAAGCCCATCATGCTAGCCAGTTACATCCCACATATCAGCTCTTCCAGGAGGTCTTCCATGAACCTTGAGATGAATGAGCTCTTACCTCCTCCAAATCTAGCAATTTCTTTATAATTCTCATGGCTCGTACCATTTATATCTTCTATTCTTTTTGCATATATGTTAATAAAATTCCATTTAAAAACTGGTGCATGTTATTTAGAAAATATTAGAGTAGATTTGATTCTTTAACATATTTGTCTTGGAGCTTGATGTGTGGCATCCTTCCAGAAAAAAATAGTTTTATTTTGTTTATAAATGAGAATCTGGGACTCTGGGATGATAAATTCTGAGAGCTAGGAGCCATCATCTGCTTAAATCTTTGTCCTGACATGGTACATTAGATACATTAGAATTTATAGACATTTTTAAAAAAATTTATAGACTATTTAAAATAAAGAATAAGTAACATATAGAATTAATGCTTCTGTCTCATCCAGTCCAGTTATGACTTGTTTCGATGTGTGGTTTTTATTGAACTATCCACATTCTGTCACATAATTTCTTAATTAATTTAAGCAAACATCTATAAAACTCCAGACTGCACATGAAATAGGGGGCAACTCCTGACAAACAGGGGCATTTACACTGTCATCACCACTGGGCTTTGCCCAAGTGAACAAACTCATCCAAACAAAAAGTTAGCTGATCATTTTTGATCTTCCTCTCTGCTAAGAGCCATTGTCAAACGTTCACCTGAGGCTGGAGAAGAGTGGCATATAATATTTGGATCTACAATAGATTTGTCAGAGTTGATGCTTAAGGTACACACCAACCTCTTCCAATTCTCATAGGGCCATTGATAAAAACACTTGTTTTTCATATTGGACAAAAAGGAAGCATAGAGCTTGTTAAAAAAAAAATATATATATATATATATATATATACAAAGAAATGAAAATCATCATGTCAAAGGGACGCCTGCACTTCCATGTTCATTGCAGCTCTATTTACAATAGCCAAGATATGGAACCAACCTAAGTGTCCATTGACAGACAACTGGATAAGGAAAATGTGGAATATATACACAATGGAACATTACTCAGCCATAAAAAAGAATGAAATTCTGCCATTTGCAGCAATATGGATGAGTCTGGAGAAAATTATGTTAAGTGAAATAAGCCAAACAAAGAAACTCGAAACTAGCTGCTAGGGAGGGAGGGAAAGAGGGAAGAAGGAATGAAGGAAAGAAAGAAAGAAAAGACCACAACAATATGTTGAACTTTCAGAAGGAGAGAACAAACCTAAGGATACTAGAGATGGGGGTGGGGGTTTGGGGAGTGACAGGTCCGGTAAAGGGCATAAGGAAATTTCACAATTTGTAAGAATGAATATGCTAATAATAAATAAAAATTTTAAAATAAAAAATATCATTCATATGCAAAAAATATTTTCTGATGATGAAATATCTATATGGCTTGTAATAAAGGCTTATTAAATATTCAGCAAAATAGAACATATTTTACTTATGGAGAACCAATACAACCTTTACCTCTAATAACCAGTTTTCCTATACTTTGGCAAGATTTACATTTTTTAAGTAGGCAGATGGGTTATGGATTGTCTGAGAGTACGGATATGTGCAAAAATTATTTTATTAGTTCATGTTATCAAAAAGCTTAAACTTCCATCTAAAACCAAATAGAACTTTCTTAAGTATAGAATGAGGTTTAATTGATTTAATCTGGAGTAGCAGTGCCTAACAGATCTGCGTATATGTGTACCTTCTACTTTCTCTCCTTTTGAGTATTACCTTGATTACTAATTAACTTATAATGAATAGAATAAAAGTGGAAGTGACTATGTGTGACTTCTAGATCATAGAGAGCTCTGTGGCTTCCTGCTTGTTCTCTCTTTCTCAGATTGCTCATTCTGTGGGAAGTCAGCTGCTGTGTCATGAGGACACTCAGACAATGCTGTGGAGAGGTGCATGTGGTGAGGACCTGAGGCCTCCTGCCAGTGGCCACAAGACAAAGCCATCTTTGAAGTAGATTCTCCTGCCCCAGTCAAGCCTTCAGATGATTGCAGCCCTGCCCAACAGCTTGACTGTATCCTCGTGAGAGACTCTGAGCCAGAACACCCAGGTAAGTCATTCCCACATTCCTGATCCTTAAAATCTTTGTGAAGTAACAAATATTTGTTTTAAGTTGCTAAGTTTTTAGATTATGTAACTAATACAGGTTCTTTACTGTAGGACTTCTCAAAGCCTTTAGCTTACTGATGTTTGTTGTGGATCTTCAAGGTGTAGGATACACTATACCATGCATTCCAAATTTTTTGACCTCAAGACATTCTTTTATTTCCTAAAGAATTTTGAAGGGTAGTGTTTCACTAAATATTTTTGGGAAAGACTGACATAGACCTTTGATATTTCATGGAAACCTCAACAAGTGATCAGATCCACCTACATAAGCAATAATTTAAAAGCAGTCAGTTTAGAGAAATTTGGAAAAGCCCAGATGCACTTGACCAAGTAGAGTTTAGAAGTCAAAAGTATACCCAATCTTTAATCTTCAGTGCATTCAATGCAGAGGGCATTGCTAGACCTAACTGGCAGAAAATTATCAGGATCTGATTAAATTGATGTTTTTCTACTAAGGACCATTGCCAAACTAATTCACGAATATTAGCATCTCACATTGTGATGTGGGTCATTTTCCATAGCTGTTTGTAAGAAATTATCATTCTGCAAATGTTAAGCCTTTATAATTCATCCTTGTCATGGGGAGAGCATTCACAAATGAAAAGGAAATGTATTTTTTTTCTTCCTCTACTGAAACTCAGAGCCTCATTTTGCTATAGAAAATAGCTACTTTGATTCAGATGAGATTTAAGACCTTTTCAGGGAGATTACACCACTGCAGCAGGCTTTATCAGATAATACATGCGGAAAAGGATCAAAGAGGATTTACATGACTTTCTAGGTGAAAAGATTTTGAGAAAAGTTTATTCCTCAGCCACTTAACTCCAAAATGCAGACCTAGCCTGTGGCAAGTTAGTAGACAGAACTGTTTCCTATCTGCCCAGTTTCCTTGGTTATTATGGCTGCCCATGGATGGGGCAGTAAGACTTTTGAACCACAATACCAAAAATGGCTTTAATTCCACCCATTCTAAACCTCGTCAAAGGAGCCCTCTGTTTAGCATGTGAACTGAGTCAAGTCAACGCAGAAGGAACTGCAGGTAACTTAGCTAGCTGCCCTCATTCATTGGTTTCATTCCCTTGATTTAAACAACTTTTGGGTCCAAACCAATTCTTTCACAGTATCCCTAGTTTGTGAGTATCTCTCTTGGTTGACATTACTGAACTCCTTACTACAATACATATGATTGTTTAGTTCAGTGGTTCTCAACAAGGGACAATTTGGCTCCCAGGGGACATTTGGCAATTTCTGGAGACATTTTCGTTTCTCCCGACTTGAAGGGTATTAGTAGTGTCTAGTGGATACAGGCCACTGATGCTGCCAAACAGCCTACAACGTACAGGACAGCTCCCACAACAAGGAATTATCCCGTCTAAATGTCAATAGCACAGAGGCTGAGAAACTCTGATAGAAGCCAAGTTTATTTTTCCAAGTTGCATGTTGTATTTAGCTGTTAATCACTCTGCCCCAGTGACAGTTAATCTATGGTAGAACTTCACTAATTTAACTCTTTTGTGATTGGTTTACCCAGCTTGCTTGACTTTGCAACTTCTGTTGAAATGTATAAACTACGGGAAAGATTTTTAAATCTCCAGCCTACACCACAGCTGTATCTTTTCAATGCATTCAGTATTTCCTTTTGTCTTTCTTATCCTCTTCAGGATCCTACCTGAAAAATATCCAAAATGGAATGGAGAAAAGTGATTAAACATAGAAGATGGAACTAGCTCAAGGGAAAAGTTTATTTTTAATTATAAGCTATCATCAAGGAAGATTCCGTAAATTCCTACATGAATTGTAAATATTCTCATATCTTGTTTCTAACCACACCTGACAGAGGATTACCTCCTGGCTAGCCTCCATTGTGGCTGTGTTGAACTTGACTGACCTCAATGTTTGTGAAAAAATTGCATACCTATCACCTGCATTTTCAATCTGTAAAGTTTCGTCAATCCATACTCATTTACAGTGACATATGCCTATAATTTGATCATGTATCAAAGAATAACACTATGAAATTTCTGCTATAAACTGTTATTAGAAACCTGCTGATATAAGAGAAAATTGGGGGAACTATATCTACCTAATTGTCTCAATTACTTTCTCAAAGTGTGGTTTCTGAACAACTGGAAGGGTATGCTTCTCTGATAACGGGACTCAAAAGTTTGTATTTTAAAGCACAAGTCTGTTTTTTCTTAGAGGCCCCAAAGTTTGTAAAACACTGCTATAGAAATTCAGAACTTTACAAGGGTGATACCAGAAAAGTGTGCAATTGAATCATATTATTTTGACCCATGCAAAATAAATATTTTCACTAAGCTAAAATTAGCACTATACCATTATCGTATATGGAGAACTAATAGTCATGGACCCACTATAACTTTTTTTCTGGGGATATTGTGGACAATTTTCTGTGTTTCACTTTGTGTGACCTATATGAAACCTTGCATATAATTTTTATTGTTAGAATCAGCCCTCAAAAGGCTTTGTTTACCTGAGACATGGATATACTTTCTCATTCATCATGGCCAATAAGAACCAAGTCACTGATAAATGTTTCACTTCTGAGTTTGGTTACCAAAAAACTAAGAGTCACATAAGTGGCTCAGAGTCATTGCCTCTGTAATATAAAATAAATAAATAAATAAAAATAAAGTTTTATTTCTCTCACCCTGTACCTGACCTTCTATTCCAATACATAACTTCTGTAGTTGTCTTCCAAACAGAGCCTGAGACAGGAGTTCAGGTTCATGTGATATTTGGGGGCGTGCACTCAGGAGAAAGCAGGTGAAGGCAACAGGTGAGGCTCTCAGCAGGGATGTGTTCTCAGCTGGAGTCTAGCCTTGGCCTGGTCCTACAGAGAGTTCTGAAGCGTAAGCTGGGGCACAGAGTTACTGCCACCTTAAGGCAAACATGTCTGCCTTTTGTTATCTGTATGTCAATTACTGGTCATGGGTCAACCACATTGGGATGGGGCTGGAGATGGGTAACTTCCCAGTGAGATGGCTTCTGATCTGCAAAAGGGTGCTCTCCAGAAAAGGGGGAAACGGGCAGCTGTGAACTGTTGGCATCCAACACGCAGAGAAGCTGGTGATAGAGGCACAGGCCTGGTAAAGCAATCTGGTTCAGGCAGCAACAGAGTCCACTAGAGTCATTATGTATTTTTTCATTTATGTTTTCCTAGTTTAATGCATGCATTAGTTATATTTCTCTTTTTCAAGAAGAGAGGATGTCCTGAGAATATATGTTAAAATTAACAGAACCAAATGAAGTACTGTAGTAGGCAGGGCTAAAAAAAATGAAAACAAAAAACCCACACATATATATGCTTTGCTGTTTACTATAAAGAAAATGTACACAGTAGTTACTACAGTGGCAGCCCACAGTAATGCCTGATGAACATTTAGGTTAGAAATGTTTTAAACTTCCTTATTTAATTCATATGAGAGGGTGTTCCTACTTGCAATGAAATACACCTTGCCTACATATATTATTCAAGACTGGGTTAATACTTCGAAGGAGCTCTTTTATTTTATGGTATCCATGATAGTGTTTTCCAGTTCTCATTGTTAATGGGAAGCGCTTCTAATGTCAGTGATTCCCACATTTGGTCCTCTTCCTGGGATCCCTGCCCTGAGCTCACGTGAGTATTCTTACTGCCCATGGAGGGGGTTCACTGCAGTGAGCCCACAGACACCGTAAATTCTAAACATCAGTCTCACTCCCAAACATCTCTCTCTCCCTAGCCCCATGTTTCTCAGCTTAGATGAAGGCACCAGTATCCACCCCGTGCTCCTCCTGTGGCTTGGACCCTAATCCCGTACTCAGGGACCGTACAGGGTTTCTTAGACTTTCTGTCACACATCTTATTTCTGTCCCCTCAGCATCTATTCGACACCATTGCCAGGATGGCTTTTCTAAAAGTTCACATCACTTTCTATTTTAAAGCTTGCAATGACTTTGCACCACCAATCCAAACTTCTCAGAAATGCTTCACGGTTCCTTCTGAGTGTGTCTCCAGGCCAGAATCCTATTGGCCCAACCACAGGCAGTTTGAAGGCTTCTCCCAGCAGGCTCCAGGGTGAGGCTGACCTCCCGCAGCACGCGGGTGCACAGACGGCACACTGGAGTCTTCCAGAGTGAGCCACACTCCAGAGCTCAGGGCTGGGAGCCTCCATTCAGAAACTTCCCTATTGGGGGCCTCGGTTTTCTCTAATTTGATTCAGTGATTTTCCACTCCTAGCCCTTCCTTCCACCCCTCGTGTCCTCTCCAACTGCCAGGGCCCATAAAAGGCAGCAGCCTTTGGTTCGGGCTCCCAGCACTGAGAAGAGTCCCCCTGTCTGTGCTGTATGTCATCTGAGCCTCACCCAGCGCAATTCCATTGGGAAATATGGAACACCAGGGAGCCTAAGCCAGCCTCCTTTGCTCTCCCAGTATGTAATAAAGGCCTGATTGTTACTGCAAGCTTGGCTCTTTGTCCTAATTGACACCCTCAACACCTGGCAGCTGATACCTTCACCACTGCCCAGTTCTAAAGAACCCTTATAGTATCCTTTCCTCTTGTTTATACAGGACGTATTATTCATAGTTGTAGCACCAGTATTGTAATTTGCAAATATTTATTGAGATTTTGAAATGTGCCAGGAATTACACTAAACATTTTACATGTATTTGTTCATTTAAACCTAAAAACAGTCCAAGAATTGGAACTCTTATTATACTCTTTTTACGTATGGGGAGAACGAGGCATATATGATGTTGAAAAACTGAAACCCTGCCCAGGGCATGGCAAGGCCGAGGGCTGAACTCAGGCGTGATTCAACACCTTTTGTTTTTAACCATTTTGCAATAATGCCGTGCCCTGTACCCCCTGCTCAACCTATAGAAAACCACTTACTAGTGCCTGATTATGCCATGCTTTTGTCTGTCCTTATATCTTAAATGAAATCTACAGAGCTTTCAAGATCCACTTCAGATGTGGGTTCCTCTATAAAGAGCCTTTTTCAACCCAAGTTGATAGCTTTTCCTTCCTCAGCACACCCATAGCACTCTCAGTATTTCTTTGTGTACTTCTTTGTAATATTTATTACCTTGTAGTTAGCTATTTGTTCTCATTTATGTCTTAACCATGGCTTACCATCTCCTAGAGAGCAACCATTGATTTGGCTTAGTATTTCTAGTGATTGGCACATTAAAGGCTCCTGATAAATGTTGACTTGGAAAACCATAAGCAAGGTAATATTTTGTCTGCATGTACAATGTAGTCATTGAAGAGCTTCACACATTTGCCTAAGCTACTTGTCTATATCTAAACCCTGGCAATATTAGAGTAAGCTTTCTCAACACAGGTATAAACACTGAATTACTGCTTCCAATTGACTGAGAAATAAAATGGGTTAGTTAGATATCTTGAAAGCCTCTTGATGCTGTGCCTTCCCAACCCTGAAATACTTGCCCAATGACAAAATTTGAATCTGGACTAGGCCATGTCCCTTAGTGATGCACAGTTAAAAATTTTTAATAAAAACCCAGGAACATACAGTCAAATGTCAATCATACTTAGAAGTCTAAAATGTTTTTAAACCAAGTAGATGGTATGGTAAAATCATCTATATATTAGTCTCTACTAATTGTATAGTGCAACAGGGAATACCAACTACAAAAGTCAGGCATCGACTGAACAAAAAACAATATTTATTCTCTGAGTTAATTTTAAAATTATACCATGTAAGTGACTAATATTCTCTGTTGATATAGTTCTAATGTGCCAAATAATGGATTCTTTCCCAGACCATTTATAAATTTGTTTAAGGATGAAAAAGCTGTTATTTGGAAAGGATAACAAATGAGCATTTAGCTTCCTACTAATAAAAGGCATCCATTTATTAGTATTAATAAATATGTTTCTAAATTTCAAAACTAATTTTCAAGATCAAATTATAATTCAAAAGATTTTGTAGTATCTGTTGTGAGTCAAAAGTTGGAAATGGAAATAATAAAAACTCTTTCTTATAAGGAATAAGTGTGCATATTGATAAACTGAAGGTCTCTCTAGTTGAAGAATAATTGGCTTTGATTATTTTTTAATATATACACAATTAGTAACTAGTACCAGCTTGACAGTTAATAGAAGAAATAACTGCTATTTGTATGACATTTATTAGTAAGCTAGTAAAGAGGACAGATAAATATTTGTGGAATTGAAACATTTGGGATACTTATGTGTAAAGATACTGCAGATGGTTACAACAGCTAAATCCCTGTTTTTATTTTCATTCATTTGTTCATATATTTTTTGAGCACCTATATATGTATTTTGCTAGTATCTGGGAATAAAACAGTAAGCTAACATAAATGAATTGCATTCTAGTGATAGATAACAATCAAATAAGAATAGCGATAAATATCTAATAATAAATAAGGGAAAGGAACAGAGTTTTATAGTCTATATTTCAAAGGTACCTGAATTGGCTTCAGGGAAGGCTTATCAGAGAATGTTATACTTGAGTAGGGTTCTGAAGGATGAGTAGGAGTGTGTTAGGTAAAAAATGTTGATGAGTGAAAAGAGGGCCGGCCCCGTGGCTCACTCGGGAGAGTGCAGCGCTGGTAGCACTGAGGCCGCGGGTTGGGATCCTATATAGGGATGGCCGGTGCACTCACTGGCTGAGCGCGGTGCGGACGACACCATGCCAAGGGTTGCAATCCCCTTACCGGTCAAGAAAAAAAGAGTGAAAAGAGAACGAGTTTTCCAGGCAAAGGGAACAGCATCAACATGACCCTGTGACAGAAGGGGCTGGGATGTAGAGAGGTGGTGTGATACAAGAGTCCAGAGAGGATGAGCTAAGGTAGACCAAAAGAAGGTCTTATAGGACATTTGATGGATTCTGGTCTTACTCCTAAAAACACAAAAGACAGGTAATGGATTTAAACTGGAGGGTGATATTATCAGATTTGCCTATTAAAAAGACCATCTATCATCAATGACAGGAGCAGAGAAGAATACAAAAGCAGTTAGGAGAAGGGAAAAGATGGTGAGGCTTAGATTAAGGTAATGGTTGTCAATAAATTCAAGACACATTTAGGATTCAAGTCAATAGAGCCTGGTGGAAGGTGGATATGGAGTTGAGGAGGTGGTACTGTTCCCTGAAACAGATGATACCAGAAGAAGGCCAGGTCTGGGGAAAGATTATGAGAGTCTTGCATATGTTGAGGTGCCTTTCAGAAGTGAAGATATCCAATGTGAGTTATCTAGACGGATCTCAGAGAGGAATCCAAGTCTCTGAGTGCAAAACACATAGAATAAGGACTAGGCAGTGAGTTTTTCGTGAATATATAGAATTACTTTGGAAAGGAATGCCAGATCAAAAGAAAAAAAATAGTTGTAAATTGAGACAAGCCTGACACAGTAAAAATATTTTATAACACTAATACTAGGAAAACAATAAATGGTTTTTATGAGCATTAGAAAGAGTTAGAGCTGGGGTTTAGTTGGAAAACACAGCATTGAGCCAAAACAAAAGAGCAGAGTCAAAATTCCGGGTCCTCGGGACCAATCGCTCTTTTAGGAAGAGGTAGTTGAGTTATAGGTGAGGAAGGATCAGTGTGAAACAAAAAAGATATAAACCTTTGAGGTGAAAGGGGGGGATGAAGGAAGCAGGTGGAGATTATGAAGTTTTCCCCTTATTAAGATAACTATAGTAAGTTACCCTCAAAAGTTTCTACCAGAAGTAGCCAGGTTACTCCATGCCATCTTGGCACTGACACAAGAGCAGGTGCAAGGTCAGTTAGTTTCACTATAAAAGGACTTTTAAGTAAGCTCATGTCAAAGCAAAAATCAGATATTAATTTTAATGAAGTTATGAGTAGTCAAATAGAGACATCTTTAGATTATACCAAAACAAATTTATACTCGCACTTTAATAAGAAATGAAAACCATAAATAAGTTATGCTTTTACTAGAACGGCAAAAATGAAAGAAAAAAAAAGACAAAAGCAAAATTCGATCTAGACTTCTAGTTCTTAGACATAAATAACTACCTCAAGTCTTCAGAATGTCTAAATTTGATTTTTGGTATTCCAACTGACATTTTCCTTAGACTCTGAACTTTTAGCTTCATGACTTTTTGACACAGTTAGGTGGGATTTGGTCTTTCTTATATGTCACATGTTCCTTAGAATTTGAGAAAGAAACAGAGCCCTACACACTGCCCCCGTCTTTGTTAGACTACACACCGCCCCCTTCTTTGTTAGACTACGCACCGCCCCCTTCTTTGTTAGACTACGCACCGCCCCCGTCTTTGTTAGACTACGCACCGCCCCCGTCTTTGTTAGACTACGCACCGCCCCCTTCTTTGTTAGACTACGCACCGCCCCCTTCTTTGTTAGACTACGCACCGCCCCCGTCTTTGTTAGACTACGCACCGCCCCCGTCTTTGTTAGACTACGCACCGCCCCCGTCTTTGTTAGACTACGCACCGCCCCCGTCTTTGTTAGACTACGCACCGCCCCCGTCTTTGTTAGACTACGCACCGCCCCCGTCTTTGTTAGACTACGCACCGCCCCCGTCTTTGTTAGACTACGCACCGCCCCCGTCTTTGTTAGACTACGCACCGCCCCCGTCTTTGTTAGACTACGCACCGCCCCCGTCTTTGTTAGACTACGCACCGCCCCCGTCTTTGTTAGACTACGCACCGCCCCCGTCTTTGTTAGACTACGCACCGCCCCCGTCTTTGTTAGACTACGCACCGCCCCCGTCTTTGTTAGACTACGCACCGCCCCCGTCTTTGTTAGACTACGCACCGCCCCCGTCTTTGTTAGACTACGCACCGCCCCCGTCTTTGTTAGACTACGCACCGCCCCCGTCTTTGTTAGACTACGCACCGCCCCCGTCTTTGTTAGACTACGCACCGCCCCCGTCTTTGTTAGACTACGCACCGCCCCCGTCTTTGTTAGACTACGCACCGCCCCCGTCTTTGTTAGACTACGCACCGCCCCCGTCTTTGTTAGACTACGCACCGCCCCCGTCTTTGTTAGACTACGCACCGCCCCCGTCTTTGTTAGACTACGCACCGCCCCCGTCTTTGTTAGACTACGCACCGCCCCCGTCTTTGTTAGACTACGCACCGCCCCCGTCTTTGTTAGACTACGCACCGCCCCCGTCTTTGTTAGACTACGCACCGCCCCCGTCTTTGTTAGACTACGCACCGCCCCCGTCTTTGTTAGACTACGCACCGCCCCCGTCTTTGTTAGACTACGCACCGCCCCCGTCTTTGTTAGACTACGCACCGCCCCCGTCTTTGTTAGACTACGCACCGCCCCCTTCTTTGTTAGACTACGCACCGCCCCCTTCTTTGTTAGACTACGCACTGCACCCTTCTTTGTTAGAAAGCCAAGACACGCATTATTTAATTCCCTCTTGGCTTCAGAAGCTTCACCTTTTTCTGCGTTGCAAGAGTGAATTATTATTATTGGGAAAAAAGGTGTTTGACATGCAGTATGCAGCAAAGTATGTAGATCTATGTAAAAAGTTGAAATAACTACAAAAGAATCACTTTTACTTTTAATAGCTGTAAGGTAGATTGAGAGCATTCTGTGGAAGCCATGTCTAAGAATACAGATCAGGTAGTTACTGATCCTTTCTGGTTCTAGTCCTTCATTTTTTTTTCAAATATCTTTCATGGCAAAACTACTCACTTGTATACTGGTTCAAAGGAAAAATGAACTCACTAGAAAATCCCAGACTATGTCAAAATCTTTATCAATGTTCACTCCACAAGGAGTAAACAAAATAAAGCTTGAGAAAATAAAAGTGGTGTTAATTGATATAATATACACACTTTAAAAAATTTTTCCCAATGATAGTTCGGGACCAGTTTTAGAATATTTACTGAGCATCAAGCTGTTTAAGAATGAATCAATGAACTTAAGTATAATACTGAAAAGATAAGTAGTCCGAATATTTGGGGTATAAGGTCTAGAAGATTTGTTGGCAATTACCTTGTTTAGGCTTCAGTACTACCAGGATGCTTAATTGTCTTTTTCTTACAAAAAACTTTCAGATGCCTGTGTTCAGCATTCAGGCTACTTCAGTGACAAGACAATGTCCAACAGTGAAAAAATATGATATGAATATATCATAACATAATAGAAACAATCCTGAACTTATACGATATTTCAAATATCATATTTCAGACAGCATGTTTACTTTTGATTAACAACCAAGAAGAGCACTCTTCATGTATTTAACAAAGGTAGTATTAATGCATCAAAAATATTTCTTAAATATTGTAAATGAAGGAGCCACAAAAAACTCAACATGAAAAGTCCTATCCTGGAGTTCTACTTAGCTAGAATTAGATCTGTATTCTCAGCAGCAAGCAAGAGACTCAGAAAATACTAACTTTAATTACAAACTTTATTTGTCAATACAATTCACAGTTTATACATGGCGCATTCCACCATATGAACTTTCGGAACAGTTATTGAGAAAATGGGTGTAGCTTTCTTTCTAAAAGAGCCTGGCTTTCTAAAATTTTGGTTAGAATGTTTTAAGTTTATAAAAGTACCTTCAACAAGTTAATTGAATATTTACATTTCCAGCTTAAATTTAAATTTTGGAAAATAAGCATCTATTAGTTTGTTTGTCTTTTAAGATCCTGGGTTTCTTTTTAAAGACTCTAATCCGAATGCCTCTTATTCAGACATACACCCCCAAAAAGTAAAAACAAACAAACAACAAAAACCAGTTTTGCAATTATATTTATGGAAATCATCTTCTTTCTGCATTTTAAAAATTATATATATTTATAAAATGTACAGCAGATCTAAGTATGAAAATAAAGGAAAGGGTAGCAATTTACTGGGCGCATTTACCGAAATTTTTTCTGAATCTTGGAAATATCCAAAGAATTGCAGGATATAAAATTAAACTAAAAAGAATTATCAGCCTTTTCTATCTTAAAAAAAAAAAAACTCTCAAGATTTAAATTGTGCTTTAACAGCTTTTTCTCTAATGCCAGAAATGAATTATGCCTGCAATCTGCATTTTTCCATGTGCAAAATCACAGTGATCCCAGTTTCAACTTCTGCTTTTCACACCTGGTTACAACTTCAAAGGAACACCTAGGGAAGGCTAGGGCTGTGTCCTCCTCTCACGGCTCCATCACCTCCCCTCATCTGGCAAAAGTCACCCAGGGAACGAAAATTACATAAGCCTTTTGTACATCCAAAAGCAAATAGATGCTGGCAGTATAATGTTTAATAGCAAATGCTCGTTTTGCTATTTTCTTTTTATCAGAATGGTAATTCACACCAACTGTTTCAAATCTCTTCCAGTAATATCCATTTTTAACATCTTTCTTTTGTCAGATCATTTTTATATGTGGGTTTTCTTCTTCTGCCTTTAAAAGATGTACGTTTATTAATAAATGATAAATTCCAAATACTGCCAAGAAAAAGGGAATACTTGGGAGCGGCCAATTTTACTGGCCTGGTAATAATTACACAGTATTAATGTACCATTGGTACCTGAGTCAAATAAATACTCAGAGGGGCCATCTCTGCACCTCTTTCTCTGCAGTGCCTTTAACGCGAGGCAACGCTGAGTGCTGCTTAGATGTCCATCTAATTTGGCATCTATTCCTTCTTCGCACGTCATCACTTCCAGCATTTTACACACTGTTTCTAGCAAGGTATGGTATCTAAAAGGGAGTACTGAGGAAAAGCCTGCAGAGGTGAGCCTAGGGGTGAAGGCGGGGAAAGAGAAACCACACATTAGCTAGAGAGGTTCTGTTTCTTTATAAGATAAGGCACTGACAGAAAATTTCTTAGGTAAAAGGCTGCATAAGAATTTCTCGCCATTTACAAAAAGAAATGTTGTCATCCATAAATGGTCCAGATCTAGGCTCAGTTAGGTAGACCCTGAAAAGTTAAGGACTGATCCCTCAAAGCTACATTATTACCAAAAACAATTATAATTCATTCTGAGGCCTTATGGCACGTTAGGAAAAGAGGGAGGAAAACAGTCTGGGCACAAAAAGGCATCAGACATTGCTTGTCATTCCACTTGCCAGAGACAGTGGACCTTTCAACAAGCGTCATCAGAAAGATAGTGCTGGCTCATAATTCCAAACTCTCCTGATGGTAGATGACTATGACGGGGTATCTATTTGTTTCCCCTTTTGAGCTCATGCACAATTTAAAAAATGCTGCCAGCAACAGTCATGAAGGGCGTACAGAAGTCCTCGCCTATGGCTACGCCTAGGGCTCTTCACAGAGAGGGCTACTTAATGTTCTCAATGACAGCAATCTCTTCGCCAGCACAGTGTGGCGTCAGACCATTCAAATAGATACTCTCAGTCTTCAGCAAGGGAGGCAAGACGTCCCTCTCGCTGGTCAGGTGGTTCACCGACAGGGTCCTCCTGCAAGGAGTCAGCTCCTGGCTGTGGTTCCCAGCCAGCTCTGCTGAGAGCTTCCGCTTGATGGAGGTGGCGCGCTGGAACTTGTCATAGATCTCTACACTCAGCCGCCTCCTGGTTTCTTTGAATTCGGCTGTGACGTTGGCTGTCCACTCAGCAGCATGTGCTCTGAACTCTCCCACCTGGAACGTACAGCAGAGAAAAGACAGAGAGATCACATGACGCTCAACGTTCTGTGTGCTTTATCTTCTGTTCACTTAATTCGAGAGTTTCAAGATGAAAATTGGAGTAACCTTTTGTAATGCAGTGGTCTGAGAAATGATGTAATCAGGCAAGTGGTACAAAGCAAAATTCAATTTTATAAAGATATGGCTCTAAAAATTAATCTAGGAACCTAGACTCTATAATAAATCAAATGATATTTCAGAGGCACACTAGTGTGCTTGCTTTTTGTACACACACCCCATCATTGACAATTTTGATGCTGTAAAAAGGCAATCGCAAACTGTTTAAAAAACTTTTTGAATATTTCATTTTATCTGCATGCAATTTGAAGAGGTATTTGGATGTAAAAAAAAGGCAGTAAGATGTAGTCGAAGCAGCAAGGTGGGTTAAAAGGGTCTGGAATATGCACCCAGGTGACCCGGGTTGGTTCTGTTAACAGTGATGCCATTTGCTCAGGATGTAAACCTAGGTTTTAGAGGTCAGAACTTTGTATCCAGTGACATATTGGCCATTTAGGAATTCTCTATTTCCTAAATAAGCAATAAAATATTTTGTTCCTGCTTTTAGGGAATGCAAATAAAAAAAAAAGAGAGAGAGAGAGAACTGGCAAGTCCATTTTGAGGCCGCGTGGGCAATGATGAGGTCCAAGGCATAGTTTCTCGATGAATGTTTGTGGAATTAAGGAAGTTGCTCCACTGTCTGACCTGCCATTTCCTTAGCTGTAGAACAGGCATCTTCACAGTACACACCTAACAGGGCGGCTGGGTAATGTTCTTTACAGACTGTAAGAACCTATGTATTTATCATCATGTAGTTCTCCTTGCAGGCCCACAAAAGAATAATTTTCCAAGCATACCAGAGTATCTGCTGCATGACCTCGAGCCCATCAGAAATCTTCTCTGACCTTTTTGAAAATTATGCCCATATTTTTATGCCCTAAAATAACTATTCCTATGGGAACCTTTACCATCTTCCTCATAATGGACAAGAATTGAATATTCTAGAATATCTCCTAGAATAATCTTCTAATATAGAGAAACTCCTCCACCTCCCTGTACACTTCTGCTTTCGGCTTAGGGAGACCCACTGTACTCATTTCTTCAGTGACATAGGTTTGCCCTTGCCTGGCAAGCAAATAACTACAGCTCTGTTTATATTATTTTTATAGGTTTGTTGAATTTTGTTTTAAACTTTGATATGGAAAATGTAACTGATGGTATCTAAACTTTTATGAGTATCTGAATTACAAGATGGGATAGACCTGTACACATATTACAAGGTGATGTGTCCATTTACTTGGGTAGCCACAGACGTGTGTGTGTGTGTGTGTGTGTGTGTGTGTGTGTGTGTGTGTGTGTGTGTGTGTGTGTGTGTGTGTGTGTGTGTGTACACAAACAGAATGGAACCCGCAGTTAATTCCTGGAAGGTGGCACGTGGCAAATGGACCCTTTCTCATTTGTCCATAATCACATGTACACACACATTGATGATCTACTCTTTATTTTAAAAGTTCTTTAATTTCCTAGTTGCAATGTCCTAATGAGAAATAATTGCTTGTTATCCGGGTCTGGCTCTGAAAAAAGGAAAGCTGGAAAAATGAGAACTCTATGGCACATATAATTAACAAGATCAAGGAATTCTTAACCATAGAGGAAACTTAGAGGGAGCTTGCAGGGAAAGAGGTGCTAAATTTATATCAGTTTAGCCTGGAGATAACTCAGTTCCTACAAGGGTTGCTGTCCAATTATACTTCAATATGGAACAGATTATGATGTGTTGAATTCTGTTTGCGGGAGGGGTGGGCTCTCAAGTTAGAAGAGCACAGGCAGTATCTATCAGGGGTAACAAACACCAAATCAGTCAGATTTTACTCCCTGCAAATTCCATACACACTTTTTAATAAAATCTCTCACAGATTATATTATTTTTCTAATTTTTACCTGTCTTTCTGTTTAAACTAAGAGTTCTTGAGATCAGAGTCCATACTACACTCATACTGGAGTATCTAAAACACGTAGTGTCTGACACAGTGAAAGCACTCAGGTGAAACTCACTGAATTGCAGTGTTAATTTTTAATTAATAAATGAACACCATCTATAAAGTTCATAACATTTTTAATATAAAAAGCTAAGAGATACAATTGTTTATCTACTATTAAATTTAATTTTAAAGACTTAAAATTTCACCATGCTTAAAGATTGTATTCAAATACAAAAAAAAGAAAAGAACAAAAACTTGATCCATATGGTCTTGAACAAAATAGTTATCATTATCCCACATTACAAATTTCTCCTAGTTTACATTACAAGCAGATATCCTCAGCCGTGTAAAATTGTAGGTTAATAATAAAACAATAATAATTAACAAAAAACTAAAAAATTCTATCTGAACCTTTATCCCCACCTTAACAATGATTTTATAAAAAAGGAATTAGCTTGTTCTATTTGAGAATTCATAATTTTCTTAATGCAAAAAGAACAAGTATCAAGACATTTTTTTCCATGATGAATTTTTCCTAGTAATAAGGTTAATACAATAAAGAAAACAGGAAATAATCTACATTTTTGCTTAAATAAGTATCTGTGAAAAGTACAAGAATCGGCTACTACATTCAATTTTTTCCCGTATACAGGTGGTTAACCAAAAATAATCCCTAGCCTAGAAGACGTCCATCGGAGTAAGCCTCTAAGTCATGCCTCAAGTCTTGGGGCACTGTCAGAACTGACAGAACTAAAACTAGATCTATCCCATCAGCTTTGTTTTGGTTACCAGCCTCCCACCCCACAACCAATCCTCCATAAGCAGAAAAGGTGCTGACCCTCACAGAACCCGCCGCCCCTTTTCTTTGGTAATGGTCTCTTTTTTCTTTTTACTTAAAAAATGTCTTCTTAAGAGAATTATAAAAGCAATAGACTTTGCTTATCAAAATTCAAATGCTAATCTATTGGCTTGTTAATTTTCTACCTTTTTTGAGTAGACTGTAGGTTTTATGTATATCCACAGCACCTCGCACCTGGTATAGCACACTTCTAATAAATATCTGTTAAATGAATAAACACATCACTGAAAATACATGCACTCTGTGACCTCACGTCTCTGTGACAGTGAGCAATGGTACATGTGCTGCTGTTGTTTTTCTTCTCTCTACACACACTAATCTCACTTTCTTCCTCTTCCATCTTGACTATCACTAATATTTTTGCAAAAAATGGTCTTATATTAACCACATTATTTTGCAAATGGCTTTTTTCCTCATCCAATTTTAGTATTCTTTCCATACTAGTACCCATTAATCTAACTCATAGTTTATATCAGCTGCCCAGCATTCTCCAGCATGATGGATATGCCAGGATTTCATCATCCCTTATTGATGGAAATTTGGGGGGATTTTTTTTTTCGCTATTAAAAATAACACATCAGTGAACATTCTTGTACATATATCTTTGCTAATGTGCACAAAGTATTATGTTAAGTGGAAACACTGAGTCAAAAGACATGAATATTTTCTGATGTTGTAGACACTGTGAAATTTCTGTCTGATTTTCTTGGAGAGGCAGAATAACATGCTGGATCAGGTATCCAAGTTTGAATCCCAGCTCCACTACATATTTACTATGACTAAAGGTAAGTTTTTTTTAACCTTCCTAGCCTCAGTTTCTCTTGAAATGGGAGAAACAAATGAATCCTCCCCACAATAGATACCAATTAAGTAAGACAATATTTTAAAAGAACGATGCCAAGCACATGGTAGGAACCATATATATATACAAAATTTTACACAATCCTGTGACACAGACCTACGTTAGCAGTGAAAATTCTTTTTATTATGGGTGTTTATTGAATATTGTTTTCAGACTCAGGATTCCCAGCAGCCCCAGTATTTCCTTTCTACACAATGAGGTGCAACCTTTGCCTTTTCATGGCAAAAAAAAAAAAAAAAAAAAAAAAAAAAGCACCCTGATTATTGGCACCTGCATAGAAAGTTCTTTAAATATGTTAATCATTTCTGTATTGCAATTTAAAACTTAAGTGGTCATGATAAATTGGACAAAGAATAAAAACCTTCCTTACACTTGATCTGAATTTTCTCGATAAGCAAGTTTCACAAAGTCACCATGATGTTGCAGGTTGCACTAATGACACACGAAACTTCTGGTAGCCAAGTGCTTCTGCAAGTTAGTGATTCTTGCCAATTAGGAAAAGGCTAGATGAAAGAAAAGCTCAGACTTGTTGAAGTACATACACTTCTTTAATTTCTTATCTTTAATTGCATTCAATCTCTGGCAGAGGCTGGTATTTCGGTCTACTTTTTGAAACATGTTTTTTTCTAATTTCTCTAGAATTCCCACAATTGGGTAAGTAACCTCTGGAGGTCATCAGAGCTGCAGAGAACAGATATGGGGTGGGCTGAAGGGAGCCACAAGTTCCAGCTCTATAACCACATCTGTGTGCCTACAGGCAGGGAATTTAACCTTTTCTGAGCTTCAGATTTCTTACATATAAAATAAGGATATTAACCTACTTCACAGGAGAAACAAGTGAGATATATACATATATGTGTGTGAATGTGTTCTTAACAAATACAAGACTGCACAATTAATAACAATAGTGGACAATAAGGTTGGTGATGATAATATGGTTTGCAAAGAATATTTTAATTACTACGGTATTTCAAAAAGGTCGTGAAAAAACTGAATTAAGAGATAATATGAATCTTTCCATGAACTTTTTGAAGATCCCTTGTACTTATTAATTCTAAGGACTAAACACCTTTTGGAGGAATGCAAGGATATATGGAAACCCACTCTATAGCAGGTTACATTAGGGTGAGAATACACTGCCTAAATTTCCTAAAGATACTGAAAACAAGAATTGACTCAAAAGTGTACACTTGGGTACTCATCTAAACCAACAATTGTATCTATTCCCTCTATTTTGTGCCCTAAATTTCTACCATTATTCACGATACTGAATTTAAGGACCACAACCACTCAAATTGAAAGCTTGAAAATAAGGAGAAAAAAAAAGTGAGAGAAAAACAGAGTCCCTCAAAAAGCAAACTAAGGCAAGCAAAAAAAGAAAAGAACTACTCATTCCCACTCCTTTAAAAAAAAATCTTCACCTTATGGGACGGCCTACAGCGATGTATTCATTATTCAAGTACAGACTCATATCTTTTAACAGTGATAAAATTGTATATTCAAACTCTAAAGGTGCTTTTTAGTTTCCAAAGAAATTCAAAACTAAGTTTTTGAGACTATCACCTTTATATAAGTAAAACTTTTCTTAATGGACATGTTATGCTTGTGGTGTTCTGGATAATTAAAATTAATCCTTACGCATTAGAATGTTTTTGTTTCATTTGGTTTTTATAAAAATATTTCAGCAACTTCATTAAAGAGTATTTCATCTCCTTATAAGTAAACCATCTACATCACTCAGTAACAAAGCTAAGCAACAAAAAGTGAGCAAAAACAACTCCCAAAGGATCGCAACGAAGGACCCTGCAGCTCAAGCACTTCACTGAAGAATGACTCTGTCCCTGGGTCTGAGTATTCCTGACTGTCACACAACTCTCACAGCTCAGGCGATCTGATTTAGAAAACTGAAGGAACTAGAGTGCTACAGACAGACCCCCCACCTTCTAGACTCTACGGAAACTGCTCTCGCCCATATCACTCGATTCGGTGGACCATTCTCTGTCCCTAACTTGCCTGATCTTCACAGCAGCAATTGGCACTCCTGACTGCTCCGTCTCTCCCAGTGCGTCTTTGCTCTTAGTTTCCAAATCAGCACACTCTCATGTTTTTTTTTTTTACCATTCAGGTCAATCACCTGTGCAGTCTCACTTTCTTCTACCCTCCCCTAACAACCCATGTTCCTCAGCGTTCTAATCCCATTTTCCCTGGAAGATCACAGCGTCCAGTTGTTTCAATTACCACCTGTTTGCTCGTGACTCCCAAGTCCACATTTCTGGGTCACATCTCTACTGAATTCTGTATGTCTGACTGCTCATTGAACTTCTTCATTTTAGATGACTCCCAGGCGTCTCAAACTTGACATATCCCCAAATGAAATCATTTAATTCCTCAAACCTGTTTCTTGGATTTAATACCCTATCACAGCACCATTCAGCACTAAGTTTCCCAAGTTGAACTTCAGTTTAATCCTTGTTCCTGTTAGTCAAGCTTACATCAAACCAACCCCAAGTCCTGCTTATTAACCTCTTTTCCTCTCAATTCCTTCACTTCTCTCCATCCCTATGGTCAACACCGTTGTCCAACCCACCATCTCTTAGAGCAACTCCTAGTTTAACTGGCTTCTCGACAGCAGAGAGGATATATCTGCCACACCTTATTTAGTATACACAGCTCCTAGAAGACTGTACATAGTGGGAACTCAGTCAGGATTTGCTGGACAAATAAATGAGTAAGAGAATCAATGGCAAACAAATCAATCAAATTTTTGATACACAATCCAGTAAAAAGTGTCTGCTTCCTGGTTAACTTTGATGGGATGATCTAGTTCCTCTCAGGAGGGATACACAGCTGGTGAAATGCTGAAAAGCACTGAGCACTAGCTAGGTCCACTTATAACAAAATTCCAAAACATGTTTCCTCAAACTAACATTTTAGTCATTGTAGAGCCTCCTTGCCATTCTGAGAAGCCTATGATGCTACTATGTTTCACCCTCAAAGTGAAGAACCTCATGCCTGTTGAACTGATCCTTTCCATCAGCTTTCCTTTTCTTACCCTTCTTGCCAGCACTCTAACCCTTTTCATCCCTCCCACCTTTCTGCAAGACAATACCTCACTAGGCTATCCCAGAACTTGGACTTTACCATCTTTATGACATGCAACCTAAAGTTAAAGAAAGGATAAAAATTTCACTTTAGAAGAATCACTAACATTGTCCTCGGCAACAATGAACATTTATTAAACACCCGATAGCTTTTCAAGGTAGCAAAGTCTCATGATTACAAAGGGCCAGTATTTGCCTCCCCAACAGTGGTTCCAAACCCTACAGTCCTCAGGTTTTCTAAAATATCTCAGATAATACCAAGAAGGCCCTTGCATTGAGAGCAACATAATTTAAAATCAAGCACTTGCCATTCCAACATTTTTAGGGCAATTTTCCTAAATCACATAAGATTGACAGGATGGCCCAAGAAGGATGAAAGTTCACTATTCTAGAAGCTTGCAATTTATGAAGTTTACAGTAAGCTCATTTGTAACCATAAGGACTATTTATCACTCCGTTGACTCCAATCAACTACATGGCAGATTCCTTAAGGGAAAGGATCACTGCCCCATTTCTTACCAAGTTCAACCTTCCTTCCCACTCAGTCCACACTTGGGAAGTGCTTTGACTTAGTAATTTAATGAAATACATTTAGTCTTCCCAACCAGATGGCAAGCTAATGACAGAGACTACACATTCTATTTATTTCTTCTGTACATTAAAGTACCCAAATTGGTAATTTGAATAAACTAGCCTCCTGCATACGTTTTGAATGACAAGTGAGAAATCTGCTACCACTGACTGACACAGCCCTCTTCTTGTACAAACACACCCAGGTTCTCTCATATGAGACTGCTATTTGCAGAAGTTCTGTATCAGTGTGTGTTGGTATAGCCTGAAGAGAAAGCAACTTATAAATCAATTTTGATAATATTAAAACATTTATATCCTTTGATAAAAGCCAATAATCTATAGAAATTTATTCCAGTCAAGAATTTCCAGGAAAGGAAAAAGTAAATATTAGGAAGATATTCTCTGAACCATATTTTTAATATTGAGATTAATAAATATCATATGGAGGCCAAAGTTTATGAGAAACCAATCAGCTATAGGAACTATTTTCCACCATTATGATTGTATTAGGTAAAGTGATAAAAGAAAATGATATTTTATATAACTGATTACAACTATATAAAACAATAAATGCATATAAGTAAGGATATTAAAAGTATGTAAAAATAGAAATTGTAGATTTTAACAATTACCTATTGAGTATCTATTATATGCCAGGCTTAGTGTTGGCTTTCTTGAGGTGCACAAATTTTTGAGTAGTTTTTTTTTTTCCTTTTAAGTCTCTCCTGATTAGTTTTACAATATAATCTATGCAGATGCAGTGCACAGCATACCTAGCCCTGAATGAACCTTGTGAAGGCAGAGTTCTCTATGGGTGCTATTTATTTGCTCAACACAACTTAAGCATAGGAACTGGACTGCAATCACTACTGGCAGTCTTTCTTATCCAGATATCAAAGTAAAAAAATACCTTGAGGGAGTCTTTAATTTTTAATGTCATAAAGAAAATAAAAATGATTGAGACCAACTCCGCATTTCTGAATCAACTCTACATTGTTGACTAAAGTATAACTGATTATACTTTACTATACACCTAAGTGTGATGAAGGTTAATTTCCTATCCTGATTTTCATGTTTGTTTAATGATTTCACTTCTGAAAGTCTCCTTGCCTCTATCCCAGATCAAATCATCACTGGAGTAGTCATTTCTTTTCAATAGAAAGTATAACATGATTTAAAGAGAATTTTCAGTCTTTTCAGCTTGAGAAATTTTTTACATTGCAGTTTTTAAAAGCTTGGTCTTTATTAACTGTATTTCTAAGAAGAATATTTTCCTCCAAAAACTCTGCGAAACGTCAGCTACATATTTTTCCAAGAAAGTAAAGCCAATTTTTGAGGAGCAGTCCTTCCTTATACTATCTTTTTCCCTCTAATCTATTTTTGTGACAAGAAGACATATTATCCTACCCCGGCTTTTGATAAGAGAACAGTTTCTAGGGCAAGTTTCATCTAAAAACATCTTCTCCACACAGCAGAAATCTTTGCCTCCCCACCAGCTGGGACTACCTACAATTTCACTATTGAGTATTAGCTAATATGCTGGAGGCTCCCCAGTTTTAAAGAATACTGTCTCATGAATCCTGTTTTCCATAAAATTCAGCAATCGAGAGGTTGAACACTGTTTCATTTTAAACATGCTGCCTAATTTATCTACATAAACTTGAGAAACTCCTCAAATTTAGAATAACTCAAAACAAAATTATTTATTTACCTTAACTATCTATTTCACTTTGACCTTCAAATCTATCTGAAGCTTTGTCCCCCTGAACAAGTCTTCAGCCCTCTGAGTCTTTCCATTAAACTGGAAAACCTAGCATCATCTGCTTCAGTTTTCCACCCAGCACACTTGCTCCAACTACCCACTAGCTTTGAAATTCCACAACACTCTGTACAGAGTTTTGGTTTCTGGTCATGAAGAGAAGAATAAAAACTAAAATTTGCTACTATTCTAAATGATCCATCTCCAGTAGATGAATAGCCCAACAACACGACTCCAATCAGTTGTAGCCAGCTGCTTTATGACTGGCATCTGTGCTGCGATTTGGAAATGTGACAACAGCAACTCTGCCAGTGCCCTGTGGCAAGAGAACACCTCATACTGTCTTCCTCCCAAAGTCCTTCCACCGGCCATTTCTTTTGACTCACTGCCTTCCCGTTCTCACTTTATGTACAAGGCCATTTTTTTTCCTTTTTTTTTTTTTTTTTTTGCAATCCTATAATCTTGTCCTAGTTATTTTCTTCCTATCTATATTTTTCATTCTAAGTGTCTTTACTTTCTCTTCTCAAGTAATCCTTACCTAACTGTGAATAACAATCACTTGTTAAAAATAAGCCAGTCCCTGTCCTGGAGTCATCAGTAAATGAGGATTTTTCTATCTGAAACTCTGTAAAGTCTTTCCAATTACCAATGGGTAGGCTAACTCAAGTAGTGGATAGTACTTGTAAGAGCATCAATGACTTTTCTTTAAAAAAAAAAAAAAGATCCTATTGATGTGCAGATATAGCCATTGTTTTTGATGTGGGTAGAGGAAGACAGATGGAGAGCCTTTTCCCTAAGTGATGTCTTCAAAAGAATCGGAAGAAAAACTGAGCATTCGGGATTTGATAATAACCATTTGGTCATTTTCTTCATGAGGAATAGAACTGAAGAGGTCGTCCTCATCTTTGAACACTACTTTCCTGTCCCTTTCGACTGTAGGGTTTTCATTTACTTTTCTCAGTGCTCAGATGCTTACATATCTTAATGCTTTGAGAAGTTAAATACTAAAAGCAGCTAGCTGAGTTGAAAACATCCCTCTGGTTAAATTTGTAAAAATAATTTGCCTACTTTGCATTTCAATTTCAGAGGTTGCCTAGACTGTAATTCCTAACAATTATCATTACTTTCCTGAAGTGCAGTATTGACATTCTATTGTATGGTTGAACCGTACTGTTACAAAGAACAATTCAAATTATTCTCTTTACCTACCAGGTTTAAAAAAAAAAAAAACCCTAAAAGGATTACTTCAGTGTCACATTATCTTGATAGAACAGTACATGATGTTTTTCTCTGGTTTTCAGGAAAGTATATGTAATATTCATAAGGTCTCCTTAACCTAAACTGCTTTTTTTAGTTAGCAGTGTCTTCACTTCTTAATACCACACATATTAACATAATTGTGTAAAGATTAAGTACAATAGTACTTAGTCTTTTTTTAATAAAAACAATGTCAAAAAAATAATAACACTAAAATTAATACCATTATTTTAAATAATATCTTTCTTCTAAAATGTCAAAGTATGATATATAATGTTAACTGTCTTAATAATGAGGTGGGGCTGCGAAACTAAACATTCACGTGTGGAGTAAACTCATCTAATTTTTATCATCATGTCACTGAATGCCCTTGAAAATCTCCCCACTCGTCGGGTATTGGGGTTTCTTGAACCATCAATACATTTTATAAAGCTCATCCAACTGATACAACACCTTATTGTACTGTAAAGATGGAGATGTTGAAATTCATAGAATAATATAAAATAATTTAAGTACTTTTAATAAAATTCCACACACTGTTATATGATTGAGTTATTCTGCTAGATATTTGTTTAACTGCCAGGACAACGTGGAACCTCTACAAGTACTAAAGTCTGATGATGGGGGGTGGTGATGGGGGTGTTGGGGGTAATCATCTGTTTGTTTAAATTCTTAAAGGTGTGCAAAAATACCACGTCAAAAGGAATCACTGAATGAGGGGTGGGCCGGAACTCAAAGGCATTCACCTTTAAAATGTGTTCATTATATGAGCTGGCCAGTTAGCTCAGTTGGTGAGAGCGCGGTGTTGTAACACCCAGATTCAGACTCCCCCTTGGGCCAGCTGCCAAAAAAAAAAAGAAAGATTGCCTAAAATGGATGCATTATATATTTAATGAAATCAAGGTATTTAAGGACATTCCAAAATTCATTCAGGAAACTGAGATTTAGTAGTTGACTACCTATTTTTTTTTAAAAAAGGACATCTTATATTCACAAGAATGTAGGACCAGTCCACTAAAATGTGGTTTTGCTTCCTGTATTAGTCTATTTTTGTTGCTTATAACAAAATTCCTGGAACTGGGTGATTTATAAAGAATATAAAATTTATTGCTTACAGTTTTTGAGGCTGGGAAGTCCAAAGTCCATCTGGTGGTGGTGACAGTGACCCAGGGGTCTCACATTGCAAGATGGTGGAAGCAGAGAGAGCAGAGAGAGAAAGACAGACTCTCCTCTTCTTTTAAAGCCCTCAGAACCACACCCCTGACCACCATTATTAATCCATTCACTACTGCATGGTCCTACAATCCAATCACTTCTTCAAGGCTCCACCTTGCAATTACCTTAATAGGATTTCCCACCTTCTTAACAGTCAGAGTAGGGGCTAAGTTTCTAATACATAAAACTTGGGGGACATAATTCAAGCTTCAGGAAGTTTTGGGGGGATACAATTCCATCCACTATACTTCCTTTCCTACTCTTCCTTTCTTAAACAATTCAGCCACAAAGTGGTGAAATGGAACAGAACCAGGGAGAAATCAGTGTAGCGAGTTTGGGGAGGGGCCTGTGGTACCGGACTGGAGAGTCAGAGCCAGACCAGCTTGAGGGGGACATCCACAGTGGCAGCCCAGTGTGGGGTGTCATGTCTGAGAGGCATGACGAGGGCAACCCACAGAAGGGAGGCCCAGCATACAGTGCTGGTGACCAAGCAGGGTGGAGAGGACATCCCTGCAGGTTGCGGGTGGTGGCAGCAGCAGCAATTCAAGGTTGGCTACATACAAGAAGGCTGATCCAATAATATATTAGAATAACAGGAATTAGGTATTTCACTATAGACAAGATAGGAATTATAAATATAAAAAGCAAATACCAGAAGGAACTCTTGAATTAGACTAGAACTGGAGATATCAGTACAAACTCCTGGTTGTCAAGATATATAGATAGATAGGAAATAAACATATATGGAAATATGTGTATGGATAAATATAAAATATATTCCTTAGCTCAATCTACTGAGAATGCCTGGGAGCAGTGACACCCTCATTAGCAATAAACATCTGAATCTTTGTCTCTAATACCGTTATCCTTTATCCACTAAAAGAAACCACGGCTCCTTGGAGAGATGGGTAATTCCAGGAATAGGGCAGAGAATCTGTGAGTTGAGTCTGGAACGTTTAATTGTGCCAGAGTGCAAAGAATTGCTCCAAGAATGATGCAAACCTGCCCCAAAAGACACAGAGACAATGTGGAGAAGATCCCACCAGGCAAGCCTCAGACAACTTTAGGATCAAAATAAAGGATGATTGTAACAGATTATAACCCATGATTAGAGCAGAAATCTATGAGTCTGTACTGATGTAAATAAACAAATAATAAACTGAGAGTTTTATGATGAAAGGGATAATAAAAAAGTATCAAAGCAACTCCCCACAAAATACATATTAATTAACATGAGAAAAGAAAAATTTTACAGTGAAGCCTGGCCGACGGCACTTTCTGTGATCTAGCTGACGTCACAAGTCACAAGGTGAGTCGAAATCATGTGCCACCTGATTGGGTGAGATGACAGATTTTTCCTGTGTTTAGATTTATGTTGAGCATCAATTCTCTGTGATATTGATATTTCACTGGCACATTTAAGGAGATATATAATAGTTGTACTTAAATATCAGTGTTTAAATTTCATCGATAACTACATCCCTTGCAACTATTTAACCTAAAATGAGGAATTTTAGCTTTTAATTTAAAAATATCCATGGACAGGCCTAGATTTTCAAAATACTTTCAGAGCATTCACAAGCAAGTAGCATGAAGGCCACTGTTCTGGACCAGTACCGGACAACTACAGTACTGGGTGGCAATAAGAAACTGTTTCTCCATCAATTCACTCCCTCCTAATCCAGAGGCAGAAGACTCACTTCTTTAGTCTTCATTTCAACTTTTCCTCCTTCTCTATCCCAGAGTTTTGAAAAGAAAATGTAAGCATTTGGGTACCCTGTAACATGATTGATTTAGGAAGTGCTACCCAACCGTGAGCTTCAGAGGCTATGAGGACCTCTTACACTGCATGTATACTATTAGGATTTGAGAACTTTTTAGTGGGAAAGGGTATCACAGTTCTTAACAAATTCTCAAAGAGTATGTGACCCCGTAAAGGTTATAAATCCCTTCCACATGAAGTAAATTCAACATCGATGTATGTAAGTGGAGTCTTCATTTTTAAGTGGAAGACCATTCAAAGCAATATGTTTTGCAAATTTCATTTTGTATACTGTTTTATCTCAACTGCCTAGCACATTATGGGCACATTTAGGTGCTTAGTAAAATTTTGTTGAATGAATGTCCAAAGAGCCAAATGGATTTTGAGGTGTCATAAGAAGGTGATGATGCAGAGTTCTGGGGAGAATGCCATGAGTCTCAGACAAGGAGTCCAAATGGATTAGACTGGGAGAAAGGCTACTGCCCTCAAGGTGCTTACTGGGAAAAACAGACAAATAATTGCACAGATAACTACATAATTGCAAATCATGATTAAGTACAATTAAGACAAAGTAGAGGATGTGATAGGAGCATGTAAGGAGGAGGAATAATTTAGATTGGAGGAGTCAGATGGCACATCTGGAGAGATTGGACATTTGATCTAAGAGCTGAAGGGTCCATGTAGTGAGCAAGGTGACAGGTGTGGACAGCACTGGAAAGGGACAGGACTGACATGAAAAAGAGCTTGGTGCATTCAGAGAAATAAAAGAAGGCCTGTATGAATCCACAGGTCGAATCCACAAGATGAGGCCTGTGAGATAGACAGAGGCCAAGTGACACATGGACACAGCAGGAGTGTTAACGTGAAGACTGTGAGCTTTATTCTCAGAGCAGTGTGAGGCACCTGGAGTTTGAAATACAGAATAACATGATCACATTTGGACTGTGGTTTCTGTGTGTGCATTGCATGAGTTGATCCCTGGAGTGAAGAAAGAGTAGGATGTCTACTTTTATTTATTCTTATCAAGTTGCTACTCATATTTAATATCTGGACTGACACTGGTGCCCTCCTTTGGTCCCTGTGGTCTGGGGAGGAAGGCTGAGGGAGGAGCAGGATTTCCAAGGTGGGCAGGTGGATGGGGCTGCCTCACTTTCCCACTGTCAGCAAACGCTGATGCAGTAGAATTTAAGGGCTATGGGGTTTTGGCAATGTGCTTAATTCTATAAAACCAAGACTTTGAAATATTAGAATTTTTGTAAAGCTAAATAGTATGATGAGGTGCGGCCATGAAAATTTTATGCACCAACATTCTGGTTGTCTCACGGCATAACACTTACAAATCGCATATGCATTTTCCTTTCTTAAAAACTGATACCTGCTCTGTGATGATGAATGTTTTCTGCAAGATGTTACCTGGCAGGTATTTTGAAGCAAACCCATTTGACCCACCCCTTAAGGGATGTAAGATGTAAGATGGCAACTGCAGTTCAAAAAAAAAAAAAAAAAAACAACTTTTTAATGTGTATAATGGAAAGAGAATTTTTAAAATGCATGATTGGAAATGTTGCATTGTTATGTTTGTCCAAATAAAGAGGTGTCACTTATCAAATAACACTTAGCAAACATCTAAGAAGGATTTTACAAAATGTTTAAAAGTCCCCGAACAAAGGGTTTCAGTGAATGTTAAACATGGACTGAACTTAAAAACAACAGTTTCGTATCACTGAAGGTAAATATTTTCTAGCTCAACAAAACCATTTGCACATTTAATAAATGATATTGAGAACTTAGTACAATGTTTAGTAGGCAAAATCAAAGCTGCATTTCTTTCATTTGGATCTGTGTATCTGCACAAGTTACTTTTTTCAGACATGACAGCCATTAAATTAAGAATCAAAATAAACTGCACTATGAGGCAGAATTAGAATTTGCTATATAACACAGAGTGCTAAATCCAGACTTGGAAAAATAATGGAGCATGCAAATCACATTGCTCTTGTTATTAAGTTTTAGGGAGAGCAAAAAAGTTTTTCATATTATTATCAATAAGTGCAACTAAAATATTTAAAAAACCATTTTTACATTAATCTTTTAACATTTGTATTTTTGCATGCATCTTAAATATGTATCTAACATATTAGTACAGGAATACAGTAGTCCATCTATGTAACTTATAAATAAATATTCATATAGTGGAGACATGTGCTCAAATTTTTTTTTTTTACTAATAACAATCCACAATAAGAATTTGGAGACAACAGGAGAAAAGGAACAGATTGATGGGAGGTGAGGAAGGGAGCAGGGCATGTAGTCAGGATTCTACCTGGTGGATCACGCAGACTGAAATGGCAGTTTGGGGGATAGAGAAGCAGGCATCAAAGTGGTGGTATGGAGATGGAGTACAGAGGAAAACATTTATGGGTTTTTTGGTTATAGAATCACCAGAACTTGTGAGCATGAGCCATGTCAATGAGGAAGAAGAAAGTATCAAGAATGACTGAAAAGATTTTGGCAGGAGCAACTAGACGGATGTTGGGTGATATTTACTAAGAACTGGAACATTAGCATAGGATATTTAGGGAGTGGGATATCAGGATCCCATGTGGGTCATGTTAAATTTGAAATAGCAAATAGGTCATTGATTAACAAAACATACCCCTTCACAGCAGCTCCTGCCATCGTCCCGAGGGAATTGCAATTTCTATGCAAATAACTCAGTGAGCACCACAGCCTCACCGGCCTCTAGCTCCAGCATTCCCAGAACTTCAACCTTTGTTCTAAGTCAATACCCACTCTCATGTCCATATCCTGGACCTCATCTCTGACTGTAACTCTAATTGCCCCAGCTGTCTTACTTACTTTCTTACCACTATCATCCTGTTCTGTGACCGCATTGGTCCATAGTGCCTCCGTCAAGCAATCCCATTTTGACTCCTTCCTTCACTATGCTAACTCACAAAGCATCATCTCTACACTCTCCCAGCACCCGGTAAGTGTCCTCTTTTCTCCAGCATCATTGGTGTACCTACCTCTGCTGTAGCACTGTATCGTGGCTACTGGTGTATGTCTATCATGTTTCCTATTAGACCTGGGTCACCAAAGGCTGAGACTGTCTTATTCACTTTTTATCTCCAGCACCTATCACAGTGCCTGAAACATACTGGCTATCCAATAGCGCTATAAAGAACTGAATTGTGCAGATAAAATTAACAGCTTTTTCTTTAAACTATTTACCCTAAATCTGTCTAAGATTTGAATCAAACATCAATGTTCAAAAATCCAGTTCAACAGAAAAACTAAAGGGAGTTATTTTAAAACTTAAAGCCATTAAATCTGGTTTATATTCATTAAATAAGGTTTATATTCATTAATAATATTCATTGTAAGCACAATGAAAATCCTATTCCATGAAATGTCAGATATATGTTCTGCTTTTCTATGAAAGTCAAGGGAAAAAATTATTTAGACTTCCCAGGCTAAACCAGTTTCTGATCATGTGCACTGCCAGAGTCAGTGTCGGTAAGTTATAGACGTGCAGTGTCAGTAAGTTATAGATGAGCAGATGGAGAGTTAAGACAAAAAGAAATGAAAAGTGAGTAGCAAGCGAGAAAAGAGTAAGTCTTTATTTTGCTGTTCTTTGCTGCTTTTGTTTTCAGGGGTTAATGCATGTATCTGCATATATGCTCTATTGGTTTAAAAGTATCTTTATCACAGTTAAACTTTGCTTAATGGAATGTGTAAGAAAATATTCAATAAAGTCTAAGCAGATCCAGGAAAACTATCTTTCTGTCATTTTCAAAGGTGAAATTGCTTCCAGGTATTTGTTTTTAAGAGTAAACCCTCCCATGTACAGTTGCATGGGTGTGGGTGGTCGACATTTACAGAAACTCTCTGAAATAATTGATGATCTGGGTATGGCTGTCCACTTTGACGCACTGGATGAGATGCAGTGGTAGGAAAATAAATATGAAGCCCTGAGATATTCTCCAAGAATTGCTTTGGATTGGAGGAAAGTAAGTGTTGTGAATTGACACAGTTATATCACTGTCACAGCACTTTGTCTTTTACTCATCCTCTTTCTAAATCCTTAAAATAATGCCAATTAAAAACAATAAAATTTCTAGAAGGAAAAGCACAATCTATACAATCAGCACAGAAGAACCAGCTTTGTTATTGCCAGAGACAAGTTATTGCCAGAGATTCTGATCTTAGTCTATAGCTATGCTGTCCACATCAGCAGTCACTGCCATTGAGGCTACTGGGCAATTCAAAAGTGGCCAGTGTGACTTGAGATGTGCTCTAAGTATAAAATACACACCATATTTTGAAAACTTATTATTAAAAAGAATGAAAATGTCTCACTCATAATTTTTGTCACTCAATATTTACATGACGGTAGTTTGGATATATTGGGTTAAATAAAATATATTATTAAAATTAATTTCACCTGTTTCCTTTTTAATGAGGCTATTGGAAAATTTAAAATGACATATGTGGCTTGCATTTGTGCCTTACATTGTATTTCTGTTGGAAATAGAAATATGATTCTATATTTATATGAAGTATAATATGTTCTTTATAAAATATAGAACATAATATGTATGCAACATGTTTATATTATATATTATTATACATAATATTAGGTATAATAATATGCAATACATATTAATATATATTATTATATATAAGACTATTACACATAATAACCTATAATATATACCATATATGTACTATGTATAAAATATGATATTAATATATACTCAATATTTATGGTCATTTTACGAAGTGCGGGTCCACAGAATGCCTTTTCAACACCACCTTTAAATTGAACTATAACGAATCATGCTTTTATCCTTTTAGGAGTGTGTAAAAAATACTTTCAGGAATAATCAGGAAAACAAATAAAAAGCAAAAGTGGTCACGTATTTTTGGAAAATACAGCAAAACCAGAAATGTCCCCCCTCCTACTTCAATAAGTAAAAGTAGCAGGGAAGGTCTAATAGCGCAGTGTTCACGCACGTTAAGCAGATGTTCACAGCTGCCTTTCCCGAACCAAATATAGCCCTGCACATTGGTTCTACAGCAATGTGGCTCACCGCACGGTACATGCTCTGTCTTACAAGCTCGCCGCTGTCTTTAATTAACTTAGCTAAACTGCACTGAGGCCGCCTAAGAAAAGACAGGGAATAAAGCAAGGGCAATGGAAATATCGCGAATGTGACAGGAGGGCACATCTAGCCTGGAGTGCAGTGGCTTTCCCTGCACCCGGCGCCCTGGGCCAGTCTCCCCAGCTGTGTCCACCGATGGCTTACACATTTAGAATTTAGGGTAAAACAATGCCTCTGAATGTAAAGATAAAATACGAGGCATTTCCATTGTGACAGAAAAGTCAAAGAGCTATATTCCCATGCCCTTCCGATAAATGTTTCTGAACAGAATCTGGAAGGTGGCAGGAAGGCTGTCCCTTCGCCTGCGGCCACGGGAGCTGTCCACAGTGTCTCCTCCACTACATGAAAAGCAAAGGGCTCTGCCCAGAGAGAATGAAATGGAACCCTTTGCTCCCTCTGCTAATCACCGCGGGCAAGTTGACTTCCATAGACAGCACTTATGATAGCACTTTATGCTTTAGAGATCACGGTTTGACCTATTTTTTATACATCCATTTAACAGAGAGCTGGGCTATAATGGATCTCTGCTATCCCTTGGTCTGCTTATTTTCTGAGGCCTGTATTACATCATGTAAAAAAGGGGCATGGAATGTTCAGGAAGTGAGACAAGGCACAGAGAAGTAAGGACACATCCAAATGCCTCTCTGTTGTTTCTGATTTGATGCTGACTAACACAAACCCACCTTCACCGTCTTCACATGAAACCAGTGCTTAGAGACAGTGGAGTGAGATGGAACTTCTGCCCGTGTGTCTGATTTCAACACCTTCAGACTCATAGCAAAGCTCTCAAAGGCTTTAACTATTCCCAAGTTCCCCTCTCATTAGCCTGTGCATTTTGAGTAATGGAAAGTGAAAATTTCCAGGGAAATAGAAAAGAAGAGGAATTATCAATTTGTTTTTCTCTGGTTTAAAAATACCTTCGAACTGCCAGTTTCTCCAATAAGGGACAGTCCATACATATGATTGCTTTGTGGGACAAAATACCCAGCTACCTGAGAGCTATCGTAAATACAAGAATATGATGCCATTCATGGATGCCAAATGTGAGCAAATGGAACATGTCTGTAATAGAAAACAGGTTCCAAGAGGCAATGATGTAGAAATAGAAATCTAAGTTGTTTTTTGCTCAATTAGCAATGTCAGATTAGGGATGGACGCAAAGACCCACAAATGAACAACAGGAGAAATAGATTAAAAAGACAATATTTATCAACTATAAAATTCCAAAACTTTTACATTGCCCAAGAATTTCTGAAGCAACACTTCTGAGTTATGTGCTTTCAACTTATAGAATTTACACTTTTCATCATAAAACCTAGGGTTTATTTGGCAAGGTAGGGGATCTAGAAGCAATTTCAAATTTATATTTCTAAGACTTTTTCTGCTTACTTTAAGGAACTGTTGTTTTATGAGATCCAGCTTTAGTGAATTACTAAATAATAAATAAATAAATAAATAAATTTCTAATAATAACCACCATTTCTAATAATTCCATAGCTTACAACACTTGTAAAATTGAGAGAACTTTTTTGTAAGGTTTAACGTGCTTGTTTAAAATAAGAAGAGTTTGGATCCCCTAAAATAAACAAACAAACAAACAAACAAATAAATAATAAAATAAGAAGAATGCTTTAACTTGGCAATTTTTTAGCAGGCCCCCTTCAAAAAACTGTGAATGACGGAGTCACCTTCTCAGTACACAGAAAGCATTACACAAAGCATGTGAGCTTTCTCACTGGTAAAATATAAGACAACAAAACCATTGCCCATTTGGATGTAAGACTATATAAAACATTTCCATTTTTGGTAGCCTTTCAACTGCATGATATCTCAAAGCCAGGAACACTTTTATTCCAGTCAAGTGCAGGCACTTCCTAATTTTTTCCTCTCAGACTAGGAAAACCATACAGACTTTATTTTACATGTGATAATCATGTAGCACAAATACAAAATATCTAGATTAGCATGTAAGTGCCAGAAATAATATCAGTACTCCAAAGATCTTTTAGTATGTGTAACTGTTGAGGGGAGGGAGAGATAGAACTTCTTTCCTGAAGCTGCTCATTCAGAATTCCTAAGTGAATCAAACAAAATCTCAGACATGCCATCTCCAAAAAAGAGCATGCCTGCTAAGTACCACTGGGAGAAGAAAATCCATTATTATCAGAAATTAACAACGACTTTGAAGCCAGCATTTTTGAGCAAAAGCCTTCTCATTAAAAACACAAACAGTAGATTAATGCATTATTAACATGCATTAAAGGGAACTATATTTTCTCACCGGAGATCTTGGAAAACATACTATTTTGAATTAATTTCACATTAAGAACATGATTTCTCTAAGCACTCTTGTCACTTTATCCAATGCTATTATTATGTGTATTGTTCTCTGGAAACGTGTCAGTTATATACAGGTAACAATTCTTGCCTGCATTTTTCTTTACTCGTACATAAATTTTACTTTTCAAATCAAGTACAGGCCCTTCAAAGCAGAAAACTTGACATTTCACATAGTTTAGAAAGCTTAAAAATATTAAAACCTTTTGAAAAATGTTCCTAACACTTAGAATCAACTGTTATAAGTGGTATTTCACATGGGAGAAGGGAGTGCTATTTAACATAGAAGGTGGAATAATAAGAACCAATTTTTAAACAATAAAACAAAACAACAACGAAGCTATTAAAAATACCAAGAAGCTTCCTGTCATAAAACCATCACATCAGGAATAAAAATGAAATTTACCTGACATTTTGTTGAGCTAGAAACTAACTTTTGAACTAGATTCTAGTTTGATATATCAAACTTTATACCACATTTTACAGTAATTACTCAAGTTTTTTTTATTGAAACATGAATCTTAGCCTATTGAAAATTTCAAGCAGCTAAAGCTATTTAAGTATGAAATTAATCACCCCTTAAATATAAATTGTAATTTATTTTGTATATGTAAGCAATAATAGAATGAATAAAAGCCACCAAAATAAGTATACTTTGGTTCTACTGAAACATAAACAAATAACAAAATCATAGTAAAATCTTATTTCTGATTTGACAAAGAGGAAAAACTAGTCCTTCCAGTTTATCACTAAGGCACAAGTTATGCTAATATAGAAAATAAGCATGAAAAAGAAACTCCTGCATTATTTTAGGTCTATCCATGTTTTTTTCCCTAAATTTGGAATTCTACCCCTTCCTCTGATTGAATCAATCTGTCTCTACCCTTTTTCATTCATTCAACTCAACAAGCATTTATTGAGTGTCATTATATGTCAAGCACTGTTTCACTTGATTCTGATAAAGCAAACAGCACATTTCTTCCCCTATGAACAATGCCTTCTAGGACAAGACACAGACAGTAAACAATGACATAATAAATGAGTGAATCGTGTAGAATGCTAGAAGTTGGTGAATATGATGAAAATGTAGAGCAAGCCAAGGAGAATCAAGGGTGCTGGCGTAAAGGAGTGTCAAGATGGTCAAGGTGGGCCCCATGGGTAAAATGGCATATGACAAAAAGACTTGATGATACCAGGAGGTGAGCCAGGAAGTGTGAGGAAAAAGCATTGCTGACCGAGGGGCCAGTCGGTGCAGGGGTGTTTGGACATGTGCTGGAGGAACAGCAAGGGGGTGGAAAGCAGGGAAAAGAAGAGCAAGAGAAGAGGCTGCAGGAGGGGGGCTGGATCACATGGAACCTTTCATGCTACTTTACCAACATTCACTTTTACCCTGAGGACAGTGAGGAGCCACTGAAAGCGTCTAAGCAGAGAAATAACACGATAGGATATTTCAAAGGATTACTGTGACATCTTGTTGAGAGCAGACTTTACATAAAGCAAAAGTGAAGGGAGGGAAACTGGTTAGGAGGCTCCTGGAATAATCCAGCTCGAGCTAAGGGTGGCACATGGAAGGATGATGAGAGGTCAGAGGTGGCTAGATTTTGGATACGTTCTCAGATCAATGCTGCAGGACTGCTGGATAGACTGAACGTAAAACAGGAAAGAGAGAAGTCAAGGTGTTATCTTCTTTACACAATTTTCTCATTTCACCCAATTAGATTTAGTAATTCCTATTACTGTGCACCATTTCACACAAAGCATCTTCTGTATATCTCCATTGCAATATCTACCCTGTTGTAATTATTAGTAGTTGCTTATATATCTCCACTTAACTATAAATTTCTCCTTGAGGGCAAATCCTATGACTTTTTTTTTTTTTTTTTTTTTTAAATTTTATTTTGTCGATATACATTGTGGCTGATTATTGCTCCCCATCACCAAAACCTCCCTCCCTTCTCCCTCCCCCCCTCCCCCCCAACAATGTCCTTTCTGTTTGCTTGTCGTATCAACTTCAAATAATTGTGGTTGTTATATCTTCTTCCACCCCCCCGGTTTGTGTGTGTGTGTGTGTGTGTGTGTGTGTGTGTGTGTGTGTGTGTGTGTGTGTGTGTGTGAGTGTGAGTGTGAGTGTGTGAATTTATATATTAATTTTTAGCTCCCACCAATAAGTGAGAACATGTGGTATTTCTCTTTCTGTGCCTGACTTGTTTCACTTAATATAATTCTCTCAAGGTCCATCCATGTTGTTGCAAATGGCAGTATTTCATTCGTTTTTATAGCTGAGTAGTATTCCATTGTGTCTTTTTAAAACACATGTATTGTCAATACCTAGTAAAATGCCTGACACACCACGGACATCAAAACATGTTTGATGAACAAACAAATCGATGAGTACTTGTGGAATGAAGTCACTCGTGCTATGAACCTCTTCGTTCGTGTGAGTCCTCAACTTGCATATGAGAAACACGGCTCAGCAAAATCCTCATTTCTCTTATATTCAAACTTACATTATACAATGTTTTGGTGAATTCCGGCTTGTGACAAAGTTTGCATGCTGCAGTTCATGTGGTTTCAAAATAGAAAAGCACTTCTCTCATCCTGCCCTGTGTATATATGTTCTTGCTGTCCTGCCTGTTCATTCAGACACATGCACTGAACACAAACAGGAGTCAATAAACTGAGCTTACAGTTAGGCTAAAACTGTACATCAGGTTCTCAAAGTGTGGTGGAAATGAGACAAATAGAGAAAAGATGCATGTACGTATATGTATATGTACACACACACATACACACGTATGACCAGATGACATAAAAATGCCCTCACCAAAAGAAATATCTTAGCTTTTCACAAAGAGGCACTATGAAATAGAAGGGGCCACGAACACAAAACAAGCCTTAGCATTTGTGAGAAATTCCATGAAAAATATCATTTTTATGCCCACAGTCTCCAAGTTTGGGAAGGGAATTCTTTGTATAGTAAGATTTTTCAATATTAATTTATTTTCTACCTGGCTTTAGGGCAATATTTCATACAAGACATTTTGCTCATAAGATACTTAAGTGCTTGTTGATGCAGGAAGGTTATGAAGATAGCAAAACCAGAGCAGTTACGAACAAACAGCTATCAGATGTGAGAAGCATTTTTGTTTTGTTTTGCATTGTCTTGTCTTTGTTTCTGTTTTTTAATTAACGGTGAAAAAACAGATATGTCAGAAATCAAAAGATCTTTTGGGGGTTTAACATATGCACTCAGGAGAGAGAATATCTAAAAGAAGGTACTTGTCTGGAGTGATAATGACAGCCTGGCAATAGCGCCCCAAGATAAGGGTTGAGGAGTGAGATGGCCAAGGGGTGACCCTTTGAGAAGATGGCCGAGAGATTCTAGGAGCAGCGTTTGTCTGATTATCCAGCACAAAGCTTTCCTTTTCTGCTTCATAATTCACTTAAGTTATCCTCAAGGCTTCCATAAAGTTATAAATTGTTTCAGCCTTATATTAGCTACAATATAGGGAATAAAGTCAGAATCTATATATCAATGATTGGTGTACAGAGGCCCCAGAGAGAGCCTCAGCACCAGGAGAAGCAGTTATGACAGGCCAGGGGAACAAAGAAGAGGGAAGTCTGGAGGGACATTCTGGTGGATATGTGACAAGATTAACAGGGAGAGATCTGTGCAACATGCCAGTACAACAAATTGGTCTGTCTTTGAGCTGAGATGAGATAACCAGTCCACAGCCTGTACATAATCAAAACAGAATTTTGAAAAGTTATAGTCAAGGAAAGAATAAAAGAAAATATACCACAGATATCTAGCCCAATATGATTGTGCCTGATGTACAGGTCATAATCTAGCATATAAATTAAAATACTGGCAAATATGGTCTGTAAACATCATTTCTTAAGAGTTTCAGATTGAATCATATGAAACTGTGAAAGGTCAAAAATCAGTTGCATGGCAACAATTTCATACCGTTTGGCCTAGTAAATTTCAAAAATAATATATGTAAGGATATTCTACTCTTTTATATCCAATTACTTCGGTATTATGCATTTGTTTTATAATACTTAACTTTAGTTCAAGATTTATTCAACTCTTACCTTGATGCTTCAACTCTTTATCTTGATGTTGTTTTAGTAAAAATGCTAGTGAATCTTAAATAAGATAAATGCAGATAATATACCTAAGCCAGCCAGAGAGTTGGAAACTAATATAAAACTCACTAAATATGAATGTGGCACATAAAGTTTGAATCTCCCAAATTAGTATTATTATACTTTCCTTGAATAATATTATTATTTTAACTCTTTCCTTGAATCAGAAAAACAGTGACAATGGCGTTTTACAGAATTAGTCAGGATAGGGGTGGTTATAATGTAGAACAAACAGCCCCTTAATCTTAGTAGCTTAAGACAAGTAAGATTAGTTCAGGTTAATTAATTTCTTGCTCCTGCTAAATGTCCACAAGTCAGCAGGGCTCTGCTCATTGTGACACTCAGGGAACCCGCCAACACAGCACCCATGGTCTCCTGTGGCGAGTGTGCCAGGGAAAGAAACACCGTGAGGGGCTCACAGGAGGCCGTGACCATCCCCCTATTCATGACATCACTTCTGCCCACCACGCACTAACCAGATCTGTTCACACGGCTCACCAACCATGTGCAGAGGAGGGAGTGCAATCCTAAAGTGTATGCAGGAGGGGAGACAAGGGAAAATATTTCATGAATGCACTGATGACTAACCCTTTTACTGGTGGAAAAAATAGGCATCTTCCCTTGCTCTGAAATAAGAGGAGATTTTACGTGTGCATGTGCACACACATACACACCATTAATTAGAGGCTGTTGTTTTGGTTCAAATCAAGTTTGAGGCAGGAAGAGCTAAATTCCCTAACAACAATTAGGGTACAATTCACCAAGCACTAAACAAATTACCATAGTTTGTTGCAAAAGATGATCAAATAATCCCTGATTAAATGTCAAAGCGTCTCCCTTACTCTCAGCCCAACCAACCACAAACAAACTAATGTTCATTTAGAAAGAGCCAACTGTAAAGAGGAACTGAAACCAAATTCATTTTGTTGATCCACCTTCGAAAACAGACTTGTGTTCTCAGCAAAAAATAGTTTGATTTTTGTAATGTGTTATTGATTTTAGCTCTGAATACAGGCAAGCATAATACTTTGGTTTAATAAAGTCCAAAAACAATTTCGAAAGCAAAGTTCCTGGTGGCCTCCTTTCCTAACTCAAATTCTCAGAATATATGACAACCTCAAAACAGTCAAAATAGAGAGATAACATTAAATCTTGATGCACTAAGTCTCCACACTGTACTCTCTAGCTAAAGAAAATGAAATTGCTTATAACATGCTTTGAGGCAAAAACTATTAACTTAAGGGTTTTTTTTATTATGTACAAATGAATAGAAAAATTACTCTGTATTTCCATTACTAGATGACATTCTGTGAAATATGTGTAGTGAAAAGAAGTTACAATTTATAAAAAATGAGAGTTCAACCTAACATGTAAAAAAGAAAAAAGAGGGGAATCTTCCTGCATGTTTTTATTTTTTTAAGATAACAATTGAGCTTCTGCCTACCTCTCAGTTTAATAAAAGGAGGAATCCAAATAGATTCTACCGTGGTTGAGACAGCAGGACACCAGAAAATCTGTAGGTCTAATTCAAGAAAAGAATTAAGATAATAGAAATCTGGACAGATTTAAGGAAAATTTAATGTAGAAACTAGTTTCGAGTCATAAAACAGCCAACATATTTAAAATTTCTATGCTCATTTTTTTCCTAGGCTATTCTGTACTCTGGTTTTGTGATTAAATTCTAGCAGTATACTACATGCTCAATTTTTCATTATCTTTTCTTTTGTGTTTACCTATCTCAACCAGATAAAATGTTTAGACATAAAAGCACTCGCAGTATTTTATGCTCTATAGGACAATATATGATAATACATAGATGATAGTCATAGAATATTACAGGATTATTTGATTGGGATAATAATTTGATACTAATTTCTTCTGAAACTAATGAGGAAAAGAACAAGCATGTAGTAAGCATTACCCACAGCACACTCTGCCCTCTGCACCTTCACAGTAGCCTCATCAATGAGATTTTTTTTTTATTGAAACATAATTGATTATACATACTTGTAGGATACAGAGTAGAGAATATCAATACCTGTGTATAATACATGATGATCAAATCAAGATAATTCATATACTCATCTTTATAAAATATAATCTTTCAACAACCACAATTATTTGAAGTTGATACAACAAACAAACAGAAAGGACATGGTAGGGGGGAGGGGGGGGAGGGAGAAGGGAGGGAGGTTTTGGTGATGGGGAGCATTAATCAGCTACAATGTATATCGACAAAATAAAATTTAAAAAAATAAAAAATAAAAAAATAAAAAATAAAAAAAATAAAATAAAATAAAATATAATCTTTCTTTGTGACCCTTCAGCAATTTCTCACTAACCTCCATCTCCCTCCCCTTTTCTCACTGTAACCATAGTTCTGTTCTCTCCTTTTGAAAGATCAAGGTATTATTGTGAATGTCCCTCCTTCCTTCCTTTCTTTTTTTCTTTCTTATTTATTTTTTAGCTCCCACTTACGAGTGAGGACATGTGGTATTTCACTTTCTGTGACTAGCTTATTTCACTTAACATAATTTTCTCCAAGTTCATCCATGTTGCAGTGCATGGCTTATTATTGATTTCTAGTTTTACTCCATTGGGGTCTGAAAAGATACTTGAAATGATTTCAATTTTTTAAAATTTGTTGAGATTTGACTTGTGACTTAACATGTAGTCTATCCTGGAGAATGTTCCATGTACAGATAAGGAGAAAGCATATTCTGCAGTTTTCGGATGGAATGTTTTATAGATGTCCGTCAAATCCAATTGGTCTAAGGTGTGGTTTAAATCCTGTGTTTCTCTGTTGATTTGTTGCTTAGACGATCTGTCCAATATTGAGAGAGGAGTGTTGAGGTCTCCAACTATTACTGAATGGGGTCTCTCTCTCTCTCTCTTTAGGCCTAATAGTGTTTACTCTATATATCAGGTGCTTTGATGTTGGGTGCAGATATACGTATGATTGTCATATCATCTTGCTGGATAATGACCTTCTTTGTCTCTTTTCATGGTTTTTGGCTTAAAGTCTATTTTACCCAATATAAGAATATTTATTCCTGCTTTTTTTGGTTTCAATTTGCATGATTCATCTTTTTCCATCCTTTCATTATTAGTCTGTGTGAGCCTTTAAAGATGAGGTGAGTTTCTCATAGACAGCATATATCCATTCATCCGGTCTGTGTTTTGTGAGTGGGGAATTCAATCCATTCACATTTAGGGTTGTTATTGAAAAGTGTTTTGAAAAGTGTTGTGTTACTCCTGGCATTTTACTGATTTTCATATGGTTGTTTGTTTGTTTGTTTATTTATTTTTAATTTAATTTTATTTTGTCAATATACAATGTGGTTGATTATTGTAGCCCATTACTGAAAACTTCCTCCCTCCTCCCTCTCCTCCCTCCATCCCGACAAAGTCCTTTCTGTTTGCTTGTCATATCAACTTCAAGGAATTGTGATTGTTATGTGTTCTTCCATGCCTCCCGAGGTTGTTTGTGTATTTATTTATTTATTTATTTTTAGCACTCACAAATAAGTGACGACATGTGATATTTCTCTTTCTGTGCTTGACTAGTTTCACTTAATATAATTCTCTCTAGGTCCATCCATGTCGTTGGAAATGGCAGTATTTCACTCTTTTTTATAGCAGAGTAGTATTCCATTCTGTAGATATACCACATTTTCCTTATCCACCCATCTGATGATGGACATTTGGGCTGGTTCCAACTCTGAGCTATTGTAAAGAGGGCTGCAATGAACATTGGAGAACAGGTATACCTTCAACTTGATGATTTCCATTCCTTTGGGTATATTCCTAGCAGTGGGATAGCGGGGTAATATGGCAGATCTATCGGCAATTGTTTGAGGAACCTCCATACCATTTTCCATAGAGGCCACACCATTTTGCAGTCCCACCAACAATGTATAAGAATTCCTTTTTCTCTGTAACCTCACCAGCAGTTATCATTCAGAGTTTTTTGGATATTAGCCATGCTAACTGGGGTGAGATGGTATCTCAGTGTGGTTTTGATTTGCAATTCCTGAATGCTGGGTGATGTTGAGCATTTTTTCATGTGTCTGTTGGCCATTCGTATATCTTCCTTTGAGAAATGCCTATTTTGCTCTTTTGCCCATTTTTTAATTGGGTGACTTGTTTTTTTCTAATAAAGTTGTTTGAGTTTCTTGTATATTCTGGATATTAATCCTTTGTCAGATGTATATTCTGCAAATATTTTCTGCCACTCTGTTGGTTGTCTTTTAACTCTGTTAATTGTTTATTTTGCTGTGTATAGACTTTTAGTTTGATATAATCCCATTTGTTTATTTTTCCTTGGTTGCCTGTGCTTTTGGGGTCATATTCATAAAGTCTGTGCCCAGTCCGACTTCCTGAAGTGTTTCTCCTATATTTTCTTTGAGAAGTTTTATTGTTACAGGGTGTATATTTAATTATTTAATCCATTTTGAGTTGATTTTAGTATGTAGTGAGAGGTATGGGTCTATTTGCATTCTCCTGTATATTGATATCCAGTTATCCCAGCACCATTTGCTGAAGTGGCAGTCTCTTCCCCAGTGTATAGGCTTGGTGCCTTTGTCAAAGATCAGATGGTTGTAGGTGTGTGGATTGATTTCTGGATTCTCTATTCTAATCCATTGGTCAGTGTGTCTGTTTTTATGCCAGTACCATGCTGTTTGGATTACTACAGCTTTGTAGTATAGTTTAAAGTCAGGTAGTGTTAGGCCTTTAGTTTTGGGGTTTGTTTTTTTTGATTTTTTGCTTTTTTTGCTCAGAATTGCTTTGGCTATGCGTGGCCTTTTGTTATTCCATATAAATGTCTGGAAAGTTTTTTCCATTTCTGAGAAAATTGTCATTGGATTTTGATGGGATTGCATTGAATTTGTATATCTCTTTGGGTAGTATGGACATTTTCACTATGTTGATTCTTCCAATCCAAGAGCATGGGATATGTTTCCAACTCTTTGGGTCCTATTTAATACCTCTCAGCAGTGATTTGCAGTTCTCATTATAGAGATTTTTCACATCCTTGGTTAACTCAATTCCTAAGTATTTCATTTTTTTTGGTGGCTATTGTAAATGGGCAAACTTTCTTGATTTCTCTTTCTGCATGTTCACTATTGGAGAATAAAAATGCTACTGATTTTTGTGTGTTGATTTTGTATCCTACTACTTTGCTGAAATCATTTATCAACTCCAAGAGTTTTTTTGTAGACACTTTAGGCTGTTCGATATATAGGATCATGTCATCTGCAAAGAGGGACAGTTTGATTTCCTCTTTTCCAATTAGGATGCCCTTTATTTCCTTCTATTCTCTCATTGCTCTGGCTAGTACTTCCAACACTGTGTTGAATAGGAGTGGTGAGAGTCGACAACCTTGTCTAGTTCCTGTTCTTAAAGGAAAAGCTTTCAGCTTTTCCCCATTCAAGATGATATTGGCAGTGGGTTTGCCATATATGGCTTTAATTATGTCGAGATACTTTCCATCTATATCTAACTTATAGAGTCTTTATCATGAATGAGTGTTGAATTTTATCAAATGCTTTTTCAGCATCTACAGAGATGATCATATGGTTCTTGTGTTTGATTGTATTGATATGGTGTATCACATTTATTGATTTGCATATGTTGAACCAACCTTGCATCCCTGGGATGAATCCCACTTGATCATGGTGTATAAATTTGCATATGTGTTGCTGTATTCTGTTAGCTAGTATTTTATTGAGGATTTTTGCATCTATATTTATCAAGTATATTGGCCTGTAGTTTTCTTTTTCAGTTGTATATTTACCTGGTTTTGGTATCAGGGTGATGTTTGCTTCATAGAATGAGGTTGGGAGAACTGCCTCTGTTTCAATCTTTGGAATAGTTTCTAGAGAATTGATGTCAATTCCTCTTTGAATGTTTGGTAAAATTCTGCTGTGAATCCATCTGGTCCTGGGCTTTTCTTTGTTGGGAGCCTTCTGATAACAGCTTCAAACTCTTTTATTGTTATTGGTCTGTTCAGATTTTCTAAGTCTTCTTGGCTCAGTTTTGGTAGCTTATTTGTGTCCAGAAATTTATCCATTTCCTCCAGATTTTCAAATTTGTTGGCATATAGTTGTTTATAGTAGTCTCAAATGATTTCTTGTATTTCTGAGATATCAGTTGCAATATCACCTTTTTCATTTCAAATTTTTGTTATTTGGATCTTTCCTCTTCTTTTTTTTAGTTAGCTGTGCTAATGGTTTGTCAATTTTATTTACCTTCTCAAAAAACCAACTTTTAGATTCATTGATTTTTTGTATTGTTTTTTGGGTTTCTATTTCATTAAGTTCTGCTCTGATCTTAATTATTTCTTTCCATCTGCTAACTTTGGGGTTGGACTGCTCTTGTTTTTCTAGTTCTTTAAAGTGAAATATTAGATTGTTCACTTGCCATCTTTCCATTCTTCTGAAGTAAGCAATTAATGTGATAAATTTCCCCCTTAGTATTGCTTTTGCAGTATCCCACAAGTTTTGGTATGATGTATCATTGTTTTCATTAGTTTCAATAAATTTTTTGATTTCCTGTTTGATTTCTTCTTGCACCCATGTGTCATTAAGTAGAATGCTGTTTAATTTCCATGTGTTTGTATAGTTTCCAGAATTTCGTTTGTTATTGATTTCTAACTTTAATCCATTGTGGTCTAAAAAATACATGGGATAATTCCAATTTTCTTGAATTTGTTGAGACTTGATTTGTGACCTAACATGTGATCTATCCTGGAGATTGAGCCATATGCTGATGAGAAGAATGAATATTCTGGGGTTGTTGGATGAAATGTTCTGTAGATATGTGCCAAGTCCAATTGGTCTAGAGTGTTGTTTCGATCTTCTGTCTCTCTGCTGATTCTTTGTCTAGATGATCTGTCCAATATTGATAGTGGTGTGTTCAGGTCCCCTGCTTTTATGGTATTAGTGTCTATTTCCTTCTTTAGGTCTAAAAGAGTCTGCTTTATAAATCTGGCTGCTCTGACATTGGGTGCATATATATGTATGATTGTTATGTCTTTTTGATGGATCAATCTTTTTATCATTATGTAGTGGCTGTCATTATCTCTTTTTATGGTTTTTAGTTTAAAGTCTATTTTATCAGATATAAGAATAGCTACTCCCGCTCGTTTTTCATTTCCGTTTGCATGGTAAATCTTTTTCCATCCTTTCACTCTTAGTCTATGTGAGTCTTTATAGGTGATGTGGGTCTCTTGAAGGCTGCATATAGTTGGGTCCTCCTTTTTAATCCAGTCAGCCAGTCTGTGTCTTTTGATTGAGGAATTTAATCCTTTTACATTGAGTTGTTATTGAAAGGTGTTGATTTACTCTTAGCATTTTTTTGATTTTTGTTTGGATTTCTTAAGTGTCTTTTGTTCCTTTCTTTCTGATTTACTGTTTTTCTTCTGTATTTGTTGGTTCCTTGGGTTGTAGATAACTTTTTTTTCTCTTCATTGCTGCCATTTTTATTTTACTAGTGGGTTTTGATTTTTCAAGAGTTTTTATGGCAGTGGTAGTTATTTTTCAGGTACCAAACCCAATACTCCCTTGAGAATTTCCTGTAAGGGTGGTCATGTTGTAGTGAACTCCTGCAGTTTTTGTTTGTCTGAGAAATATACTATTTGCCCTTCATTTCAGAAGGATAGCCTTGCGGGGTAGAGTATGCTTGGCTGCCAATCTCTGTCTTTTAGTATTTTGAATACATCAACCCATTCCTTTCTGGCTTTTAAGATTTGTGATGAAAAGTATGATGTTAGTCTGATTGGGGCTCCCTTATAGGTGATTTGATGCTTCTCTCTTGCAGCTTTTAAGATTCTTTCTTTGTCTTTGAGTTTTGCCAATTGGACTATAACATGTCTTGGAGAAGACCTTTTTGGGTTGAATATGTTTGGGGATCTATGAGCTTCCTGAATCTGAAGATATGTGTCTTTTCCTATACCTGGGAAGTTTTCTGCCACTATTCTTTTGAATATGTTTTCAATGCAATCTCCTTTCCCTCCCCTTCTGGAATACCCATGACTTGGATATTTGAGTGTCTAAGGTTGTCTGATATCTCTTTTAGATTTTCTTCAATGTTTTTCATTCTTTTTTCTTTTTTTTGTGTGTGTGTGCCTGTGTTATTTCAAACAGCCCATCTTCAAGGTCAGAAGTTCTCTCTTCTGCTTCTGCAAGCCTGCTGGTTAAACTCTCGGTTGTGTTTTTTATTTGTTTGAATGAATTCTTCAGCTCAGCAAGCTCTGCTACATTCTTTTTCAGAGCATTGATTTCCTTGTATATTTCTTCTTTCAGGTCCTGTATACTTTTCCTCATTTCATTGTGTTATCTAGATGAGTTTTCTTGTATCTCATTTAGTTTCCTTAGAATTATCACTCGAAATTCCTTGTCAGACTTTTCAAGGGCTTCTTGTTCTATAGGATCTAGATCTTGAGAGTTATCACTCTTTGGTGGCATACTTTCTTGATTTTTCATATGTCTGGTATCTTTCCTTTGATGTTTAGTCATTGTGGCAGGGGATTTCACGGTCCACTGGTTTCACACTATTGTCTGGCTAGGATGCTGCTAGGACTGCCAATTTGGTACGGCTGCCTCAGTGTCTGCTCGGTTGCCCACTAGCGCCTCAGGTGCGTGGTCGTCTTGGATCTTGGTCCTCTCAGTGGAAGAGCCTCTCTGGTCAGCACACACTCAGCCAGGCTTGGGATGGAGTTGGGTGGTGGTGGCAAGGCCTACCTGCTGGGACATGCGTTGGCACTACAGGGCATGTGGTCTCCACAGATCTTGTGCTTCTCCTTCTGGGTGCCTCTCTGATCGACGTGCACTCAGCATGGCTTGGGATGAAGTCGGGCAGCGGCAGCAAAGCTTACCTGCTGGGTTGCATGCTGGCACTGTAGGGCTCGTAGTCCCCAAGAATCTTGGGCCTCTCTGGCTGGGCGCCTCTCTGATCAGCATGCACTGGGTGGGGCTGGGAATGGAGTCAGCTGGCAGCGGCAAGGCCTACCTGCTGGGTCACGTGCTGGCACCACAGGGTGCATGGTCTCCGTAGATCTTGGGCTTCTCCCACTGGACACCTCTCTGATCGGCGCACACTCGGCAGGGCTGGGGATGGAGTCAGGAGGTGGCGGTAAGGCCTACCTGCTGGGTTGCATGCTGGCACCACAGGGTGTGTGGTCTCTACAGATCTTCCATATGGTTGTTTTAAATACCTTTTGTTTTCTCATTTTGTTGTGGCTTCTACCTGAGTCTTTTTGTATCTTATTTAGTTTCTTTAAGATTGTTGCTTGGAATTCCTTTTCGAACATTTCAAGGATTTCCTGCTGTGTGGACAATTACCCTCATTTTATAAGAAAATGAAACTCAGAGAGAGGAGGTATTTTGGTGATGTCTTCAGAGCTAGTAGACTTGAGACAGAAGAAATTCTCAGTTCTATAGGCTCTAAAGCCCATGTACTTTTCAGAAATCACACAAATCATTTCCCTTCACCTAAAAGAATGCTAAAACTTTAGATTCCAAGATGTCATTGATATATACTATAACACAATAAGGCACCAAATTAAATTCACAATGCCCTTCTCTGTAGTTACATAGTAATAAATGTGTCAGATTTGGGCACTTGTTTCTAATGTGTAAATATTACTTACAAGGAGGAGGGGGAGGATGAGAAGAAGGAAGGAAGAAAGGAAGGAAGGATGGAAGGAGGGACAAGCAATAATAACATGTAACCAACATTTTCAGTACTTGAGAGGAAGCTTAGCAAAAAGGTTAAAAGGCTGGGCCATAAAGTCAAGCCATCAGGATTGATTACTGATTCTACCACTTACAAGCTGTGCAACTTTAAGCAAGTCACTGTACCTCTCTGTGCTTCAGTTTCCTTATTGGCCATTGTTATTTGACAGCTGTGCACTTTACATCATTATCGCATTTAGTATTAAAAGAAAGACAGCGTAAAATGTATTCTAGAAGAGCAGTGTTTCCATTTTTACCACTCTCAAATCCTATTTTATTTTTAGCCTACAGTTTGAGTTGTAAAGAACTTCTTAATGTTAGACCCGCAAAGGTTCATGACATGCAACATAATACTGAAGCTACATAGAGACATAATTTGGGGCCTTGGTTCTGCAGAAATGACTGCCCATAAAATTCATTTAGAAATTAGACATGTACTGGCTTGTGGCCGTTACTGTTGCCTTAAAGCATAATTTAAGTCTTATGTTATTCTTTGTTCTTTTATTTTTATTCTCCTTTCTAATTGCCTATTTATTAAATAGATAACTTGCTGAGCTGAGTCTGGGATTGGAAAGAGAAGGAACTCTCTCCTTCCCATGACTGTGTAGAGCTAAATGTTGATCAGGAGATGAACCTCAAAGTCTGATTCCTTTAATTTTCTCCCCATAACACAGTGAGGGACACCCTCCATGGAAAAAAAGTGGGGCCCTTTATATGTGCCTTAGTTTTAATGGCCCATTATGACAGTGCCTGCCTTTATTTTATTTTATTCTTACCCTTCGGCCAAAGAAGCATTATACGCATTAAAAGGTAAACCTGAGAACTTTTATGATCACTGTATACAATGCCCTTGGTCCAACTTTAAATAGTCTTTTTAGTTACTTTAGTATCTCAATATGAGAAAAATAACAACAAAAAACAACACCAAGAAAAAATCTGGACTAAGCAGCATGTCCCCTTGCCCTCCGCCCACTGCAGTATGTTAGAAATCAAGCAGGAACTGCCCAGTCTGATATACAGTCTGAAGATGAAAGAAAGGAAGGACGGGTGGGAAGCAGGGTGGGAGGAAGAAAGGAAGAGAAGGAGGGAAGAAGACAAAGGAAAGAAAAGAAAAAAGTAAGAGCAGGCTACTTTAAGAGCTGATCACTAATCAAAGACAAAGTGCCTTCTTATTCAAAACTCCTTTTTCCACCACTATAAGTAAAAACCAACATAAAAAGGATCAATAAGGAAACACACTACCTATGGAATCCTCCCAATAAAGAGACTGACCTCAAACTACCACAGAAGAACTTACTCCCTGCACCTAATACAGCACTCATGACATAGTAAATATTTAATAAATATTTTTTGAGTGAATAAATAAATGAATGATTTAGGCATGAATTAGACATGAAATAATTCTAACTCCTAACTGGTCTCCATGCCTCCAGCTTTTTCCCTTTCCTGACACTGTAACACTGTCATTCCATAGCTGAATTCCCTGCCCACCACGATCCATATTCATCACATGTGCATGCCTAAGAATACCTAAGATCAGGGCTGCTCACAGCTCAACTCCAGAGGGCACACAGGTTTCTGTTAGTCATGCTCCAAGGTCTCCCATTTCCACAAAAACACTGTGAATGCTGCCCTCTGGAATTGTGCTTGATGTGCTCAAAAGACTGTCGTAGGATACAGCCACTGCATTGCGCAAATTCCATGGGATACAATTTATGATGTTTTCTACAGGAGTGGCACAACCTCACAGGGAATTTAGTTAATTTATCTATTTTATATCTATGTAAGTTTTTCTTGGATTCCTTTTCCTCGTTATTTTATTTAGCCAATCTGATCCATCACTTTAACCATCCTCTCTTCAAAACTTCAACTCCATTACCTTCCCAAGAGACCCTACCATGAATCAATTTATTTAATGATTAGGCCAATCTCCAAGCAATAAAAATAAAGAAAATATAAATAAACAAATAAAAAAATTGTATTTGATGACATTATTTGATAAACAGTACTTTATAGTCTTCACATCCAGCCCCTAACTAAATAGTGTTACTCGAAGTTCCATTTTTAGCTCTAAAGTTGACTCACTCTATGAATCTTCTTTAGGCAAATCCATTTATACTCACAACTTTCATTATCATTTATGTAGTGATGACCCCCAAAACTATTTTCCCAGCTTCCATTTTTCCTACATTTCAGGCATGCAGGTCCAGTTTTCTAGACCTGAATAAACTACCTGGATGTCCAACATATCTGCCCATCATAGCATGTCCAAAATGAGAGTATCTCATTCTTCCAGTCTACTCGAAATCTTTCATTTTCCTGTGTTCTATATTCCTACCCAAAGTTAGAATCAAGAATGTCACCCTCCCTTTCTCTTTACTGTCCACAGCTAATGGGTTACTAAATTCTATTCCTTCTATCCCCCAAATATTTTTGAAACCTGTACTTTCATCTCTACCCACTGCCACCAGAGCCCATTCATTCTATATTACCTGGATTGTTGCAATAATCACCCAACTGACTTCCCTGCATCCAGCTTTGTTCACTTCTAATCCACCTTCCTCACTGTTGCTAGGATCATTCATTCTATGTAAAATCCTTCAATGGCTCCTTAAGGTTTTCAGAATAAAGGCTGAGCAATTATAAACTGGCATATAAAACCTTTCATATTAAAAGCACTTCTCCCATAAGAAATCATGATAAAGTGCTCTACTGCAGGGTTCAGGCTGCAATTGTTCTTTAATTGCCATCTATGGCCAAGATAAAGAGCCTCCAAGTCCCAGCTCTTTCACTGAAAGGGTCCTTGCCCTCCCGAGTGAAGTTCAGAGGAGATGAAATGCTGCCACCGGGTAGCCAGCAGGAGAAAACTATGTCATTCCATGTTCTCGGGTGCCTTCACAATACTGGGGCCAAATATAAGTTCTAGGGACCATCTTCGTCTTTCAAGACTTCTTGGCACTAGAGCTGACCAGTCTAGAAAAGGGTGTTTTCTTACTAGAGTGTTATGCCAAGTTAGTAAAGTGAGCATCTCCATTTGCATGAACATCCCCAGAGACTAAAGAAATGATACTGGTAAAGATGTGTTGCTTGATTATCCATTCACTGTCGCCAGCAACAATGCCACTGGCCTGAAAACACCGGCACATTACAGCAGGGGCGGTGGCAGTGTTTATCTCACAGGTACACAGGAACATTCCAAATGTGGTGTGGTGCAAGGACATCAACAAAAGTCATGCATGGAAATCACAGACCCTTTCAAGCTCAAGAAATGTAAACAGTAGGAAACTGAGGTATGCCTGTGCATGATCAGGACACACTATTCCTTGCTTGTTTCCTAAGCAGGCATGAATTTACCTTCCGAGTTTGGGGTCACATCTTATTTTGATTACACCTGCCTCAGGTAGCAGTATTATTGTATTATCCAGAACACTTAAATGGAAACGTCATTTCCTCAGAAGAGGGTATATGATATTATAGAAAAGGTAATTGTTCATACCAATCCTTACTGTTAATTATGTGCCTACTTTTTGTTAGAGCTTAAAAAAAGATGAAACAAACACTTTACCAGAAATGAGTGTGTCTCCATGGAAAAATTATTGAGCTCATTATAGTTTTCTCTGAGTAATGCAGATCAACTATAATTATATGTGGCACTTCTGAAACAATACAGTGTTGTTCCAACTAACCATTTCCTTTTCAAATATGTCAGATGGATTAGCTATACTAACGTGTTTTACTTCAGCATGCTGATGGAAAACAACATTTTTCACTACTTCCAAACATAATAATTTCATTAAAGTTATTCTTCATTGAAAACAGAATATGTTTTAACATAAAAAGCAGAAATGAAATATGGCCACATATGATTAGATCTATATGTTCATACTTTACCAATATGGTTTAAGCAGATTTGTTTTTGAAAACACAGTACAAGGCTGGGACATATTATTAGCCAAAATCTTTTCATTCAGGGAAAGCATGTATCTTAGTATGATCACTCGGAAACGTGAAGCTGTATTTTATTTTGTATTTTTAAATTCTGTACTGGTTACATTTTTTTTAGTGGAGAGCATTCCCAGTTATCAAAAATATTTAGCATTTTTATTCATCAAAACTGACAACTAGAACAACTTTGCTGCCTCTGAACGCTTTGTAAGTTTTTAAAAGTTTAAGTATCTGAAATGGTTTAGACACGAAAAGGAAGGAATACCAATGGAACAGTCACTTGGCATTGGTTGATCTAGGTAAAGACGAGAACTAGAATATATTCACTTGGCTTTTGTTTAATTATACAGATGATTCATTCAGTGAATTATTTCAGAACTAAAAGTATCTAATAATCTTTTTTCCATTGGTATAGAAATTTTAGTGGCATTTTGTTTGTGTAAACTTTGGTCCTGATAATCTTTAGATAAATCATGAATTGTCTTTCTCTTTCTTTCCTCTTCATATTTTCTGTTGAATTTATGACCCTATTTTGCATTACCCCAAATTACATTATAAATCTGAAAATATGCATGTGCTCACATTGAAAGTTCCATTTCAACTGGCTAAACTGTCCAAAGCAGCTGCAGCTTCGGAGGGTTCACATAAACCTTTGGTCACGGACTCTACTCATGAGCTTTCCATAGATGCAATCGCCAGAAAGTACATGCTACTCAAACACCAGGTAGAAGCCAAAAGATTTGTGACAAGAAACAAATGCAATGTTTAATTGGCATGAAACACTAAGAGAGATCTTATACTTTTAGTTGACATTCATGAAGATCACTCATAAGTAGGCACACAAACTTGTTTTTCATATTAAGTAAATAAGCTACGTAGAAATTTAAATTTACTTGAAAGGATGGTGTCATGGTCTAAACTATGTCCCTCCAAAATTCACGTCTTGAAGCCCTAACCCCCACTGTGACTATATTTGAAGATAGGGCTTATAAGAAGGTAATTAAGGTTAAATAAGGTTGTAAGAGTGGGGTCCTAATCCAATAGGACTGGTGTCTTTATAAGAAGAGAAACACAGACACCAGAGTGTGCTCTCTGTCTCTGTCTCTCTTTCTCTCTCTCCATGCGTGCTCACACAGAAAAGGCCACGTGAGGATACAGTGGGAAACCTGTGAGAGAGGCCTCACCAGAATCCACCCCAGCTAATCCCTTCTTGGACTTCCTGCTTCCAGAACTGTGAGAAAATAAATGTCTGTTGTTTAAGCCACCCAGTCTGTGGAACATAGCTCATATAGTTAGATAGGAAAAGTATTGTTTCGTGATACACACGTGCAAACATTTGTAATATTATATATAAGTAATTTCATATAAGTATTTTATTTTATTTAAGAAATAAATACTTGTGTGTGCTTTTAAATTTATTTGAAAGTCAGTTTATGGCTGGATGATCGAGCAGTTCTCTTTTTAGCTATGTTATCCGATACATTTCCAAGCTACAATTTCCTTTTTCCCCTAGCATCTCAAGATCCTTAAAAAGTACACATGAAGTTAGAGTAAACAGATTTCTCTCTCTCTCTCTCTCTCAATATCTCCCTCCATTTCTCTTTCTCTCCTCTCTCTCTTTCTCACACATACATACACATACTAAATGTGTAATACATACACGCACACAAACACACACAATGAGCCTGTGATTGAGGCAAATCCACTGAGATCCTGTTCAAGGCAGGACTTTACACATAATTTAAATTTGAATGGCAAGCATATCATCTTGCTGATTGTTTATAATAAAAAAATTTTGGTTTTATGGTGCAAGTAAGATATAGATTAATGCATACAGACTAAATATATGAATTTCCAATTGGAAAATATGGTATCCATGAAGGGAAGTGTTGGGTAATTTATATTCTTGCTAGTTACCATAGTCATCTGAGGTATTAATAAAAAAATTACATGATTTGACGAGTTTCAAATAAAACAAAAAAAAATTGTAAAGACAAATTAACTTATCATTTCCTATCATAGTCTATTTTAGTGGGTATATGTTTAAAGAATCGTGCTTGTTGTAGCAATCAAAGATTTTGACACTAATGTCTCCTGGTCTATGAATAGCAGATAATGAGATGAAGAGACTAATTAAAGGAAGACAGTGAGTCTTATAGGTGCAGATTTTCCAGATTACTTGTTCTTTCAAACAGTTAGCAAAATTGACTATGAAATAGAAGCAAAAAAGATAGACTTCAAAATAAAACACTACTCTGTCACACTAAAATGAACAGTACTTCTGGACATGTAAATGTATAATCAAAATTTAACTTCCAAACAATAAAATATTTAAATCAATACTTATATTTTGAATTTTCCAAAATTTTATAGATCAAAATTCTAATGTTCATTTCTATATGTGTAGTTGTACAAAATAGGTAAGAGGACATCATTTGAAGAGCTAAAATCTGTACCCAGGAAAAATGGCCACAATGCATGTGGCTTTGGAGAGAGAGTGTGGGTGTGTGTGTGTGCACATGCGCACACATTGATATAGACATGAGAAAGGAAACAATTAGCAAAAAAAATTCAAAATTATATAAAACATTCACTATTTCACGCTACTGATATCTTGATATAAACATGCTTAATTGTGTTTTTCTTCATGAAATAAAATTCATTTTGTGCCATTGAGGAAAAAAAGATAGAAAAAAAAAGAAAAAAGAAAAGAATAATAAAGAAAATGTTTTTAATTACAACTTTTTTTCACTACAAATTACCCTCAGTTCCTAGGCAGCACTTGGCACATAAAAGCTGTCTAGTAAATATTATTTAAGGGACAAAATTGTTACTCATATGATATATTTTCCCATAGCCTCATATAGCAAATTCAAACCAAACATAAATATTACATTTTTATATAATTTTTAAATATTTAAAAATGTAAACATAAATAAACAGCCTTTACTGAATTAGCTAAACAGAAGTGTTTTTTGCACACTTCTTAGTCCTCACCTCTTCCTTTGTTTTTTTAGATATCACTCGGAGCCAATCTCCAATCATGCTCAGGACAGCAGCAAAGTAAGCCAGCCCTACTAGGATCCAAAACCACACGACAGGCTTATAGAAGTCCAAGTACTCAATATCTGATCCCCCTGTGAAAGAAAAACAAAGCAGAACAAAATAACTTCGTATTCCTAAGAGTAAACAATCTAGATATCTGCTAAAATTATCAACTGAACCTGTGCCTTGCAAAACATAGAAATCTAATATTGTCAACTGACCCATGTTATTTTCTTCACACTGAATTTCTCATTTTCACTCATGTAATTCTTATCTATTTTTCAAGAGCAAGTTAAATAAGTTCTTAATGAGACCTTTCATTACTTCTCCAGGTTTTTTCTTGCTCCATGTTTCTTTTTCATTTATTATAATCTGTCTCAATTAGTCTAGCACCTAATTGTTCCATGTGTACTAAGTTTATCTTTCCACCTCTATTGTAATAAGTAGAAGGTAGGATTGATCACACTCTTTGGTATGCAGTAACTTAGTATATTTACCTTATTGCCAATAACTACATGCTACCCAATGGATTTAATGCCAAACTGAACAGAAAATGTACAACTCTAGTGATGGTTCTTATTTTAAAACCATCAATACAATGGATTGATAACAAATGCCAGAGATGATACATCGATGGGTCCAACGTGAATAAATAGTAATTTGCAGGTAATACTGCCATTCATTATTTTCTGACTTTTCAAGGAAATTTCCATGTTTGTCATAAGCTTAAATCCCTAGCTCTCAGGGGGAAAAAATCGCAAATTTTTCTTTAATCTTTTTCTTTAATCTGTGAGGTACTTCTCTGTCCATTTAATACAATAACTGCTCCTATGAGAATCTGGATTCATGTTAACACATCCCTTATTCAGCACATATTAATGGGGGCACTTATTAAGTCCCAAACACTGAAACTACTAGTTTTTTTTCACAAATAAGGAATCAAGTCTTTGTCTTGAGAAATTCATAATTTAGCCCAAGAAAGCCTCATGTAGACAACTGACCACAATGGGGGACACCAAGTGATAGCAAAAGAGAATATAAATGTGATGTGAGAGGACACAGAAGAAATAATTTTTACCTCTGTAAGGGGGAAGGGGGAAACAGAGAAGGTGAGTCTTAAGTAATAAAGATCATAACGTGGACTAGTCCAGTGTGAAATACACTGTGCTGCATACTCAAAGAGCTTTCAGTAGCGGATAAAGCTCCACATCGATGGGAGCCAGGGAACAGAAGACAGGAGAAAGGAATCTAGAAAAATTTGGTTGCATCAGGTTGTTAAGACTGGATCCTAACTCAATGTCAAGTAGGTAAAAGTTTATAGGAAGATAAGTCCTATGTTTATGTTTGACTATATGCACAGTCAGATCTAGTGGCAGAGAAGGAAGGATTGACAGGCAAGGCCCATGAGAAACTTTTGTTCTAAACTTAGCTAAGAAATTATGGGGTCTGAGTTAGGGCAGGCGTAGAAAGAAGAGCCATTTTAGAGGCAGAATCATGAGGGATTGATGACCACCGATTAGTTGGTGTGATAAGTGAAAGGATGAACTCTGATGCCCAAAGACTCTCACTAGGCAGATGGTGCAGTAACTGAATATGGGAAGGAATAGGAAGGGAGGAAGGAAGGAAGGGAGGGAGGGAGGGAAGGAGGGAGGAAAGAAGGAAGGAAGGAAGGAAGGAAGGAAGGAAGGAAGGAAGGAAGGAAGGAAGGAAGGAAGGAAGGAAGGAAGGAAGGAAGGAAGGAAGGAAGGAAGGAAGGAAAGAAGGAAGGGAGGGAGGGAGGGAGGAAGGAAGGAAGGAAGGGAGGGAGGGAGGGAGGGAGGGAGGGAGGGAGGGAGGGAGGGAGGAGAGAAGTGCAAACTGAGACATGAACTCTTCGAAGTGCTTGTGGTACAAACAGATGAAGGTACTCAGCAGGATCCTTAAATACAGATCTAACACTTAGGGCAGAGTAGGAGATAAGAATTTTAGGATAAACAGCACAGAGACTGGGAGTGCTTAAACAGGAGTCATAGATTTACTCAATCCACGAAAATTCAACCCAGACATTCAGAAGAACAGCTATGAAATAGCGAGTATACATTAAAAATCAAGTATAATTTTCTCTAAGTCCATCCATGTTGTTGCGAATGGTAGTATTTTGTTCTTTTTTATAGCAGAGTAGAATTCCACTGTGTAGATGTACCACAGTTTCCTTAACCACTAGTCAGATGATGGACATTTGGGCTGGTTCCAGCTCTTGGATATTGTATATAGAGCTGCAATAAACAATGAAGTACAGGTATCCCTTTGGCATGATGATTTCCATTCTTCTGGGTATATTCCCAGCAGTGGGATAGCTGGGTCATATGGTAGATCTATCCGTAATTGTTTGAGGAAGCTCCATATCATTTTCCATAAAGGCTGCACCATTTTGCAGTCCCACCAACAATGTATGAGAGTTCCTTTTTCTCCGCAACCTTGCCAGCATTTATCATTCTCAGTCTTTTGGATGTTAGCCATCCTAACTGGAGTGAGATGGACTTAGAGAAAATTATATTAAGTGAAACAAGTTAGGCACAGAAAGAGAAATACCACATGTTCTCATTTATTTGTGGGTACTAAAAATTAATAAATAAGTAAACACACAAACAAATAAAGGGTCGGGGAAAGAAGACAGAATAACTACAAAAATTCCTTGAACTATTTAAGCCAAGTGCACAGATATGATGTGGGGGGTGGGGGGGTGGAGAGAGGAACAGGTAAAGGGGCATGAAAATCAAGTACATTGTATTTTGAGAAGTAAAATTAAATTAAATTTAAAAATAAAATAAAAAATAAAAAATAAATAAAATTAGCAATAAAAAAATCAAATATAAAATATTGAATTACTCTAGATAAATTAGACTTTTAATTGCCCACAATGACATTTTCAAATAGTAAAGGATCAAAATAAAAAGAGAATATTTTCTATCAGGTAAATAATGTGAATAGACACAAGTTCATCTCTTTTGGGGGGACAAATAATTTTAAGAATATAGTTTACAAAGTGAATAAATAGCACTTTCAAAATATTGTAAAAACTTTACTTTGTGCAACATTGAAAAAATTATTTCTCGGAAGGATTATGGAAACTAAATGCATCTCGTTATGGTTAAGATTTGGCCCATGGGAGATGCATCTCTACAAATTCACGGAACTGACTTAAGAAATGTGTGCGGAAACCTGTTATATGATAGGCTCACCAGCAAATTCCATTTTTTCAAATCTTTCCATTTCAGTGAAACCAAAATGACATTTTTTCCATGTACTTTCTCTTTCAAAACCAGAAAATTTTCATCCAAATAGTTGTGACTCACTTAACACATAAGTTCACCAAGATGTTGACTTTTTTGAAGAGTTAGTTCATGCTCAAGTTGACTTTTTATAAGTCTTCTTTCTTATAAACAGGATGTAACAGTTTGAAAAGAGTAAATTAGCTTAATCACTAAAAGGCCTATATTTGGGTAAAATGATCTACCCACAAGTTTTAGTGGACACTAAGCCCAGGGAAAAAAAGTGTTTTTCCTTTCTTAATTGCCACTCTTAAGATGAAATACTGGCAGTCAGATGAACTAGGAAAAACATATATGTATAAGAAATATTAACTCACAAATCCTATTCACTTTCTGATATCTAAGATTTATGAATTAATTTTCACATTAATCAATTCACTTGATGCAAGAATCTTATCCAAACTGACATATCTGTAATATTAGGATAACTTGCTAAAATCTTGCAGGTTTTATTTTTAAATTAGGATTTTTTAAAATTCAAGCATTAATTTGAGTCTATCTATGTTCAGAAAACCTGTACACATGTCTCTTGTTTATTAAGAACCTAGGGTAATTTCTCTGTCCTGGACTGACTTCCTATACACTCCCTACCTCCACCTCCACCACTCCACTTTCTCCCCTTTCCACAGACTCCTGGGACATGGCCTGCAGGATGCTACAGCTCTCTCTCCTCTCTTGGGTTCCCGACTGACCTGGCAGTAATAGTGACTCCACTGATGGTTTTCTTTGTTGCCACTGGAAATATGCACACAAGTCCTTTCCATTTTAAGGGCTTTTTGGCTCATCATTATAGGAGAACATACAAATGACAATAAAAATAGCAAAGAAGGGTGGAGGTACAAAGGTTTGGGGAGTCTTATGAACTTTTCCAAGTAAAATAGGTCTAATCTTCCTGACTGTTTTCTTCGATATATGACAGCCTCGTTTCAGCTGGTGCCATCTCTCTCCGGATCTCTTCTTCCTGATGCTTGCATAAGGAAGACAGCCAGAGCCCAGTCCAATCTCGCATATTAAACTACTAAAAATACAGCTTAGAAAAGCTTTAGGCTTCCCTATACAAAAATATAGCTTGAAGTTGGCATTACTGCTAGGAACCCACTCTCTCCGCAAAGAAGGTTTCCTAAACATTCGCTGGGAAAAATCCTTCTACCTAGCATTGAGAAAGCCCTTTCCTACCTGGTCCTAAAGAGTGATTGGGGGGCAAGCGGCCCACAAAGCCATGGAAGACACCTCTTAGATACTTTTAAAATCTGCTAGCCCTACATAACCCAGTCAATATGCTCATTTCACCTGATTTATAGACCATTCGACATCTGGAAGAGAGGAGTGAAAACTGAGATTTACCGATTACCTACGTAAATAAAACCATTCCATCCTACAGCCCTGTGGCAGGTGTTGAGGGAGGTGCATTCCTACCCTCCACATTTCTGCTGATTAGGGCGGGGCTTCTAGAAAGACCACTCAGCCATCAGCCATCGATGTAAGCCACATAGCAGCTGCCCTCGTCAGCATAAAGCTGGTGACTCAACTGCTGTCACTCTTGCAGTCTGTTCAGAATGCAGCAGTGAAAGACTGATTTGAGCTGGCTCCCTGAGATCCTAAGGGTAAGCATCCCCACTTTAAAATAGAGACATTATAGACTCAGCAGGGAAAATAACGTGTCAGGACACACAGGAAAGGGGGAGTGGAGCTAGAATTTAAATCCAGGACTGCCTGGCTCCAAAACACAGGTTCTTTTTGTTGAACCTGGTTGTCCAAGTCACCTACGATCTCAGCTACCATTCTTATCATTTATCCACCAACCTATTTTTCCCACACTGCATTCACCAAGATTGGAACACTAAGTCAGATAAAGTGTGCCTCTTTCCTCAAGTTCTCACCTAGAAACCACATGGGTCTGACAACAGCGCTGTTTTACCAGAAGCCTCCTTACCTTGCTCTGTCCTCATTCCAACAGTGTCCCACAGTTGGACCTCTCCTGTCTGAAGAACCTGAGCAGACAACACCCGCCCCCACCTTAAATTTAATTTTCTTATTCTGTGAATTTTTTTCCTGAATCACAAAATATTTATCAAGAAAAGAAAAAAGATTTATTCTGGTTTTAAAGCATAATCTAGCTATTCTAGACTAAGTTTACCAATTCCATGCACCTCCTCTGGTTTTCTAAAATAGCACATATATAGAATACAGACATAGACCTATGAATTCATTCTAAAGAAAATGGGGGTCATTTCTTTACACTGGTCTATAAGTATTTTAGTTTAGACATCAAATATTGATTTCAATTTTTTTTTTGGTTTGACTTTATTCTTATTAATTAATATGAAGGGGGGACCTTATTTTTTGTCTTAGCATAGTTTTCTTTTGTTATAGTAATTTAACTAAATAAGGCATTTCTGATTGCTTCAAAATTGAGAGGCTCTTTCAGTGATGTTGTAAATTCTGCTTTTTACAAATGGAAATATGACTTCAGTATTAAACAATAGCTCACCTACTAAAACAAACTTCTCCTGTGCCACTGAGTCAGAAAAGCATAATGCTAAAAAAGGTAACTAAACCTCTGTAGCATTTGAACCTATGTTTTGGGATTTTAAATTTCAGCATTCAACAAGTTTTTCATTTCCTTCTAGGTACTTGGTCTAACATTAGGAAAACTTTCACAGTTAGAAGAGCAGTCTCATGACCATAAAGAAAGATCGCCACACTGTCTCATCACTCATCTTTTACAGAGATGGAACGGTGTATAGGATGCACACAACTGTTATCCCTAGAAGTCACCTTTAAATCTCAATATAGAGCAATTTGGAGTTTTTCACTACACTTTGTACAAATTTACTGCCTGACTCACAAAGCCAGAATTCTCAATCACTGAATGCTTTCCTCCTCATCTTTCCCCACGTTTGTACAATGTGTCTATATATCCATATGAACCCTAGAAGTTACAGAACTTCTTGGTTTGTACACAATTCCTAAGATTTCTGAACCATTTGAATCAAATCTCATTTAATTAATCACACAGATGGCTATGAGTTCTCCTGTTAATTGTCTGAGAGTCACTGGCTGAATCAAGGGTAACCAGACCCTTTGTGGAATTTTTCTGTATTATGAAACAGAACAACTACCGGGAGGGGAGAAGCTTCCCCATATAATTTAATTGTTGCTCCTGGATTTCATATATCCTGTCCCAATGGAACAGGAACTAGAGCAGTTATTATCACTAAGTGCAAAGCACAGTATCTAATACACAGTATGTGTTCACCAATCATCTAAATGAATGAATGAATGACTGATGGACGTAATACAACTCCCTGGCAGTGACACAAATCCCCGCTCTCCAATCAAAGCAATTTTTCATAACCATTGTTGTGGTGTTGGTGGTGGCAGTGACTGTTCTTCAACAGAGCTCAGTCCTTATCTTGAATTTCTGGCAAACTTTTACTCAGGGATAAGGCTTAATAACAGCAATTGTAGTAACTGGCCTCTGACACAGTTACAAAAGTTTTAGGCAACATCAGGTACGTTTTTCTAGAGGGTCTCTACCAGAACAAACTGTTTTAAACAAAAAACTTGCCATGGTTTTTAAACAAAGAATAATACGCTTTCATGATAAAAGTCTCTTCAGTTAAGCCGGCTCAGAGCACACCACTGAATGGGTCATGTTTTTGGTTATACAGAAAAGCAATCGTTTGGTTACGAAAAACTACATTTCCAATGATGACTTTTAAGACATAATTCCAAGAAAACATAATTCTTCATATGAGACATACAAATACATTTTGTTAAAGCCAAAAGCGTGATGATAAATGATGACAGAACTGTAGAACGTTATAAAAATGCAGTAAAGGTAAGTGTACCAGAAGAAGAGAATTTATCTGGGAAAGTTCCAAATTGTACACGTATTTCCTATAGAGGGAACACAAGGTTCTGAGAGCATGAAGCCTGATTAACCAAGTAAGCATGTAATAACTACATGTGCAATAAAATAATTATTATTGAACAAAATATACTAAATTTCACTGATCAAAATTCAAAGAACATATATTTAGATGACTAAATAAATTCATGCTCAGATGGAATACGTGTTTTCATAAAATCAACCATGAAGATTTCTTAGAGCAAATGAATTTTGGGCTAAAATTTTTGGTTTTTATTAGAAAACTAGGCAATATGAGGACGCTGCTTTGTGAAACTATAAATTTCCATCTGGCTTTCACTCATTCATATTACCTCTCATGAACTAAGCTGATTTCTGAAAAGAAGTGTTTTTACGGATTTCATTGTACACCTTCTAAACAAGCTGTGAAAATGCACTTCCTGGTTTGGAGGACCCCTTTTAACTCTAACAGTATCTATTACAGGAGCCCCCAGCTTTCAAAAAGAATTAAATTGTATTAAATTAGGTAATTATTTGGCTTTACCCCAATTTTGAAGAATCACCAACTAATGTTTTTGTGGGCTTTTTTATTTAGCACAGACCTAGAAACAAGTTGTAAAAGCAAGCCTGAATAAATAAATAAAAAGCTTTTCACACGTTTCCGTACAACTAATATCGCTTCTTAGATTTTAATGAAAAAAGGCTGATTTACCTCTCAATCTATGAGGCAAACAAAGATGAATTAACAACTTATCACCCAAGACTTCTGGTCAAATGAAAAATAAAATGACAAAAGTTAAGAAACAGAAGACAGGAAATCAAAATTAATTCTCAAATACAATTTTGCCATTAACTTTAACTTATCTCTAGAAATTTGACTATAAATTATTATAGGTGATGTTAAAATCAAGTAAATGACACTTTGTTAAATAATTTCCTTTCTCTCTTTTCACATTTTAGAGAGAATTACTGTACACTCACTACTCTTAGCAATAGGGGGTCTGCTTATTCACATGTCAAATAAAAGTGTCGAACTAACCAGGTGGCCTCCCAGGTCCTTTTTGCCCCAGAACATTAAGGACTAGTGAAAGGACAAAAAGGCCCATCGGGAAGGATCAGTTATCAATCACTGAAGCAACCTACCAGCCACTAAAACATCTCTTACATAAAATATAAATATAAAATTAAAATTTGCTGGGAGATCGTTTCCTGCAGAAAAAGTACTAAATGCTCAGTTCCTATATTCAGTCACTTATACAGAGACACCTGACCATTGCCTGTTTGTAGCAGTGGTCTCTAAATACTTTTGATTCAGTATCACCAACAGTGAAAAAGTATTCCACATACAAATCTAAATATATACTTATTTATGAATTAGAAATGTATTATGCTGCAATGTATTGTATCATGAACATTATGACATATAAAAAAATAAGACATGAGATTTAAAAATACATGGAAACAGGAGTTGTCATATTTTCCTTCCATGGTAGGTAGTCCACCCGCACAGACTTTCCTGCTCATTCCTTCCCTGGGGACGAGCACTATTTCAGAGATCTGGTCTAAACCACTTATTCCTGAGATGCTCCTAATAATTACACCAACGTTAATAAATACAGGCAGATTACAACCTCTATCCTAAACGTTTATAAATCACGTTCCAGAATTTACTTCTTTTCCTTTAACAACACCACAGTTTGAAGAATCTGTTCTTTAAGTTGTCTTCAGGTTCAGTATAACAATGTTCAGAGCGGGTTTTGCAGGCTTTGGGAAGGACATCTGATAGGGAGTGCGCACCACGGGAGGCACATCTTTGTTTTATTTTGAGATTTACAGACCAATAGGAAGATGAGAAGGTTCACATTAGAGCAATGTCTCTTGCTTTTCCCTGGCAAAAAAAATACTAAAATTAAGTCAGAACACTGTCTACAGTGACATCTAATAGCAAGAGGAAAGGTTCTAAAAAGTAAATAACTGATATATCCCAAATGGGGAACCTGCCTTAGCTCAATAGCTAATTTTATAGTTCTTATGTACCAGAAGCAATGGCTAATTTTGCATACTCTAATGAACCATATAAGACAATTCTTTTCCAAGATCCTTTTCTTCTAAAACAAAAACAAAAACAAAAGCTCACAATTTGTTTTTCCAAAGACTCTTGTAAAGGGCACACATTTCCTGCCTCGTCTTTACCAAATCTGCTCCCTCATCCACATTCTCATTCCAAAAACACTCCATGAGCATGATGACCTGGCATGTAAAGTCTATGGCACTAGTAACAGGGCTCTGCAGTTACACAGAGACCAAAATAGCTGCAATACATAAACTAAGGAGATGGAGATGTCAACCAAACTAGTGTCAGTCTGCCTCCTCTCTAACTTATCTTACCTTGCATTTGTCACTTTAATCCCTATGCTAATTGCTGTCAAGGTATATTTCTACCATTTTTTCTTATTTCCACTGTAAAGTAAAACAGCAGATTTTAAAAGGGGTGAATATAATAAAATCCTACTAACAATGCAGTTGTTTATTAGATTATACTTAATGACACATAAATACCATTTTGTCACCCTATTTTTCTAGGACACTGTGCCATGACCCTCATCTCAGGGCCCCACTGATATGCCCAAGATGTTTTCATTGAGCTTCTTGGGCAGCTGAGCTCTTTGAGCAGCTGAAAGTATCCACTAATAGACCCACATGATCCAACCAGTCTGAGTGTTGCTCTCCTAAGGTAAGTTTAAAAAATTTTTTTGATCTTCTACAAAACCATGAAGTAAAAATACCTGTTCTTTTTTTTTTTTTTTTTTCCCTAAGGCAGTTTATACAGTGGTCACAAATACAATATTATTTTAGGATTCCACCCACATTTTTTTTATTTATAATTTTTGTTTCTTTGGAGAGTCTCACAGCATGGGTGCCACACACTGGATTGACACAGTCTGTCAGTTGTTTAAAACAACACATGCGATATGAGGCTGTTGGCCTGAAAATATAAGACTCATCACATGATGCCTAGATATTCCACAGTTGCTATAAGACCTTGTTAGTTATGTTTATAAAGTGACAACAGCCTAAGTTTAATGCACCCCAAGTACACTTTTTGTTATGACCGCATCTCACTTTCTCCTATATTAACACATTTTTCACTTCTACTTAAACCAATTACAAACCTTCAATAAGAGGAAGAAAAATGAGTGTTTTAGGATAGAAGCTTGTCTTCTTATATGGAGTTACAGAAGTCTGAAATTCTTCTCTCCACATTTTGCTAATTATAAATCTCTAGCAGAGTAATAAGCTCTCCTTTCCCGGGCCTCCATCCAGTACAAAGATGTGTACACACTATTTTTGACCAAAAGCAAGGCTTTGCTCAGGAAAACATCCTCATCTTCAAGGATATTATACATTTCCCACAAAAGAGGGCTTTGCCAAGTTAAATTCTAATTAATAAATCAGTAGAAACAGATGAACTATCGTCCCTCTCTGAGATTTTATAGAACTGCAGAAAGTATTTTCTTTTCTGAAAATATTCAAGTAAGCAGTTTGGGTCAAGAAAGAATAGTAAGCAGCCAGAAAGTATAAAAATTTCTCAGAACTACATTAGGCTGATGTGTTTATTCTGGAATATTAAATAACACATCCCTATTATAATGTTTATCATGTTTTTCTAATACATCAAACTGGGTTTTTTTTTTTTTTAATGAATGGGTTAGATTTGGGGAAGCTGGCCAAAATGATCATGACAGAGCTTTAACACACTTACTTTTCCCACCATTATTGTATTTTATTTAAAATTAGAGTTACAACTATTATAATATTGCGAAAGAGAGAGTTGAACTGATAGGAATGTAAAACCTAACAGATAAACTATACAGCAAATGGAAGTTGAAATAACATGTATGGAAGAGGAAAAAATCAATAAACGTGACTAGAAAAATGTAGACACATTAGGTCTACATGAGCTAGTTTAGGTAAGGTTGAAAATACCATCCCTTGGTTAGAGTGTGGTGTTGATAACACCAAGGTCCGGGATTTGATCCCTGTTACTGGCCAACCCCCCCCCCCACACACAAAAAGCTATACTAAGAACTGAAAAATAAATGAGTAGATATCTTAGAGACAAGTTTTTAAGTAGCCAAGAACATCATCTGAAGTTTGCAGATGTTTTTAAAACTAAGGAAGGAAAGGGCCTAAGTAGAAAGAGCAAAGATAAGCTAAATTTGAATTCTTGTACATTAAAAAATAAAATAAAATAAATAAGAGGCAGATATTGGGTTTCTGAAATTAGGGCAGAAATGTAAAGATTTTAACAAACAGCAATTTACATTTTTTACACAGAATGAAAAATAAATGTTCAACTCCACCCTTCTTCTGTTTACCTCCAGTGTCACAGAGTTACTTCTTTTCTTTGCCACTGTCTGGGTTGAATTATGTCCTCCAAAAAAGCACGTGGAAGACCTACCCCCCAGCATCTCAGAAGAGGACCTTATTTGGAAACAAGGTCCATTGAGATGTAATTAGTTAAGATAAGCTCACACTGGAGTAGGTTGGGCCCTTAATCCAATATGACTGGTGTCCTCATAGGAAGGAGGGAATTTGGACTCAGACACAGAGGTGACACATGGAGAATGCCATGTGACCATGTAGACAGAGATGGAAGGGCTACGTCTACGAGCCAGCGATGACCAAGGACTAGTAGCCTCCACCTGAAACTAGGAAGAGGCAAAGAGGATTCTGACCAGAGTCTCAGAGGGATCATGGCCCTGCTGACACCTTGATTTTCAGCTTCTGTGAGAAAATGAATTGCTTTTATTTAAAGCCACCCAGTTCGTGGTCTTTGTCATGGCAGCCATAGGAAACTAGTACTACAGCTAGGATGTTTTGGTACAAATTCCGTTGAAAAATCTAACTAAAGGACATGGGTTAGGAGAGTGACGTTGGTGCCACAAAAACCTTACCTGCAACGTAGTCACCAAATCCAATGGTTGTTAGAGTGATAACCACAAAATAAATGGCATCCAGGGCACTCCAGCCTTCTATGTGCTTAAATATGATTGCAGGCAGAGCAACGAAGAGCACACAGCCGAACAGTGTAAATATGATTGTTGAGATGATGCGGATCTTGGTCTGACTGACATTCCACTTCTAAAGACGAGAGAGAGAGAGAGAGAGAAAAAAAATATATATATATGTATAGAGAGAGAGAGAGAGAGAAAGAGCGAGATTATTGGCATGTCCACAAAGCTAAACCTAATCTATACACTCCCTTTGGCAAATTAGAAAGTGAGCATGTTATTTTAGTCCCTTTTAAACTTAGTTTTCAATTGTCTTAAGAAAGTTGGGTATAACATAAATGATGCAAACCAATCAAGGCTCATAATGATGCTACTTTACCTTTATATAGCTTTACAACAGGTAAAATGCTTTCAAAAGTAAATTACACTTGCTCTGAGAATAATATTTCAGGTTTACATCATCTGTTTACCTGAACTTTAGAAATATTTCTGTTCTATAAGTATACAAGCAAACATAATCTAGAAATATATGAAAATACAGAAAACTGAAACAACAATTAAATATTTAAAATTGATAATTGGTAAACATTAATTATGAAATTAGTTCATGTTTCATAATTATGAATGCTTTTTCCTATCATTCCCATCACGTTTTCCTATCTTTAATTCAACTGATTAAAGTATAATACTAAAAGACTTTATAGTCCACAGTTTGATTTCCACATGTACCAGGTGAACTGTTTTTTTGTTCTATGACCTTAAACTTTACAACCAATAAAGCTACATAACTGTAAGGATAAGTTTTCTACACCCCTAAGCCACAGCTGTGATCAGAATAACCATTTTTTTTTTACCTCCTTCTCCAAAAAGAAATCTCCATAGCATAATGCATTAAATGAAGTTTGTATATACAGCAGTTTATCTCCAGTTCTCTGTTTGAGGTTAGTTACCATATATTTTTAATCTCTGAATATATCTGTCCTATCTACCTACTGTAAAAACTATAGGGCACATCCTATACCATATGAAAATCACTGAATATTAGAGCTTAAGAGTTTTTTTAGAAATAAAGATCTATTAGGAGAACACAGGATACCTCTAGTCCACCATCCTCGTCTCATATGTAAAAGTTAAGTGGGTTCACGCTTGTTAAGTTTTTAGAATAGTGCTAGGCACCAAATACTGAATCATCACCAATGGAATGTCATCACCATGAGAGCGTGGACCTATTCTTATGCATTGATGTACATGCAACATGAAAAACATAACCCTGCATCCAGTAAGCACTTGAAAATTTGGTGAATGAATAAGTGAACAATTCAGCATTACCAAGTTCATGCCACTAATCTGTCTTCTTGGTCAGTATAAATACAGGATATTTTAATATCAACATAAGAAAAGTATAATACCAAAAATAGGGTAAAATTTTTATTTTGAAATAAACATGTCTTATTTCAATCTAATAGTAAAAATGCTTGAGAGCTAACTTTGGTCTTAAATCTGTAACATGACTGATGCTAAAACTGGAACTGTAACTTAAATTGAGAAAATAATACTCAATAGTTTTTTTCATCAACTGAGTTGAGTGTAAATATCTCATTGAACTTTTTGTGAAAAGATAAAATATTACTGAAAACTAAATGAATTTATTTGAAATAGTGGTGCTAGTGGTAACACATCATTTATAATCCCACTCTCTAGCACAACCATATTTTTCCATAATTTTCTTCAAGAAGACAACGTTATAATAATAGGACTATTATTTTTCACTTAAAATTATAATGAAAACATTTTCATTTTATTTATTTTTTTGTATTTAATATAATACACCGTGAACATCTTCTTGCATACTATCTTTGGTTTACTAAATTACATTCCTGAGATACATTTCTATCAAAGACTTTACTGAATTAATTTATATGATCACCTTTATTGTGTTTGCTATTTATTATAACATCCTTCCCAAAGGTACTATATAAGTTTTCAGTGCCACCAGCAATAAATAAGAGTACCAAAGCAATTTTTTAAATAACAAAATATTGTCAGTCATTTACTACCTATGTTAAGATTTAACTTATATCACTGCCAACCCTCAGAGTAATATCCACAGTATCATTATTCACATTATACAAATAAGAAAATGGAGGTTTGAGAGAAAAATAACTAAAGAGAATATAGCTCTTAAATGGCACATCTGGAATTCTGAGCCTAGGACTGCTGAATTTCTACTTTTTTTCTTTACATATATTTTAGGTTTTCTCATGCATTAATTTATTCATTCATATAAGTATAAAAATAATTAAATTACAGTAATTTGCATGCCAATCGAGATGCATATAAATTGTTACGGAAACCCCAACAACTAAATGTCCAACTGTATCTGAGGTGATAGAAAAGGTATAATATTTTAAAAATTAAACAATAAATATATGCAGTTAAAAGTCTACCATACTCACAATAAATGTATCTTCTACTTTGGCAATGCCTTTTCCAAATATAGTCCCTAGTTGATCTCCAACTCCAGCCAACAGAAAACCAAAGAGGGGAATTCCCAGTAAGGCATAAATGATACAGAATATCTTTCCACCTTCTGTGCGTGGTGAGATGTTGCCAAACCCTAAAAAAAAAAAATGTTGTTTATAAATGAGTAATAGTTCAAAAATTTGACCTCATGAATGATTCAGAATTTCTCAGATATTACAAGATACCAACCATTGATTTCCACTAGTTAAGAATGCCTTTATAACATAAACCTTTTAATATACTTTAACATAAAATACTCTTATACACAAACATTCAGTAGTATACAAAGTATACCTAATGCTCCAATTAAACTTTGATAAGATGATGAAAACTGAGGCGGTAACACCTGCAATAAAGCCAATATTTTTATGAAATTTACTTCTCTCTATTTCTGGTAATCCTGTTTACTATAAAGCTTTCATGGTCATTTAGAATACACTGAAAAGAGTGTATTGCCTTAATTTAAGAGTATTCAAATATGCTTAAATTATGTGACGATTGAAGTTTAGTACTGTAGCAACTTTTAAATCTTTTTATTCAAATATACACCAAAGAAAGCACTAACTAAAACTTTAAATTATTGAACTTTAAAAAATTTCCAAAGATTTTGAAGGCTTTCCAGTTTTCTGCAAGAATATCTACTTGTTATGACTCGAGCAGTTCAACTTCATTTATTTTTGTAATAACAGCAGCGCTGTCTACACACTTGTCCGGGGTAGAGAATGCATGCCTTCTAGAAGTACATAGAGCGCCTCTTTTTATCTAAAATCCTCTCACTGTGTTTTACATTAAATTAATCTGGAACTTTACCTTTAATTTTCTCTTACTCAAAAATATACACAGTTATTTTGGGACTTCTTTTTTCTGTTCCTTTCTAGATTTATGACTATTTTTGTTAGAAATCATGGTCTGCATGATTTTTACTTTTTGGATTCTATTGAGATTTTCTTTGTGGGTTTATTATGGCAAATTTATGTATTTGTTTCACTGAAAAGAACACAGATATTTTATTTGTTAAATACAAAAAGGCAAATATACGTGGGGTGAAGAGTGGGCTAATATGGGTCATTTTATCCCATACATTTTTCTCCCCATAGTATTTCTATCTTTCTCTCCCTCCTACTCAAACAATTAGTTTGGTGTTCATTGCTGGTCAACTCATCTTCTGAGGGTTTTGTTGCTGTTGTTGTTTTCATGTACTTAATTTTCAAGAACTTTGACTTTTTTCCACAAACCTGTTCTTATGCCATGAAAATGATAATTATATTCATTCCTTTGTTTTTCAATGTCGTATAATGTATTCCCTCAATTCCTTGAGAAAAGCCCTACACTTTCCTTATTTTGGTGAATTCTTAAAACTTCCTGGCCGTATTTTCATACTTGCAATCACAATACAATACCAGGTTGGTTAGTGTTTGCAGCTGAAATGTATTTTCCAGCCTCAGTGAGAATCGCGGGTGACATGGTTGTGTCTGGAGAATTGTGGTTCAAGGAGCTCTGGCTGCAGTACCTGTCAGTCAGGCAGAGAAGACTGGCATCTGATAGGACTTTCACGCAGGTGTGCACTTCACATGACTTCCAAGAGCAGTTCTTCATGGCAGCCACCAGTTCACACACACCTTCATGCTTCTCAGGCCTGCTGCCCGCTCCAGGAATATCTGTCACATCAGTCTGTCTGAAAAGCTTGTGCTCACAGCTTTACCCTGGAGGCAAAGACTGGAGACAGCTACTGCAGACAGCGGTTCCACAGAACTTTAACTAATTTACAGGCTCACTGCCCAGGGACCCACTTCTGCTTCTAATTTGGGTGACTTGATGAAGTTCCCTTAAAAATTTTTCCTTTGGAAATCCTTTGTTTTGCTTCTATGGGGGATGCAGGCTCCTCAACTCAAAAAAGATTTGATTGCCACACTGAATCTATGTGTTTCATGTCATCTCCCAAATTCATTCCTGTTGTGTGTCCCTCAAAGTCCACTCCCTGCCTTAAAGCACACTACGGAATGTTCTTTAAGGTTACTTGAATGTTTCTGTCACCTCCATGCTACTTTCTGGTGATGTGAGGAAAATGCATGTTCATATCAGACAGGGAACTAAATCTGGGAACTTACCAATATCTTTTAAGATGCTAAATATTGGTTATATAATTAAAAAGCCCATAGATTTATAGTAAGATATGCAAGCATCATGGTTTTTAAAAACATTTAACTTTAAAGTCTAAAATTAACTGATGTTGGATGAAAACCTAGTAAGAGTTTAGCAATATATTATAGCCATTCCTGGATCTATCACTCATTAGTTATGTGACCTTGAGCAAAGGTCACCATGAGCACATTCATCTGTTAAAAAGGCATATTGTTATTACGTACTCCATCAAGTTGCAAGAACTAAGTAAAGTATTACAGAATGGTGCTAAGGAAAATCTGTTATACTGTATGTCCTCAATATATGTTAGACACCATAATAATTATAATTATCATTAGTAATAGTATCGGTAGAAGTAAAGATTGGAGCATCAATGTACTTAGCCCAATTCATTATGCAAACTATTAATAGCCAGCTTCATGGGGTCACAATCACACAATGTTCTCCGCTATGCTCTGAAATGTTCTGCCCAATCGTGGGTGCCATTCTTTATAAGGGACATTGGTGAAATAGTATGCAGAGAGGAAGGCAACTTTGGATGGAACAGTTGGAAGGATTGGGGGTATTTATGCTGAAGAAAAAAATACTAAAATTAGAATAAGGCAGACTAGTCGATTTCAACTACTTGAATGATTAAAACACATAAAACCTACTCTGATGCTTCAAGGCAAAGAACAAAAGAAATGGTGCAAGCTGCAGAAAGTGAACTCGTGCTAAGTAAGGTAACTGCAGCCAAGACTAAATGTCTGTAAGAGAAAGGCAGAGGCCATAATCACTTGCAGCGTGTAACATTTCAGAACAATGGTCTTCTAGGTATCCTTATAACAAAGTTGCTATGATTCAGTAGGTAAATGGACATGCTATAATAAGGACAGAGTTCTCTAATATCTGTCTTCTAGTGGTTTATAATTACTCATTCATGCATTCGAAAATTTTTATGGAGCATCTACTGTTTACCAGGCACTATGCTAGGCAGTAGAGATGAAAGTGTGAAATAGCAGACCTGATCTCTCAGAGCTTATAATCCAGTGAGGAACAAAGGTGGAGACTGATACACATACATGTGTGGTAAAGTGTGTGCTACAGAAAGTACAGGATGCTCTTGGAGCACACTGATTTAGGGGAATAAGACAAGTGCACACAGAAAGTGACCCCAAAGCTGTAATCTGAAACTGAGTATAAGTTACCCAGGTAGAAGAAAGAAGTAGGGTTCATAACAAGGTTGAGGAACCACACATGGAAAGTCTTGGAGGAAGAAAGAAGAATCTAGCTTTTTTGAGAAACTGAAAGAATTTCAGCTGGATGAATGAGAATGGTAGCAAATAAAAAAGGAAAGGTAAACTGAGGCTACATTATGAGGAATCATATCCGTGCTAGAGTTTGGGCTCTATCATGTTTGCTGAATGGGCTACTGCAAGACTTTTAAGGGGCATAGCAGGAGCCAATTTGACATGTTGAAAGTTTATTCTGTTATGAAGAGGAGGATATTTATTCTGGTTTACAAAGGGGCAAGAAGAAAGACACGTCAAGCCCAGGTTCTGGCATAGGTAACGGGTGACCTTGGCAACATTTCTCTGAGATAGACACGCTGAAAAATGACCAGGTTTGGGGAGATCAAGGGTATGATCAAGTCAGGTAAGGAAGATGAAGATTTGGAACAGGTTGATTTTGAAATGCCAGTGGAATAACCAAAGGACAAATCCAACGCATATGGCATGCATAAATCTGAAACCCAGGAGAGCCCTGAGCTGGAGGTACAGATTATGGGGTAGATGAAATACCCAGGCAGAATGGGCAGACTCAGAAGAGAAGACAGCCTAGGACAAAACCCCTAGGAACACCAACATTTAAAGGGTAAAGCAAGGATGGCTGCCGAAGAGACTGATTATGACAGGGTAAAGGAAAATCTGTTTTCGGGAAAGTTACAGAAAGAGCGAGTCACAAAAGAAAAGAATGAGAAACATTACCAAATATTTTTAAAGGTCAAATAAGATAACCATTAAAGAATGTCTAATGATTTAGCAATTAATTGGTCATCAATGACATCAGAACATCAGAAATGGTCATTTCAGTGGAGCAGATCTGTGCTCGGGAACCTGTTTTCTCCCTTCCTTCCTTCCTTCCTTCCTTCCTTCCTTCCTTCCTTCCTTCCTTCCTTCCTTCCTTCCTTCCTTCCTTCCTTTCTTCTTTCCTTCCTTCCTTCCTTCCCTCCTTCCTTCCCTCCTTCCTTCCTTCAAACTTTTTATTTCTGAAATAATTTAGAACTCACAGAAAAGGTACAAGAATTTGTATACCTAACCCTTATATATGCTTCCTGTATATGTTAACATCTTTCCACTGTGGGAAATTATCACTCTCTCTACAGACATACATTTTTTCTCTCTGGACCATTTCATTGTAAGCTATAAACATCATGTTCTTTTATCCCTAAATTGTTTGCTGTGTATTTCCTAAGAGAAAAAGAGCATTCTCTTAAATAACCACAGTAACAACTATCAAACTTGGGAAAGTTAACATTGATACAGTATTATTATCTCATCTAGTCTACATTCAACTTTTGCCAACTGTCTTATTAATGTCCTTTATAACTTTTTTTTCCCATTCCAGGATCCAACTCAAGATTATATACATGTAATTGGCATATCTCTTTGGTCTCTTTTAATCTCCTGGAATAGTTCATAAGCCATCCTTTATCTTGCAATACTTTTGTTTTTGGAGAATAGAGGCCAGTTATTTTGTAAAATGTTCCTCAGTTTGAATCTGCTTGATACTTCCTCACAAATAAATTCCAGTTAAGTATTTTTGACAGGAATACCATATCCCTCTCAGTGCACACATCTTGAGGCACATGAAGTTAGTTTGTCTTATTAAGGGTGATATTGATTCTGACTACTTGATTAAGGTATGTCCAGGTTTCTCCACTGAAAAGTTACTATTTTTTTTCCTCTGCAATTATTAAGTTGTTTATGGGGAAACACTTGAAAAGTATGTAAATATTTGGTTCCTCAAACTTTTACCCACTATTGTATTAGAAAAAAATTAAAATGCAAATAATGTTAAAAAAGAAAGCATGAACACAGATAAAACAATAGGATAGTAAATGAGATAATTTTTTTAAAAACCCAAAGTGCATTATATATATAACAAAGATACTTTAAAAATATATATATTAAAGTGCTTTTCTATTTTACGTTAAAGCAAAAAAGTCCAGATCCACACTCCTTCTGTCCCCAGTAGATCCTGATGTTGTGAAGCAGGAACCAGAGAAAAATCAAGTAAGGTTCTTGTCCACCTGGTGTCCCCTCAGTGGGACATGGTCAGAAACCTCCATGAGTTGTAAAGAGCCCAGAAGTTCTTATATGCTCTGTGCAGAAAAGGAAGAGGGTTGGGAGCTCTGGGGTACAGGGAGAAGCCTAGAGTCAGGACGGAGAGCCTACCTTGGCTGGTACCCCAAGACCAAGGAAGATCTGGCAGGACCATGAGTTCTGATGGGAGGAATATGCATATCTAACTCATTTGTTTCCCATCTGCCCTCATCTATTAACACCTATATCAGAACAATATGTGCAAAAGATCCATCCAGGGCCAACGTGATTAAGGTAATTTGAAGAAGAAAAAGGTCATCCCAAAAGTTAAAAAGTTGGAGAATGTTTAAACTGACCTATTTGGGACAGTGCACCATTTCTGTACATGATCCAAGAATGGAACTCAACAACCTCAAACTTTCTCTCTATTCTAACATCAATGAGCTTAGAATCAAGAACATGAAAGCCTTGACAAGTTGCAGGGTGCACTGTATTGACGTAGGTTCTCTGATTATCCGTGAGAGTCCTGTCTTTCTTGCCTTCTCAGCCTCAATAATTATGTAGCCTGGGGTAAGGCATCTGAGTTATTCTATTCAATCCAATTCTCTCTGTCTCTCTTTTTTTTTTTGCATGAGAGGACAAATGACTTTAGAATCATATTCATAAGAAGTAACCTACCTACAGGAAGGATCAGGGAAAAAAAAATAAAAGATACTTTTACTTTTTAAAAAAAAATTTGGCCGTGGCATCACTATAAATAGCTTTACTGTTTAATAATAAAAGCCTAGCTGTCAAGAGGACTTAATTTGATCTATCCCACGCAAGTTAAAAGGGCATAAGAAATAAAAGCTGCAAGTTTTCATCTATCAGTGACTCAGATTTAGCTTGTTCCACGATGGAACATCTTCAGAAAAACTGCCAGAGCATTTCCACGGGAAGATTGTTCACATCACCAGTAAAATGGCCCCAAATCCAAAGAGAATCCCAGAGGAAAGTAAAGCCAATTTACCTTTCACTGGCCACAAAATGGAGGCAAGCCCTGGTGGCACATCTGCATTTCAATTTTATAATCTCCACGATAAAGTTAAGAGCAAGGAGACTAAGGGAGTAGGAACAAGGGATCCTGATATACTTCTCTGAATATTCTCTACTGTACCTTCCAGATATTTCTCCAGCCGCCACTATGCCGAGCCCTAGGGCTGCATCTGGGCCTCAGAGGAGGCATTCCTTGTGGAGTGAACCAGTGCACAAAAAACATGACCTAGCAGTTTTCTGACATAACGACACACCTAGAGCTACCACTTTCCTCCGTGGCAGAATCAAGTAGCTTTTTCAGGGAGGCTTCCTTGTGTTTTCTTCCCTCTCTTTCCTATGTAAAAGACAGACTTCCCTCTACAGGTTTAGCACGAGTTCTAACCAACGAATTTAGACACTGGATAAATGATGCCATTCAGAGATTTATGAGCCTCAGAGGAAAGGTGTCCATGGACTATAAGCAGAATAGCAGACTAAGCTTTTACAATATTGATATTTGTGATTGTCTGAATTCCTAATCCTCTCCCTGGTCAGTCGCAGCATCTTCACTACTTCAAGGTAAAATAGCACTGTTATGCAAGAATAAAAAGGAGAAACAGTATTGTTTTGTTTTGACTCCTAAAGTAAGGTGTTCACACTCAAAGTGTAGCTCTTGAGGAAAGCAGAGCTTTCAGTTTATGGCATAACGTACACATCATAAGAGAGTAAAAGGAACAGCGATCATTCCATCTTGGAAAGTGCTCGAAGGAATGGGGAAGACTGCAGATGGATGGAGCATGATCTTGAAAAAGGGGGAATGGGGCAGAGCTCAGGGGACAGGATCTTGGAAGGGGTGGGAAGAAGGGGTTCAATACTGGAGATGGCTTGGAAGACCCATTGTTAAGTTTTCAGAAATTTTGCAAGTGGGCTGGACTTCACATTGGTAGCTTGAAATCAGCTCTACTGGGAATACGTACAGCACAGAAATTGGCAAACACTATAACTTAGGTCTTCTTCCCCCTGCTGCCAGCTAACATTTACTAGCACACCACAGAGTAAGATAGAGTCAAATTTAAAAGACTGTTGGTAGTCTGTGCCAGAGTGCTGGATGGAAACCAAGGCAATGCCTGTAGGTCAACCGCCGACATATAAATGAGTGCATCACACAGAACAGCTCACACCTCTTCTTCACCTTGCTTTCAGGGAAGGCCTTCCACAGACGGCTTCTGGAAGGCTGCTGTAAACGGATTGTCCAGTAGGAAGCCCACATGTGCCACGCCCATCAGGTGGACAAGTCACTTTTCTGATCGTAATTGATTAATACAGCAAATAAATAAAATGTTCTTCGAGCACCTGTGTACACTTGTAATCATATAATTATTTGCAACGATCCATTTAATGTCTATCTTCCTCACTTTAGTATGAGTTCCATAACTGTAGAGACTGATTTATTACTTATTTATATATATATATACATACAGCTATACATATATATATTTTTACAATTACAGCTCCAGAACCTTGCATAAGTACTGGCTTATTAACTAGTACCTAATCAACAATCAGTAAATATTTCTTGACTGATTGACATATAAACACAAACACCTCAAAATATCTTAGAAAGGGGGTAAAGAAAATAGAGAATACGTCCATCTGTAGGAGAAAAAAAATTAAATTTCTCCCTGAATAATTAATAGATGTATTATCTTTGTGAGCAAAATTCCATACTTACTTTTATTTTATATTTTAATGAAATGATTCTAAATTCATTTGTGATGAACAACTGTAGTCAATAAATATTATAAGGAAGAGTTAAAGTTTATTTCCAAATTAAAAGAATGTTATCTATAATTTTAATAATGAAAACTACGTGGCAAATTAATGAATGAAAACAATAGAAAACATAGAAAAGGAGTCCAGCATGTAAATAAATTAAAATTTGATAAATATGATACTTCCAATCAATTTAAAAGGAGTTGATTATTCACTAAACAGTGATGAGGAAGTAACAAGCTACTTGGAAATAAATCATGTCCTTACCTCACATTATACACTACATATTATCAGACGGATTAAATCGCGAAATATTAAAAAATATGACCATAAAATGCTATGAGGAAAAGACAGAAGAATAATTCTTTAAGCATAGCTATAAAGAACAATAAAGAAAGAGAGGGATAAATACAACTACTCCAAAATGCAATGATGCTGCATGTTGGAAGAAAAGTGCCGCACTACCTGAGGGCCAAATGTTTTTGCCAACAGGCAATGAAGACACACCCAGATGCCTCTGCTCCTGGTCCTGCCTTTCATTTCACTTTCAGGGCTGAACATGGTCCAAAAACATCATGTTTGCACTTGTAATTTGAGATGTTCTCCTAACTTAACCTTCTGCCACAGTTACTTAAACCTTGGATCGTTACTTAAGAAAATACCTAGGTACTGGAATTTCAAATCTTGGTAATGATAAATAGATAAACCCCAAACACATTACTGGTTATGCATACTTGGGATAGTTAATGAAAACCTATCAAATAGCCAACTTTCACAAACAAGTTCATCCCCATTCAAAGATGTCAGGCCACACTTTTGGATAATGAGCAACACTTCTGAATAATAGTAGCCTTTCTACCCTCTGTGTGAGACTTACTGAAATTAAGTAATAGAGTTAAACTGTTTAGACTTGTTGGCTGCAGATTATGCACGCTGGGTTTAAGGGTTCTGTTTGAGTAATAGGCAGTTTGTGGAAATCTTGAATCTCTTAGCCAGCTTCCAATGGGGAAGCAGTAGTTTATAACGACATTAATTGACAACAGTAATGATAAAAGCAAAAATAACTTGAAATTGCATTGATATTGCCCCTTCTAGAGTAAAACACGTTTTAAAAAACACCTAAGTAATTCTTAGCCAAAATTTAGGAGGTAGGACTCTATTACCCCCATCTCAAACTTTAAATTAAAAAAATGCATACTGTTATTTTACTCTGATCAATTCTATATCCTATGAGCTATACATAGAAAAGAAAAAAATCAAATATCACCACAGCAATCAGTATGATTTAATTCTCTTCAATGAAAAATTAATGAATACTATTCACCAGTCACTATGCTAGAGACTGAGGACACCGTGCTAAAGACTGAGATGAAGAAAATGTTGTTCCATTACATTGTACACCAGAAATATGTTCAAATATTATGTCAGATAAATAAATAAATGATTAAAATTTTTTAAAAATTCCAATTATTAATAAAATCAACATTTTATTTAAAATACTAAAGAAGGCACAAAAATGGACAAAGATTTGCTACACTGAAAACAAAGGATGACAGTATGCATATGAAAAACATTCCCATTAAAACACCGCATTCAAATAGCTGGGATAGCATAATTGTGGGCCCATGTTTACAGTCGTCCCTCTCATCTGAGGTTTCACTTTGCATGGGTTTCGCTTCCCGCAGTTTCAGTTACACATGGTCAACTGTGGTCCGAAAATATTAAATGCAAAGTTTCAAAAATAAGCAATGCATAAGTTTTAAATTGCGTGCGGTTACGAGTAGCATGATAAAATCTCACACCAGCTTACTCCATCCTGTCCGGGATGTGAATCATCCTTTTGTCCAGCAGATCCACACTATCTATGCTACCTGCCTCTTAGTCCCTTGCTAGCCATCTGGGTTATGGGATTGAGTGTCATGATATTGCAGTGCTTACATTCAAGTAACCGTTATTATATTTTATAATGCCCCCAAAGTGCAGGAATAGTGATACTGGCATATTATTATAATTGTTCTATTTTATTATTAGTTGCTGTTAATCTCTTAGTGTGCCTAATTTATAAATTAAACTCTATCATAGGTATGTATGTATAGGAAAAAACAAGGTATATATAGGGTTCAGTACTATCTGTTGAGGGTCTTGAAATATATCCCCCATGGGATATATTGTACTATGATCTCTGAGATGCAAAAGCAAGACAGCTAGGAAGTAGAAAGGAAAAGATGTTTGTGCTTCTCCACTGTCAGCTGTGGTGCACAAGTCCTGCTTTTTCTGTTGGTGTCGCATGTTTCATCTCCTGTAACCTCCTCCATCATTTATTACTATGTCAGGTCTGTTCAGATGCTGTATCTACTCAGAAGCCACACTGCTCTCTGCATGCAGCATTTAAGCACTGACAGTAGAACACACCCAAGAAGAGCCTTGAAATAACTCTACACTGGGACAAAAAATGTAAATGTACAGTATCAGGAAATTCTGCAAGGACCCAAGAATAAACGAGGAGTGAAGAATAGAAAGAAAGGAAAGGAGAGCAAAAAAGAGAATGGAACAAAAGCTTTCTTACTCAGCATAAGCCTCTAGACAAAAAGCCCATGGATAAATCAAATGGTAAGGAAGACAGTTAAACAGAATCAACACAGAAATTTACTGAAAATAAAAATAATTTTGTGGGACAGTCTGGACTAAATAAACAACAGTAACAAGATGAAGATTTTCAATAAGTTAAGCATTGTTTGACTACAATGTCTGGTCTCTTAACCCCCACCCCCCAACATTCTCATACCCCAGAAATAACCAATTCATGAATGCAAAAAAAAAAAAAAAAAAAATTCAAAAAAATCTCAAAAAATTCACAAAACAAAAAAATCTCAAAAACACCAGCAATAAAGATCTTTAAGAATAAATACAATAATATATAAGTACTTTATAGGTAAAATTACACAAAAAAATGCAAAACGGCTGACATAAAAAAGACCTGAAGAAATTAAAAGATATATAGGTATCAATTTCTACAGAATTTACATATAATTAATATTATAATTAATATATTATCATATTATAATTAATTATGATGCAATTGCAGTAGGATTTTGAAAAGGTTTTCAGTGGAACTTGATGAACTTATATGATAGTGAAGGAATATTTGGGAGGAAAAAGGAATGAGGTGGAAGGATTTTCCCTACATAATATCAAGATCTACATTAGCTATTAAAAAGCAGTATGATTAATGTGGTATCAAGCAGGGTATTGAACAGGGAGAGACAGACCAAACAAAAAGAATAAAGACTTCAGAAACAGACCCAAACATATCTGAAAACATGACTGTCTGCCAAAAGCGGGGAGAAGATTGATTAATCAGTAAATGGGGATGGATAGTTGGCTCTCCAATGAGACTGAGAAGGACCTTTAGCTTTCTGTGTTGTGTTTTATTTAAAACAGTAACAACAAAAATATCAGAAAGCAATGTTCAGATTTGTTAAACATGGGTGTGTGATATTTTTCTTTCTAGACACTTCTACATACAGGCATATCTCAGAGATATTGCAGGTTCGGTTCCAGACCACCACAACGAAGTGAGTCGCACAAGTTTTTTGGTTTCCCAGTCACATAAAAGTTATGTTTACAATATACTGCAGACTATTACGTGTGCAATAGCATTGTGTCTAAAAAAGCAATGTACATATCTTAATTTAAAAATACTTGATTGCTAAAAAAATGCTAACAAGCCTTCAGAGAGTCATAATCTTTTTGGTCGTGGGGTTCTTGCCTTGATGATGGTGGCTGCTGACTCATCAGGGTGGGGTGATTATGGCAATTTCTTCAAATAAGACAACAATGAAGTCTGCCACTCTGATTCTTCTTTCACAAAAGATTTCTCTGTAGCATGTAGTGCTGTTTGGTCGCATTTTACCCACAGCAGGACTTTTTTCAAAATTGGAGTTAATCTTCCCAAACCCTTCTGCCGCTTTATCAACTAAGTTTATGCAATATTTTACATCCTTTGTTGTCATTTTAACAGTGTTCACAGCATCTTAGCCAGGAGCAGATTTCATCTCAAGAAACCATTTTCTTTGCTCATTCATAAGAAGCAACTCCTCATCTGTTAGTTTTACCATGAGACTGCAGCACTTGAGTCATATCTTCAGGCCACTTCTAATGCTAGTTCTCTTGCTAGTTCCACCACATCTGCAGGTACTTCCCCCCCTTCACTGACATTCTGGACCCCTCAAAGTCATCCAAGAGGGTTGAAATCAACTTCTTCCAAACTTGGTAAGGTTGACATTTTGACCTCCTCCAATGAATCACCAATGTTCTTAATGGCATGTAGAAGAGTGAATCCTCTCCAGAAGGTTTATTTTACCCAGATCCATCAGTGGAATCACTATCTATGACATCTATGACAGCTATAACCTTACAAAATGTATTTCTTAAATAACAGAACTTGAAAGTTGAAACTACTCCTTGATTGTCAACTTCTATTATACAGGCTGCAGAATGGATGTTGTGTCAGCAAGCATGAAAAGAACACGAATCTCCTTGTATCTCTCCATCAGAGTTCTTGGGTGACTAGGTGCATTGTCAATGAGCAGTAATATCTTGAAAGACATCTTTTTTTCTGTGCAATAAGTCTCAACAGTTGGCAAACCATGATGTAAACACACGTGCTGTCATCTAGGCTTTGTGTTTCCACTGACAGAGCACAGTCAGAGTAGATTTAGCATCATTCTTAAGGGCCCTCGCATTTTCAGAATGGTAAATGAGCAATTGTTTCAACGTAAAGACACTGGCTGTGTAAGACTCTAGCAATAGAGTCGGCCTGTCTATTGAAGCTTTGAAGCCAGGCATTGACTTCTCTCTAGCTATGAAAGTCCTAGATAGCATCTTCTTCCAATAGAAGGCTCTTGTCTGCATTGAAATCGGTGTAGTCGCCTCCGTCAGTGATCTCAGCTGAATCTCCCGGGTAACTCACTGTGGCTTCTCCAACAGCACTCGCTGCCTCACCTGCACTTTGATGTCATGGAGACGGCTTCTTTCCTCAACCCTCATGAGCCAACCTCTGCTGGCTTCAAACTTTCCTTCCGCAGCTTCCTCACCTCTCTCAGCCTTCAGAGAACTGCAGAGAGCGAGGGCCTTGCTCTGGATCAGGCTTTGGTTTAAGGGAGTGCGGTGGCTGGTTTCACCTTCTCTCCAGACCATTAAACTTTCTTTGTATCAGCAGTAAGGCTGGTTTGCTTTCTTATAATTTGTGTGTTCACTGGAAAATTTTAATTTCCTTCAAGAACTTTTCTTTCGCATTCACAATGTAGCTAACTGGTGCAAGAGGCCTCACTTTCCACTCATCTTGGCTTTCAACACTTCTAGCTTATCCTCCTCACTTCCAGCTTTTGATTTAAAGTTAGAGCCATGCAGCTCCTCCTTTCACTTGAACACTTGGAGACACTGTAGGGTTACTCACTGCCCTAATTTCAGTTCTGTCGTGTTTCAGGGATGGGGGGCCCGAGGAGAGGAAGAGAGAAGGTGGAGCAGTCAGAACACACACATTTATCAATTAAGTCTGCCTTCTTACATGGGCACAATTCATAGCACCCCTAAACAACTACAATAGTAACACCAAAGTCCACTGCTCACAGGTCACCACAACAGATGTAATAGTAATGAAAACATATGAAATATTGCAAGATATACCAAAATGTAACAGAGAGACTTGAAATGAACACATGCCATTGGAAAAATGACATCAGTAGACTTGCTCAATGCTGGGTTGTCACAAACTTTCAATTTGAAAAGAACACACTATCTGTGAAATGCAGGAAAGCCAAGCACAATAAAATGAGGTATCTGAAATACTGCGTATTAGTAAAAAAGAGAAAAGAGTATCTATAAATATAGTACATTTATAGATCAAGAAGACATTGTATAATATTCTGTACCAATTCTTATAGCTTTTTTAATAACTAGAAATATAAAATTATTGCCTTATGACAAAGAATACCTACCTGAAATCATTTAATATCATACTTAATATTAAAGCACAACTGGAAGAATTTCCTTAAAATCAGGAAAAAATATTATCTGTTTTACAACTATTGTTTTTTACTATTCTGAAAGTTCTAGCAGGTGTAATAGCAGTAAAGAGACAAAGAAATAATTATTATAAAGGAGAATACAAATACATTAGTGTGGGTGGAAATAAATACCTCGTAAAATCAGAAGGATATTGAGAACTGTTGAATAAAGAAAAGCTCAGGAAAATAAATGCATGATAAATATGCAGAAACCAATAGCATTATAATACTTTATCATTATATCAAATGTGCTAAATAAAATGGAAAAATTCTTATTTACAATATTAAGAGAAATATAAAACACCTTAGAAGTAATCTTATCAAGACATATGCAAGAACTTTAGAGGACAGCTTGGGCTAGTGTAGAATGGAATGAAACAAAACAGAAAGGAACAGACAATAACAGAGTAAGTTCAGGAATGGAACACATTAATTTTTAAATGTACCACTAAAAGAAACATCACAAATAGGCTGAAAATTGAAGAATTATTCAATTAATCGTGCTGAGGTAATTGGTTATGATTTGGGAGAAAAGAATTTCACACTATATGAAAATAAGTACCAGGAAGTAGAAAGATACAAATAAATTAACCAAACCAAACTACTTCCTTGTTGACACCTCTGATTATGTTTTTGCCTTAAATGTATACCCTTCCATCCCCACCTCTCTTCCCCTGGCTCATGCCTAAGAATCATTCATTACTTGGATTAGATATCAATTTCTCCACTAAGACATCCACAAACCTCACTACATACTCCAAAGACTAGATTTGACCCCCCCTCTCACATACACATTTGTCTCTACTAAGACATCTCACTAGATCGTAATCATTAGTTCTCTAATTAGAAGTTCTGTAAGGTCAGGGACAATGTTTTAGTCATCATTGTAGCCCTGGTGCATTTCCATTGAATATATAAATCATTCCCTGCTTCCCAAAGCTGCCTTCCTGCAGTCCCCTCCTCATTGCAGCCCTCTCTCCATTCTACCCCAGGAGTTCCTCATCCTAACTGTTGAAGTTTTCAAGAGTACCCGATAAAGTTTTAAAGCTTGGACCTAAAATGTTCTCAATATTTTCAAACAACTGTTAAGTTGTGGCTTTCACTGAAATAGTGGGTTAGGAAAAGATGCTATATGAGATAATGACTTGTTATCCTTCAAAATCTCTTCTGCACATAGATTTTATTTGCACTTCCTATTTATTGACTTAACTTCTTTTTTTTTTTTTTTTTTCCCAGAATGGCCAGAGGTAGCTGCCTTTGACGGGGTGGCACAGGACAGCAGAACCCTCAGCCAGGCGCCACAGGGCCTGACACCAGCCCAGTGTGGCAGGTTTTGCAGTAACAATAGATTCAGGAGATGGGCACAGGTAAAGAAGGGCTGGGCACCCAGCCACTTGGTCTGTGAACTCTCTGCTACCTCCCTGTCAGCATCCATTACAGACTGGGTGGGGCACGGAGAGTGTGCCAAAGTCGAGAACCAGGAGCCCACAGAACATCATGGAAGGTGACTCAGGGGAGGCTGTCAGTGAGGAAATCCCGCATGCTGTTGGCAAGGGCGCTAGACTGGGCTCCATTCAGATTGAAGACACTCTCTACCACTGACAGCTCTGTGCTGGTTGTGTCCAGGCCACAGAAGGAACACCCGTCGTTCACCCCCATCCCGGTGGCAATCAACTCACTGCCTCCGTCCACAGTGCCTGCCACAGGGAGAACCTGAAGAAGAGAGGACAGCTCATCTTGGTCTTCAGTTGAAGTCCAGGGATGCACCAGCCCTCCCTGATTGCTGAAGACACTGTAACTTCCTACCAGCACCTGATCAGCCCACTGTCTGCCTGAAGACTTCCACCTTGAGTACATCTTCTGTCTCCCTGTCCAGGTCTGGATGAACCAAGGCCACATAGTCATTGCAGGTGGTGACGTTGCCCAGGGCTGACAGCTGCTCCTCCATCTGCATGATCTGCACCGAGTCTGCGAGGCAGTTGCATATGTGTTATAGCTCCTGGTTGGTGGTGGTGTTGGGCACCAGGAGACCATGCCTGTTCCCCACACACGGGCACCAGATGATGTGGAAGCCAGCAATGGACACGTGTACCATGGAGATGGGATTGACGAGCTCACCCTCAAGCACACCACACAAGTTCTGTGATCCTCCGATGGACACCAGGCAGTAGGTGTTGGTGAGTTTGGCAAAGCAGCTGATCCCACAGTTGCTCTTGAATGATGCACAGGCCACCTCGAGGCCAAGTAACTGCAAACATGACACTCAACAATAGCCTCTTCGCTTCCTTGATTTACCTTCTGATTAGGGCTTTTCCTTCTAAAGTAATCAGACTAGCTTATTTCATCTTCCTATAGTAATTCAGGGTTTTGTCCTTAGTGAATAGCTAGCAGAAAACTATTGTGGTCACTCACTTTGTCTTACCACTCTCTTTCAGTGACTTTTTTCTTCAGTAGCTCATTTCATAGTGTTATAGACACTTTTCTTCATGGAGCATCTTTTTGAGCAAAGATGTGCTCAGTTTCTCTGGGTTTGGGTTTCAGGACACTCCTCTGAGATTCAAGCCACTCCGTAAAGTCTAAGGGCCCTCCTCCAGCCCTCCCCTAAAAAAGAATTACTGTTACTAATTGCACCTATTTTTGGCACCAACACAGGGAAATTGAGACCAGAAGGGGCAGATCTGTATCACTCCAGTAGCTGAGCATGCTCAATAAAAAAGAGGTATATAACCCCTGTGGCTGAGCAAGCTCAGTAGAGTGGAGTTTATCCTTTGAATGCCCTTCCTCCGGAGGCACTAGAGAGCACCTAGAGCATTCGAAGTGTATTCAGTGCATGTAATGGAATTTAACTAATTAGCATGCTCTAAAAAGAGACCAACCGAGCATGTGCAAGATGATGTTACATAACTGGGAACCACCCCTTAGTTAAATATTCATTAGCACGAACATGTATTAGGTGACAAAACAATAAAAGTTGAATCCAGGTAGAAGGTGGGCTCTTGCTCATTCTCCCTGGGGCCAGTCCGCACTTCACCTGAGGTATGTATTTCTTTCTTTTTGTATCAAACTTGCCTTTAGCAGGCTGCTGTTCACTCTGGGGCCAGCCTTCTCTTTTGTCTGTAAATGTGCATGTCTTACTTTTGTTTTAAACTTGCTAAGGTTGGTTGCTCCCTTTCCTGGAGCCCACCCACACTTAGCAGATATACTTTACTGTTGTGTTAAACTTATTTCTAAGGTACAGCTGCTCACTCTCTTGAGCCAGCCTGCACTTGGTACTAAACATTAAGTGTGCATTTCTTGCTTTTGTGTTAAATTTCATGCAGGCCCTGCTCGGTGTCTGGAGCTAGGCCGCACGTTCTCTGTGAAGCCTATATTTCTTATCTGTTACATTAAACCTGTTTTCACCTTGTACTGTGACTCTGCTCTTGAATTCTTTCCTGTGGCAGAGTCAAGAACCTGCTAGAGGATGGGGTGGGTTGAGCCCAGCTATGGGGACTTCTCAGACCCTCTCCTACAATGTCATTTTTATAAAAGACTTCCCCATCCAGCACTCACATCCCCATGGACATGTGTGCTGAGGAGGTTCCCCTACCTCTGTGTGCTCTGGACAATACCCTAACCCTTTCCTCCTCCTTAACCCTCATGGCCTCACCATTACCATCTTGTTATGTTTAAATCAGTCAGCACTGGGCCAGAGTTCTCAAGTCTGCCTCATCCCCAGAACCCAAAATCACATGGATCGGTAATCAACGAGGCAGACCTCCTTACACCACAATACTTCAGTTCCCTTCCCTGCTTCCTAACAGTTCCACTGTACTACCTGAGGGCACCAAAACAGCCTGACTGTGGTCTTTTCTCACCTGAATCCATCTCCTAATAGCTAACTCTCCCTAAAGCACAGCTTTAGTCTTGGAGTTCCATGGTTTTAAACTCCTAAGTGCTCCAAGACCTTTAGGTACAAATCATTTTTCCTTATGTGCCAATATCCCGGATGTGCAATTGCCCAACCTCCTAGGGAAACCAGAGTCATCATTACTCACTGCAAAAGTAAGCTGAACTTTTCTCATTCCCTACATTTTCCATGCTGCTTGCTCCTCCTAGATGGCCCAAGTGTGGGCCTTCAGTTGCCATGTTGAAATCCTTCTTGTCCTTTCTGCCCACCTCACCAGCACTTCCAACACACAGCCATTCCTGCCCTTCCCACCAGCTGTGGTCTAGCCTTCTTTCAACATAACTATTTCTTCCTTTAGAGGAACCATGCATTCCTCTCGAGCAGGAATTCTTGTTACTTGTCTACAAGCTTTTGTCCTTTTTCTTCTTCATGAACTTCTTGAGAGCAGAGGCTCTGTTGTAATCATTTTTCTTCCCTTTACATGTCTGTGTAAGGATCTGCTCACAGCAGATATTCAGGAAAATGTGTTGCATTGAAAAGAATTGCCTATAGGTTTGTATTAGTACCACCTGTTTTAATTAAGTAGACATGTTAAGATCTCAATAGTTTTACTGTTCTAATTATTTTTACTGCCTTAACTTTTATTCAGACCTGGCAAGAAAATTTTTAGTATGTAAAAATTTTTAGTGTGAAAAATTGTGAAAAAGAAAAAATCATCCCCCCAAATAATAATTAAAGTATTATTTTAATAGATAAAATTCAAATAATTTTAGATGCAGAAAAACAGCATTAATATTATAGGGCATAAGAGTAAAAAGTTGGAGGTGGGGGTGAGAAAAAAGAGCAATATAAATTAGGAATGTGCTCAGTTAGCAGCCTAAGAAGAAAAGCAAGCCTTTCAGAAGTCAAAGTGAAATGACAATCATATCTTTTCTTCTTACAAAAGCTGGTCAAAGCCAAAATTATACCATATGAGGAAAGCACCTAACCAAGCACTCAAGAAAAAATATGATTCTAATTAAGAAAGAAACATTGTCTTGGTATTCATTTCCAAAACTTTCACTCTTTGTAAATTGTTCTTGTATATCACTGGTTTTAAACCAAGGATACACATCAGAATCACGTATGAAACTTTAAAAACCCACCCCAGAACAACTAAACTATTACCTTCTACTGGGAGGGGAGGGGGATGTACATAGAATATATAAGAAACTCAAACAACTTTACAGCAAAAAAACAAATAACCCATTTAAAAATGTGCAAAGGAGCTGAATAGGCATTTCTCAAAGTAAGATATATGAATGGCCAACAAATACATGAAAAAATGCTCAACATCACTCAGCATCTGCGAAATGCAAATCAAAACCACACTGAGATACCATCTCACTCCAGTCAGGATGGCTAATATCCAAAAGACTGAGAGTGATAAATGCTGGCGAGGTTGCAGAGAAAAAGGAATTCTCATACATTGTTGATGGGACTGCAAAATGGTGCAGCCTCTATGGAAAATGGTATGGAGGTTCCTCAAACAATTGCAGATAGATCTACCATATGACCCAGCTATCCCACTGCTGGGAATATACCCAGAAGAATGGAAATCATCATGCCGAAGGGATACTTGTACTCCCATGTTTATTGCAGCACAATTTACAATAGCCAAGAGTAGGAACCAGCCCAAATGTCCATCATCAGATGAGTGGATAAGGAAACTGTGGTATATCTACACAATGGAATACAACTCTGCTATAAAAAAGAATGAAATACTGCCATTCCCAGCATCATGGACGGACTTAGAGAAAATTATATTAAGTGAAACAAGTCAGGCACAGAAAGAGAAATACCACATGTTCTCACTTATTTGTGGGAACTAAAAATAAATAAATAAATAAACACACAAACAAAGAGTGGGGGGTGGGAAGAAGGCACAAGAATCACAATTCCTTGATCTTGTAAAGACAAGTGAACAGATATGATATAAGGGGGGAGGGGAAAGAGGAACGGGTAAAGGGTCACAAAAATCAACTACAATGTTACTAAGAATTTAAAATAAAAATAAAATAAATAAAAAATAAAATAAAATAATTAATATCTGTAGAAGTGATTCTGATTTACACCCCTGTGACAGATGTGGTGTATGTGGGTCTTAAGCTATATGGGGCTTTTTTAGGAAATAAATAAATAAAAATTAGGAATCAGGCCCATGCAAGTGAAGAGTCCTAACTTAACCTTTAGCCTCTAGATAAATAAATCTTCCTCTGCCTCTTTGTACTTAGAAGGACCTTGATTACAGCATCTCTTCCAGGTTGGCTATGGTATCACTACATTGCTTTATATTCATTACCAATAATAAAATAACAAAACAATTTTCATTACTTAAAATAATACAGATAATGGTGACATTATTATTTATTGAACACTCTCTCACTGCATCTCAGATTTAGTGTTGATCCCTTCTTACATATACTTAATTTAACTTTCACGACAACTCTATGAGGTTTAAGTACAACTACTTATCCTCACTCTGAAACTGGAAATAGGTTTACTTAAGTGATGTGTTCAAGGTTAAACAGTTACTAAATGTCAAGGCTGAGATTTAAACCATTAATTCAATTGCTTGGAGCAAGAGTTTGGGATGAAGACTATAGATACTGTTCCTCAAACTTAAGAGTTTTTTTCAGTTCTATAACCACAGGGTACAGATCCACATCTAGACACAACATTCTGCAAATACTTTGCTTCACCTAGTCAGACTGAGAAGGAATGTATATGTGCATCAAAACAAATGTATCAATTAAAGTAACTACATCAAAAGGTCATCTTGACATTTTGTGTCAACTTTAACATCAAGAAACTTCCCTCTGGCCAGAAACCATGTGCCTGCAGTTCAAATAGTATTTCACAAGATGGCTCCCTTGCTATTTTTAGTTGCAACTTACATAATAGAATCCTACAATACAGTTGTAAATTTGCAAATCTGTAGAAGTTACATGTTTCTTAAACTACTTTTCAAATGAGCTTCTGCCAAACCTTTTTTGCTAAGATACAGTTACCTACAACTGCAGCTAAAAGTTAAGGGGAAATTCCCTTGCAAAAGAATTTGGCCAAACAACAATACTAATCTACCTGCATATTGATTTGAACTTCCCTAGTTGTTTCCTTAACACATTGGAACTGCATGCTGATCTCAAAGTCCTTCTCAGTCCCCACCTGCCCTTCACAGTGAGAGCATTTAACTGTTCTAGATTTGATTCTAAGTGTTTAAAGGTATATATTTTTGATAAAACATGACAACTAAATATTAGCCAACTATTTCATCTGAAGCTCAAGCCAGTCAAGAGAGATCTGTTCAAGGTGTAATGAAATTGTATTTCTGTAAATGGCTGTAAATTCATGTGTTATTTAAATGCTTGCTGATCCAATTCTCTGCTTATCCCAAGAAGGGAGTAAAAATAATCCAACAGCATTAAGGACATAGGGAACTATTTCTTAGCAAAATAATTACATAACTTAAGTTTTCTCATGTATTGAGAAAGACTATAGATCAAGGAATCTGAACTTCTATCATAATGCATTTTCTGAAAATCATTCTTAAAGATTATTGTTAAAAGACTCTTCCTCTAGGAACTTCAATATAATTTGATGTTATATCCCTGACCAAACTTGGCATCAAACGATAAACCATAAAACCAATAAATAAAACTATACTGTCTACAAGCAGTAAAATGATAAAACTATACAACTTCTCTGTCATCAAACTGCCCTAAAAATAATATACTAGATATAATAAATGCAAAACTTTTAAATTATTCTTTACATGTTAGAAAGCTGAATCTTGGTGGATATAAATAATCTGAATGGTCAAGAAAGCTATGTTAGCTTTGATTCACAATGATTTTCCTCAATTGCAAACACACTCATTCAAATTTATTTTCAAGTAAATAAATTTACATTGCCTTTCTACTGAAAGCAATGTAGCACAGTGGTTAAAGACTTCAGGCTCTAGAGTCCAAATGCCTTGGTTTGAATCCTAGGTTTGCCACTCTGTCACTGAGAATGTTACAAAAAAAACCCCAAACCTTTGTGCCTCAGTTTCCCTGTGTGTAAAACAGAAAGTAGGATTAGGTAACACAATGCACATAAACGGCTTAGCATGGATCATGGTAAGTGGTCAATGAGTATCAGCTGGCTAAAGTCACTTTCCCAGCCATAAAGCATGGCTCAGGTATTGCCACAGACACACAGAAGAACTAACTACTCTTGATAAAAGTAATGGGCATGATGATGGTGATGCTACCAATGACAGTACTTTCCCCCCTGAAACAAGTAAGGAGGGGGTGAGCCAACACTCTGTTTTCACACTCTTCAGTTTGCAGATTATGCAGCAGTACAACAGCTACTTTACATGCAATCAAATAATCTATGAAATGAAGTGCTCTAAATTACCGCAGTTCATCTTTCATGCTCTTAGCCAAGTGGGCATTAGTAGCCATCAGAATACTTCATCCTTCATTAGCAAGCGGTAAGCAAAATAGCATGTGACAGCAAAGTCTGTTATTTTGGAGGAGCTACTTTGACACCTCTCATAGGACTGTAAGCCAGTATCTTGTTTGAGATGGCCTTAAAGTACCATGAACTGAGTGGGGAAAGGCGTCTAAATTTTTTAAACAAAATTGTGAAATGTAGGACTTGAAATGCCCAGTGGAATTCTAACCGCATCACTACACAAATATTGAAAACCAAGGACAAAAAAAATTGAAGTACTGACAGTAATTAGGTAGTATAGATTGAAGAGATAAAATGCAGCTTTCAAGTGTTGGCCATCTATATTTAATACAATTTTACTTGAAATCAAGTTGGAAGAAACTATCTTTGCCTTGGCTTTTGCCTTAGGGCGGTAATTCAAAACTCATCAATGACTGTCAGTCTCATATAGGAGGAGAGAGAGAGACAGAATGACAACCAACTTACCTTAAAAATGTATAACTATACACACTGAATTTGAGTGGTGACAACTGAAGGGGGGTCATTCCGATGTAAGGATACATCACCCAAACCACTAAGGGTCATTGATTAAACTCAGTTTAAATGCAATGTCCACTAGCATCTTTAAAATTCATCTCTGGTATGATATTAGACTCCCATGCATTCTTTGATTTTGACACATTATCTTCAAACTAATTTATTTGTGCATCTTATTTTTTAAAAGATACACAGTAGAAAAAATTAAGGGTGTACATTTATATATTTAAAAACTATACCCACAACATTAAAAGAGTAATGCCATTTAGCATAAAGACCATGCAGGTTGCTTTCACACATGGTAAAGGCTGATATACTTTGCATTAATTCAATATTTACAAGTAAAAAGAGTGTTGGAGGACTCATGAGATATACAGTCCAGTGTTTTTCATGCTGATTTTCTACAAATTACTTGTTGACAGTAACTTCCCAAAGGTAACAATGTTTACTTGTAGAAAGTATTTTCCAAAGGTAACTTAGGACTGAGTTTCCAAACCACCAGCAGGCGAAGATGAACAGACATCATCAGTTCACTTAAAATTTACAGCAAAATACATATACCCTCCTGTTTTCAACATATAATGCAATACAGGTTTGTCTCACCTTTCCACTAGAGGCAGAGGTCAGAGGTTATAAGGGCCAACACTACAGCCAGGCTCTGTGGCTTAAAACCCCACAATGCCATGTACTCACTGCGTGACATATGCACCCTGTTTAATCTCTCAATGGCTCAGTTTGCTTATCCAAAAATGGGAATAACAGCAGCAACTACCTTATAGGGTTGTTGTAAGAATAAATTATTTTATTATACATAAAGCACTTAAAACAGTACCTGGCGCATACTAAGTGCTATATGAGGGTACTTCAAAAAGTTCATGGAAAGATTCATATTTTAATTCTATTTTCTGTGAACTTTGTGAAGTATCCTGGTATACTATTACACAACAAACCATACCGATGACAGATCTTTTAGTCTGATGCCAGCCAACATTTTCCTCACCTCTCAATGTCTCTTGGCTTTTACAGGTATTACCAATCTACACGTCTTATTTATTTTGGTCATGTGAAGAACCATCAAAAAGACCAGATCATTTATCCAGTAACTGTTGGTGGCTACTGGTGATGAAACCCTATTAATCTTTTTATGGTTCTGTCCGAGCTAGTGAAGAGTTTTGCTTTACTTGAAGAATTTCCTTTGCTGTCTAGAGCTGATGTGCCATAATTCCCCACAGAGAGGAGAATGAATGCTCTCTGCCCTAGGTTCAGGACAAGATGGTGTGGAGATGATGCATCTCTCACTCTCTCACTGGGAACATTGGAACTGAGAAGGTTTGTAGAAGGGACTCAACACTCACTGAGAATCTACTATGAGCAAGGGACTGTGGTACACTATGTACCTTTGATATATTTTCTCAGTTAATTCCCAAAGTAACTCTATGGAAAAGGTGTTTTAAAACTTATTTATGCCAGCTGAAGATGTTCAGGGAAAAGTAAGAGTGACACAGCCAGTGTTTAAGCACAGATCTGTCCGACTTCATAGTCCTGCCTTACTGGGGAAGCAGGCAGGCTTGGATCCTACCCCCACTCCCCGCCTTACCACAAACACACACCCATACACACATCTCAAATGCACAGATATTTCCAGGTATGTGTTTTATACATGTTAGAAATTCACAAGTTTTAATTTAGGAAAGGATTCCAGGAGTATGAAAACCACCATTCCACACAGCACTGCATCTTTACACCTTCATTCCTTACATGCTTTCTCATTTGACCTTGAAGTGAAGTTCGAGCACAAAAACATAACTACAAAGAGTACCTCAGATTAAGTCATTTGCCCTAAATGTAGTCTATTAGAAAACCTAATCCTGAAGTTCAGGATTTAGCAAGAAATCAACAAGACAACTCCCAAAGACAGCTCGAAACAATAGCTAGAAAAATGCCATTTTCTCATTTCCGTAACAATTCAAGCAAAGAGAGAGAGAATATGGGAGGATTTTCCACTCAGCAGAAGGAAGTGGACTGAAATGCACTAATGGGTAACTAACTATACCAGTGCTACTCCCAGTCCTGAGCCCGCTCACACTGAACTGAAGAGAAAGAACTTTTGAACCCCCAACCCCACTCCATGTCCACAAGTTAGAAACAAATCCAAAGTGAAAGCAAGTAATGTAGAAAACTAGAAAAGAAATACCATTTTTTAGATTCCATGAGAATTGTACCTCTCACTCACAGACTATTTTTCTGGTCTATTTTTTCCCCAAACCTATATATTAACATATAACATGCTATATTATGACTTCCTTGTTAAGTTTCTCACTAGAATTTTATCCATTTGTTTGATGTACTCCAACTATCTGGGAACTGCTCAATGAAAGCTAAATAAATATTTGCTGAGTGAACGAATGAATGATTTGGAACAGCATGTCTCTGAAAATGTTGCACTGAATATGAATACCAGAATATGTCTGGAAATCAAAGTAGGAGAGAATGAAACATCATATCCTTAAATTTTGAGCCTAAAGTCGACAGAGAATAAATTCACTGAGATCTAAAGATGAAATTAAGTAAAGAAAAAGAGATGAGTAAGAAAATATGATTGAAAAGAAATTGAATGCCCAATTGTGAGATTAAAATTTGTATTCAAGATAATTAAGAAGAAGAACAGAAATAATAAAAATCCTAATCAATGCTACAGTTTACAGAATAAAAACAATTCCCCAGAATTACAGAAAAAATAATGGTAGAAAGAATAAGAGGCAAATGATATACAGACAACTGAGGATGGAGAAGCAACATAAAAATTGCCAGTGTCCCTGAAGGTGGAAAGACAGAGCCATCAGAATAAAATACTCAAAACTATTATTTTTTTTAAAAACTTTGTCTAAAAACAACTAGCTAAATAAATGAAATAAGTGCAAGATTAGAAGAAAATCTGTACAAAAAATGTTTGAAGGTAGTTAATTGGAAAAATAGGCTACCAAAAAAAGAAGAAAAACCAGGCTAATATCAAACTAGTACCAGCAAACGGCAAAAGATAACAGAGAGATATTTACAGAGTTTTGATGGAAGAAGCTGAGATCCCAGAATTTTATACCTGACCAAACTATCTTTCATGTGTGAAAGCAAGAGAAAGCCATTTGCAAATATGCAAATATTTATTCCACTCATGTCCCTTCATTAAAAATATATCTGAGGCTTATATAAGCTAATCGTGACATAAACCTTCAGAATAATAAGATATTTATATGGCACACCACATTGGCTCCCCACAGTTTAAGTGACACATTTTGGATCTTTCACTGGATGATACAACAATTTAGATGACCAAATCACCTTGCTTAGAAAATGAGTCAACAAAACTTTTTTTTTTTTTTCCTTTACAAAAGTAAAGCGAGATAGTATGACTAGTAGCCATTATAAATGACAAGGAAATTAAGTTATGCCTTTCTGTATCATTGACATTCATATTAAAAGATCTGAGTCATTATTTTATTTTCATTTTTTAATTTGAAATACTAATAATTCATTTAATGACTGATATCATTTGCCAACAAAATCAAATTTTTAACATCCATAAAGACCATAGATATTGGCATGTTAAATATTTCTAAAAATCAGGTGATTATAACAACTTTGTCAAGTATACATAGGAAAATCAGTGTAAGAAAACATGGTCATATATAGTTATTTTCTTTTTTTATACATTTCTGTATTTTTCTATTTTTCTATTAGTCACATAATACCATATATGAAAGAAGACCAATCTATATATGCAATTTGATAAATAAAAGAGTCACAATCATGATATTTAAAAAAAAAAAGGAAACCAAAAAAACAAGCATAGGACATAGAAAACGAACTGTTAAAAAGTGGTACTGGATAATGGAAAATGTGAAATCATTCTTCAAAAGGTTCTTTAAAATATTAGAATTGGAAGATAATAGGAATCTTTCCATGAACTTTGTGAAGTGCCCTCATGTGTATACATATAATATTTTTTTTTGGTTGTGAATATTCATGAGATACAAAGCTGATTGTCCCCCCTCATGCCCTGGATGTGAAGGCCAGATCCATACTGGCGGCATGCCCATTACCACAAATTGTGATTGTACCCCATGTCCCCCACCCAATTATCCCCAACCTCCCTCCCCCTGTCCCTCCCCCCACTTCACTTGTATCTCTAGGTATGTTCTCTCCCTCTGCAAGTCCAACACACCACTGTGGTCCTTCTCTCCTTCCTTCTTTCTCTCTTTGCTCCCACTTATGAGTGAGCACATGCGGTATTTGTCCCTCTGTGCTTTGCTTATTTCACTCAACATAAGTTTCTCCAAGCTCATACATGTTGTTGCAAATGAGAGAATTTCATTCTTTTTATGGCAGAGTAGTATCCCATGGTGTATATATACCACAGTTTCTTTATCCAGCCATCCATTGATGGACATTTAGTTTGTTTCTGTATCTTGACTACTGTAAACAGAGCTGTGATGAACACGGAGTGCAAGTATCCCTTCAACATGATGATTTCCATTCTTCTGGGTATATGCCCAGAAGTGGGATTGCTGGATCGTATGGAAGATCTATCTGTAGCTGTTTGAGAAAAACTCCATACTGTTTTCCATAGTGGTTGTACTAATTCACAGCCCCACCTATAATGCAGGAGTATTCCCTTCTCTCCAAACCCTTGCCAGTATTTGTTATTCACCATCTTTTTGATTATACCCAGTCTAACTGGGGTGAGATGATATCTCAATGTGGTTTTAAATTGCATTTCCCTGATGACTAGTGATGTTGAGCATTTTTTCATGTACCTGTTGGCCATTTTTATGTCTTTCTTTGAAAAATGTCTATTCAGCTCCTTTGCACATTTTTTAATTGGGTTATTTGTTTTTTACTGTGTAATTGCTTGAGTTCCTTGTATATCACGGATATTAGTCTCCTGTCAGATGCATAGTTAGCAAAAGCTTTTTCCCACTCTGTAAGTTGTTGTTTCACTCTGTTGATTGTTTCCTTTGCTGTGGAGAAGCCTTTTACTTTGATATAGTCCCATTTGTTTATTTTTTCTTTTGTTGCCTGTGCTTTCAGGCTCATGTTCATAAAGTTTGTGCCCAGACCTAGTTCCTGAAGTGTTTCACCTATATTTTCCCTTAGTAATTTTACAGTTTCAGGTCTTATACTTAAATCTTTAATCCATTTTGAGTTGATTTTAGTATATGGTGAGAGGCGCATATCTAGTTTCATTCTTCTGCACATGGATATCCAATTTTCCCAGCACCACTTATTGAAGGGGCAGTCTTTTCCTCAATGTAGATTTTTGTAGCCTTTGTCCAATATCAGATGGCTGTTAAGCCTGAGGGGTGATTTTGGGGTTCTCAATTCTGCTCCACTGGTCTGAGTGTCTATTTTTATGCCAGTACCATGCTGTTTTGGTTACAATAGCTTTGTAGTATAATTTGAAATCAGGTAGTGTTATGCCTCTGGCTTTATTTTTTTTTTTTTTGCTCAGGATTGCTTTGGTTATTCAGATATGTAATTTAAATATCCAGTGTAGCACTGTGTATAGTGGCAAACAACAAATGGTCATCAATAGAGAATTAAAGAATTATGAGATATCCTTAAAATGAAATATTATGTAGCTGCTAAAACAATAAAAAAAACTTCAAGAAATGATAAGAAAAAAATGTCAAGACCTCTTATTTCATGGAGGTAGCAAGGTACAGAGCAGCTTTCACTTGTATAATAAAGGAATGTGTCTATATTAATTATAGGCACACACATTGGCACACATACATATATACAATATACACAAATGATTCCTAAAATGATAAGAAATGTACCAGTGGTTGACTCTGTAGGGAATGAGAGACTGACTGCAGGTGAGCTACAGAAAAACTTACTTGTCATTCTATATTCTTTATACTGTTTGTTTGTTTCTCATTTCTTTGTTTAGTCATGTACATGTACTCTATATTATTTAATAAAAGTATATAGCATTTGATTTTAAATGAGTACACTATTAATTCTTCACTATTAGCATGTCTAATGTTGCCATGTAAAAGAATAGGATTTCCTTTCTGTATTGACATAAGCAGAACATCTATCTTGAGTTGCCTTGAATTATATACCCTTCCCAGAGTTTCTGTAAATTTTAAAAAGCAATTTGCACTGCCCACCTTCAGACTTTTGGCAAACATTCGTAAAAGTCAACCAAGAAACATTACAGAAACATAAAGAGTTTAAGAAATGTGATTTATAATCTGGTCTATGCTATTTTTTCTATCATTATCCATATTGAGTGTCTTTATCATACCAACTTCCTTTCTATTACCATAAAACAACAGTTTATACCCCCTTATTTGTCCCCAAAAGAACATATTGACTCCTTTTACTGGCACTTATATTTCATTTTCTTGAAAATTTTTTTCCAAAGTCTGAATTTTTTAAACCCAGAATGTCATGAATTGAGATTGGTAGCAGTCTAGCTTTTAAAAACATAACATTTCTCATCATGTTTACAGAAAACAACTCAGAATCTGTAGGAGTTAGGGAGAACTGAAATATTGGACACTGTAATGTCACTCAGAGCTAAGCAGTAGAATCAGATTTTATTATTTTTAGACATGCACTTTCATGTGGTTTCCTTCTGAGCACTACACTCAGTTCTCAAAACAGTTATTTAGTCTGCTAGCATCTGCATTAGCATATTGCTACTCTGTGTCTAATATGATATTTTTCTCTCAATTTTCAAGTGCCACGCAAATTACATTTTTCATCAGTCTGAAAATTAAAATAGAAATTATTCAAGCCAGTTGTTCAAAATTGTTTCATGGATTATGGATCCCTCTGACAATTTGATATACACTGGAGACCCTCTCTCTGGAAAACATGACTATAGGCTCTTGAGGATTATTCATGTACCTTTCAGAGGTTCATAGAGATTGAGTCACAAACTTTATTTTCATCCTTACTGAACAACTAAAGAAAATGGAGAAATACAGCACATTCTTTAAAAATTAGCAATTTTATTTGTATAGTAGTTATTATATATTGTTAAATACATTATCTTTTTAGTTTTCATAAAAGCCCATGACATTGCAAGAGCAATTATTATCATTCATCTATGAGAAAGTCATTTAGACTATGCACATGAAGAAAAATAACTCAGGAAAGTTTGATATCTGGTCAAAATCACATAGTGAATAAATATTAGGATCAGGACTCAAATCCAGGTACTATTTGCAAATTTTATTTTTCCTTGACTTACATTCTTTCCTTTAGTCCAATAGTTGGCAAACATTTTCTGTAAAGGGCCAGAGAGTAAATATTTTCAGCTTTGAAACCTTACGGTCTCTGTCGTGACTATTCTACTCTGCCATTGTAGCACAGAGACAGCCAAGGTCAATACAAGAACACATGGGTGTGGCTATGTTCGAATAATGACATAAAACAGGTGATAGGCCGGATTTTGTTCACAGGCTATAATATGCTGACCCCTGCACTATTGCCTCTATGCAATATATGAACTAAGTCTTTTAATTTATTTCCCTAAATGGTTTGAATGTTTTCATCATTATGATTTTGACCTTTTTAAGTGATCAATACTACAATACTCTAAACGCTTAAGGAATACCTAAATAATATCACCAATGACAGCAAAATATCTGTCAAAAAGCTATGATAAGGATCTTGCATATTAACTTTTATTTTCGTTTCACTGATGAAACCACTGTCCAGGGAGGTCCTTTTGGAACATAATCCCCTTCGATAACACAATAAGAGTTAATATTACATGTGAAAAACAAACAAAAAAAATCACTTGCAGTGATAGAGTGAAGGGGACATAGTCTGGAAAAGCAAATAAAAATATAAAATATATTTTCTAATCATAATGTTTAATGAGTTTGCATATTGAATAACATTAAAGGACTGTACTCAGTTAGTGGATTTTTGTTTAAAAAGAGATCATGGTAGTCATTAGGGCTGCCACCAAACACCCTGGTTCTTCTGAGCACACAGGAAGATTGCGTTTCTCTATGTGTGTTCTTGAAGTTGGTCTGGCCAATGTCATGTGAGTGAAAATCATGTGTGCACTTTCATGAAGCTTTCTTGGCCAGTATGCAATGTGCCCTGGTCTCTTTGCTAAGCCACAGGGATCATGGGAGGACTTGGAGTGAGGAAGTGCCACCCACAGAGGGCTCAGAGCACGTACAGCAAGCAGGGCTTTCCTTTCCGCCCATGCTGGACATTCAGTGTGAACAAGAAATTAGCTTTTAGCCACCAAGATACGAGGATTATTTGTTACAGAAAATAGCTTAGCATATCCTAACTAAGATAGAGGTATAGATTTTAAAAAATTATATAGAATATATGTTTTTACTAATATTAATTTTTATTATACTCAGCTAACAGTAACACCTCAAGGTGATATGACACATATTTGATGATCATATTTTAGATTATCTATATCATCAAAGTAACCTATCAACTCATTTTATTAAGTCAAGATACAAATAACTAGGTGAAAAAATTAGCCATGACTGACACACCATTGTAAGAATAACTGGTTTGAGACTGGATTTTGTACATCCAAAATATATTAAGCAAAATCTTAAGTTATGCAAGAGAAAACATTAAGCTATGTTAGGCAAAATACATGTATTATAAGAATTAAAACGTGTGGATTAAAGCTTTAAGAAACAGTGTGTTTTCTTTCTTTGTAAAGATTACAGACATAAATAATATTGGCTTACCCTAATATAAAAATAATAAATATTATTCTAATTTTTAATAAAGTCAGCTAACTCTACTCTGTCATTCAGTCCACAAACTACTTTCACATAAGTCATCTTATTTAACCTTCACAACATCTCCAATTGTGAGAAATACTAGCCCAATTTGACAAACGAAAAAATTAAGACTAATAAAACTCTGATTTGCTTAAAAATACAACCCTAGTGAGTGGCTATGTCTACTACCTTATTTTTGAACCAAATTAAGACATAGTTTCTTTAAGTTGTCTACAGGTACAACTGAAACTATCTATTAAAACACCTGTTCTTTTAATCATGAGCTATTTAGGCACATTATGACTTATTCTATACCCCTCATGATATTGTGATTTAGGGAGGAATTGGTAAAGAGCCACAAAAAACAATGACATTGTATAATGCTGAATATACTAATTATTCTGATTTGAGCATCACATTTTACACAGTTATTAATATTCAACTCTGTATACCCCACAGATATCAATCAATTATGATTCAATAAAAAAAAATACCCAAACAAACAAATTTATTCTTAGGTCTTCATCTCTGGTTCCTGGCACAGAGCTCCTAAGACCCTTGTAATTTCCTGAGTAATAGGGGCGCTAGAAGAATCTTTTGTTCTAATATTTGGTCTCTGACCCTGGTTACTGACACATAGCTCCTAATCCTTTTCAATTGCCTGGGTGATAGGAGATCTTTTGTTCTAAGGAGGCCACTCTTGGCGGGATCCTGGATGAGGGCTGATCACCGGAAAGACCAAGCCATGATTAGAAGCTTGGAACTTCAGCCCATAGTCCCCATACTCCAGGAAGGGAGAGCGGCTGGAGGTTGAGTGAAAATTCAATCATGTGTACATGATGAAGACGTCCTAAAAATCTCTGAACTATCGGGTTCGGAGCACTTGATTCCCGGTTGCTGAACATGTGGGGGTGCTAGGAGGTGTCACCCCCAAAGAGGGCATGGTAGCTCTGCACCCCTCCCCACATACCTGCCCTATGCATTTTTTCACTTACCTGCATCTGTATCCTCTGTAATATCCTTCATAATATACTGGTAAATGTAAGTAAACTGTTTTCCTGAGTTCTGTGAGCTGCTCCAGGAAATGATCGAACCCAGGGAGAGGGCTATGGGAATCTCCAATTTATAGCCAGTTGGTCAGAAGTTCTAGAGGCTCGGACTTGTGACTGGCATCTGAAGTGGGGACAGTCCTGTGGGTCTGAGCCCTTATGGCGTGGGATATGATGCTAACTCCAGGTAGACAGTGTCAGAATTGAATTACAGGGCACCCTATTAGTTTCTGCTGGAAAACTGCTTGGTGTGTGAGGAAAAAAAACCATGCATTGGGACCAGAATTGCTCTGTATTGTGTGGTGAGAGCATAGTGGGAGAAAGCATTGTGTGCGTGTGTTTCTTTACACCCATTCTTTCCGTTTTTCTTCTCTTGCTGCTTGCCTTCAGGAATTTCACTCTTTGCTAGTGTCTTCAAAAAGGGAAATCTAAGCCTACAGGGAGAGGTGTGACACATCAACTAAATTTGGCCACTTGTGTTTGTTTTAAAAAATAATGTTGGAAAGGTAAGAGGTTTAAGGTTAGTAATTAACGTGTATTTTCTGATGACCTGTGACTTTCAACAATTCATATTATTCACTATTCCTCCATTGCAATGTTGGAACCAAAGAGCTAGCTGCATGGAATCCCTTTCCATTTAGAATTAGTCATTTCTGCATTGCACTTACTGTGCGCATAAACCACAAAACTTAAACATGAACCTTATTTGGCACAGGTACTTCTTTTGTAAACATCAGGCAATATTTATCGTACCACATAAATAACAATGCCAATTTTCCAAGAATAAGATTGCACAAGTCTAAAAAAAAAGAATTGGGAAGAGAACAAATATGTAGCATAATTACTAGCTAAAAGTAGACAGGCCTGGACAAATGTTATTACATTCCTTCCTTATCAAATGAAACATGTGAGACACTTACAAAAAGTATTTGTCTGATAATCATCTCACCTAGTTTTAATCGCATTCAGGGCAATACTTGCATATCTGGTGCTCAGTCAGATGCTTTGTAAAATCTATAATCTAGGAAAATAGCACTGCATTTCAGAGGTTGGAAAGGGGGGGAAGACAAGAGAAAAAATAGAATCTGCATTTATTCAGGGCATGAACTTCAAGACAATTCCTTGTTTCCAATTCTGGGGTAATTTCAAGATCACAATATTTGACAGTGATTACTTTCCAGAAGATTAAAAATATATTATTGCAAACTTTTAAAAGATAAGCAGAAATACATGAAAGTGTATTTTGTTTCAGAATACAAGTAATTTCTGACTTAAGTACACCGAAGTGATGGATGACCATGACGCTGATACTAGTGGCCAGCCCTCCTAGGACTTGCTGGAACTTCTGTTAGATCTATACTATGTTGCCTGTGTTCTCCTATTACCAAAAGAAAAAAAAAAAAAAAAAAAAAAGTCTGCCTAACTCCTGGGAAGATTCTATCTCTAATGTTCCTAAATCCCTTTTCAACCATCACAGGATTCTGAGTACTTAGCTGTTCTTCTTGCCTGATGTAACTAACATACATACGCAATGAGAAGGGAAGATGACTAATCTATTTCATTATTGCTTTGGAGTCTACAATACTATTTATGCAATGATTCAGCTTTACTGCTTATCAGATTAGGCACTCTACAAACTTAGCTACCTACACGCTACAAACTTTACCATTCATAAGACATTTTCTCTGAGAAACGCATTTTAACTTACAAAATAAATAAGCTGACATGAAGATTTCGAATGGCAGAAACATGTTAACATCCTGAGATGGGTTTTATATTCATTAATTTAAGCTGAAGGGAAGAGTAACAGAGAACCAAAGACCTAAAACAATTTAATTTCAGCCTGTGTATTTCTATTACACAATACCAGACTTTCATATTTTGGAAAAATACTCATCTATTTTAACAAACTAGAATAAAGAAAAACGTAGTGAGATTGTAGAGTCAGAACTGGAAGTCACCTCGCAAGATCACTTGCCTTTTAAGCTGCCTGAAAGAACCTTAACTTTCCTTCAAAAATGGGCTTCCAAAATCCAATACACAGTTCTCTGAGAACATCCAAGAGATTAGTGAAATGTCACAGAGTTATGAGTGTACTAAGTTAGTAAGTTAGCACCCAACACCCAAAGCTGAAATGACATTATGCCCTGACAAAAGGCTTACTATCAAATTCTACACCACTGATTCATGCCTATTCATTTCCAAGTTCAGGTAGTGGCTTTTGTGGTCTTTTCCTCACCCTATTGAGTTATAGTTTTCTATCACATCCAACAGAAAGTTATTAGGTTCCCTGCTAAATACAAGCATAAGGCTTTACAGTTGTCAATATACTCTCTAAATAATCCAAAATGAACTTCTGTTTACATGGAAGTGCTTGTTGAGGATACTCCAAACCTTTAATTTTTTTTCCTGGTTTTTGTTTTGTTTCGTTTTGTTTTTCTAATCAATGAAACATTATGCCAAATTGGCGAAATATAAGTCTGTGGTAAATCTGTGATCGTTATCATAATGGCTTTAGCAATTCAATCTAGGTAAAAGCAAATCAAAGGCCCTGGTGGTTAGTTCACAATATAGAAACAAAAATACCAAAAAAACCCCCATGGAAACTGCATAGTCAGATTCAATCTGTACACTCAAGTGGCAGAAAATAAGAGTTCTTTGTAGATATGAGAAATGTTACTCCAAGGAAATGGTTTCCATTAAGACTTTAGAGGAATGCTTTGGGATCTTAAAATTGCTGTATACTATAATGACGTTCTTGTGATTTGTGCTCCGACGCTCAGAGATCATAATGATTGCGTGACAAACTTAAGCAAATCTCAACCCTGGCATCCTCGTTTACTTTCTGTGGGGGAAAATTTCATTATTTCAATTATAAATATATTAACGTATATTATTATTATACATCAATATACAATTATAATTAATATAATATATGTTAAATTAATTCACATAGTATATTCTAATATAATCATATTTATTATATAACAATAATATATTAATATGATGTATAATATATAAATATGATGTTAATATATATCAATACTATGTTATATTATATATGTTGTGTAATATATTTATATAATATATTATATAACGTATTATTAATTATATTAATAACAATATATTAATATATTATGTGATAATTGTATATCATATTAATATTACAACTACTAACCACAATTTTAATGCCTTTAGGTAATAAAATCATTTTATATTTCATTCTAATCTTTTTTTCCTAATTTTTAAACTGACCTTGAAATAGAATAGTCCATTACATCATTTTTGCCAACTTCATTTTATAGAGTTTAACTGATTTATTACCTTTAAAACAACTTAAAATTTACAATGCTAACCCCCTAAGGCACTATTCTTTAGATAAGTATATCTCCATCTGTGAACTTTTTTAAAATCACATATCTGTCCACTTTTTACCCTCCTCACTGCTACCGCCTTAGTTCAAGTCAACATCTTCTGTCATATGAATTAATACAATAATGTCATTGTTAGGTTCTTCCTGTGACACCAACTGGGTGTCCAACAATTCAGTTCAGTACTGTGGAGGCCCAGGTGTACAGGTTAAGGACTCAGTCCCACAGGACTGTCCCCAAGTCAGACCCTAGCAGCAGATGCCATGCCCAGGATGCCCAAACAGCTACCAGGCCAACTACAAATTTGAGGATTCCCATAACCCCTCCTCAGATTGGATGACTCCCTGGAAGGATTCACAGAACTAAGGAAAGCACTTTACATACAAATACTGGTTTAATATAAAGGATGCAATTAGGAACAGCCAAATGGAAGAGATGCATAGGGTAGGTAGAGAGCCATGGGGGAGCAGGAAGCTTCCATGTTCCATGCCCCCCGCCACACCTCCTTCCCACCACCCCAATGTAATCACCAACCCAGAAGCTCTCCAAACCCCATCACTGAGGGGTTTTAGGGACGCATCATTACGTAGGCATGATTGAAGATTGAACTCAACCTCTCGCCACTCTTCCCTTCCTGGAGACCTGGGAGTGGGCAGAAAGTTCCAACCCCCTGATCCCCTGGCTGGTTCCTTTAGCTATCAATTCCCATTTTGAGGCTATTTAGAAGCCCATCAGCAGTCACCTCACTAGCATAAAATCACATAGGGTTGAAAGGGGCTCATTACACATAACAAAAGACATTTTCATCACTCTGAAAATTTCAAGGATTTTAGAAGCTCTGGGCCTAGAACCTGGAACAAAGACCACATATAATTCTGTGTCATACCACACTCCTCACTGGTCTTCCTGCTTCAGCTTTTGTTCTCTGTATGACAGCTAGTGTCACATCATATTCCTCTTCTGCTTAAGTCTTTCAGAGACTTCCCACTGAATTTGGAATGTCACTGTGACCTGCTGAGTCCCACGAGCTCCGGCTCCCACTTACCTTGCTAACCTCACTTCTTTCTCCCGCTCCCCTTCCTGCCGTCTTCCAGGCTCTGCCACACGGCCTCATCTGTATGCCTAGAACATGCCCAAGTCTGTACCCCGCAGGATCCTTGCCATTGCTGTGCCCTCTGCCTGAACTCATGTTTCACTTTTTTTACAGAGCTGATTTCCTTTCATCCTGCAGGTTTCGGCTTAAATGCCCCTCCTCAGAGAGTTCTTGAATCGGCCTCCTTAGAACACCTCCCGCTCCCCTCTCTGGCTCCGCCATCTACGCTATCACTGCCCATGAGCTTCTTTTGTAGCGTTTATTGAAGTCATTCATGGCCCTGGTTTTAATGAACTGATTGGTCATTGGTCTCTTCAACCCCAATGCAAGCTCTAGGAGGGAGCCTATCTACCTTAGATTTCTAGGCTGGCTGAATTAAAGAATGAACAAACAAACAAACAAACAAACAAACAAACAAAAATGGGGGGTTGGTGGGGAACTACTAAAATGAAGCTCCCTAAAATAACACAACATTTAAAATCCTGGCCATTATTTCTACTTCTTTCTCTTAATAGGATCCACTAGCACTATTTATGAATTACATGCCTTGCTGCCTAAATATTCACTTTACTTTCAGCATTTTGACTCTTCTCTGTTCATTGATTGTTGCATCTAATTATGCCAACATTTTGTCTGATTCTCAGCCTTCAACATCAACTACAATCATCTCAGTCGATACTCACATTCCTCTTCTCTGGCCACTGCAATGACCTCCTAATTGCTCTCTCAGCTGAACTGTCAGTTTTCATTTAACCTCTTCCTGACAGATGCATCTTTTACTTCACTTTCCAAAAAAATCCTTGTTCTTATTATTATAGTAGGTCCCCCAAATAAAATGATACTCAACTGTATTCAGTAATATTTCCTACTACTCCTTTAAACAATTCCTCTGGTCTGCTCAAATACTTACCTTGCTATCTCCCAAATAAATCATTCCTCTCTTTGGATTTTTGCTTAGTCATGCCACAGACTGGGAGGCTTTTTTCTCCTCTGTCAGCCTAAACTAAAACGTTTTCTTCAAAGCTAGTTCAAATTAAACTTCTCCACTTAAGCCTGATCTCTCAGTTTCAGCCCATGTGTTCTTTCCTTTTTTCTCAATTCTCCATAGCCATTGTTGCATGTAACATTTGATTATACAATAGTTATTCTTGTTATTTGTCAGTTATTTCATATGTGTAGATTTTATCTCCTAAATGAGATTTCAAGCAGGGACTGTCCTTCCTTCCTCTATATTCTGGGCAGTGGCAGAAGAAGCAGTGATGCAACAGGAGCTACCTACGTGGACTTACTGACATACGTAATCCTAAGTATGAATCTCTGCAGCCCCAAACAACCATTCTGCACAGCTGGCAATACCCAAACAGACCGTACTGTCTCTTACCCCTAATCTTTCCCACATGAGCTCCCTATGCCTAAAATGCTTCCCATCCACCTTTCTTCACCTGGCAGATTCCTAGTTCTCTTTCCAGTCTCAACTGGGACAATACCTACTAAGGAAAAAGAAGCCTTCCTTGCTTCGTCCTCACCCACCCACCTACCCCAGTATCTATGTGAAGCGTCACTCCCACACACTTTCATTAAATGCTCTTAACCCATAGCCCTGGCACACTAGCACATTGTAAATGTTTATTCATCCACTGGTCTCCCTGATTGATCTGTGTACAACTTAGGGTCAAAAAATTTACCTTTTATCTTTATAGTAGCAGTGAAATTGTGACTTATTATTTGTTGAATAAATGAACAAACAAGGTGGTAATGAAATCTGTGGAAAGAGCTAAGTATTTATTATCACGGGTATCAATATAGTGTTAGGTATTTCCCAATAAGCCACTGTTCCTACCATTTGGGATGCCTATTTGTTTTTAACTCCAAAAATAATTAGTAAGCACCCACTGTATGTCAGGCACTTGGGATACAGAAAAGACCCAAAAAGATAAAAATCCCTAACTTCATAGAACTTGCATTTTACTATGTGAGACAGGCAAGGGACTGTGGCTTTTGCCCTGTTTGAGTTGGAAACCACAGAAGAGTTCTGAGCAGAAGATTTCTATAATGATGTCGACATGGGATGATGCTTGTTTGAACCAAAACGGTGCCAACTTGAATGATGAGCAGTAGTTAAAACAAGGATCTGCTTTAAAGGCAGAGCCAACAGGATTGGGTGACGGACTGGATGCGGAGTATAAAAGAAAAAGAATAGTCAAGGATGCATTTCAGTCTGTGCAACTATGGAATAGAATTTGTGAAAGCTTTGGAAGGGTATAATTTTAGAAAGCATGTTCAGATATATGAAGACATTCTCTAAACTTAGGTCTTAAATTTCAATATTTTATTTTGAACAACTGACCTTCCCTTGAGCATATTTCCAATGAATAGTAAGGATCACGATTGATTCTTAGAAAAATTGATAAAATTGAAGAGAAAAACCTTGAATAGAAAAAACTGCAGCCCATCCAGTTCCATGAGGTACTGCCTGCACCAGGCACCCTATAGAATCCACTGCGACTGATTTTCCAAAAATCTCTTGTGTTCTAAATGACTTATACAATGCAGGTAGCGCTAAATGTTACATTTCTATGACTGCTAAAAACACTTCAAAGCTCACACAATTATTACCATTAACAATATTAATAATTATATTTTGAATTTTATTGAATAATGATTTAGATCTCAAATGGACACATATGTAAAGTGGCCAAAAGTTTTACCCTGCCCTGGGCCATAATCTAGCTCAAGGTGAGAGGAGATGGCCTTGACCTTAGGAATAAAAGACCATGAAGTAAAAGGTTTCCATGTGGAACACCAAGAATGACTGAATCCACCTAAGACTAAAGCCGGAGATAGAACAGTAGGAGATTTAGGCTGTCAGGCCGCTACCTAAGCAAACTAAATGATCAGCTACCGTGCTTAACAGCTATAATTTGGGGTAAGGCTGGTAACAACGATTTATTTATTTACTTATTTCATGCACTGAAGTATATTTCTGCAAAACTTACTGAATTTGGTGATTCAAAAAATGAGACTGTTTATAAACATACAATGCAACAGTAAGTCTGTATAATGACCGAGTCTCTTGCAAAATAATTTAGTGGTGGTCATGATGAGTTATAACTTAGACTTTTGAGTTTTCACTGGGCAGAAAGAATCCTTTCTCACTCAGTCTGTGAGCTTTTTTCCTTCCAGACTCTAAGTAGTTTACACAATAAATAGTTATTTCCATAGTAGAAATGGCCAAGATGTCTAAGCCCCAAACTCAACCTGTTATTATGGTTAGAAATCAATGTCACCATTTTTCCAGATTTTCACAGCCACACAACTTTTGACCCAGCTAATGGAAATGTAAAAGTAAACATAGTTTCCTGACCTCTTAACACAGGCAAAAATCAACATAGTAAGGTATTTATTTTGCCGGCAAGTGATCCAGCGCAAAGGGGCACTACAGTGGGTTCATATGATAAGGCACTACAAAATCGTGTCAAAGGAAGAATTTTAAGCAAGAGCACACCCATACATTTTCCATGTTCTCTTATTTAGGACTTTGATATAAAATACTAATTTGAAAACTTTATACACTTCACAATTTATCGATGACATCAAGAATAAAATTGAAACTTTTAGAATCTTAATTCACCTCACAACCAGAGAGCAGTCCCATGAAAGAAAATCTCATCAGAAGCCTGTGTGGAAGGGAAGAACTCCCTTTTGCACACTTTCTCCCATCTGAAATTCCTTCATAACGGTGATGAGTCAATTTCCTTCCCTTTCTTAAAAAATTATGTTTTAAATCCACCTCTTTTCACATGCAGGACAGAAATAACCCTTCTCAGTCCTCATAGAAGAGCAAACATGGCTTTCACTATGGGGTCTGCATTTAGATCCTCTGGACAGTTCTTGGGCATTGAATGGTAACCAACACAGAGAGGACATCTATATGTAACCATTCTGCTGCCTAGAAGGTGCTGAACATATGCACGGTTAAGCTGGAAAAAGATCATGTTTCATCACGTGACCCTTTTCAACATTGTAGCAAACAATGTGATTAAAAGGCAAAAACATCCAGGGCCTAAACTTTCATTCCTTTTGTAATCCTCGTATTTCAGTATTACCTTTTCATACATTTGTGCTATTGGCAAAATACAATATACAAAAAAATAAACCCTGAAGTAATCATGATAGGCAAGCATGTAACAGGCACCATCAGTTGAAATGCAGAGTTAAAATTTGCAAAATGAAAAAAAGTGATATCACATAAGAACTTTATGAAAAGAATGTTAATATTGCATTCAAATCCTTTCCTGTTACACTAAAGAATCAAAGATGCAGGAAAATTAAAATCTATTTGCCAAAAAATTCATCATTTCAAGTCATTTCTTGACAATACTATCCATTAGTTAAATGACTCAACTGCTCTACTCCAGAGTTTCACATATATTTCAAATTTAACTCAGTATTCTGAAACAATAACTAATTCATTTCCATCAGTCATTTGTTCAAGCCTTTAAACCCCCTTTTCAAAATCAATTTACTATAATCTAGTTTTCTACCTTCAGTAGACCATTTTGACCATCTACTTAAAAATTTCCAACAAATGAATTTTAGCTCACATCTGTACCAAAATTAAAAACAAAATAAGTTGTCGCCTACCTATGGTTGTAATAACAGTGCCAGCAAAGAAGAAGGAACTTCCCAAATCCCAGTGACTGATTTGATTGGAGGTGTTTCCTAAGGGTATAATCCCTGCATTTACTGCTGCCACTATTTGCTGCAATTTTAAAAAGAAATTTATCAGTACACATGAATCACATGCAGGCATCCAACAGCATATATTCCACCCCAGAAACGACTAATTCAACAAAGAGAATCAATTCTAAGGTTTCACTTGTCTATTTAAAAGGTGTAATATAGATTAAAACTTCATACTGAAGAATTTAATAATAGTTAATTAGAAAGTTACATTTGATATCAAGTAAATGGATCTATATGAAGCTTATAATATTTTACCAACATGTATTAATATAGTCATTCATTAGCATATTTAGTGATTTATTTTAACTGACAACTAAATATAACAATGTTGTCTAGCAAACACCACAGAATCAAAATATCAGATTGCAAACTATAGTTTAAATAATATATAATAGCTTCAAAAAAACGGATTCCCAAAGTTCTGACCATTTCAAATGTTAAACACATGCGTTCATGCCTGAGTTGTCTACAACTGTAGAGACATTTATTTTAAAAGGTCCAACAAAACAGGCTAACATGGAAGAAAAGGCAACAGCAGTTCACTATCAAGCTTAGGTCACTCCATTTAGATACAGCTTCTTAGAATTTCTACAGATTTTTATAAATTTTATGATGATGAGAATCACCAAAGATCTGTAGATGACAATCAGTCAACAATATTCATACAGTGACTAGTAGGATATGGATACTTCCTTAAGTAGTAGCAAGAAGCAGACAGAAAGATGACATTACAATACCTTCTTCATTCTTCAGGTGTTGGGGGGAAGCGGGGAGGAGATACGGAAACACAAAAGGTAAGAGTATGTTGGGAGAAAATGTGCTGTAGAAGAGAGACATATCCTGATCTGAGCATCACATATTGCACACAGGTATTGATATTCAACATTGTACCCCACAGATATGTACAATCAATTATGTTTCAATGAAAAAAAGAAAGAAAGAAAGAGATATACAGATTATAGGAGATGTTTCTCTTGGAAACATAGTTTTAGAAATCTTTACCACTTAATTTTCAAATTTTAAAAGTGGAAGATACCATTTGGTAGGTAAGGAAATTAAAGACCAAGACAAGAAAAGTGACTTGTTTAATGTTGAATGGACAAAGTACACTCTGAAAGTGGAGGTACTATCCAAAGAAGTTACTGGCAGATAAAAAAGAGCAGGTAACCCAGAGCTGAAATGTTCTATAAAATCTCATTTCAAAGCTGACTATTATAATATTTGCATGATTTATCTCAGTCTATAAATTAAAATTTCAGAGTTGTGTATAAATTCAATTCAGTTGAATTGTATTGCTTTTATTTACTTTAGCAGTGATATACTGTCACAGTTTTAAAAAATGGAAAATACAGAAAGACTTAAAGAGAATCGTAAAAATTATCCATAATTCCTGAATCCAGAGATAACCACTGTTAATGTATTAAGATACCTACTTCTTGGTAGTTTGATATACTTTTTAAATAGCTTAATTTATGAAGCATATGAAATATCATATTCTCTATTCTTACTCAATATTATTCTATGTTCAATTTTCCCTTTTCATTACTATATTTCCTTAATCATTGCCCAATATGTAGTTGCCTATGTTGTTCTAAAATTTGTCTTATTCTGAGGAAAACATGCTGTTGTGAACAAATTTTGTATACGTATTTTCTCATTTCTGAGCATTTCTCCAGGAGAGATGGCTAGAAATAAATTTGCCAGATTAAAAATTATGAATATTTTAAAGCACTTTGTATAGAGTAGCAAATAGCAATCCAAGAAAGTTGTTTCGATTTATAACTGCCCCTTGACAATTTATGAATGCTTAGCAATATCTCTAATATTAATGACATTTTAACTTTACTGAACTGATAAGATTGTTTTCATGTGTATGTCCTTTATTGTGAGTAATGGACACTAATGCTTTCTTTAGTCTAGAGTAATTCCCCACAAATACACACATACACACATATGCACAGCACATAGTGAAGCTGGTTTTGAAATAGTTGATTTTATTTACCTGGCTCTCTGTTATAACTTTAATATCACATAAGGCAGGATTCCCTTCATTATCTTCCTTTTAAAAAATATTCTTTGCAGTTACTGCTCTGTGATTCTTGCAAAAATGTTAAAATTTACTTAAATTTTATAGAAATTTTCATTGCCATAGATTTAACACATTTACATTGAAATATGTTAATTATTTTAAATATGTTAAATTTTGGAAATATGTAACATCTTTAAATTGATTAAGGAAAATGAACATTATTATAATAGTCAAAATTCTCACCAAGGAACATGATATGAATCTCCATTTTTTGATTCCCCTAAAATATAGTGAAATAGAGTGTTATTATATATTCCATAGAGATCTATAAGGTTATTCATAGATATTTTACTTTTTTTCATTTTAAATTATGATTGGTTATTGCTATTATATACACAAATATATACTGTCTAGCAATTCTCAAATTTTTATTTCAAAACCACTTTACAGTCTCAAGAAATACTGAAAACATCAAAGAGCTTCCATTTACGGGGGTTATAACTATTGATATTTACTGTATTTGTTTGGATTTCTAATTTTTAAAATGTTTTTGATTCATTTGAAAATAACAAGAAGCCCATGTTTTTGTTTTTGTTTTTTCCTTTTTAAATTATGTATAGAGTATTTCTGTGTGTGGAATTAATGCCTTCATTAAACTTCTTTTGGTTTGTTATTACTGAAAAAAACACATTCTTGCAGACACCTGTAACAACCAGTTATCTGAAGTTGTAGAAATTACCTTCTGTTGGTTTTCTGATTTGGACTTCCATGAAACAATGATACATCTTAAAGGAAATGGAATAGCAAACCAATGTTTGTCCATAGTCACAACTGAGTTCCTGTTGTTTTCATCTGAGAAAGGAGCCCACAAAGCTTTGCAGAGGCTTCTGGATAACAGTTTGTAAACCTAGAATTGACCTTAGCTAATCTTTTCCTTTGCTTTATTATTAAGAGGGAAAAGACAAAGGAAAAGCTTACATAGGAAAAAGGAAAGAGCTTTTCCTTTGCCTATTATTATGAAATAGGATTTACATTTCATACTTTCCTTTAGGCCTCAGCCTAGACTTAGTGAATATGCTGCTCTCATTGGGTACTATTTAGTGAGTACTGTGAAACTTCCTAAGAGGATAATCTCCTAGGGGTTCCCTTTAACTTACCACTTACTTTTATGAAAAATGATTATGTTTTCCAAAACAAACAAAACACATAGTGAGAAGAGAGGCAGTTTTATAATTTTATAAATCTCTTTAATGTTTGGCTTAATAGAATACAATTATATTCTAATATATGCTTCTGCATTTATTCTGTTGGAATAGCACATCACATAGCCTCTGGAAAACTCCATTGTATACTAATGAAACATGAGAATGGAAAAGACAAAAACATCTTAGTATTACTAACAAAATAGCTTTGACCTTGTCAAATGTCTGGGAGGCTCTTGGGGACCACATTTTGAGAACCACTGCTCTATACTGAAAACATTATTTCTTTTTGTTTGTTTGATTTTGTTTTCTACCTAGAAAAGCAAAGTAAGGAAGCTTATCACTTAGAAATAACGACATTTTATCTCCACATCTTTCAGTAGCTTTATACTTTTCCTCTCTTATTGCATTGACCAGCATTTCCAGAGCAATGTTAAATAAGAATAGTGAGACCAGATTCATTGTTTTTGTCATGTAAAATTCTCAATGGCTTGAGTGTTTTATCATTAAATATATTGACTGTTGGCAAGAAATGGTATTTAATTAAATAAATTATGAGAGCAAGCAAATAAAAAGGACATATTTAAAAGCTTTTAAAAAACAAAAATTGTCTGGAAAATATTTTAAGATAGCAGTAAACATACAAAGGATGTAGGCATGTAATAAGTGAAGAAATACAAAATGCTTCTATTTTAAAATAAATCAGATAAAAAGCTATTGGTTCATATACTTTAATTCTAGTGAATTCATAGGCTATGTGTTTTTTTTTAAAAAATCAAGGCTTCAGAAATCTGAAAGAGCTGTTCATCATAACCCTCCTGTTACCTGGTTACTCTGGAGAGAACAACTTCACAGTTAATAACCATGGAGATGACGAACTAATTCATGTGCACACAAGTGTTGTAGGCTCAGGCACCAGGACCTTTAGATTCATAACTCCCAGGGAAAACTAATTCTTCCAGTAAAAATCAGGAAAGGGGAGATTTAGACAGATTATAATTGCATCCAAAGTATATATTTATGTTTTACAGACATTTCTTCAACATATTCATTCATTCAAAAAATATTTATCTATTTGATAAAGGGAAGAGTGGGAATGAGGGATAAAGAAATATTTGAAGAAACAAATTTTCAAATTTATTAAATTATAAGCCCATAGGGCTTATAGATAGATCCAAGAATCTAGTTAAACATTAACATTGACAGCATACTTAACAGAGACAATGCATGTGACAGCAGCAACATCTTTAAGGCACTGAAACAAACAAAAAAAGAAAACAACTCAGCAACCTAGAATTATATACCCAGCAAAACCGTTTTTCAAAATAAAGGCAAATTAAGATCTTTACAGAGATATAAAAGCTGAAAGAATTCATCACTAGAAGACTGAAGGAATGTTAAAAGAAGCTCTTAAAGTGGAAGGAAGATGACACCAGATGAGACTATGGATCTACACAAAGAATAAACAGTACTAGAAACGGTAACGAAAAGAAAATGTGTGTGTGTGTGTGTGTGTGTGTGTTTATTAATCAGTTGTTTGTGGTGCTAAGCAATTGGGAAGCAACCTCAAAGTAAAAACATGGGTGATATAGTTATAGATGAGAAAAAAATAAGGCAAGTCTTCAGACTCCACTGCATTAAGTAAAATTAATTATTTTATTGACTAGAGCTAACTAATCCCTCCAACAATTGATTTAATGCAGCCTTTATGGCCAGCACCATCATTTTAACTTATTCTTTTTCTTGTCAATTATGAGGTACAATGTCACCCAGACACTTGGATAAGGTCCACAAATTATTTAAGTTGAAAAGAAGCAAATGCAGACCTATAATCAGAAACAGTATTGTCTGGCAATCTGTGGGTTGTAAATCACAGAGCTGTGATTACTGAAACAGAGGCTTGAGATAGAACCAAGAATATGTCAAATCACTATGAGAATGAGTCTAGAATGATATTTTTTTCTCTAGAATATTCTTATAAATTTATTTTGTATGAGGTCTCTTGGTCAACATCCACAGGAAATTGGGTGTCCTTTCCTATGCACTGGCGTAGACCTAAGAGTCTCTGCAATTTCAACATCAATTCAGGTCATCAGAGCACTTATCCAGTGCCTTCATGTGAACTGTTTCTACCCGATGGTACCATATTATGTGGCCAAAGTAACACGATCATTTGCTGGATAATAAAAATTCACTTTTCCATTAAAAGCAACTTCTTTGGACAGTCAAATCATGCTGACAACTTATGAATAAGTTGAATTGTTCAGGTTAAATACAGAGAATGTAGAATCTTACACATTTAATCCTACCGTATGATTACCTGAAGTGTTGATTAGAGGGTTTCCAAACTTAAAACGCACAACAGAAATAGAAAAAGATGATCTTGATTGGATTCACAGCTAATTTTGCTCTTCGGTTTATAAACAAGCATAAAATGTACACGAAGGAAAAGAAGTTGCATACATGGTTCTAGTTAAGAGTATAGGCTTAAACTTAAGGAACAGAGTTCTAAGAAGCTTGTACTCATACAGATGATAAAGGTAATTACTCATAATTATGGAAAAATTTTCTTTTCCATGACAGTGGTGGCTTTGGAATCAAAATTCAGAGTTCTACTGTGAATTTGTGCATTCTTGAATTGTAAAAGTTGATGTCTCAGTGTCATCTGGCATTTTGGAACTATATTCAGCTTTAACACCAAACATTGATAAGACACATGTATTTGTAATTTTAGGAGACTAGCACAGATTTGGAATTCAAAGCAATAACTGACAATCTTGAAAATGTTTCCATGAGTTCAATGCCAAGGAACAACTTTTCATGTGTTATAAAGTACTAGAATAGCTAGTTTTTCATTAAAGGAAAAGGTATTGAAAATTGAGCAACCTTAAGAAAAGTTGAAGATCATATTTTTTTCAGAGCAGGTTATACAGAGTGGATCTTAAATTACAAGGGACACCAGAAGTTCTAACTTCACTTCTGTTTCCTAAACTCAGATGCTCATGTTCATCAAAACAATACGGAATGTTCTGAACACTTCTGCAAATTCCTTCTCTGTTACTATCATAATCAGGATTTCATTAAAATATGCTGCTACACCTATAATCCTAAAAGTAGGGTCACATTAATAATGTGAATATTTTTAAATGATATAAAAAATTCTGAACTGCAGATACAAAGCACTAACACCTAATTAGGCTATACCAATGATGTATGTTTAACTGGCTCAATGACAAATTCTTTTAATTGGATATTTAACATTGTTCTCATTTTTTTCTCCTTTTAAAAAATGATATTATTTCCAAAATTGATACAATTTATAAATCCAATTACAATTATACTGACATCTGTATAATTACACTGTTCCTCAAAAAGTAACATAAATATTCTCTTGCCAAATTTCTATTAGGTGCATTTACTAATCTTTATTTGCCAGTATATCCTCATAGAGGAACCAGCTCCACCCAGGGAGGAGGCTAGTCTTTAGGGAAGAAATCAAATCATACATTCACAACACTACATCTGACCACTTCAAGTATGTAAACAAGATTATACTGAAAAACTTGAAGAATGCATAATGAGGAAAACAAAATAATAAATGATGCTCTCATTGCCAAAGGACTTTGTGGGAAGATAATGGTAGATATCATTATGATTTACAGCTACACCACAAAAATAATCATCACCCATCCATAACATGCAGTCATGTTTGAGTATTGCTGTCAAAGGCTGCAGGATCCTCATGCATCTCATTCTTAACCTCTGGCTGTGTGTCAGCATTATGATTACCCAATTCCAGATGATGTGAACTGCTTTGAAAGGTGCTGCTAATAAAATCAGAGTGTATCTCAAGACATCTTACTCTTACAGGCTCAGAATTCATATACAGCACTGGTGCAGCCTAGGTAACCTGGACTGGCACATTTGAGTCAATGAGAACCATATTGGATTATTCATTCCCTAAACTTTTAAAAAAATTTATTGGCCATATACATCTGGAGTATTATTTATGGGCATCATTTATACAAGATGCTCCTTCTCTAATGTTAATGACATATGGCAGTCTTAATCAATGGGGCTGCTTCTTGGGCATTATGCATATCAAACTAAGTTCCACCAAGAGGTATAATAAATAAGGCTTTATTATGAACTTATGTACAGAACCATCCCATGGCACATCTTTTGTACCACTAGGAATAAGTCCCAGAAACCAGACCCATCTTCTTCACTTTTTTGTCCTTTCGTGATTCTGGGAACTAAGGCAATGCCATTGGCTTCCTTGCATGAGATCACATTTCTGTCACTGAGCCACTTAGGTGCATTGACAATCCACCAAGGTGCAAACAACTTCTTGATAAACACATTACATCAGCTCATTGCTCGTCAAGAATATTACAGGAGCAGCTCTCAGTTAATGATAATACTAGGTTGAACCATATAAAATTGCCAATATCTGAGCATTTCTGGCCTACAAAATGGCAATTTAATACCAACGTATAAAAGAATGTTATTTGTGTTTCAATGTACAGTGTGTAATAACATACTAAATTTCATTACAGTATGATATTTATTACTTCAGAATTGTAACTAATTCCTATAAGCAGGAATTAATAGCAAGCCAATCTGTTATAATCTTCCTTACAATTCTACAGTGAAGGGTATGTACTTATTAGTTTAAGTTAAACTCTATATTGCTGAGAATATTATTCTGAGAAAACATGATCTGACCATTGAATCCTTATCGGAAATTCAAGTTGTGTTCAATTTTTGCATATATCTGGGAAATCCAGAGACACTATCTAATATTTAAGATGATTACATTTTATAGAAGTAAATTTGTATATTCATAATTTCATATCAAGCATTCCATTCTAATATACATTCTAGCCTCTAACTGGATAAATGAACTTGTGACCCAATACAAAAAACTTCACTTTTCAGAAATTCTATAGTTACACAACATGGCACTTGTTTTGTTTTTTGTCTAGAAAAATTGAAGCATTTACATAAATCCAAAAAAGATATAGAAATCCCAAAATGACATTTCATAATTGAATAAAATTTTGTATTGACGAACATCAGGTTTTCTAAATCTAACATCAACAATCTTTTTCTTTTATAAAAAATGAATTTCTTATTTCACATGGAGAAAAATGGTGGACTACTACTTTTGCATACTTTATACAAAACACAGGTGATACATAGTACTATGTTTAGATACTGGTAAAGAAGCATTATTTTCAAGGTTTCCCAGAGCATATTTTGTAAGTCAGAAAGGCAGTATGTAATAATGTTTTTAATCTATTGTTTCTGATCAAAATAATTTGAGTCAAATGTATTTCATGTTTTCTTAAAAAGGCTTTCAAAGTCCTTAAGTATGTTTCCAAGTAAGACACAATCTAAGTTTAACATTAATTAGAAACATCAAGAAGCATCCTTTTTAAAAAAAAAACAAAAATTAATTCTTATAATTTAAAAAGGATAGTGTTTCCTACAGGAAGCAGTTTCTGCACACCAGACTTCAGAAAGTACATCTAAAAGCCAGCATCTTGCTTATCTTCTCTTGTCTTTCCTTCTATTTAGGGACTGTGCAATTGCATGTCAAAGCTATTTTTATACAGACTAATGAGGTGTACAGCTTTTTTCTTGCTCTTTTGAAAGTGTAAATTTATTTCCTATTAATAGAAACAAAAGTTTAAAATCCAAAGCAGGGAACAACAGAGAATTGGGGATGGATGTCCTCAAAGGGCCAGTGAACAAGGGTCATACTGTTGGGCATCAGGGTTGTCTTTCCTGGTCATACCCACTTAGGAAGATTGTTTTAATCATAAAAATAGCATCCATTTTATTGGACATTTCAAAAAATTATACTAAGAGGAAAAAAAAAAAAAAAACATTCACAGTCCCTAAAACAGTTTTTACAACATGCATATATTCAATTTTTGTATTTTTATAGCTACAACATTAAATCTGCTTTCAACTATTTTCATACGATATAAGCATGTTCTGATGCATTCAGAAGTCTTCAGAGACATCACTGTTAATGACCACAATGCAACCATTCTTTACCATTGAATAAATCTGTCTGATGCTATCCAAGTGTGAGTGACCATTTTCAGAGTTGTTAACAGAGGTTTATACATCAGAAAAGGTCTGAACTTGAAACACTGAAATTCTTTTATTCTTTGAGCCTGAATGAAATGAACACAGCAGTATATAGGAAAAAATAAAACACGGTCAGGACCCTTGAGTCTTGCAACTCTGAAGGAGCCAGAAACATACATGTGAATCAAGGATACTGAAAGATACTGAAACGTGCATTTCTCCGCATGTGCATTTTTTCCAAGAGTCTCTCTAGATTCCATATAAATGGTATGGGATAATGATATTTTACGGGAATGTTAGTCTTTGTCTATCTTTCTGGCTACCTTCTGCCCTGTCTCATGAGTGAAGGAAAATACATTAATAAAAGAAAAGGAAAATATGGAGAGAGGAGGTAGAAGTCAGAAAGAAACAAACAGGGAAAAATAGAAGGGAAAAGAAAGAGATTGTGTAGATAGCAAAGAAGAGACAGTTTCTTTAAAAGGGGTTGTCCTTAAAATAGGATTTGAGTAGGCAGGGAGACAGCACCTAAGGCAATGTTTTTAAACCATTTTGCCTAAGGCGTGCTACACTAACCAACATTTATTCACATTCTGTGTTTTTAAGGCCTGAGTTTCTAAACCAATGAGAAGTAGGCTAAAATGCGACAAAGAGAGTTTTACTCTATCAATTACATGCATCCACAGAGTTCCCAAATGTGGAAATTCTGTTGGCTTTTTCCAATAGAAAATCACTGATCTCTACTTATTTGATTTTCCAGTACACTTAAGCCTATATTTCCATCACAGATACAAGTTTAAACAAAAGAAAGTATTTTATACCTATATATAAGTAACCACAGGGGAAATATTTGAGGAAATTATGCAAGTTTCCACAGAAAGACAGTATATTTTTTTTATAAGTTTTAAAAACAAGTGGAATGTTTTTTCCTGACTTTCCTGAATATGTAACTAAAACATTATAACAAGGATTGAAAGTCTTAAGCTCTGTTCACACACACAACTAACAAAATGACCAGTTAACACAATTTGTATTTAAATAAATCAAACTTCCTACAACCCAAATTAGTCATTAACGAAGGCAAAACACCACCATACTAAAACATTCCAATAACATTCTGATAGACAGATCCTGTTTCAGGCCCCATAAAAATTATGTATTTCTCACTTCAACAGAGTTGACTCATTGCCATCAAAAAGCCTACAAGAAATTTCTGTGCTTTCAGGTTCCAGGTAAAATTTCTTAATACACTGCAGAGGAAGTTTATTAATGATTTGCTAACATTATGCAGAGAAAAGGAAGTCTTGCAAAACTGCTTAATATGTTTATAATTCTTGGCTCAATGATACAAAATCAAGATAGCGAAAATAATATATGAATAACTTCCCAAAATGTAGTGATTCATACTCATCCTATCTTAGCTTCTTACCTTTTCTCCAAATTTCCCCCACCTTTCTCAATTACACACCCAGATACTCACTAGTTATAGCAAACACTGAATTGGTTGAAATCCATTTTGTTGAAAATCAGACACCTGATAGAATTTCTTGCACTTTTTCAAGCCAACCGGAACAACAGACACCTGTCCAGTAGTTATTACACAAAAATGTAATTAAATCCTTGCCTCAGGCACCTCTCAGGCTGACATAGGAGTGTCACACCACAACCAGTGGTGATACAAAGGAGCCTGGCACCTTTCCTCCTGTTTTCTAGTCACTCACGTGTGCTGTACTGTTCACCTTCATTCACTCAGGGATATCCATCTCAACCAATGAAAGCGAAGATGCCCCACAATTCACATGGTAAGCATGAGCTAGTGGGTCTTCTCTGCTCAGAGGCCCAGAAGAGGAAGACGCCCTTGCCAGGGCAGTCTCCAGTGGAAGGCAGGTCTAATGCCTGGAGGGGAATCAAGTTGGGGCAAATACCCTTAAGGCCCTTTATTTCACCTGTCCCCTCACTCCCACAACCCAATAATGTGTCTATGCTGGCGAACAAGCAGGAATCATTTAAACCTGCAGAGAGTGAGAGAAATAAAAAGGCACAATAAAGTAACAGGCAGTCTCTTGAGGATCCAGGGGAGGCCTGGAGTGGGAAGAGTTCTGACATCAGGAGATGTCTGAACACACCTGAGGCTCACTCACACTTTAATTTTTGTCACCTGCTGTGCATCTGCTGGGCATCCTCTAGACAGCTGCCTCTCCCTAGGTTAACTATTTGGAGCCAGCAGGGCAAGACGTGAGGGGCTTCATCAGTAACCCTGTGAATCAGCCATATAGTCTCAGGAATCAGACGCATATTATTTATCTTTTGCAAAAGCTGAGGCATAGAGAGGCTGAGTGGATCACTAGGTCAAAATCAGCAAAAGCAATGATGAAATAAGTTGGGAAACCATTTTCATATCTTGGGTGTTATATTTCAGCTTAGGCTGCCTAGCTTTGGACACAGTTATCATTTACAGTATTATTTCTATAGGAAAACACTTTGAAAGCAAAACATATATTTATAAATGATCTTTTTCAAAGAAAAAGGCCATTTATAAGTTTGAAGCTGAGTGAACACCTTGTTTAACCACATATATATAATGCATCCCAAATAGTCATCAGGCCTTGTCTCATATTTTTGCACTGTATATGGCCTGTGTGTTAAGCACAATGCTAACTCCTCTGGAATCATTTGTGCCACATTCTGTGTTTACATAACATGAAATTACTATCATAAGCTGACAGAATAAAGTGCTAACTGTATGTCACAGGTCATGGCAAAAAGAGTTAGACTTCCCAGTAGCATGTGACACAGCTGATCTCTCCCACCTCACTCACACACGCTCATCACTTCGCTCACAGAGCACCATGCTCTCTAGCTTCCCTCACACCTCCCTCGGTGCTGTGTCCCACATCTGAACCCATGGTTCTGCTCTTCTCCATCCATCCTCACTCCTAGGTGATTTCATGTAAACTCAAACCTTTAAATATCCTCAATAGCTTGATAACTACAAAATGTATTCATCCTGCACTGCTCCCCTGCCAGGATGTATGAAAGGCAACTCAAACCCATCAAGGGCCAACTTGAACTCAGGAGCTCCTCCCCAAAACCTTTTCCATCTGAGTTTTTCCTGTGTCATTAACTGGCAATGTTATTTTTCCAGTTCTTCCAGCCCAAAATCTATGAATCATCTCTGACTTCTTTCTTGCACAACACATATCAAATTTTGTTGGCTTTACCTTCAAAATATCCCAAATTTGGGCTCATCTCATCACATGTACTGCTTCTGTTCTTAAAGAGGCCACCACGATCCCACATTCCCTGGGTTCTTGCAGTGGACTCCCATTTTTGTCCCCCTGCATTCTATTCCTCACAGGACAATCATAGTAAAGGCCATTTATAAAAGCCCACAACTAAATTATTCTCAAATTAAAAAACTGAAAGCTTTTCCTCTAAGATCAGGAAAAAAGTAAAGATGCCCACTCTCACCACTCCTATTCAAGTATTACTAGAAGTCCCAGCTAGAGAAATAAGGCCAAAGAAAGAAATAAAATGCATTCAAATCAGAAAGGAAAAAGTAAAATTATCTCTGCTCTCAGATGACATAATCTTGTATGTAGAAAACTCTATAGACTTCACAAAAAAACTCTTAGAACTAATAAGCAAACTCAATAAAGTTTCAAGGTAAAAAAAATTAACATACAAAAATCCATTGTGTTGGTTTATACACAATATACTAACAATGAACTACTCAAAAATGACATTAAGAGAACAATCCCATTTACTATAGCATCGAAAAGAATAAAATGCTTAGGAACAAACTTAACCAAGAATGCAAAACACTTATACAATGGAAACTATAAAACATTGCTGGAATAAATTAAGGAAAACACAAATAAATGGAAAGATAGCCCACATTCATGGATTGAAATATCCATACTACCTAAAGTGATTTACAGATTTGATGCAATCCCTATCAACATCCCAATGTCATTTTTTATAGAAATAGAAAAACAATCCTAAAATTCATATAGAATCACAAAGAACCATAAATAGCCAAAACAATCTTGAGAAAGAAGAACAAAGCTAAAAGCCTCACAGGTCCTAACTTCAAAACATATTACAAAGCAACAACAATCAAAACAGTATCATAACAATGAGAAACCACTACATGTCTATTAGTTGGGGCAAAATCCAAAACACTGACAAGACCAAATGCTGATGAGGATGTGGAGCAACACAAACTTAACTTTCATTCATTGCTGGTGGGAATGCAAAATGGTACAAGCACTTTAGCAGTTTGATAATTTCTTACAAAATTAAACATACTCTTACCATGCGATCCAGACATCACACCCCTTGATATTTATCTAAAAGAGTTAAAAACTTATGTCCACATGAAAACCTGCACACTGATATTTATAGCAGCTTTATTGATAATTGCCAGGACTTGGAAGCAACTAAGATGTTCTTCAGTAGGTGGATGGATAAATAAACTGTACAATACAGACAGTAGAATATCATTTAGCGCTAAAAAGAAATGAGCTATCAAGCCACGAAAAGACATGGAGGAAACTTAGATACATATTACTACATGAAAGAAGCCAAAATGAAAAGGCTACACCTTCTGTTCAGTTTTGCTGTGAGCCTAAAACTACTCTAAGAAATAAAGTCTATTAATTTTTCTTTAAAAAGAGAATATTTGGGATACAAAAATGTAAAAAAACCATTTCTAATACAAAAACAAATCAAAAAACCCATATGGCACTGGCATAAAGACAGGCATATGGACCAAGGGAACGGAACAAAGAGCCCAGAAATAAACCCACACATATATGGCTAAATGATCTTCAGCAAGGGTGTCAAGACTACACAATGTGGAAAGGATAGTTTCTTCAGTGAATATGGTGATGGGAAAGCTGGATAGCCACATGCAAAAGAATGAAAATGGACCCTTATCTTACACCATATACAAAAATTAAACCAGAATGGATTAAAGATTTAAACATAAGACCTGAAACTATAAAACTACTGAAAAAAAACATAGAGGAAAAGCTTCTTTATATTGGGCCTGGCAAAAATCTTCGCTCATTTACCAGACAAAACAACAACAAAGATCTAAGTTGTCTCACTTTTCTTTATTAATGCATTTTAGATTTATCATTCCTTCATTTGTGAAGTCCTTTTTAAAAATCCATTTATAACTTCATTTGGCAATTTTGGTGGTAAGAAGCTTCATAAAGATACTAACCATTTTTATTTTCCTCAAGATTCAGGAGGATTCCCCATAACCCTAAAATTCTGAGATTTTCACTCATTCATTCAGCAATACATAAGAGGCAGCAGACAACAGTGGCAAGAAAGATGAGATGATAAACGCACAACAGTGATTCACATCTGCACGGCGTTTGGGGCAGACTGCTGCTCTGGAGGGCAAAGAATAAAGTATATAGACTACTTACTTCAAAGAAATTTTTAAAAATGTTAGAATAGCTAGCCTGATCCTAGAAAGATGATATTTATAAAAGAAAGAGAAAAAAAAACTAAAAAGGAAGAAGGAGAAATTGGGGAGAGGAGAGTTTGGGAAGTCATGGATCCAGTGTCACCAACTAGCAGTGAGCTCTTAGGAAAAAGATTGAGCTGCTTATTTTCTTGGTTCCGAAATGACAGAGTTTGACTAGGCAATGTCTACTGCAGATCCCAAGTTCTAAAGTCAATGAGTTTTTCCTTAGAATGTTATATGCAATTAATTCAAAATACATTATGATAAAATTTTGCTGACACTTTCTTGTAATTCCTTGCCTTTCAGATATAGTTGCCATTTTTGCTTACTCTTTGTATTTTCTTTTAAACTCAAAGACACACATCTCAGTTCGACTTATATATAAGATTAACATATTTTCTTCTTCTTCGAGAAGAAAGGAATTTCATTAGGTCTCTATCAAAAAGGTTTATCTGAAGTAATTTAATTCTGCATCAGGGAAGAATTACAGGAAATAAAGCACACACACACACACACACACACACACACACAAGCTGTCTACAGATCAGGAAATAATGTGGTCGTGAGGTTGTGAGTACTGGAGAATAAAGCAAGAGTTCTTGTCCTGTCAAAAAAATACTTATTTGCATAATAGCACAGTACAGCTGTCCAAGAAAAATATGCCTCAGGAATGATATCATTATTATAAGATAGCATGATTTACAATTTTAATTAAACCAAATTATTCAAAATTTCTCTCATGAAATAGATTTTTAGGCCTGCTCAAATCAAGAGCCAAATGTCACCGATAAAACATCTACCAGAAATGAAAACTGGTGTGAAACTTTGGAACTGAACCAGAGAGAAAGAAGAAAACCTCTATTTATTAAGGATAAAATAATTATGCAATAATTTTTGGTAGCTGGCATGTAAGTTGTAACATGCCCAGAAGCATCAATCTGGTGGAAGATTTCCAATAAAAAAATGATTTTAAAAAGTGAAATATACATCTTTTATCCTAAAACTGATGTTAGTATTTATTTTGAGAAAATAAAAATAAATTAAAGGGCTCTGCTACACTGAGTCCATGGAAAATAATTATCAAGTGACTATCTATGCTCATAAAATTCATCTCATTTTAAGGAATCTTAGACACACCGAATTCCATCTCCTTTCTCCCTGTATCTTCCCCAGAAGGACACTAACTAGTACATCTTCCTGCAAAGTTCTCACCTCTCCTACTGGCCCAACCCTTGTCTGTCCCTTCTAAGCCTTCATTTTTTAAAAATTCTTCACAAAACCAGCTTTTATTAACTATTCTCCAACAGATCTTTCTAATTTTATTTGATCTAATCCCTCTCACAGGCCACCATATTATTTGTCCAGCACAATTCTGATGTAATTGTCTGTATCTTTCTGAAATTTTCTATCTGTTGCCTTCCCATTGCACTTAAAGCCTAGACCACTTACCCAAGCCTGCATGGCCTGCCTCCACCAGCTCCTCTCCTCCAACTGTCCTGGTTCACCAGGGATGGCCAAACCACATCAGCATTTGGGTGAGTCATCAAGAATGCTCTAACCTTTGCATGCGTTGGCTTCTCTTCCTGGAACACTGTCCCCTTCCCCCAAGATCTTTATATGACTAATTCTCCCTGCTCCAAAGCTCAGCTCCAATGTCACCTCCTCAGAGAAAACTTCCGAACACAGCCCATCTAGAGGACCCCCACCTCCTGTCATTCTTTCTCATTAGGCCACTGTTTAGTATTCGAAACATTTGCACTTGCTGAAATTATCTAGTTCAGGTGCTTATTTGTTAATTTTTGGTCGCTCCCCACTGGCATAGCAGCTTCATGAGAACAGAACTTCCTCAGTTTAGCTCTGTGTTGATTATACCCCATCTTTAGAACAATGCCTGTCAAAAAACAGAAATGAAGAATGAATAAACGCATGAATGAATGTGCATTTTAGCTACTTCTTGCATTAGATGAGTAGATCTTTTCAGCAACTATCTTACTTCAGGTCTCTACAGCAGTTAATATACTATCTGAACATGATAGACAAATTCAAAAATGTTTCTGAGGATTCAGAAAGAGATCTCAGGATATTCAGAACACCCAAATTTCCAAAAATTCAAATTCACAAAACTATGCTGTGAATCAGTTCTCTTTTTTATATATTCTGGATACTAATTCCTTGTCATATGCACAGTTTGCAAATATTTTCTCCCATTCTATAGGTTGTCTTTTCACTCTGTTGTTTCTTTTGCTGTGAAGAAGCTTTTTAGTTTGATATAATCCTGTCTATTTTTTCTTTTGTTGCCTGTGCTTTTGGGGTCTTATTCTTAAAGTCTCTACCCAGTCCTACTTCCTGAAGTGTTTCGCCTATATTTTATTTTAGAAATTTTATAGTTTTGGGCTTTTTTTTTTTTTTTTTTTTTTGTCTTTTTCGTGACCGGCACTCAGCCAGTGAGTGCACCGGCCATTCCTGTATAGGATACGAACCTGCGGCAGCGGGAGCGTCGCCGGCTCCCAGCACCGCACTCTCCCGAGTGCGCCACGGGCTCGGCCCTAGTTTGGGGCTTTTTAATTTAAGTCTTTAATCCATTTTGAGTTGATTTTGGCATATGGCAAGAGGTATGGGTCTAGTTTCATTCTTCTGCATATGGATGTCCAATTTTCCCATCACTATTTATTGAAGAGGCTGTCTTTTCCCCAATGTATGTTCTTGTTGCCTTTGTCAAAGATAAGTTGCCTGTTAGTATGTGGGTTGATTTCTGGGTTCTCTACTCTGTCCCATTGGTCCAAGTGTCTGTTTTCCAGAATATACAAGAAAATAAAACAACTTAACAGTGAAAACAAACAAACAAACAAAAAGCCAATTCAAAATGGGGAAAGGAACTGCATAGGCATTTTTCAAAGAAAGACATACAAATGGTCAACAGACACATGAAAAAATGCTCACCATCACTAATCATCAGGGAAATGCAAATCAAAACCACATTGAAATATCATCTCACCCCAGTTAGACTGGCCATTATCAAAAAGACAGAGAATGACGAATGCTGGTGAGGATGTGGACAAAGGGGAACTCTAATACACTGTTGGTGGGACTGTAGATTGGTGCAGCAATTATGAAAAATGGCATGGAGGTTCTTCAAACAACTACAGATAGAACTGCCATATGATCCAGCAATCTCACTGCTGGGTGTACACCCAAAGGAATGGGAATCATCAAGTTGAAGGGACACCTGCACTCGCATGTTTATCACAGCTCTATTTAAATAGGCAAGGTTGGAACCAACCTAAACGTCTATGAAGGGAAAACTGGATTTAAAAAAATGCATTATATATACACATGGAATACTACTTAGCCATAAAAAAGAATGAAAGTCTGCCATTTGCAGCAACATGGATGAACTTAGAGAAAATTATGTTAAGTGAAATAAGCCAGGCACAGAAAGAGAAATACCACATGTTCTCACTCATAAGTGGAAGCCAAAAGAACAGAAAAATGAATAAAAAAAGAAAGATACAATAACGACAATAATTTGTTGAACTTTCAAAAGGAGAGAATGAAACTGAGGTCATGAGAGGTGGGAAAAGGGGAGTGATAAGGGGAGGTTAGGGAGAAATTGGTAAAGGGCCACAAAAGTGGTTACATTGTATAATGTTGAATATACTAGTTATCCTCGTTTGAGCATCACATATCACACACAGATACTGATAGTCAATGCTGTACCCCACAGATACGTACAATCAATTACGTTTAAATAAATAAATTTTTAAAAATTCTTTTTTTTCCCCATATGAATGACAAGTTATTTTGACCAATGATTAAATGTAACTATATCTTACAAAAATTTACAAAATAACAACTGGGAATAATTATCTCTGTTTTGTTATGCATTTGATGGTTTGCACATCTAATGGAAAATAGCAGCAGCCTGCCTCACCTGAGAAGCAAGAGTAAACGTGTGTTCTGAGAAACAATCACCAACTCCTAGTGCAACGGGAACATAGGAACTGCACCCAGCAATCTTTAAATTTCTTTATGGACTATTATGCAATTAACGTTGTAAATTTTATTTTACCTAAAAGAAGTATAATCACAAAAGCAAACTTTAAAGTCGAGGCTAACAAGACCTCCACCATATTCACCAGCTTCTTTTTTGCTCGAGAAACACCTAGGTCCTGTTCATATGGAATGCTGCTATAAGAAAAAATGCTGCCATTAAAAAACATAGTTTGTAAGCCTCTCCATGACTATTTTAAGGGAAATAAGACCTTTTTAGTCTGAATGCAAAATAAAATACACAAGTAGTAAGAACTCTACATCCATCTAATAACTCTGCTTCTCCTTTCTCGTCCATTTGAGCTTACCTGGCTTGGAGATCTGTCTGGGCATCTTGACCACACTATCACCCTGCCAGGAACACACACAGCATCATAGATCCAAGGTGTGGTGACACCTGAGTTAACAAGACAAAATCTCCCTAAGACCTCCCCACCAAATCTGGAGATAAGTGACGTACCTCTGCTCTCTGGGTTAACACCAAAATGTCTAAATGGACCCAAACCAATTCCCCTTCTCTTGTAAATCTCACAATCCAGTTCCCTGCTGCCATTAATATCACACTGGTGCAGAAACCATACAACATCAAGGAAAGAGGACTGGATTTTATTGTATCTATCACTAAATTAAAATGTTTTCACGTCACCCTTTATAGCATATGAATAATAGTGACAAGAAAGGATAATTTTACATTTGCCCAAAAGGAACATGTCCTGTTTTAGCAATTATAAGTTCTTGAGGAATTCCCTTCTTCCTCTAAGTTTTAGCAAAACAATAAGAACAGATGCATAACTGTAGAAAAGGAACTTTACAATGGCCAAGAAACTATGTTGGGACCTTAAAAATGGAAAACTTAAGAATTAAAGACTCTTTTCCCTAAAATGTGCTTCAAAGTAATCCTCATGGTTATGTGATGATGTGAACCTGCTCCCTTTCCTCCATCCTGACATGCTTTCCTAATTTCTCAAAGCTTCCTTTCACTGCCAAGTCACCAGAGAGCACACTATACAGTACGCCTCTACGAGCCTCTGGTCAATGTTTTGGTACCTCTAAAAAGAATACAAACTTTTTTACTTAACAATCCACAAATATTGGCACTTTCATTCAACATTACTATAGAGCACCAGAGAGAGCTTTAGGCTCTCTCACTTACATATAACAATAAATTCTAAAAAGAATCTGAGTTTTCTGATAAAAACTTAAAGCAAAACAGTGAAATCACATAAAGAATAATATTTTTGAACACATATGCAAGTCTAACTAATCATAGGAAAACAGTTCTACACAGAAAAAGCATGTTCCACCAATCAAATAACTAGTAGAAGGGGATAAAGCAGGAGAAAGAAAAATCAATTCACAAATGCAAGTAGTCAGAAAAAGAAGATTATTGAAGACCGAAAACATTGATTTCTTGTACGAGGGGGTATGTTTGGTCACAGATCTGAAAGAAATGGCTTTAACAGTTAAAAAATGTAGATATAATAAATATATATTTGAAGGGATAAGTGTAAATCCAGGTAATTATTCTGAAGTGTTTTCATTTTAAAACTGAAAAGGGAAATATCAAAATCTTGAAATACCACCATGATCTTTAAGCTTGTAAAATGCCCAATGTTCAATTAAATTTTAACAATCTCACAAGCCAGAGGAAAGACACATAATGAGAGTTGAAGCTCATCCTTGTCATGTGAAAACTAGTGAATTTGGGAGAAAATAAGCAGACTACCCTTTTCAAATAATTGTGACAGTAACCTAGAAGCAGCTCAGGGGTCTTCATGACTTCCTGCCTAAGGACATCATTCCACAAATCTATAAAACACTAGGCATCACTAAAGAGATAGCAGAAATTTTTTAGAAAGAAAGAAAGGAAACAGAAAGCTGCTTGTGGTAAATTATGATTTCTCCTCTTCTAGAATACTGCCCATAGTTCTAATTGACACTTATTAAAGTTTTAACTGCAGAATGTAGTTCTGAAAAGGACAACTAAAATAATCAAGGGACTATAACTGCCAAGGAAGGGACTAAAGAGCAACACTACCGGAAGGGCAAAGACCCAAGACACACATGATCACAGATTATAAACATATAAAGAATTGAATGAGAATGAATTCTAGATGCAGTAGGAGATTAAAAAAAAAAAAGACAATGTCCCCATCTTTAGAAAAGAATTACATGACTTTGCTCACAAAACTCACTAGACAAAGAGCTTAAAATTTACAGCATGTAATTTTATACAAGATCAAATGAAAAGAAAAACTTTATAAAGTAGAATGTGAGCTACTTATCTAAAGAGAAGATTCAGGCTGAAATGCATTGAAATTCAAAACGTTTAGATAAATTAATTTTGTGAATATTAGATCCATGACATTTTTCATAATGTCATAGTGCTCAGGGAACAGTCCTCCCTCTTAAAGCTATGGCACTGTTTACAAATGTATTTCAGTACCATTTTTAAGAGTAGAAATGCCAAGCTAGAGGAACTACTGTTCTTGACGCAGCTGTGTAATTCAGATGTTCATAAAGATGAAAGGCAGAGAAACAGCTGAAAAGAGATGGAAAATATCATCTCATTCTTTTACTGATAAGAATATTGCCTAACCAGTGTGGATGTTCAATCAATGACAAAATGGGACAGAACGAGCCACAGGCCAAGCCTATGAGTCCAGAGCAGAGGACCCAGTTGCATGGCTGAGAGGAGTCACTCTTCCTCCCCCAGAAGTTGCCCTCTTGCGGTGCCACGGGTTCTAGTCCTCTCTACATTACTTATTAAGAGATTAAGCCATTTGGACCAAAAGACCATGAGGAAATTTAAACTGGTTTCACCTGTCCTCAAATTCTAAACTTTGCTTTAAAAGAATGCATACAATAACTTTCACAATCCCAAGCAAATATCACAAAGGAATTGACAGGCTCTAGAGAACTTTCACGAGAGTTCATCCACCCTCATCCATTAGAGAACATTGTCAGAAATTAAAACAACTACAGTCTCCGTTGTCAATTCAGTAATACAATCATAAGGAAGGAACTGAAAAATGTAGCAGAGGGCAAGAAAATTACGCAGTTGCAGATGTTGCCCCCAAAAACATTTTTCTTAATTAACATTCACCCCAAAAAGAGAGAGATGGCCAATAACAGAATAGCTGTTTAAAAGTAAGAAAAAGAAAGAAGGAAGGAAGGGAAGGAAAAAGAAGGGAGAGGAAGAGAGGGGACAGTAAGAGGGAGAGAGAAAGAAGAACATGTCTGTAAGTCCTAAGCTAAAGGAAAAAACATGGCTATCGATTTAAGAACTTTTGCTTCTCTACTACCAAACTTCTCTGGAATCTTCCTACATGCCTTTCCCAAGCATTTCTCTTACTGTAATTGTATTTTTAGTCTGTGTGTGAATATATAATTGGGAATCATTATGCACAGGTGAGATAGCTATTCTTAGTAACTAGAGATATAGATTGTTATAAAGGCATTTTTAGGTGAAAGCCCCTTCCTTCTGGGTTGATCTATTGCTTATTCTGCTTGCTATTCATGTGGAAGCAGGATTCAAAGACAGATCCCAGACACTGACTTTTCTATCCTGGTATTGTTCCTCTAAGGGTCCAGGTTCCACCCTCAAAGGAACACATCGTGCTAACTTTGCTGGTAAACGTTAAAGATTAGAAGTGCTAAGACCAGGGAATGGCCCATCCTAGGACGACTGTGATATGCTCCACTTTATGCAGTATTCAACACTGGGCAATCAAAGGCATCTCAAAAACATCACCAATCTGGGAGGAAATCTTTTTATTTGAAGGAACTCTATGGTCCATTCTTGGGTGTAGTTCTATGCCCCATTTCCTTAAAAATGTGTTATGCTAGTTTATGTCTGTGCTGCTGTCAAAACACACAAATTCAAAATGGCCCATGTTGTGAGGATCCTTGGAGCTGTTCTACCAGAAACGTCTGCTGCGTGAGGTCTCCCATGCCCTGCCCTCCCCTGCCCTTCCAGCTGGAGAGGATGCGTGCGTTGGCAGCTTTCTGTGCCAGGTCCTCTATGTCAGAACCTTCACAGACTACATCTGAAAACAAAACTTAGAACATTCCTGAATCATCCCCTATACAATGGTGAGTGAAAAATGGAGACAGCAAAATAGTCCACATATGTGATCTTCTACATGTAAAATCACACGTGTAAATGTGTGCATGTGTGTATACACCCACACACCCCTCAGTATACTCATTATGTGTTTATATCCCTAATGAGAGGTTTTAGCCAATTCTGGGTGGAAGAATTTCCAATATTTACTTTCTTCTTTATACCTTCTGTATTATTCGAATTTTGTGCAACAAGAAACTACCACTCTTAGAAAGCAAGACGGGGTAACAGCCCTGTAAACCCACAGGAAGAATATTAACTTAGGGTGTCGCGTCCTTGCAGCCACATCCCTCTGCCCCTCCTCCTTCCATCTCTCCCTTCCAAGTAAGAATCCTTGGCTTTAAACCACCTTCCCTGACTTAACTCACCTGGTCATGCCTCAGCATGAGTAGCTCCCAGCCATACAAGTTTTAGCATAATATCTTAGTTGCCCTTTTGTGGCCTTATAATTGTGCTCTAGTTTTCCATGAGTCTATGTTTTGCCTGCAGAGCTACAGACCTTCTGTGTCTTCTGCTGCCGATCTTTGCTAGAACAGCACGAAGCACACAGACACCTTAAGCAGTGTTCACTAGGATTACAATCCACCAGCAACTTAAAATTAAGAGAGCATGTCCTAGATGCACAGCTCATAAATCTGACTTGGCTTGTAGGGTTAGATAAAAGAGGACTACATGAGAAAATACAATAAAATAATGTGGTTTCTAAAGAGGCCATTTAGTACTGCAGCAATTCTGCAGTTCTAATGTCTGCTGTGCTGCTCTGAGCATCTCAAGCTGAAAAAGGCTTAGTGCTCTTGGGTTAAACACTCTGTGCTTCAGCTTACTCATCTGCAAAAGGACAACAGTAAGGAAAAACCTCTCTGTTTCCTGATCACGCATGACAGAATGATATACAAAAGTACTTCTAAGCAGATGCAGACTTGGACTAAATATTTATCAGGCATCCACTACTGCTAGACGCTGTGTTGCACACACTCCTGTAAAAGCACTGGAGATGGATGGAGTCACAGAAACAATTTAATCAAGGTGCCACTTTGTCTCTTCCTGAACTGCAGGGCACTCTGAAACTGTGCATCAGTTTCCTCATTTTATTAATGTGAATCACAATATACATGTCTAAGGGATGTGGAAGTAAAGTAATATAATGTACCTTAAAATATAAAATGGCACACAAATACATGATAGAATGCAACCATGGAATGCACACACAAGAATTTTAGAGCCATTATAACTACTATTGACAGATTTACACTGGTCAAACCTCACTCTTTTTTTTTTTTATTAGCATAGTCATTGTTACAAATCATGTTTATTCTTTATGTCCCTTATCCAATTCCCCTTCCCCTTCCCCCTCTAATAACCCAAAGATTTGTTCCCTCCATCTGATAAATTAGCTGTTCCTTTGTTGGTTTGTTGCCTAGATGATCTGATCTGTCCAGTACTGAGACAGGTGTGATCAAGTCCTCCCCTATTATCGTAAAGCAGATGCTGCTTCTATTACTCTGGAGTGCGCTTTGTGAAGGAGCACCTCCTCTTCTCCTTTTTTATTTTTTATTTTTTTGGTCTCTGCTGGTGCCTCTCCTTGTGTCAATGCAGTTGAGAGTCTGGTGTGCCATCTGCATGGTGGCTGTGACTGCTGCTATAGAGACTAGTTGCTTTTGTGGCAGCCATGGCAATTGCAGTGGTTATGGTGGGCTACCTGTGTGGAAATGGTGTTTTTGCTGTGCTCTTTACCTGGTTGTCACTGGGTTTGGATTTCCTGACTCCATACCTTATTCTAAGATGTTGTTGTAGAGCAATTGGAGGAGAGGGGAAGAAGGGAAGGGGGAAGAAAATAGGGTGGGAAGAGGAGAGGAAGGGGGTATGATCAAGGCCTGTGGCACCCCCCTCATTCCAGCAGGGGAGACCAGGGGGTTTCCAGCAGTGGCTTGATTGTTGCTGGGCTGGATGCAGATGTCAGGGGCGTGTGGCTGAAGCTCTTGGCCCCTTCAATGCCCCAGCTCAGGAGCCCAAGGTGCTTCCTGCAGCTGCTTGGTGGTCATCACTGGACGGGTTGCAGATGTCTGGGGGGCGTGGCTGAGGCCCTCGGTCTCCCACCACCCTGGCTCAGGGACCCAAGGTGCTTCCTGCAGTGGCTCAGTGGTCATCACTGGGACAGCTGCAGATGTCAAGGGAGCATGGCTGAGGCCCCCGGACCTCCCTCCTCTCTGGCTTGGAGCCCAGAGGGCTTCCGGTCCTTCTAGGTTTTATAGGTGTTCTTTGGTGGTGTTAGACCTTTACTAGTTTATATCAAACTTTGTCTCTGATCTGTGGGTATATTGTTTTTTCTTTCAGCTCTATGTTGGATTCTTTGCTGTTTCCACCACTTAAACTCTGCACTAGAACTAAATTGTTATCCCTTGGTCACATCTAAAATGGGGGAACTTCCTGTGGGGACCAGCACTTGAGCCCTGTGGTTGAGCTAAATTGCTGCTTTGCTGCTTATTCCCTGGGAAAGGCTTTTTGTGCAGCTCAGGTTTTAATTGTTGACCTCGTATGTACTTCCTGGTCTTGTGAGGTCCGGTACACCTGGGTTGTTTGGAAACTCTGCTCTGGGTCTGAGTCTTTTCAGCAAACTGCCCCCCATGCTGTTCTATATTCCTGACCAGTCTACACAGACTGGTCCTGTGCTGATTGGGGAGCAGATCAGCTGCCCGTGCTGTGCCCCAGTGTTTTCCTGGTAGGCCCCTCACCCCCACCACCCCCACTCCAACCGCTTCCCATGGGATGGACCATGTGCTGGTCCCTTGCCATGACTCACTGGCCTCTGAGTGGCTCCTTTTTTCAATTGTCTGTGGCTCCTTGCTCCTACGTGGGTCCATGGGAACCCCGTTAGTGGTCTTACTGGACTGGGGGCCACCAAGGTCCTCTTCTCCTCTGCCACCTCCAAGCAACTTCATATGAAAGGCACAGCTGTGGCTTTTGTCAGCTCTTGCTCTGTGCACACAGGGCCCTTGAAGCAGCCGGGGCTCAAAACAGAGCAGTTCTTTCTTTCTCTCATCATGGCTTCTCCTGCCTACATGAACTCCGTAGATCTCTCCTCCTCTTCCCCTGAGTTCTAGCAGCCCCAGATTGGTAGTCATTGCTTTTTAATAGTTGAAAATTGCTTGATTTGTGGGGGAGAGTGATGCTGGGGACTATCTATTCCACCAACTTGACCGGAAGCTCAAACCTCATTCCAATACAGCCTATTTGACTGAGATTTACACGTAAGTCTTGCTTTTAGCTTAGACTAAGTAAATTGTCAGCCAAAAATGTTTAAATATATTACAATGTACATGCAGAATAATTTCCCTTATTCTCAAATAACCATTCCATCTATCAAATAACTTCCTAGCCATTTTTTAAAATATATTCCTTTTTAGTCATATCAGTCTGAGTGATATTTTATTGATATATAACACTCATACAGCAGTTCTCTCATTTTTTTAACCAGTATTAACTAGTTAATCTTCATATATTCTTTTAAGGTAAATTCATTTTCCGACAAACTACCTTCATGTTTTATAATAAAAATCTGAGTATTATTGGGAAACAGTATATGAAAATATTTCAGTGGTGACTTGATGTACTTATACAGGAAAAGTACTTCCCTTTTAATCCTTTCCTTCTGAAAATGAAGCAAGTATGAACATATGGCGGGGAGCAGAAGGCAAGAATGAGTCATTCTACCACAAGAGCGAACGAGGGGAGTCCTGGGAAAATCGGCAATGACAACATTTTCTTCAGGGCGTCTCTATCCGCACTCAGTAGCCCAGTTCCCACCAAGAACTCTCACCTTCGAAGCCCTGCTGTTTAAATGGCACATAGTTACTCTGGTAAAATAATCCAAGCTACTAGGTTAATATGCATTCAAAAAGGTTATACATGACACTGCTTAAACATGCTTTATCCAGAGATTAACCCAAGGGACATAAAGTGTTTACGGGATGTTTAGACACTTCGCAGATTATTTTTTATATCCGTAAAATCTACATTTAGGTTCAAAAAGTTGAATAAGAAGAGTAAAACCACTGGTAAGAAAAGTAAGCCTTTTTAGATCATCTAGGCAACAAACCAACAGAGGAACAATTAATCTATCAGATGGAGAGAACAAATCTATGGCTATTAGAAGGGTAGGGGGGGAGGGGAAGGAGGTAGGGGGAGGGGGACGGGAAGGGGAGAGATTGGATAAAGGGCATAAAGAATTAGCATGATTTGTAACAATGAATATGCTATTAAAAAATTTTAAAAAAGAAGAAACTAAGTCTTTTTAAATGCTTTCTGGACAACATGTTATCATGTCCATAAATAAAACAGTAAAAGATGACTGTATTCTTTCCAAGACTGGGACAAAATATTTAACATATGTGGGTGTTTATACAAACCTGAATGATAGCCACCACACCTCTGTATGTGTATCATGTAGTTTCACTGACCACTGTATACAGTCAGTTCTAAGCCCTCTCTTTAAATGCCAAACCATCTCATTAACCATTAGGAAAGTCATGATCTGAAACATAAACAGGTCCCTACTTACACACCTCCAATAGCTCCCATACTTAGAGGTGTACTTCTTAAGTGTTTCTTTTAAAGGGTCCTGAAAGGCAAAGAAAAATAAAACCTTTGGAGATCTGGGGGCATAGGGTGATAGTTCCCTAAAATGAGAGAAATGTCCTTCAAATCTTTGGTTGTAAATCAATCATTCACATGCATTTTGGATTCTATACCTTTGCGACTTCTACATGAAGTACTCTGGGGATAACGCAAGAATTTCTGCTCATCTCAACCAACACCCATTCCCCAGGCAATTTCATCCAGCGTCTTCTATATAATTATGACTTTTGAACATGTATCTTCAGCCTGGCCCCTCCCAAAACTCTAAAGACATGTTTGTGGCTTCCCACTCAACATCTCTATTTGGATGTCTTAACAGGCACTAATATGGCTGTGCTGGCCTGGAATAGGCTGGAGCTCTTTTGTTAATGTACCTGCGCATCACTGTCTCCTGGTAAAGGTGTAACTGATCAAGAGTGTTGCTTTATAACCACAGCCTGAGGAGTTTCAGGGAGGTTGGTACCAGCTTGTCAGCATTGTTTATTGATACCAGTGCAGTGGATGACTTGCACCTGGTCTTGTTGAGACGCCCAGAGAGCTCCACCACTGGGTCTGGTTAAGTAGCAAGAATATGCCTATGTGGCCAGCAAGGTGTAAGAAACCCCAGTCAGCTCCCCGTTTTGGGCTCCCTAGTTCCAAAGTGTTCCATGCATACATCAGTGGTTCTTTATCTAAGAGTGAACTACTGTATGTCCTGATACAGCCTTACCCAGGGAGAACAACTGGAGCTAGAGCTGGGCCTCTCTGGACCCCTTGCTGTCATGCAGCCTTTGCCTGTTGTAGAGGATTGAATTATGTCCCCCCCCCAAAAAAAAACTCCCTGAAGCTTGAATTGTATTCCCAAGTTTTATGTATTAGAAACTTAGCCCTCACTGTGACTGATAAGAGGGTGGGAAATCCTATTATGGTAATTGAAAGGTGGGGCCTTGAAGAGGGGATTGGTTTGTAGGACCGTGCAGTAGTGAATTGATTAAGAATGGTGATCATGGGCGTGGTTCTGAGGACTTTAAAAGAAGAGCAAAGTCTGTGTGTCTCTCTCTGCTCTCTCTGCTTCCACCATCTTGCAATGTGACACCCCTGGGTCATGGTCACCACCACCAGATGAACTTTGGACTCCCCAGCCTCAGAAACTGTAAGCAATAAATTTTGTTTTTCTTCATAAATTACCTGGTTCCAAGTATTCTGTTATAGCAACACAAAATGGACTAATACACCTGTGATGCATATCTTTATTTGGGTGCCGTTGCTGGATTGTATCATTTTCCGGCAATAAGCTGTGTATCTGTAAGCACTGTTACTTGGCATCTGGTCAATTAACTGAAACCTGTCTGACACTATTACTGCAACATCCCAAACTAAGCTCCTGATATTATCCCCAAATCAAGCTCTTCCTATACTCCTCCCCATTTCAGAAAAATGGGAGCCCTATTCTTTTAGTGCCTTAGGACAAAACTGTCAGGGTTACCTTTAAGTCCTCTCCCTTGCACTGCACATCTGGTCCATCAACGAGCCCCACTGGCTCTCCTTCCAAAATATATTAAGAATCTGATTGTATCTCACAACGCCTACTGCCACCATCTTTGTTCAAGCCTCCTCACCTTTCATCAGAGTTATTACAACAGCCTCCTAACCACTCTCTGTTTCTGCCCATGCCTCACGCAGTCTATTCTCACCACAGCAGCCGCAGTGATCCTGTTGAAACATAAGCCAGAGCAGGATATTTATCTGCACCAAAAAGCCAAACTCCTTATAACTGACAAGGCCCTACATGACCTGGTCCCACCACCTGCCTGATGCCATCGTCTTCCAGTCCCTCCAGCACCCTCACAGCTCCTGTCCATGCCAGGAATGCTCACCTCAGCCAGGGCCTGTGCACATGCTGGGCACTCTGCCTAAGTGTTGTTCCCTGCACAGACACTTATCTTATCCCCTCCCTTATCAGTGCCACTTCCCTAGTGACCTCATCTGAACCAACACTTCCTATCCCACTACACTGCTTTGGTTTTTCTCCTAAAACTTACCACCACCTAACATACCATCTTCCCCCAGTAGAATGCAAGCTCACCGAGGGCAAGAATTTTCATCTATTTTGTGCTACACTGTATTTTAGTGCTTAGGAAAGTGCACATAGTAAGCCTTCAATAAATATTTTTTGAATGAATGAATAATTATAGAACTAATAGAAAACAATTTGTATTTTGGTTTTTTTTAAAAAGTCTAGTATCATTTGCATTCTAGAAAGGCATGTTTATTTATTTATCCTGTAGCTCCAGGTATCCTCTGTTACACAATCAAGTACCCACAAGGATACATCTACTCCAGATGGAGTAGGCCTACCATCAAGCCCTCCCTGTCGTGGAACAATAGGCCACAGTCTACTTTGTTAGACCCACTCATGCCCCTGCCCTTCACGCCCAGGTGATCCAGGCACTGGAGCACACCATGCCCATTCTGCCTAGAATGTCCTCTCATCCCCTTTCTTCCCCCACAGCACTCTGACATACCCTTAAAATCCAATTCCCTTTCCGCTCTTCTGTGTCTTCCCAGCTCTCATAAGTGATTAATGTTCTCCTCAGTACTTCAATCTGTAGCACTTCCAGCTTGAATCCGAAGATTCTTCTATTGTACCTATTTTTTAGTAGCAGTCTCCTCTGCTTGATGGGGGGTGGGGGGCTGCCTAGAGGGAAGCCCTGTTTTTTCCATCATCTTGTTTGGCTCAATACCCAGCACAGACGTCAACACGTTGGAGGTGCTAGATAAATACCACTGAATGAACAAAATGAGAAGTAGGCATACGGCAAAGAGAATATAACTCCCTAGCAGGAAGACTCCAAAGATCTATACCTAAGGCCACCAGATGACCTTGTACAAAGATGTGTCAGTTTCTTCACCCAAACACAGATCAAATGTCTTATCTAGCTCACAGGGGAGTGGGGCTCAAATTAGAATATAAAAGTCAAACCTCCTGCAAAGTATTTTTATTATCACTATATGGAGCATAGATGTTGTCCTATCCTTTTCATCCCATCCCAGAATTGATTCAACAAACACAGAAATAACTAGATTGAAGACCAGGTGTGTCTATTGTAACCATACCTGGTTTACCACATTCAGACAGGAGAATATCGATATAATCCTATTGTCCAGGAAAAGTATTAAGATCCAGGCTATAAACTCTCCATGTCGAAAAGGAAGATATGCTGTATACATCACTATGAACAAAAGACTATAATATAATATTCATTATACCCTAATACATGGAGTAATAACAAACTTTACAACAAATGTTTATTAAAACTTTTTAGAGGTAGTAAATACATAAGCTAAGATCATAAGTTCTGGAGTCTGTCCACTTAGGTTTGAATAATAGCTTTACCACTGTGCACTCTCAGAAAATGAAGCTCTTCCTGCCTCAGTTTCCACATAAGTTAAATACAGATAATACAGCACTACCTCGTAGGGTTGTTTAAGAGAATTAAATGAAATAATACATGAAAAAGGGTCAGAACAATGCCTCACACATAGTAAGTGCTCATAAAATTTTGGCTATTGTTAAAGGCTTTTGTGACTCTTTGCTGGGAAAATATTAGGAGAATAGTCAGGGCCCCTCGGATGTTCAGAATCTTGCCGAGCATTTGATGTAAATATGCACGTGTGCCCAGGTGTTCCTTGGTTATCGTCTAGTGTAATTGCTCATGTGCACCCAGGTGTCCTGGGTTATGGACTTAAGTATAAAAGATGAGTGACTCTGACCCATGGCGCTCCCCACCCCCAGGATGCCCCTGGAGGAGGGGACCATGGAGAGACTACTGCTGCTGGAGGCTGCTGCTGCTAGTGCCCCCAGGACCCTCTGCAACGCCATCACCACTGCCAGACCTGTAAGCTGCCAGACCTGTAAGCTGTTGCTGCTGCTGAGGACTGAGCTCCTGTCATCTGCCAACAGCTCCTGGGGTCTTTCCCAATTACCTAGCATGGACCTGTGTGGGTTTGTACAATGGGTTTGAAGGGTCTGAGCCCTAGCTCTGACAATGTAAATGGAAATTTAGTATGACTAAAATAATGAAACATTTTGGCTTTAGTTATGATTTGCCTTATTCAACAACTGGCATAGTTGTGTAGCTTTACAATTGGGCTACATTGGCAGGATTCCAACATTAGCCCTAGCTTTACACTCTTACAACCTGAAAATATGTATGTTTCTGAGGTCCGTTAATGTAAATGTAATAGGGATTAGAAATCATATTGTTCAAAATACCTCAGCTCAACAAAGCTATATCTGTCTTGGTATCTCTACCCCTTATCAACTTGTCTTAAAGGGTGGGTGTCAAAAACAGCACTTGGAGTGTACACACGTGTTTCTGTAACAGAACAAGCAGTTGCTGTCATTGCCTTGATGCTCCATTTCCTACCTCTCCCCTCCTCTCCTCCACTCCACCCTGTGACACACCACAGCCTGGAATCAGACGCTGTAGTCCATCCATAGGTGCAATTAGTAACCTGGCACCCGGGATCAGTTAAATTAACTGCACCTGACACAAGTCTACACACTCCCACCGCCTTCCCCCTTCTCCGTGAAAGGACGCCAGGATTCCTTCCCCACCAGCATGAGGACAGAACTGCTAACCTCTTCAACTGTCCCCTCTTCAGCCCTGAAAGAAGGTCAGCTCTGAAACAACAGAGACACCTAGGAATAATGCCAGACCAGGATTGTCTTCAGGAATACTGGGATGAACTCTCCCCCTAGCAATGCTGTTGGGGGTAAATCACCTGGACTTTCTGTGTCTTCGTTTCCTAAGCCTTAATGCTATGCTATTACTACCTAACATGTCTACTCACAAGGTTTTAAGAGATTATTAAATGGAAAAATAAATGTGGGGAAAGCGCTTAGAAGTTTGTGAGAATCACAGGAAGGAAATGTAATTCTAATAAATGATGGCTGGCTCACTCACCTCCCTCCCTACTTGTACTCTGATGCTGACCCTTGAGGCCATGACATGATGAAGATTTCTATTATCAAAAGAAATTATATGCAAAGAGAAAAAAATAATGTACTAAAATTGTCAGGTTATAAAGGTGAGAGGTATGACAATAAATACAGGTAACTTCAGCACTGAAAAATACTGAATAAGCACAAAAAAGGATTTTTAAGAAGCAAAAGTACTCAATCAGCAGTGAATATTAATAAAGCTAAAATGGATTTCCCATGCCGAGTAGAAAGAAAAAAAACTAGGTCATGTCTTGAGTTCTGTTTGTACTCATTCCAAAAACAATGTGGCAAAAAATGATCAGTATTCACCATCGGATTGCCCCTACCTGACCTGACCTTAAAGTTATTTTCAGAGTTCTGAACAAATCTGGGTAGTACTGGGCAGTGAGGCCATTTTCAAATTTACACATAGTTTCCTCCAGCATTGTCCTGAAATTCCAGTCTTTTTTTTCTTTTTTCCCCTGCCTAACCACCTCACTCTGCAACTACCTGAATCAGAAGCTACAACCCAATAAAGGGATAAGGGAGGGGAAAAAATAACATCAAATGAACCTAACACTTCCTAAGCACCTACATGCTTTACACTGATTATCTCTTACTCTCACAACTCTACTTGATAGGTATTCTTTCCTCATTCCAGATAGATCATTGAAGGCTTAGAGAGAAAATCATTTGTTCCAGATGACCCCTCTGGGAAAACTCCTCAACTGGAGTTTAAAACACATCCTATCCAATCCCAGAGTTTAAGCTTTTACCACTACTCCATGCTGTCTCCACCGAGACAACCAAGAGCTCTTCTTACAAGAACCCACGGGAAGTGGGGATTCCTTGAAGATTTTTCGTACCTCAAAGCTTATGTGGCACAAAGCGGGAGTGAAGGGAAGGTGATCTTACACAGGGTCAGGGCAAGGGGTAGTTGGGACAATATTATTAGTTAGCAGTTTCACTGTCAATACGGAAAATGTCACCACCATCTAAAAATAGTATTCGGTATACAAGTGTGTGAATAGCATGTTCAAAATTTCAGTCAAATGAGTGACGTGGAAATGTCTGAATGTGGAAGGAGCTAAGTAGGGTCAGATGGGTAGCTTTGATGGCTTTCCATAAAACTTGAAATAGAACTTGTATGTCCACACTCCTAACAGAGAGGGCTATGAGGGGCAGAGGCAGCATTCAGGGATCCGTGGAAAAAAGACATGAGAGTAAAGGTCCAAGAATAAAAAATAGGATTAAAACCAATAATAATTTATTCCCTCCATCTACTATTTCAACTCTTTCAAACAACGTAAAATCAAATATAAAACCAGGAAGAACACATTCAGATCACAACTCACAGATAATTTTCAGTCCAATTTCGAATTAAACCAGGTAAGAAAAGTAGGCTGTATAGGAAAATAAATGTGTGTACAATTAAAACATTTTCAACAAAGTCAGGTCTCTCCTTGTAAGAAAATTCTAGGGCTTTCTTCTTGACTAAAATGCTTGGTTTGACCAATGCATTGTTTTACGCAAAAGAAATCTACAACAAAAATATAACCATTTCCAAGGAGCCTAACTGAAACTTATAAATAATTTGGGGATTAACTTTAAGACAAAATGTTTTTCCACGAGGATATTGTCCTACTATTATAGAGTAAATTAAAACCAAATTAGTTTTTATTCAAGAACTCTATTTTTCTGTGTAGTAGTAAATAGCTTTTAGTTGGGGTTTAGAGAAGTAATAATTAATCACTTCTCCCTAGACACTTTAAAAAGGCAGTTACCAATTATACCTTGGCTGGATTGCAGAAGTGGCTACAACTTGTTAACCATGAGGGGTACCCGTCTCAAGAGGGCCACACCACAAACTGGTCTCTCTATCATATGATGGCCACTGCCAAGATCAAAGCACTTTTCTCTCGTTTTCCTCTCATTTGCCACAGCAATGTGTCTCAGTTGGCAATGACCATCGTAACCCTGAGGGTCTCTGCATGGTAACCCCATGTCTATGGTGTCCACTGGCAGTTCTACGACAGGGTAAAGAGCAAGAAAGCAGGGAGAGAACAGAAAAAAGATACAGAAGACCAAGAGCAAAAGAGGATGAGATGTCTCAATGGGTGGAAGAAGCAGAAGAGGAGGACAAGAAAAGATGGCAGAAATGAGAAAAGAGGAAGGAAAGCAAAGAACCTGGGGAAGAGGTGCATGCTAGGGAGGGCAGGTGGAGTAGGGCTGCACTGGGCTGCGAGCTGAACTGTCTCCCGCTACTCTTACGCTTTCTTTCCCCTTAGGGGAAACAGAGTGTCAACTCCTCTCATGCCATTACCTGGATGAGTTCGTCCAGCTCGGTTGAATTGACACAGGAGTGTTGGGATATGAATGTCTGCTTCTGGATCACAATGGTGGTCCTCTGTGAAATCTCATGAGGCTGCTCCAATGCTTTGAACACGGTGGCTCCGATGACCAGATAGAGGACAACCACCAGGAAAATCGTGGAGACCGTCTTCCATTTCATAACATTAATGGTCGTGTCACTCTCCACCCGGGAAGCAAGCACTGTGGGTTTCGTGGAAAACGAGAGCCTCGGTTTGGAGTTCTGAGCGGCAGATTTAGGATCCAGCAAGTCAGGTGCCGCCACTGACAACGACAGAGAGTGAGGGTTAGGTTGGAGGAGATCAGAGGGGAGTTGGTTGAGCTTCTTCTTTAAGGGGTCAGCAAAGGCAGGCTGAGCTCCACTTGCTCTCCTGGTGGAAGCTCTGGAACCTAGACCAGGAGTGCTCTCACCAGATCGCATGCACGGCCATATGTATGGGTTCAAGGAAAAGGGGCTGGGTCTGTGCTCTCTGCTGCCATTGGAGTTCCAGGTGGGAGGGAAAAACAGGAGTCGGACCAGGAAACTAAAAAAATAAAAGAATGCCTGAGGGCTTCCTCGTTAGCTTCGAAATTTGTATTTGTCCACTATGCCAGTCAGCATGTTCTGAACTCCTAAGAGTTGATGGTACTAAACTAGAAATTCAAATACTCATGGAGAGGGCTCATGGTTTATTCCTGTTCTCAAGAACTTTAGACCGCAAGGAATCAATCTAAAGAACATTCTCCATTTTTATTTTAAGATTTATTGTAATCAAGGAAATGTATTATAAGAGAATCTAAGATCCAAACATTGTTGCTCAAAAGAAATCCCTCATAATTTTTTGGTAAAACATAGTAGTAAATAAACTGCCCAATAATACAATCATTTATTTTGCCTATTCTCCGAAGTGGGCTCATGATAAAGTATTCTCTATATTTTGTCATTCAATCTCTGATATGTTTAAGAAATAAGTTATTGCTAACCTTGTGGCACCATCCCGGGTACAGCTAGAAAAAGGCAAGTTGCTTTCATTTCAACAGTAAATGATATTAAGAAAAAAAATTAAAACCTTGGCTCACACCTTACACCCTGCTCAAAGCTAATTGTTCCATTATAGTGAATTTTTGTGTTCTCGTATAAATTCCCATATACTCTGAGGTGACTCTAACTCCATTTATTATTTATCTCAGTTGCTCCAAAATATCATTAATGGGTTTCTTTTTAGAAAATACAAGAAATACTAGACTTCCACTTGCTACAGGAAAAACAAGCTACCTACTACAGAATATTTGATTGGAAAGGTGGAAAGGCAACATTGAACTAAGAGGATGAACAGAATGGCCAAAAAATAAGGGACTTCAAAAAACACCAACTCAAACAGAATAATTAAGTCCATACTTATTAGAGATATAAATAAAATTGCTGTCATGTATATAACATAGGTTTTATAAAATGAAAACCTAATCTAAAACACACTTGTAGGTAAGTATATAAGAAATCCCTATGGGATTGAACCCAAATACCGTACAAGCACCTGAAATTATTTGAGGATAAGAGGTAATAAAGAGCGTACATTTTTACATAGCTACCTCCCCTGCCCTCTTGCCTAACACTGTGAGTTAAATGTAGGCTACCATAGTCTGAGTTCATAAAATACACACTCAGTTGCCTATCAAAAAGCAGCTTAGCAAACAAAGCTATTTGAAGCACTAGACCTAAGCAGTGTTGTAAAATGACGGCAGATGACAAAGACTCCTCAACCAGCAAAGCTCAGAATGGTGCTGACTTTGAAGAGATGAAATCGGAACTGTGATGAGGTTGCTGCACCCCTGGCTCTAGGTGGAGATTCTACATGGGTATAGCTCATTACAGCAATATCCTAAGATGCAGCCTACCACGTACAGGTATTTACAACCTTCCCTCCTGATAGTCACCTGTTCTGAATAAAGCCACAAACTAATAGACACCTATAAAATATTGATAAAGGCAACTTCAGTCAACATTCGCCCCAGCATGTTTAATGTTTTAATTTTTTAAAAAACTTTGATAGAAGTGCTGATGATAGCTAAAATGACTGTCATCTGCAGACTCACCCCCCCCCCCCCGGCTGCTTAGTGAGTCTAAGTGAGAAGTCACTATCTAAAATTTAGCCATCTTTGGAGTAAAAATAACAAAAAATCACATGGAAGCTCCATATTATCTCTCTAAAGAAAGCATTCCAAGCCTCTCCTCTCCAGATCTCTGTGCTCTCATATTTCTGATTTTTCAAATCAGTGGTTTCTTGTCTGCAGAAATGGAAAACACCAAGGCTGCTTACCTTGATGCTACCAAATCCCAATGTGAAATCCCACTAAGACATCGTCATCATATGCCTTCCGGAACAGATGTGTGTGTGTCTGTGTGTGTCTGTGTGTATCAAGCTAACACATTTCCTGAAGGAGTTTAATTCTTTTGGCTGTTGTTATTTTTTAATTAGCAGAAATATACATAATGTACATTTGGCAGACAGAATAGGCAGAAACTGATGAAATAGCAAAATTCAAAAAGAAAAAAATAAAATAAAAACCAGCCTTTTCTCCTGATCTAATATGGGGAACCTCTGGGTTTCCTGTTTGATATATGATCAGGGAGAGAAGCTGCCCCTTCCACACACTCAGCACCACCACTACCCCCACCGCCCCCAGCACACCAGTCTCCCCTTAATCCTGCTCTCCTGTCCGCACCCAGGTTATGTCTTAGCTCTGGCCGCGATAAAACACCGAACAGCAGGAAAAACGAGCATGTTTTCAGCACCACTGCCTATCCCACCACGCAACGGGCAACAAGTGTGACCAGGGTCACCATGCGTCCTGTCTGTCGGCTACTCCCAAGGGCTGACCCTCCCCCACCATCGGAAACTCCCCCAAGGTGTTCTAAACCCATACCCTAAGCAGATTGCAAAACCCCAGGCAGGGGCGGGAGAGGGGAGAGACGCGGCCAGGAGAAAGAAGATCCGGGGATAGGTGAGCTCCAGCCCAGCTCAGACCCAGCACTTGGGACGCACGAGAAACGAAGACGGGAAACGTCCGCTTGCTGCGAGCGGGGCATCTGCAGCCCTCGCAGGACAGGCCGGGGCAGGAGAGCGCGCGGCCGGGCACGGGAGCTGGGGGCCCGGGGGTCTCACCTCCTGCTCTATAGCTGGGTCTCTCCCGCGAGGCGCTGCGAAGCATGAGGCATGCAGCATTCAAAATGTTTTTGGAAAAGACGGACTTGACGCTTTTCTACACACACGCCATTGTACTCACTTCTTATTCAGAGACGGGCTGCGCGCTCCGAGCTGCACGGGCAGGCATTTTCCCCGGCTTTGTTTTACAAGGTGGGGAGCGCGGGGCTGGACGCGGGAGGGGGCGAGGGGGGAGCGTGAGAAGAAACGAAATCGCGGGAAGGAGGGGAAGCCGGCGGGCTGGGCAGAGGGCGAGGCCGAGGCCAAGTTGGGCTGTGGCGCCGCCGCCCCCGCGCGCGCCTGCGGCCGGGTCCGGGTCACCCGGAGAGCGCGGGCCACCCGGGTCCCGCGCCGGCCCGCCGCCGCCGCCGCAGCCGCCGCGCGCTCGGCCCCGGGCTCCGCGCTGGCCCGGCCCCGGCGCGGCGCGGCGCGGGGGCGATCGGTGCAGCCCGAGCGGCCGTGCGCCCCGGCGTCTTTGTACGCGAGCCTCGCGCAGCCCCTCTTCGCATGTCTTTGTGCGTCTCCCCGGGCGATGTCCTCCGTGCCCCGCGGGGGGTGTGGCGCGGTCTCGGCCGCCGCCGCTCTCCCGCCCGGCTCGCTCCTCGCCGGCTCCTCGCCCTCCTTTCGGAACTCCCTCCTCCTCGCCGCCGCCCCCCTCGCGGTCTCACCGCCCGGGCTCGCCTCTCCGCACCCCTTTCCAGCCCAGTCCTCGCCCGCGTCGCCCCTGCCCGCGCTCCCCTCCCGCTCTCCCTCGGCCCGCCTCCCCGCCTGGGCGCACAGCCCCTTGGCTCACCTGCTGCCTCTCCTCCTCTCGACCCCTGCGCTAACCCTGCCCCCAGCCTCACGCTCGCTGTGTGGCGCACCCATCACTCAGGGCTCCATCCCACCGCCTTCCCGGCCGAGGTGCCCGGCGTGCGACCAAGGTCTGGGGCGCGGAGCCCCGGACCTCTGAACGTGGAAGTCTCCTCGCCTCGTGGCCCCCCAGGGTAGTACCGGGAAGTGTCCCCCATTGGCCCTGAGGACCCTGGACTGGGGGCAGTAAAGAGGACGCTGGCTTTTTCCAGTCTACACCTGGGGAAGGGTTAACGAGTCACCAGCAAACCCCACCCCACCACCCCTCCAGGGGTGCTCGACTTGGGCAGAGAGCTCTGATCAGCGGAATGTCCCGGGCCGTAAAGGATGCGGAACGCACCCGGAGCCAGGGTGACACCCATAGGGATGCAGAGGCAATGGGAGAAAACCCGATTAGGTTCTCGCCCGGGCGATACTCCTCTGCTGTGGACAGAGGTTGCTAGGTGTTGCCGGGGGAGCGGCGGAGTGGGGGGCCTCGGACCTCAGCCTGAACTCAGAGGTCCCCGCCTCCACCCCTCAACCCTCCTCTAGATCCCAGCTTGGCAGGTACCAGTCCCCGCCCAGACGCCAAGACCGTGGCGCGGGGACAGCTGAACTCGTGGCAACAGGACCCGCCGAGGAAGCAGGAGTAGCGAGGAATTTCGTTGCTGCTTTTGCAATAGGCGAATCCTCAGGCAACACACATGATGTAGAGAAACTTCCATCCGTTTCTGCACTCTTTCTTCCAACTTTCTCAGCGGGAATCCCCTGCTGACCTCCGCCCCCCACCCCCTCCGCTGTTTATCTTCCATAACTGCTGCTCGGCCAGATGGGAATCTTTTCCCAGTTACAAGAACTTCCTAGTGAAGGCTATAGACTTGACTGTAAAAAGAACCTTGCAAATCTTTTGCGAGACTGTGACCTTCAATGATAAAAATGCCAAGTTATTTTTCTAGAGGCCAGAAAAGATTCAGCACCTCTTTCCTCTATTAAAAAATCCTCCTGATAGCCCTCCTGTTGCCATTTAAACACATTTTTTCTCGACTTCTGCTCTCACAGTAATATAATAGGATGTCCTTTCTAGAATGTGAATCTGATCCTCTCAGTCCCAGACTTAAAACCCTTCCAAAGTCTATAGGTCACCTGTAACGTGCTTCCTGATGCAGCTGCTCTTTTTCATTCCAGGCCTTCCTGATGCTGTCACCTTCCTTCACACACCTTCTCTAGTCCTCCCTCCAACTTTACGTCACTAAGGCATTGTGCCAAAGAGGTCTCTAGAGAAACAGAGCAGTGTGTGTGTGTGTGTGTGTGTGTGTGTGTGTGTGTGTGTGTGTGTGTGTGTGTGTGTGTGTGTGTGTGTGTGTGTGTGTAAAAGATTTATTTTAAGGAATTGGCTCACACAATTATGGGGGCTGGCAGGTCCCTCTGAAATCTCTGTAGGGCAGCTCTGGCAGACCAGAAGACTCAGACTTCAGTCTTAAGGCAGAATTTCTTTTCCCGGAAATCTTTTTTTTTTTTTTTTTGCTCGTAAGTGATTGAAGCTCACCTACATTATCTAGAGTAATCTCCTTTTCTTAAAGTCAACTGGTTAACCACATCTACAAAATACCTTCACGGCAACACTTAGATTCTATATTAGTGTCTGTCTGTTAAAATAACCGAGTACTATAGTCTGGCCAAGTGGACTATAAAACTAACCACCACAGTGTTATGCTTCAGATCTCCATGCTGTCTGGAGATCTGCATGGAGTGCTGGCTGGCCAGGTGTCTTAGCATTTGCTTCCCAGGTCAGCTTGTACTTTCTCTGTCTTTGCACTTGTCTCATTAGTTATGTTGTGCTTCTTTGAACTAGATCGTAAGCTCAGTGAGGCAATAAACCTCTTCTCTCTGTTCACCCTAATATCTGAAATAACTGGAGACTGGTACTAAATAGGTATTCAATACACATCTGAATGAAAGCATAATTGCTAGTAAATAGTTGACATTATTATTCCCCTGGTCTCCCTCCAAGTATTTGGGACCAGGTTATCCTACACATATAGGAAATGAGATTAATTCACCACCTTCAGCATCATTTTCTATCCTTAAAGGCATTTTGTTCTCCAGATGAAATGATCTCAAACACCTTGAGTACTTTTTTTTTTTTTTTTTTTTTTTTTTTGTTCAGCAAGTTGGTGATTCTTTTTTTTCCCCCTCTGGGTTTTCTGCAAATGTAACCACACTTTGCCCAGCACTGGTCCCCTGTCAAACTAGCTAATGCTTATTACAGTGGGGAATTAATTTACACTTTAAATATGCTTGTAGGTATCATTTATACATATATACATATACATATATACATATATACATATATACATATATATATATATATATATGTCTGTAGAGTGCTGCTTCCCTTTTTCAGATTCATGAGCCTTAGATGTCACCACCAATCCCAAATGCTGGATTGCCATTTTCCCTCCTTTCCCCTATCGGTTCATATATAGCAATCATCCTCTGCATTCCCCTTTGTACTATTCCCACATTAGGCATCACATATGTGTAGGGTGCAGGAGTGGTTAAAATAATATTTAATAAAAAAGAAGAAAGAAAGAAAAGAAAAGAAAAACTCCAAACTGTAACATTAGCAGGAGTTACTCCAACAAGCCAAAAGTTCATCCTCACAAATAATTTGAAAGAACCAAGAAGCCAACTGGTCTACTAACTCCAGCTCTGCTTTCCACCGCAGCCCCCCACAACCCTGTCCTTAAACACTCCTACCTCTTTAAGAGGCTTCTTGTGCAGAATACATATTTACAGTGTTTGAAGTAAGGAAGAAAAGGAAGTAGACTAGTTTGTACGTCATTGCAACTGGAGAAACAAGGAAATGGGATGGTTTATCCTGTTTAATTTTATGCCTGCAGTACTCAACATGTATAAATCCCACTAAAAGTGCAATAGAAAGGGTTGATGGACTCCATTTCTTCCATGCTACAGTACTACTCAACACCCTTTACTTTATTTTAATGGATGGGAAAACCTGAAATATATAATAAAAAGATTTGGTTCACCCAAATTCCATACTGCCCTTATTGCAGTGCTTTCAGAGCTATTGTTCTGCTCCAACCAGCAGCTTGAAATCTACAGAACTTCACTCTTAGGTTTACTTTGCTTTTTGACCTTGGCCTACTCAACATGTCATAGTGATAAAAATAAAAATAAAAAAAATTGAGCATGGCACTGTCTTTTCCCCTAATTACAATCATATCTGAGATTTTGGAGTCAAAGACACTTTGGGGGATATCCTAATTCTACCATTACTGAGCCATATATGATTTTGAGGAAGTCATTTTATCATTCTGACCATCAGTTTACTAATTTTCAAAATAAAAATAATACACTGAACTCACAAGAGATTGTTGTAAAAAAGAGAGAGAGCATATATGTTTTTAGCATTGTAGGTCCCCAAAAGAATCTTATTTTCTTCTGTGCTTGACCTAACCCCACGAACCAGGGAGCTCCTGACCAATCAAGACCACCAACAATTTCCAGCTCTACAGTTAATTTTGCCACTTATTTAATCTTCTGGGTAACACAATTGCACGGTATAAGATGACGAAGAATAAATTACATTCTTCAAATATTTACTGACTGCCTACTAGGTGCCAAACAGGAGATCTATGGGTATAGCAAGATCACAGCCTTCAGAAAGCTTATGATCTAGAGAGGGAAGATGTTAAATAAATATAAAATTAAAGTTCTCATAAGTGCCATAAAAAGAAGTTATCAGATACTATGAGTACATTTAATGTCAAAAGGTCAGGGAAGGTCTGTCTAAAGAAGTGACATTAAAGTGCAGCCCTGAAGAATGAGCGAGGGCATAGAGGCAGAAGCACAGTGTAAGTAAGGAGCTTCCCTAACAGAGAGGCGGGCTTCTAAAAGGACCATGGTGGCAAGATGCTGGGAGAATTGGGGGAGCTCAGAGTGTGAGGATTGGTGGTGGCCACTGTCCACACTGAGGAAAGAGGCAGAGCCTGGGTCTTACAGCACCTGGGTTTTAATTAATGGGACTCTGATGATTTTCATTACAAAAGAAATCTCATCAGATACATTTTTTATAATCCCTCTACATGAAGAGCAGACAGAAGGTGAACAAGAAATGTAAGCATATCGATATGTGAGGTTGGCCATCATTGCTTTAGTCCAGGTCAGGATGGGAGTGGAGGAGAAGAGGTGAGAGGTGGCCGTAGACCAACAGGACTCTGGGACCATTTGATGTGGGTAGTGGACATAGAGGGAGAGAGTGGCCACTTTCCTAGAAGCTCCAGTTGACTGCAAACTCCAGGAGAGATGACAGTATAGGCAGCACTCGGGTGAAATGCCTGCCTGCTGCGGTCCCTCCCAGGGCAGCTACGTTCTGTTCTCATAGTCATTGTGTTTCTTGCAGGCCTCACTCCTGATTGTGGATGGAATGTGTGTCCTGGATCTCAGCCAGTAGAGTCAGGACTCCTCAGCCTCTCAGCTGGTTCAGGCATGGACTATGACCCATTCAGACAAAGGAGCTTGTGACGGAGTTTCTGGGAAAAGAGGCTTTCACTCTGTACCACTGACCTTGAACCTGAAAGCCTTGGAAGCTACTATCTCACAGGAGAGGAGAAGCTACCTGGGAAAGGAGCCAATACAGAGCAAAGAGAACCAGGATGACCAGGTCCAGGTGACAACATTTGATCACTCCCGTCTGTCAAGCCACACCTCAAGCCACGCATGTTTGCTTTTGTTATAAGCCAGTTTATGTTGAGATTTCTGACACTTGAAATCAAGAGCCCTAACTGAAATATCACAGCGCATGCAATAGGAGAAAGTGAGAAATATTTGAGCTCTGAGAGGGTTTCTGAGTTGTCTCCCAGCGATTCCTGATTCCTGCCTTCTAGTATTCATGCCCTTGTGTTCCCCACTCCCCTCCAGTGTGGGCTGGATCTACTGACTCACTGCTAATGAATAGGATACAGCACAAGTGATGGGATGTTCCTTCCAAGATTATGTTATGAAAAGACTGTGGTTTCCCTCGGTCAAGAGATCTCTTGGATCTCTCCCTCAGTTTCCTTGTCATAGGCAACCCTGTAGAGAGGCCCGGTATGGGACCTCCTGAGGTCTTCCAACAGACATGAAAGTGAGCTTAGAAGCAGGTCCTTCCACAGTCGAGCCTTGTGATTATAGCCCTAAACAGCACCTTGACTGCAGCCTCTTGAGAGACCCTGAGCCAGAACCACTCGAGTAAGCTGCTCCAGGATTCCCGAGCCTCAGAAACGGTGACAGCATAAATGTTTCTTGGTTTTAGCTGCTAAATTTTGAGGTAATTTGCTGTGCAGCAATAGGTAACTAACACAACCTCTAAGAAATAAATTTTATGCAAACTTATAAAGTATCAGTCAGACCTATGCTCGGCAGAGTACTTTAAGAAGGCAATTCTTCAAAAGCCAAAATTTATTCATTTTGAAGAATTCATATCCCCACAATTAGAACGTTTCAATCAGAAGGGAAGCTGGACATCACTGGAAGAATGGAAAAGGGAACAAAAAGGTAGATGTTAGCAATGCCCATAGAAGCATTGTTCACAGCAGTGGGTCTCAACCTTGAGTGTTCATCAGAATCACCTGGAGGGCTTGTTAGACCATGGATTACTGAGCCCACTGCCAGAGCTTCTGATGCATTATGTCTGAGACAGGGCCCGAGAATAGGCATGAATATCAAGTTCCCAGGTAATGCCAATGCTGCTAGTCCAGGACCACACTTGGAGAACCGCTGGACAAGAGGCAGGATTCTGGTTCACTCAGCTCTGATAACTTACAGTCACAGAGGCAGTCTCACCAGTGGTGGAAAATTGGACTAGACAACAATGCAGGTCCTCTGTCAACACAGTTGGCAAAACGTAGTTGGCACTAGCACATGTCACCACCCAGTGTCAAGCTCAAAGGTGTGAAGTTCAAAAGTTCTTTTCATTTGCAACACCACCTACATGGTTTATGCCATTTATGGTACAATAAACACATTTATTCATTTATTCAGTTAGTATTTACTATGCATCTACTATGACCAGAAAGGCATTTTTCCAGCATTTGGGGATATATAGCAGTGAAGAAGGTACAACAAAACCTTGTAATCATGGAGCTAAGGCATTAAGGAAAGAATGACACCAGCAGCACTATGTTCATATCTTTTCAGTGAAACACCACTGGTTACTGAGAGGGTTTCGGATGAAAGTACAGTCCCTCACCCAGAAAAAAAAAATGTCATTTTATATAAAACTTCCCCAAATTCACCAAAATTAGCTCATTTATTTTATAAAAATAAGCCACCCTAAAATTTATAACACTCAACATTATCTTTTTTTAATGGCTTTGTATGTTTCCTTATGTTAAAACAAACACATACACATAAAAATATGAAGAAAGATGTTTCTTTTAATGTAAACAAGAGTTTCTTTTTTTATAATGATAGTTCTTCATTCAATATGATCCCTTTTTAGTTTTGAAAATTCTTGTAAGTCAAAACGTATTTGATCAATCCATCAATTCCCTGAGTCGAAGTTTTTTCTTCATATAAGGATCAGAACTTTAATTAGTGTACATAGAACAAATGTTAATTTAAAAAAAGCTAATATTCATATGTAATTTTGCCGCACAGGGAATGAGATATTGAATAAGGGCATTGTAAAGGAAAGAAGTCTTTATAAAATGGTACTCTGTTATAATAGAATAAATTCAGAAAACATTAGAATTTACTTGGTTTAAAGAGAGGAAATTCTGCTCCAGGATTTCCTTTCTCCTTTTAAACCTAAGTATCATAATAAACTATCACTAGGAATAAACATTTAGCTGGTACGTATCTTGACTTCAACATTTTCTACCTCTGGCATCACAGGTAAATCCTCCACTGATGCTGAATCATTAGATAATTTTTTAAAGTCTGCCAATATTAGGCAAACCAATTATATCAAATGTGATTCTTTTTTTAAAAAAATCAGCCATAAATCCAGAGCACTGTGCTTATCAGATCAAGAGCATTTTTAGTGTTTCTTGATGGAGCTCATTATCTAATGAATTTCCAGCACATTCAATACTTTATTGAAAACACACTTGTTGTGAACATTCGCCAGTCCAGCATTTTGCCTCCACCTGAGACCACGAATTCTGATAACACTGTGCATAGCTTTGTGAAGAGCAAATCAGTCCAACTCCTCCTTCTAAAGAGAAGTCACAGACATAAAGGCAAATAAAAAAGCAAACAGAGAATATGAGTATTTGGAATCTCCCAAAGACATTTTTTAAATGTGTTCAATAACCAAAGATGTTGATTTTACCATGTATATAGACTCTAATTTTCCCTTATACCTTTTTTTGTGTCTGTGATTAAATAAGCACATATGAGGCCTGCCCAAGGCCACTTTCTAAATTTGTGGAAGAATTGAGATTAAAAATCCATGTATCACCCCAGGGCCAATTTGTTCTAAAGAAAAATCTGAAATATAAAAGAAAGTGGCTTTTTGTGGAATTTCAAAATTTCTTAAGATAGTCATGTGATCTTCCCAAATTCTAAAGAGTGACTGAGGCAGGGCTGCCACCACCACCTCCTTAGTCACCTCTCCCCAGGATCTTCCCCACTTCTCCACTGATCTCCAATCCATATTCCACATCACAGCCACGTGGAACTTTTAAAGACAAAATGTGGTTGTGTTGAAGCCCTGACTCAAACCATGCACTAGCTTCCCATTGCCATCAGGACAGAGAACACAATGCCACCATCATCCCAAGGCCCTGAGTGTACTTGCCGTGTCCATAATATCGATAACAACAGGAACAGGAACCATAACATTAGTTACCATCTATTGAGGGCTGACTATGTATGTGCCAAGCATTCTTTGAAGACCATTTCATTTATTATTTCATTTAATCCTCATAAGAACCAGGAGAGGAAAGGACCATTATAATCCCCAGAGAAGTTAAATAACTTCCCCCAAACAGCACAGTTAGTAAGTCTGTGTGATTTAGGGCCCCCCTCACCAGGCTTCACGATTTCTTCTTTGTGATTCAGTCACTGGCTGAATTCGCTTCCTGAATATACTTTACTACTTTTTCTTTCTTCAGATCCTTCACACATGCTAGTCCTTCCAGGCTAGACTGTACCCATCGCCCTCCTTCTAGAAAATAACTTCGACCCGTCCTCCAGAATGAAACACACTTTCCTCAGAAAAGCGCCATCAATCTTTAAAAGAGTTCAGCCCACCCACCCCAACATCCACTCTCACAGCTCTCTGTACTCTCCCTTCACAATTCTTATTAAGTACTTGTTCAAATCACTATTTAGTAACGGTCTGTATTAGTTTCCTAGGGCTGCTGTAACCAAGTACCAAGAACTTGGGTAGGTAAAAACAACAGAAATTTATTTAGTTCTTGAAGCTAGAAGTCAGAGATCAAGGTGTTGGCAGGCCCACGCTCTCTCCAACAGCTCTGGGGCAGGACCCTGCCTTGTTCCTTCTCGCTTCCAGTGTTTGCTGGCAATTCTGGGCATTCCCTGGCTCACAGACGCATCTCTCCAGTCTCCTGGACATCGTCTTCCTGGGTGTCTTCCGTGCATTTTTCCTCTGTGAGTCTATTTCTATGTCTAAATTTCCTTTTTTTTTTAAATCGTGAACTATTTTCAATAAAAAATGAATAAGCTGAAGAACAATTTTGGGAAAAAATAATCTACATTTTACAGTATACACCAAAATAAACACTCGATGGATTTGAGGTAAATACAAAGAAAACAAAATAATACACCTCTTCATATATTCTAGAGAAACTAGAAGAAGATAGCATTCATATCAGAGAAGAAATGTTAAGAATGTGAACTCTCTTAGCTTTGCAGTAATAGAAAGCAATCTAAGAAATAACATAGAATTATTGATATATTTGAATGCAAAAAATTATTAATTTTTGTAAGCTAACTAATATACAAGGGTACCTCAAAAAGTTCATGGAAAGATTCATATTATCATTTAATTCTATTTTTTCCATGAACTTTTTGAAGAACATCAGTCATATTGGATTAGGGCCCACTGTAATTTTAATTTCATTACCTCTATAAAGACCCTATTTCCCAATTAGGTCACATTATGAGATACTAGATTAAGAATTCAACATATTCTGTTTGTTGATTATGGAGGGACACAATTCAATCCATAACAGTGCCTATAAGACTACAACAAATCCCAAAAGGACACAGACACAAAAATCAATATTTATTAAATGAACGAAAGCTCATTTTTAAGAGGTCTTATTGAAAGAAACTTGCAGTTAATCAGGGCTCAGAATTTCAATGCCTATAGCACTGGGCAGGTAACATACCCATATGAAGTGAGTCCAGGAAACTGGAGAAAATATTCCAGTCACCTTTGTTTAATTACCACCATGAAGGAACATAGATCCAGTGTGTGAGACTCTCTGACTTTTTCAGAGAAGCCAGATATCCAAATTGTTTTAGAAGAAATTTTCAAATGGGGGCAACTAAATCAATTTTCAAAAATGAACAATGTTAATGGCAAATAAAATGTGTTCGAAGGCTGAACATGGTCTTGAGGCTACCTGGCTGCAGCTCCGTGTTAAGGTAATGTCAGCTGTCCTGTGAGGTCACATCTACAATAAGATGCAATGGTTCTATTTACTGGTCTATAGCAAGAGCTGAACATCTCGCTTCAACTGCAATCATGCAGGGTCAGCACTAGGGAGGTATTCCCTCAGGCACAAAATTTAAGGCATGTCAAAAAAACATAGTAATCAGGATACATAATATTTTAATATAATATTTTAAATATTGACATTAATGCAAAAAACCCATGATGAACAGATCACAATTTTAAACAAAGACAGGATCTGACCTTGCACTTGCACAAGTCAGCCTCACTCGCTCACACTAATGGTAGCCCTGCTTGCCTGTTTCACTGACGCTGACCCTTTCTGCTAGGTCACTGTCTATGGGATTCATCTTCTATGGCATCAGTTCCCCTTCCTAGAGCACCAGGTTCTGTGCTACACTACAGAAAAAGCAACACTCCTCCACCCAAAATTCTGTGCGCAAACACATTGCTCTACAGTTTTAAAGTGACTTACACTTCCTGAAGATTCTGCAGCTCATCTCCCTCCTCTGAAAGAATGAATCAATTCTTCAATAAGATGGTGCCACTCATCAATTACAGTAGTCACTGATTATCCTCAGGGGACAGGTTCCAAGACTCACAACGGATGTCTGAAGCCTTGGATAATACTGAACCCTATATATACTATTTTTTTTCCTATGCATACATACCTATGATAAAGTTTAATTTATAAATTAGGCACAGTAAGAGATTAGTGAAAATAACTAATAATAAAATAAAATAATGATAACAACATATTGCAATAAGAGTTATGTGAATATGTCTCTCTCTCTCTCTCTCTCTCTCTGTCTTTCTGTCTCTCAGAATATCTTTCTGTACTGTACTCATCTTTCGTCTTGCTGTTGACTACAAGTAACCAAAATTGTGGAAAGTGAAACCTTGGATAAAGGGGGACTACTGTACCTTAATTATACTTTTCTCCCAGGTTTTTGCTTAATACCTGCTCATATCTGGCACCCTGCAGGATTCTTCAGATGGGATCTGTTTCTAGCCCTGCAACAGGCGGCTTCTGGAACCACAGATGCAGGCTAGTTACCATGGAAGGCTGTTGCGTTGATTCAGCTCTCAGCTTGGAAGTCCCATCTGAATTGTTGTAAGGCTTTATATTACAGAGAGCACTTCTGCCTTTCCTAAGCAGCCACTTGAAATGTAAACCTTCTCATCCATCATCCCACAAACCCCTCCATGAGACAATGTTCATGCTTAGGTAATAACCAAGGGCAAAATGTTGATTCAGGGTTGTCACAAGCTTCTCTCAGACCTTGAGAATCACAAGACATGTCAACATCACGCGGGGACTAACACAGCCAAGTATGCAAATGCATCTGTGGAGCGTCAAAACACCCATTGAGAAAACAACCGGAACCAGCATAGAAACTTCAACACTACAGAGTCTGGTAACTGTAATTCGATTAAGAATAAGATGCGATGAGGGAAGTCATGCCTGCCCCAAATCTGCTCCTTCCTACATTAGAGGACAGAAAATATAGTTAGAAAATTTTAATCAAATTAATAATTAATTAGATTAATTCAATTTACTCAGGACAGATACTTGATTGTATATTCTGAGTATACGTCTCAGTGAAATCTTCCCTGCTCTTTACCTCTGATAAATTTGACCGCAGTTTTGCATGCATCTTGATATACACTCATAGGGCAGCTAAGGGCAGGCATCTCATCTGGATTCCTTGTGACTTCTTAGCACGTGTGCACATGGTAGGGTATTCACATATTTATTGAATGGGTGTGAATAAAAAATGGGTATTCACATATTTATTGAATGGGTGTGCTTGGCCCAGCAAGCACCTGGAAGCTGGCTTTTAGGAACCAAATGAGCAGTTGTGATTCAGGAAGTAATCGGGTAATCTAGGCTGCAAAAGACAGAGACAATTCCAGGCCTTCTGTTCCAGAAAGAAGAGGACTCTGCCACTCAGGCAGCTGCTTCATAGGGCAGGGAAACTTTCCCATAAACCCTGACATGGAAGAAGTTCTTACCAGGATGCAGACAAAAAAGGGTCAGTGGGTGGAGCCAGTTGGGTTGGGGGAGCCAGTTAGTTAGAAAGAGAATCAGTAGAGGAATTCACAAGGCTACCTGGGTGCCCAGAAACAGACCTAAGGGTCTATCCTCTCCGTCATCGATGTGGTGAAGCCACCTTCTTTACCAGGCACATACTCAGATTTCCCTTTGGTTGTGGTCCCAACATTTGGAGCTGTTGCTATCTAAAACTCCCCTTAAATTGTGTTGATTTTATTTTCTGTCTCCTTAGCAACCATGACTGTTTTAAATGTTTCTGGGTTTGCCTGGGTTTTTTCCCTCCCTTTATTGTTATCAATGTTGTTTTCTGGACACAGATAAAACTCTTCAACAAACAGGTTTTCGGTTAAAGTAAAATTTTTGTAACCCCAACTTGCTGGTTGCTGAGGGGACCAATGTATGCAAATAAGATATGAACACAATAAGGACCCCAGAGAGGGAATTTTCTATTAAGCCAACAGGTGTGATATGTATTTACTCCTACAACTCACATATTGTACCTGTTTCCTCTTTGCAGATTTATCAGAAATCTCTCTTATTCTTATCACACCAATATCGCATTATTCTCATTTTAATTAAAACTGAGACGTCAAATATTTACTATTCTATTTTTAACAGCTGTTGGTAAAAATTTGTTAGCCACCAAGAGTAGCTATTAATAGAATAAATTATCCTTTTTCCTGTTCTTGTATCTATTCCAATAGTGGAATGCTAAGTTTTGTGGTGGTTTTTCTTTGGATGAAAGTTGGGTGGAAAAAAACTTGTTTAGTGTTTTCCGTTGATATTTTCTTAAGAAGGAGAGCCAATAGTGCATTGCTCAGATTCCGCGATGCTGTGCCAACCTTCTTGGTAATTAACCATAGTGCTGCTTTGGCCTGAAGCGATGGATGTCATCAACACTGTTTTCATACATGATGCGTTCTTCATACTCCGTATTTGCATATTTCAGGCAATGTGGATGTCAACTCCATGTGTCTTTCCTGGTGTCCCTGGACCCCAACATTGAGTTTGGGGTAAAGTATTCCTGTACTGTGTTCCCATAACACATAGTAGGCATTCAATAAAAATTGAAACATCGTGTCATTTATCATTTATATAGGACTATACTAAAAACTCCAAAGAGTGAGTAATAAATATATGAAAACTACACAGCCCTTCCTGTAAAGAGTCAATTATCTAGGGCAGGCCATTTAGCTCCGTTGGTTAGAGTGCAGTGTTACAACACTAAGGCCAAGAGTTTGGATCCCAATACCAGCCAGCCAAAAAAAAAAAAAAAAAAAAAAAGAGTTGATCTAGCTAGACAGACAGACTTGGAAGAGACCACACAGGATCATTTGCAAAGGTACATAATAAATATTTACCTAAATAAATTACATGGGAGCATTTGTATTTTGAGGACCTCACTTTGAGAATACTTTGTGAGCAACTAGTTTGAAATATTAAATAGGAGGGCAAATTATTTTTTAATTCAACAGTTAATGATCATTTTTTCCATTAATCTACCCTAGATTTCCTCAAATTTTTCTGGGAAAGAATCATCATAGAGTCAATCATTCTATTTCAGAACCAGTACCTATAAACGTGACTGTGATAACCACCTTTTATTGAGGGTAATTTTTACATCCTTCTTTCCCTCTTGACAGTGAGTTTCTTGAGGTAGGAGCCCTGTCACCTCATGTCCTCAATGTCTAACGTATGGTAGATTCTCAATAAAGTCTTGTTAAAATGAACTCAACTATCTCAGCCACCTTAGAGATTTTTAAAAAATTTTTGCATAAATTTTGATAAATATTTATTATTAAATACTTCAAGTACAGAAAAGAACTAAAGGTAGCATATACCTGGATTTTAAAAGTACTAACATTTTCCAGATTTGCTTCAGATAGATTTTCTACTTTTTTCAAATAAAACAGACACAGCCCCAGTCCCAATTCAGCTCATCCCAAGTAACCCCTCACCTGGAGTTGATGTTCATCCTCCTTGTGAGTGTAAATGTATTTTTCTGATGTATGTATGGATCCATAAAAATATAAAGTATTTTAAAAATTATATAAATTGTATTATAATATATGACTTCTTTTCAATTTGCTTTTTTCCATTCAAAATTTTCATAGTCAAGATTTATCCATGTTGAGACCTGCAGAGATTTTTCCTAATAATACATTTTCTCTTATCAAATTTACAGTAAAAAATCTTTATCCTCTAAAATCTACTACTTGGTCTGAGGTTGAAAAATAAGATTCCATGAATATGAGGCAAAGAGGGAGGCGCAAAGAGTCTCTTAAACACCTTTTCACACTATCAGATTGCATTGGTCAGCTCTCTCTACTGATTACTGTATTGAAGAAAAAAAAAACCCTGAATTTAGAGCCAGGAATCAGAAATGACAAACAAGGCTTGAATCATGTACATTCACCCAAAGATCCACACCAAAAACAGTCCAGTAGCCACCCGATTTCCACTTAGTTTCTAGCATTGGCAAAAAAAAAAGGAGGTGGGGATTTCTCTTGAAATTTCAGAAGAGACATCCTTCCTTCCTTTCCTCAACTTTTTTCTAAAGATATATAACTTGTTGATAGCTAGACCAACTCAGAGCATAGGCTGCTGATGCAAGATGTCCAAATGTTGCCATTGTAAAAAGATATATAGTATTTGTAAAAAACAAAGCAGTGACCTAGAAAGAGAGACTTGCTCGTTAATTACATGAACAAGTTCCTAAAATCATTTACATAGACAAAATTCCTTTCACCATTTGGCTCCTGGATACCTAAGACACATCTAATGTGAAACTGAAACATTAAGTCATCATAATTTACCTCTAGTTAGCAGATAGATGACCAATGCTAAGGAAAAAACTTTGGTTCTGAGGTCCTAAATGTTCTAATAAACATATTTCATATCCCTCAATCCATGAATTTGATGTTTAAGTTTATTTCTTGCTTTTCATTTTTATTTTTCTCCTGATAATATGGCTAAGGCTAAAGATCAATAAAATGTCCTTTGGAGGAATTTAAATAACATATAAGTTTCTCTGCAACTTCTGTTTTACAAGTATGCATACTTTAAGATAGCCATGTACGAAACCTAAACTCTGAAAACATAAAATAGACAGCAGCCACTGCTTTGGAAGAGGATTTCTCTCAGGGCATCTACAAACTAGGAGAGCCCTGAAAATCCTGTTTCATTTTCAAAGTTCTGTTTACAGAAAATTTTAAAAATACTTGCTTAAAGTATTTAGATCAATCTGTATGCCTTGCTTGTAACTTCCCAATTTAAAACTTTACTTTAAATAAGTGTATATTGGAATACCTAATAATTTTTAATCCTGTATCTCCTTTCATTTCAAAAGATTCCCCACATCAAATAACAACCTGACCTGTTTGACAAAATGCAGCTAATATTTAAACACTTCACCATAGTACTGTGACATCCCACAAACACAAGAAATAAAGCAGGTATATGTGGGGAAGAAATTGAAAGGAAAAGGAAGTTAGACCTTTTCTGTTTGAAACTGCATGGGAATTTAAGTACAAACAATACAATCACCAGAGAAGCACTTCAGGCTGGACACTTCAATATTAAACAACCCGACCCTCAATGAAGCTTGCCCTGATGTTTAAGAAAAATAGAGTAGCTTCTGTGTCTTGGCTCCCTGAAGACCATACTCTTAAGAAGTATCATCCTGAGACAACCAACAGAGTGGGAGAAAATATTTGCAAAATATACATCTGACAAAGGATTAATATCCAGAATATACAAGGAACTCAAACAACTTTACAAGAAAAAAACAAGCAACCCAATTAAAAAATGGGCAAAAGAGCTAAGTAGGCATTTCTCTAAGGAAGATATACAAATGGCCAACAGACATATGAAAAAATGCTCAACATCACTCAGCATCTGGGAAATGCAAATAAAAACCACACTGAGATACCATCTAACCCCAGTTAGGATGGCTAAAATCCAAAAGACTCTGAACAATAAATGCTGGCGAGGTTGTGGAGAAAAAGGAACTCTCATACATTGTTGGTGGGACTGCAAAATGGTGCAGCCTCTATGGAAAATGGTATGGAGGTTCCTCAAACAATTGCAAATAGATCTACCATACGACCCAGCTATCCCACTGCTGGGAATATACCCAGAGGAATGGAAATCATCAAGTCGAAGGTATACCTGTTCCCCAATGTTCATCGCAGCACTCTTTACAATAGCCAAGAGTTGGAACCAGCCCAAATGTCCATCATCAGATGAGTGGATACGGAAAATGTGGTACATCTACACAATGGAATACTACTCAGCTATAAAAACGAATGAAATACTGCCATTTGCAGCAACATGGATGGACCTTGAGAGAATTATATTAAGTGAAATGAGTCAGGCACAGAAAGAGAAATACCACATGTTCTCACTTATTGGTGAGAGCTAAAAATTAATATATAAATTCACACACACACACACACACACAAACGGGGGGGGGAAGAAGATATAACAACCACAATTACTTGAAGTTGATATGACAAGCAAACAGAAAGGACATTGTTGGGGGGGGGAGGAGGGAGGGAGGGAGGTTTTGGTGATGGGCAACAATAATCAGCCACAATGTATATTGACAAAATAAAATTAAAAAAAAAAAAAGAAGAAGTATCATCCTGTTCTTTCCTGACCCAAGTTTCAGCAGTATTTATAGCAAGCCATGGTTTTCTGTGTTACTTGCGTCCTTTTATGGAACAGCCCTGTGTCCAAGTGGTGAGCTCCCTAGAAAATACTGAGCAAGTCCAAGCCTGTTGGGATCACCCAGGGAAGAAAACAGTGTTCTAGACACTGGATTCTGCAGCCTCATCACCAGTGTAGTGCAACATCCTGTGTCTAGGACTTGGACAGTTTCTGAACTTTCTGAACTATGTGAAATCCAGTCGTTTATTTTCTTTGATTGTACCCATATTAAATACACACACTTGCACACAACCGAAGCAATTATTTATAGCACAAAAGTTTTTTAAAATGCAAAATTGACACACTTTTGTCCCAATTATCAAGATATTTCAGATGTTTCAGGTAAAAGTGGTATTTTAGCTTGAATGATCCATGCAGAATCTCATGTCTAGAATTCTCTTTGCATGACCACATGATTACAATCAAAAAATGCTAAAAAACCTGATTCTCACACTTACACTACATGCCCCTTGTCCCTCTGGTGACTTGTTAGCTCTGACCCCTAGGGATCTACTCAGCTGTTAATTTTGGTTTTCCTTTCAAAGTACTGTGAAGGGAGAACTGTGTTAGTGGTTCTGTTCTTCACGTTCTTTCTCCATTTCCGTCTGGCATCCTATCCATGGTTCTATTGCACCCTCAGTTATGGCACCCCGTTGAGAAAAAGAAGGCTAGTGTACTATGCATGATGGATCTCCTATAGTCTCCTCCCAATCTAAAGTGACCAGTTCCATGTGCGATTCTTTCTGAGGATTTTGGGTGAGAGGTGACTAGCCAAGCTAGTATGTCAATCGATGATGGTCGCTTCTTTCAGACAACACAAGTACACTTAAAGGAGGCCTTCTTCACGGAATTTAAGGATATTATTTCTAGCACAGTTACTCTCTGAAGAGGCAGGGCAAAGCAGCTTTCACATACTCACGACCCGATGAGTAGGAAATCCAAAATGTGAGCATGCATAGAGATGTGCGTGGGGAATGGTTGAGCCAGATGGACCTGTTACCTGGTCATGTTTCACCTGGACTTCTGCAGAGCAGTCGGTACCTCTGCCTCCACAGTATCTGATCCTAATCTCTTCTGCCTGCTGTGGTCAGACTACAGAGCTAAGGAGAGCACAACCCTGCTGCAAACCTGCCAACAACTTCCCATGGCCTTCAAGATAAAATTCAAGATACAGGCCATAAACAGAAGGTCCTTCAACTGCATGTTTCTTCAGCTTCATGTTCTACCTTGCTACCACAATATCCTAGTTGCCAGCTTGATTATTACTTACTGCTCCCCCAAACAAGCCAGCCCTCTCATGCTTCAACACATTTGCAGAAGTTCCTCTCGCATCTTGACCCAAATCCATCCACCTAACTTCCTCAGCCTTTTAAATTACCTCCAAGATTGGGAATTACCTTCCCTCTCTTTTCTACTCTCATAGGAACCTTTCTGGGCTCCTCCTTCTAGCCCCAAGTTCATTCTTTTTTCATTCTCCTATTGTATGCACTCATGGGTTTTCTGACGTGTTCATTCTCCTGTAAAATCAGGGTCTCCATCTTTCACTTCTGGGATCCCCAAATTTCTGGCCAGCACTCAACACACAGTAGGAGTTCTAATAAATGTTTAAAGAGTGAATAGATGAATTTAGGATCAGCAAAAACTGTTTTTAAAATACTAAAAGATTTTAAAAGCAGGCCTCTGAGTTGAACAGGACTTCTGCGATCTTGTTTGCCCAGCTGCCTAAACAACTATCTCTTCATAGGGATGGAATAACATTAGCCTGTTCCACATTTAATTATCATGAACACTGGTTTAATAATTGCAGATTTCAGGCTTAGAGTTCTTGTTGATACTATGTTTGTCCTACCTTCCCCTCACAGTCTCTGGTTTTTAAGCCTGATATCATATTCATTCTCTCAGGGCGTTCCACTTACCTGTAAACACCCAGTGTCGAAGAGTGGCTAAGGTCCTGGCCACATTTCTCAACAAGCTTAGCTCATGAGCTGACCACAGGCCTTGTTCATATCTCAAGATGTCTGAACTGATCCAAAGTGGCACATGTAAAAAAAAAGTTGTAGATATTCAAAACAATACCGACCGTCTTTGTCACCCAATGCTCATCTCTTCCCTTTAAATGAAAGCCTAGACTCTTATCTGTGTCTTTGGTTTCCAGCATAATGTTTTTATTCCCTGAAAGTAATTTCTGGCCTTTAGAACAGGCTTAGACAATTAACTCTGTCAGAGATCTGTGTAGTATTTAATGAAAGCCATATGCCACCTAGAGCAGAAAGAGAGAGTGTTACCATTATAATCATAATATTGTGGAAGATTGTTAGCATCTATTATTATATTGTAAAATTACTTCAAACTGTCTTACAATTTATTAATAATTTTTAGAGTTTAAAGTCAGTGTTTAATTAAAGCACCTACAATTCCAAGCTGATTTCCTTTTAAAAATAAAACAAATGAAATACACTAATAATTCCTTCCCACCTACTTCTCAACTATTTCCTAAATAATTTGTTTCCTAAGAAAAAGCCTGAGCCACAGTATCTAAAGTGTACCTCGGGCCGACCCCATGGCGCACTCGGGAGAGCGTGGCGCTGGGAGTGCAGCGACGCTCGCGCCATGGGTTCGGATCCTATATAGGAATGGCTGGTGCGCTCACTGGCTGAGTACTGGTCACGAAAAAGACAAAAAAAAATAAAAAAAATAAAAAAATAAAGTGTACCTCAACAGTTAAAACTAATTACAAAGACAGCCATTTTTTATTAGAGAAAAATAATACTTCTGAAATATTTTTTAAAAATTCACTTCACTTTTAAATCCATTTAACAATTCAAACTAGTTCTTAAAATATTTTTATATGAAGGTCCTGAGTTAGTGCCAGTGAGTTGATTAACTTTTAATCCACAGGACTACTTGCATGTTTGACAGACTACTATAAGTTTTTCTATAAGCTGCATGAATAATTTCTGAATCACAAAAATGCCATACCAATAAAGCAGTTAAAATACTTGTTCTTTGTTTGGAGATTTTTTTTTCTCTTAAGTTTTAAACATAGAAACATGTGATAGTCTTATTTCTGAACCAGAAATAAACCACAAAAAACAAAAACCTTTTAACAAGGACATTGAAACTCAATTTGGAAAAATAAGCTGTATGAATACTGGGAAGACTCATATTTATAACTAATTTTAAAATTTAAACGATGCCAAACCTCATTCTTCTTACATGGAAGCTGAAAGCAAACTTCTCAAAACATTTTGGGAATAAGAAAAGGCCATATCGTTTTAAGGTAATAATAGGTGGTAATGATGAATCAGTTAATAGTAAACCTTCATTCTCTTATAAGCTAGCTGACATGCTACCATTTCTTGACTAATTGGGTGATATACACAAAACAGAAGTATTTCTAAAAGAAAAAACTTTCTAATAAGTTTATACTTATCATTAGAGTTATGGTCAAAAGATCAAAATATAGATTCACTGTTGTATATTATATACACATTAAAAATGAGTTTTGAAGGTATCTATTTCTGTATTCAGTTCTGTGATTCAAATTTTCCTAATATTCATGTCTTCCTGTAATCAGAAAACTTACGTAGAAATTTGAAAAAATTATATGTAGTCTTCCAGACATACACAATCATATATGTTTAAGTTTAATATTTAGCTGAAATAGCTTTGTTCCTAAATTTATTCTTTCATATTTTTATATCCAAACAAATAGTAATAATCTTCAGAAATCAGGTTTTCTGCTAATATTATTTCTCATATTTTCTAGAGAAGGTAATTTATATTTAATGAATGCCCAGAATAAGAATACTCAGAATAAGGAATGAGTTTCAGTTCGACATTGTAAACTAGGTTACAAACTTAACTCACACTACACTCAGGTATGTAGATAAATATAGATTCATAATTTTGCCTAAAACTACTCTGATTTTCTTCAAAATCCTCGCCTCCTACATGGCATGGTATACTAGTCTGTTTCTGTTGCTTATAACAAAATATTTGAAACTGGGTGATTTATAAAGAAAGCAAAATTTATTTCTTGCAGTTTCTGAGCCCAGGAAGTCCAAAGTCCATCTGGTGGTGGTGACAGTGACCCGGCCGTCTCACATTGCAAGATGGTGGAAGCAGAGAGAGCAGAGAGAGAGACAGAGACCAACCTCCCCACTCACTCTCCTTTTCAAGCCCCCAGAACCACGCCCCTGACCACCATTATTAATCCATTACTACGAAACGGTCCTAGAATCTAATCACCTCTTCAAGGCTCCACCTTTCAATCACCATAATAAGATTTCCCACCCTCTTAAGTCACAGTGGGGACCAAGTTTCTAATACCTAAAACTTGGGGGACACGATTCAACTTCAATGAGTTTGGGGGGGGATATCATTCAATCCACTACACATGGGAAATTTTTTAAAAAGAAATTTGGTTCAATTAAGTTTAAAAGTCCATTTGAGCCAGTAATTTATACCAGGCACTAGATGTTCTCCTGTCCTTTGTGAACCTTTGCACTGGTCTTCAGACTCTTCTCTTCTCATCGATCCTTTCAAAGATGGTGGCCATGGTATGGGAAAATGTTTACATCATCTCTTGGCACTGGGGGGAAGGAGACGACTGAGGAGGTCATGCTTTTCCTCTGCTGTGCACTACCAGATGTCCTGCAATATCGTCAGCCTGCTCTCTCCTAGAGCATTCTGCAAGCATCAGCTCCTGACTTCTCTGATCAATACAACTAGAGTCTTTTCTTCTGTGTTTGGTTATGGCCCATGTCTTGCCTGCTCACTCAGCCTCCTCTCAGCTTTTGCTGGCTGGCACTGCAGACTCTCTTGAGTCTCTGCCAAGTCTACAGGCCCCTGGGCAGGTCTTCTGGCTGTCACCTCAGAATCTGTGCCACAGGGACACAGAAGCAGGCTTTCTTCTGCAACGTGGACACTCTATGCCTGACAATGACCACTGCCCATTTTAACAGTGCCGCAGGTCCCAAGCCCACCCGTTTCTATTGCCCCAGCACCTGCTGCATGAGGCTCTCCTTGCTGAAGGGGAGCAGATGCCAGAGATGGTCTGTGCTGCGGTTCCCAGGCTTGAGTACTGCACACCTTCTCAGTCCTGGGGTTCAGACCACAAGCAAGAAGAAAATATGTTTCTGACTTCCTACCTTCTGCATCTTCTTTCTTGTTTTTCTTCCCCCTGTCTAGGCCAGATTACATGGACTTTTCTTTTATTTCCCCTCTTGAATACCACAGATTGCCTATAAATAAAATTCTATCATCAAGTTTGGCCAGGCTTGATATTTTAAACTGTTAAATGAGAACTACAAAAATTTAGAAAATCTTTTCTCAATCCAACAGTCCCTCTGCCATTGATTTGCTGCAAGGTCCTGTTTTGAAAGTCATAATATAAGTGATATTTTTATCTTTACCTAACATTCCTAATCCCAACTTCACCCCAAGGCAGATGGATGCCTTGAGCTGATTTGGGAGAACTGTTTGTACACTGGAAGTATACAAACAGATAAACAAAGCTAAAAACTAATTAACTTTTTTCTAAATAGTATTTCATGTTATTTTCATTACTATTGACTTAGCAAATTTTACTAATTATTAAGTTGCCAAATTAGAGGAACATTGGAAAGGCTTTTAGAATTATTGGCCTGAAAGGAATGCTGATTACCTGTAAAGAATTCCAAATACTGGCAAGGATTCTATATTTGGAGGTTGAATTATTAATTCAACAGTATTCACCAAAATATTTACTCGGCTCATTTTACATGCTGGACTCATCTTTTGGCACTGAGAAACAATTATGTGGACAAGATAGGAAAGGCCTCTGCTCTCCTGGGGTTAAAATTCTAGGTACAGGGATGCATACATACATGCATATATATGCCCACATACACACACCAGAAAACCAGAAGTGAGCAGTGCCCATATAAGGAAGTAAACTAATGTGCTGTACTCCAAGACATTCAGTGACTTCTACATGGTGTAGTGATCTAAATCCCTCAGAGAGTGACTTCTAAGCTATAATCAGAATGACAAGAAGGAGTCTTGCTTATAAAGAAAAGAAACAGCATTCAAAAGGCCCTTGAGGGGAAAAAACAAAACTTGGAAAGTTCAAGAAACACGGGAGAAAACATGCTCCGTGTGGCTCGAGGGCAGATTGCAAGGAGAAGAGTAGAATCAGACTGGCAAGGTCAGTGGGGGCGGTGACGCAGGGCTTTGTAAACAGAAGAAAAGTCTGGATTTTACACCCAGTACAAAGGGGAGCCTCTGGAAAGGGTAAATGGGGGGACGGGGGTGGTCTTATCTTTGAAGAAAGATTGAAAGGGGGCAAAAGTGGAAGCAAAGTTCATCATAAAAACCTGGATGATAGTGAGATGGTAGAAATAGAAAGTGGGTGAATTTAGTGCATGTTTGGAGGTAAATTTAACAGGACTTGGTGGGTGAGAGAAAGAGGAATCAGGAATAACCTCTTTGATTTTGGCATTACCTGAAAATACATAAAGAGTAGGGTAACCACATACCCATTTCCAATCTGCGTAATTAACGGTCCTGGATCCTGCCTTCAATTAAAGTTCAGCTCCAGCTACCAAAAGACACAAGTGTAAGATTCTGTCCTGTCTCCCTAGAAGGAAAAGATTCTAGAGGCCAATGTCACAAACATGAATGAGCTCTTGGGCCACCAGTGAAAGGTCACTGCTCGCCTGGTGGGGTGGCCCAGCCGCAGGGAACAGAAGTAGACGGTGTCCTCCAAGTGCACAGGGGGGCAGGGCTTCAGTGACGGCCGCCTGGCATTCAGAAACAAATGTCCCTTTCATGTTCACCTCCACCCTTTTCACTCCCCATATTCTGCTTCCCCACTCCCCACTCCCAGGCTGCTTCTCCATCTCTTCAGTTCTCTGACTTCCGAATGCTTTCATTTTTGACTTTGTCATCATGAAGCATTGCCAGACCTGGAAGGAGCAGAGCCCAGGTGTGACAGCAGGTTTCTGCGACTCTGAAGCCCATCTTCCCACCTGGTCCCACTGCTCCATTGCACCTGTCCTGCCCTCCCACCCGCTGCCCCTTCTCTCCCCACTTCCCGTCCCCTTTTCTTCCTCTTGCTTTTCCCTGGCCTGTCTTTCTCCCTCCCTCCTGACTTGTCTCTTTCCTTCTACTGTAGTCAGACTACTCCTGCCTGGTCCCCCTTGCCCATCATGGCATTACTAATTTGCAATGTGGTATTACTACAAATAGAAAATAGAAGCCATAGACTACTCGAGCTGAAAGAACTTCAGTGTCAGAGATGAGACATACAAGCAGGTCAGTGTAGCTTCCGCTGCAATGGCATTGCTGCTCCTACGATGCAAATCCAGACCGAGGAGGACACCGTAGCTTCTGCTGACACCCGTGTGGTCCTGCCTTGGCTCCCACACCCACAGCTGTGCCATTTTCAGAGACTACTCTTTCCACCCTGACCTTCAGTCAGGTCCCTCTGCACTTGCGGGAACTTTGTCACATGCCCAACCAAGTTTTAAACACTTAAAAGATCATTTTGCTTCTCCCCATATCACCCACCATGTAGAACTCAAAATAAAAGTAACAATGAGCCAAAAAGTAAGAGAAAGTTAAGTATATATGTATAATTATCCAATAATACTTCCATGCTTAAACACGCATATCAACTTCATTTCCAAAAAAATATTTGTGTCTCTAGCTTGCTATTGCCCAAGCACAGGCTTAATGTGATGAATGGATAAGCCAACTACATGATCAGTATAGCTGGAGGCGGCTGGGGGCAGCCTCAGGAAATGGGCAGCAGTGTATACATTTCACGAGTGACACTGTCAGGTAACAAACTTACGTAGTGCTCACTCTGAGGTGGACAGGTGTTAAGCTGCTTACATGTACTCCTCACAAACATTGTAGATAATTACTAATATTGCTCCTGTTTACTGACGAGGCAGTAAAGTCTCTGGGATAGTAAATACATTTCCAGGAGTGGGACCTGGTTCTGCTGTCTCCGCAGCCTGAGTGAGCTTTCACTCCCTGCACGTCCCACACTAAAAACATAGTGTGGATACTACTTTTTACAAATGTTTTACACGTTAAAACATTTAGATAACTATAGTTTTGTTGTCTTAACCCTCTCTCTTTTTCTAAACAAACTTTCAGAAAGTCATTCCACTAGCACTTCGTTGTTAGCACTCTAGACAACACCAGTAATAATACAGTTGCTATAAAACAGGTTATTCTGGATATCCTTATACCCTTAGCTTTCCATGTTTTTCAGTATCATTATGAGCCATGTTTTCAGGTAATAGGACCCATTTTAAAAGTTAAACACAGAGGAATTAATCTTTGAGGTGCCCTTAGGATTTAAATGTATGTGTTAGGATTTGGAACACACAAGCCATTGTACAGAGAAGAGAAATCTCCAGTAATTTGCTGTACTGCCAGACAGGAGTCCTTCAAGGATGGTGCCTTGTATGATCACTGAATGTAGACTTTCATGTAAATTGCTCATAGCCATTTCTCAAGTAAATCAAAATATTGAGAACAGGTGACAAGCGTTCCTACTAGAGGCCCAACAAACATTCCTACCAGATGCAGAAATCCATCCAGGAGGTAAAGGGTTTGAACTGCAGTGAAGGGAAGGTGGGAGGAGAGGGTGGAAAGAAGAAAGGCTAGAAAGCTGCCCATCTCTGTTCAAAAGGGGAAAATGAAACCCAAGAGAATAGAGGGCTTTCTGGGGGCCTATTTCACTTCCTCATGATAAAATGAAAGCTCTTCAGCCAGTAACTATCAGCGCATGACCCCACATGAGCTCCTGAGAATTTACCTGAAACTCCAGAAGCAGTTCCACGGGAATGCCTTATTGCATCTTGTTTAACACCAATGAGCAGTGAGCTGTTCCTCTGTTAGTTCTTTTCCATAGCCTATTTTATATTCATGAGGAACTGATATGTGTCTTACTCTCTCTGAAATGCAAACACATTCAGAGCATGTAGTGAGGATTTCTAATCACAGACAGTGATTGGGAAATAGAAAACACCTGCGTGAAGGTGACATAAACACACCCACACACTAATAAATCTCATGTCTTGCTCTGCTGTATGCTCACATATATTGGTAATATACTTTGAGAGACAAAATGCCATAAATACTTTTAAAATAATATGAACTAATTACTTAAGGTCAAAACTTTCAGAATTCTCACATATTTAGATCTAATGATAAATTACGGCATTGATGGAATATGCTTAAATAAGCAATTCATTGAATCTAATTACCATGGAATTTTAATTCTATGTTCATTGTTTAAATTAGTGATCTAACACTCAATTGTATGCTCAGCATTCAAAGAAGTGATTTAAAGAAACAGTTTCATTAACATTCATAGTATTAGGTGAAGACAAGTAAAAACAAACCTGTGAGAGGAACCCATTAAGAAAAAAAAGAAAAACAATTTAAAGCACACATGCACTGAGGATAGTCTTTCTGAGCAAGCCTTGAATGGTTTTTACAGAAAAAGACCAAAAAGCCCTCTCTTAAAACTCAAAAATGTCCCTAGTCAAGTAATATTTTCCTTGACTCCACATATTTTTAGGGTTTGCATTATCACTTGCTATTTATAGAAAGACACACTAGCTACCTTGACACAGAACTTGCAGACTTTTCCTTCTGTACAATGACTCACAGTTGGTGCCTTCCTGTCCCCAGCAAAGCTCAGAACACCAGTAGGTGCAATGCAGCCTGCAGGAGAATCAACCACTTCAAACATGCATTTGCTACATGTCTGGGAAAGCGAACTTTCACTGAACAGAAAACAGCACCTTTTATATTCATGTGATGAAATATGTGTTCCTGGTGCAGGGATGGTGCCGAAAACAAAGCCGCCTTTGAGATTTCTCAACAGTTTTTCAAACGGGCCTGGGGGATTCTACAGTCAGAGCTAACATTTAAAAGGAGCTGTGTGTAAGCATCCCTTTATGACTTGGAGGAGAAAGACTCAAAACGTTCTTAAACGGTCTCCTAACTATCCAATTCCTCTCCACCAAGGAAAACAACACTGACATCTCTGAATTAAGGGAAATCTCAGCAACCATAGGTTTATTGTGGAATTAATATTTACAGAAATTGCAAAGCTCAAAAAACATAGTTGCAACTCAATAATTACAGACTTGTATTTTCAGGTGTCTATGCTATTATTTATTTAAGACAGAAGCCCATTTTGATTAAATGAGAAAAGACAGCTTTGAAAAGTCACAGTACATGAAATGCAAGCCGGACATCCAGGGCTTGTACTTACTTCAAAAATATCTAACTCTTTTGTTCTACATTTGTAAGCTAGAAACACAGTGCAAAAGAGAGAAAGCATCCATTTGTTTTTCTATTTTTTGTTTTCTAGAATTTCTTAGCTACAATTGTGATTTGGGTTCAAGCATGAAAATATCACTTTTTCAGGTGAATGCTCTGTTCAAAAAAACTTTTGGTACCCTGTACATTTGACACCTCTGCAATGTGTTTTTAATTTGCCTTGTCCACTTGATCTTTTATCACCTGCTCCCTTGTTCATTAATTCATTCACTGCTCATTCAACAAATTTTCCAGTGTCCTAGTTCACATCAGGGCCTCAATCACTTGTCAGTCGATTAATTGATTTCTGATATCCCCTTACCTAGGAAAGATATATCAGTCAGTGTCACTATTATCCCAGGAGAATTTCCAGGAGACATGTAGTGTTCTCTTGTCTGAGAGTTTTCTTTTCTATGTCTCTCCACGAGCTTGTTCACCTTGCCTCTATTTTGTAAACAGAAACCTTAAGCTCATGGTTAAATGGCTGAACCCAGACATACCAACACCCCCCCCAAAAACCTAAAACCTGCAAGTGAAAATATTAGAAGCTCATGTCCCTCTGAGTTTGGTAGAAATAAGTAACCTACTGCTCATCCCCTGCATCTAACCCTCAGATTCTAACATTACTACTGCTTACAAAAAGAAAAAGGAATCTAGTGCCATGGCAAAAACTCAAGAGAAATACCTACAATTATCCTCATCTATATAATGCTGCTAATTCTACCTGACAGTCATGACGCAAAACTGTTTCTCCTGCATTCTTGCCCATCCCACAATTAATGACTAGTAAACACCATTTTCTCATTGCTGATGTCCCAAACCTAGGAATTATCATCAATCCTTTTCCACAACTTCTAATCCAGGGTATTGGGAAAATAGAACAATTTAATCAGGCCCTCTTGCCTTGGGCCAGATGGGGGTGGTTCACTAAACAAATTGTGAGTGGGGGGCGGGGGAGTTAGTGCACATGCGTGGTGCTGCAGCTTTGCTAGCATTGGCCTTGGACGTCCACCAGTCGGTGCAGCCATGCTTTCCAACCTACGGCTTCCAAGGACCTGTTTGCTGGTTATCTAGCTCAGAGACCTGTGTGTGAGGGGTCTGGGGACCCAGCCTGGCATGTGAAGGGTTTGTGACTCAATCTGGAAAACAGGCTTAAGGGTTCTGTGAGCTCCAGACCCAGCCCTAGCTCAGCGACTGGCCCAGTTGACAGGATTACAGACAGGTAAAAGAGCCTGAATACCACAATTGGCGTAGTCGGTAGGATCCCGACTTAGCCTAGCATTACAATTGGCATAGTCAGCAGGATTCTGAGCAGGTAAAAGAGTCCAACAGTAAAAGAGCCTGACAACTGGCATAGTCATGTAGCCCAACAATTGGTGACATTGGCAAGATTCTGACATTAGCCTAGCATCATTACCCAGGGTTTCTCAACTTTGGCACTGTTGACCTTTTGGGCCAGGTAATTCCTGCTGTGGGGGGGCTGTCCTTTCCATTGTAGGATGTTTTGCAGTGTCCCTGGCCTCTGCATGCTCGTAGTACCTCCACAGTCATTCTAACCAAAAATGTCCCCAGACATTCTCAAATATCACCTGGGGTTGTTGAAAATCACCTCCAAGAGAACCAATGAATCTATCAGCAATTTCCAAAAGCTGAAATACCAAAATTTATACAGAATCTAAACACCTCCCACAAAATCCACCACACAAGCTGGACCTCAGCCCCCATCCCCTGCTCTTGGACCAACGCACCAGCTTTTCACTGCATCCTCTTCAGTCCAACTCTGCTCTACAGTCAGTGTGATCTTTTTAAAACCTCAATCAGATGATATCTTTTCTCTTCTTAAAACCTTCCAGTGGCTTCTCACCACACTGGGAACCGCTCACTCTACTACCTCCTAGCATTCTGCTTATTCACAATTCTTTAGTTTCACCAGGTTTTACAGCATTTTTCAAACATGCCAGGTTTTTTTCCACCTCAGGATATTTACTTATGCTATAATGACTGCTTTGTAGAATTCAAAGTTTTTTTCAAATATTAAATCTCAGGGAGTTCTTCTCAGAACAAACCATGCAAATAACTCCCCTTTCCCCAAATTCTATATACCACTACCTTGAGTTAATTTTTGTTGTAATTACATCTATCATTTCTATTTGAAATTATATTACTTATTTTTTACCTGTCTCACTCACTATAATGTAAGGTCTGTGACAGGAGGTACCTTGTCCGTCTTACTTCCTGCTGTATCACCCATGGCCTAGAGCAGTCACCTGGAACATAATAGGTACTTAAGAAATATTTGTTAAATGGATAAATAACTGAATGTCAGAATTAATAATAAATGTTTTCTGTTTGCAGGTGTACATATTCTTTATTTAAAATAATGTCTGATTTTTACATTACTAAATCTGCTGAAAACAATACAAAGGATTCTTATCTCACCCTGAGTTAAAGCAAAAGCCATGCCATTTGCCTGCAAGACCCCACATGATGTGGACCACCACAACCTTCTTGACATGAGTTCCTAAGGCTCCAGTCTCCCTCTCTTCACTCCACCGACGTGCTGGCCTCCTTCCTGTTCCCGAACATGCCAAACGCATGCCCATTTCAGAACCTTTGCAGCTGCTGCTCTGCAAGCCTGAATGTTGTGCCCCAGCTGTCCCAACACTCACTCTCTCATGTTCTCCCAGCTTCTGATCAAGTATCATCCTGTCAGAAGGGTGTCCCTGATTACTTCATATAAAATAATAAGAAAGGCAAAGCAGTTCTTGGCTACCATCAGCTTGGAGTTGTCCTGGCTCTAACAGCTAGACGGTATCCCCCTTTTGAATAGAAACAATTTTATAGAACACCATCCTCAGACAAAGCTATTCTGTGATGTGACAGATCAAGACAAAAACAGGACCACTCTACAATTGTGTTTGAGCAGAGAAAAAAACATGAGGACACTGTCAAACACTCTCCTTGCTCCTGCTAATAGAACAACTGCTGTATCTTCATTTCAGCTCCAGCCTACTTTGTTGCCTCTCTCTTTCATATCAAAGTATTGAGAATATTAAGAAAATCATAGAATTGCTTTGAATTTCTGATAGTATCAAATCAAGAGCAAAACCACACTTCCTTGAAACTTCCCCCAAATCATCCCAACACACAAAAATCGGTCACATTTCTACAAACTAACATGTAGAAACTGGAGTTAAAATATAATACCATTTAAGATTGCTTCAAAGAAAATGAAATACTTAGATTTACACTTAACAAAATATTTATTGGATCTGTATGTTGAAAATTACAAAATGCTTATGAAAGAAATAAAAGAAGACCTAAAAAAATGGAAGTTCATGGATTGGAAGACTCAACATAGTAAAGATGTCAGTTCTCTCCCAATTGATCTATAGGCTTAATATGATTTCTGTCAAAATCTCAGTAAGACTTTTACAGACATAACAAGCTCAAATTCAATAGCACGCCCTTCTTAAAATCTCTTATTGTGCCATCCCACACTTGATGTGATATCTCCCTCATTGTAACGAGCTAATAAACCTAACTTTGCATTCATGTATTTATGGTGAACTTGCCAAGAGGCATCAATAACAGCAACCCCCAATGCCAATGGGCACTCTCCGTGACTTTAAGTAAGATGACCATATATCCCACTTTGCTGGGGAGAGTCCAAGTTTACACCTCTTGTTTTTGTGTGCCTTTTCATTAATGCCATCTCTCATCCTAAAAAGTGTCCCACTTTGGAAGATAAATTATATATTCACCATGAGCTTATCTGCACTATTTTTCACATTAGCACTTATTACCATCTGGCACAGCATACATTTATTTTGTTTTCTCTTTCTCTCTCTCTCCTACTGTTTCCCTAGTACAATGTAAGAGCCTTAAGTACAAAAACTTGATCTATTTCTTTTATTGTTCTTTCCCTATCATCTAGAACACTTCTTGTAACAGAGAAGGCTCCCAGTAAATATGTTGAATAATTTAACTAATGAATAGTTACAATAAAATACTATAAGAGATCTTTCAGAAATGACAAACTTTTAAAAAAATTATCCCAACACATAAAAATAAGTCACATTTCTATATACTAATATATAGAAACTAAAGTTAAAATATGGTACCATTTATGATTGCTCCAAAGAAAATAAAATATTTAGATTTATGCTTAAAATATGTACAGGATTTGTATATTGGAAATCACAAATGTTAATGAAAGAAATAAAGGAAGACCTAAAAAAATGGAAGTCCATGGATTGGAAGGCTCAACATAGAAAAGATGTCAGATCTCCCCCAATTGATCTATAGACTTAATACGATTTCTGTCGAAATCTCAGCAAGTCTTTTTACAGACATAGACAAGCTCGCTCTAAAATTTATATGGAAGGACACAGGCTCTTAAAGAACTAAAACAACCTTGACAAATAAGAATAAAGTGGAAAGAATTGTTCTACCTGACATTAAGGCATACCATAAAGCTATAATAATTTATAATGCAGTATTGATGTAGTGATGAACACATAGATCCATGGAACATAATAGAGAACATAGAAATAAACGTATACACAAGTTTGTCTAACTAATGTTTTACAAAGGTGAAAAGCAATTTAATGGAAGGAGGGTAGCCTTTCATCAAATAGTGCTGGAGCCCCCAATGTTCATCGCAGCCCTCTTTACAATAGCCAAGAGTTGGAACCAGCCCAAATGCCCATCATCAGATGAGTGGATACGGAAAATGTGGTACATCTACACAATGGAATACTACTCAGCTATAAAAACGAATGAAATACTGCCATTTGCAACAACATGGATGGACCTTGAGAGGATTATATTAAGTGAAACAAGTCAGGCACAGAAAGAGAAATACCACATGTTCTCACTTATTGGTGGGAGCTAAAAATAAATAAATAAATTCACACACACACACACACACACACACACACACACACACAAACCAGGGGTGGGGAAGAAGATATAACAACCACAACTACTTGAAGTTGATACGACAAGCAAACAGAAAGGACATTGTTGGGGGGGAGGGGGGAGGGAGAAGGGAGGGAGGTTTTGGTGATGGGGAGCAATAATCAGCCACAATGTATATCGACAAAATAAAACTTAAAAATAAATAAATAAATAAAAAATAAATTTAAAAAAAAAAAAATAGTGCTGGAGCAATTGGACTCACACAGGCAAAAAACTGAACCTAAACCTAAACCTCACATTTTAATCAAAAATTAACTCAAAATAAAACATGACTTGATTGCAAAGGGTTCTTTAACTTGATACCAAAATCCCAATCCATAAAAGAAAAAAATTGATAAATCAGACCTCATCAAAATAAAAAACTTCTATTCATGGAAGACCCTGTTATAAGGACAAAATAACAGGCTACAGAGTGGGAGAAAATATTTGTAAACCACATATCCAACAATGAATTAGTATCTAGAATATATAAAGATCTCTCAAAACAATAGTTAAAAAAAATCCAGTTAGAAAATGAGCTTAAGATTTGAAGAAACATCTCACTGAAGAGGATGTTAAGGTGGCAAACAAGCACATGAAAATATGTTTAACTTCATTTAAGCCATTAGGAAACAACCCAGATGCTCCTAATAGGTAGATGGTTAAACACACTGTGGTACAGCATGCCATAGAACACTACTCAGCAATAAAAAGCACTAGCTATTGATATGTGCAAAACTTGGGTGCATCTCCAGGAGTGGACGAATGCTTCCAGGCTGATACAGCCTGACTAAGGCACAGTTTGATGAACCAGCAAGGCTGGATCTCAGTCCCCGCCATCCTTTTGGTGGAATGTTCAATGGTAAGGCACAGCCCTAGCAAAAAAAGGGCATGCAATTTACTCCAGGCATTATCTTATGGCCCTTTTGACTTGTATAAAATTTGAGTCAAAAATCATGGAAGTCTTCTTAAAAATCAAGAATGTGAGGGACTTTCGGTTCTATTTGTTTGTTGTTGTTTCTTTTGTTGCACATCATGATTCTCACCAACACATAAGATCAGCTGGTGTGTTACACTTACATTCACAAAACCACAAAGGCTCTGGAAATTTCCTACAAAGTTTTTCTTTTAATCACTAAGCATTAAAAAAAAATCTCACACCACTGGAGATTCTCATAAATGCTTTTAGTCTGAATGCTACTCACACTTTGCTTAGAAAGAGAACAAAAAAGACTTTTCAGAATATTTCTTCAACTGCATGGATGACTTAGAGTAGATACCAAATTCACAATTTACAAAAAAAAGTACCACTCTTTTTTGTAACTGGTAGTGAGGTATCACTTCTTCATCTGTTGATGAAGACGTGTTCATTCCTGGATACTGGAAGAATAAATATTGCTTTCTTAAGCCAGGAGATCACTATGAAAGCCCAACAGTATCTTTGAAGGTCTGTCAACAGTGTCTTTTGAAAGTTATTTAAGTTAATAAACTGAATTGGAAAACATATTACTGGAATTTTCACTGATACTACCCATAAATTCTCGGTTAATTATCAATATTTCTGGTAAAATTCAATGAAGAATATTTATTGTTGTGGGGACTTCTCTTCAATTTTATATAAAAACATTGGCTCTCAAACTCTGCACAGTATGTGAAACACCAGCTACTTGGCTTCCGTAATACAGATCTGACCACTGTTCACAGAGTTCTTATCTATAGATATATTATGTATCTATACTGAGATATTTCATTCTATGTAGAGATTACTAAAAGAAAATATGCTTGATCAGATCTGCAAAATAAAAGCTGTAGTATCTGCATTGTTAAGGCAAAGGAAACAGTTTCATTACTCCAAAATGTAAAAAATAATTTTAAGATATTTGACAAATTTTCCAAAGATATTTGAAGTTTCAAGGCATTAACAGAGGGAGCAAACATCTTTGCTTAATAGGATTCACCATGGTTATTGTGAAGTTGTGATTAAGATCAGGGACGTAGACATCAAAGAGATCTAGGTTCAAGTTAGGTTCTATCATTTGCTAGATATGTGACCTGGGGCAATTTACTTAATCTCTCTAAGCCTCAGTTCCTAAACCTGGCTAAGCCTAATCTCTCTAAAATGAAGATAATAGTTCCAACTACTTCACTCACTTGTTTTGAGAATTAAATTAGAAAACTTAAAGAAGCTGAAGTTCTGTATTTTACAAAATTAATGCAAAATGTCCAATGCAATGGGCAAGTGGTGGGTCTGTAAATTGGTACAGCCATTATGGAAAATGGTATGGAGATTCCTCAAACAATCATAGAAAATTCCACTGCTAGATATATATCCAAAGGAATGGAAATCATCATGTTGAAGAGATACCTGTACCCTCACGTTTGTCGCAGCTCTACTTATAATAGCCAAGATATGGAACCAACTTAAGTGTCCATTGTCAGATGACTGGACAAGGAAAACGTGGTATATATACACAGTAGAATACAACTTTGTCATAAAAATGAATGATATATTGCCATTCGCAGCAACATGGATGGACTTAGAGAAAATCATGTTAAGTGGAATAAGCCAGGCTCAGAAAGAGAAATACCGCATGTCCTCACTCATAAGTGGGAGCTAAAACATAAACATATGTATAAAAAAAAGAAAGAATGATACAACAATCACAATAATACAGTGAATTTTCAAAAGGAGAACTGAGGTTAATACAGATGGGAAAAGGTTGGCCGGGAAGAGAGAAATTGGTAAAAGGCCACAAAAAATGATGACATTGTATATTGTTGAATATAATAATTATCATGATTTGAGCATCACATATTACACACAGGTATTGATATACAACTCTGTACCCCACAGATATGTACAACCTGCTATGTTATAATAAAAATAAATTTTTTAAAAAAATATGTCAAAAAGATCTATTCATAGACATTTTGATAAACAAACCTACACTATGGATAAAAAAAAAATACATTGTCCAAAACCCACTATTATTATGAAAAGCCATGCTAATACATTAGTCCATTTTCTGTGCAAAATCTTTACACGGAGAACATTAAATCATATTTAATTTTTCTGAAACCTGAACCTAGGCAATATATTCCTGTCATGATGCTGAAATTTCTCACTTTGAATCTAATGAGGGACCATATTCTTAATGATTTTCAATTTTTTCCAGGCTCTAAGAAGTTTTGAAATTAAGTTTGATTCTTTCATCTTAGCTAATTTCTAGAAAATCACTAGGGAGATATTTGTAACCCCCAAAACAGCAGTATAAAGTCATTATTCCATTTTCAGTGATATTAGTTTCTCCTTCTGCAGCAAGCTTAATACTGAAAATGACCTACACTCTGCTCAAATTTCAGTGCTTCCTTGGATCAAAAGCGTGTGACAAGCAAGCCAAGCCAATGCTCAAATTTATATTATATGGTTAAGTCAAGAAACATATCTTTTGATGTGAAATATTTTTTACCATTATCATAATTTTTAAGTCATGTTATTTATGCATTTCCAAATTTTAGATAGTATAAAAGGAGAACATAAAATTTTGTTTATATAAAATGATACAGACTTTAAAAGGCTGAGAAAACTGATCTGAGACTACAAATATGATAATAATTCAACAAAACTTGTATGTTTATTGTAACAACAGTATTCTCCTGTCTATGCTATACACAGTTATTTGCCTGTGAGCTTTCAAAATTGAAAATACAAGCAACAGAGGTGAGCATTTTATACCAGAAAATAAAGTCTCCCCAAGTTCTGTATTTTTATATACTTAGATCAAATTTAACCTTAGTCAAATATACAAATATAGTCTCCAACTAATTCACAACACGTGGAAAATATTAAACTGATATAGCACTGGAAATCAAAATTCATGAAAAAGTATACATATATATATTACATCTTCTGAGAATTTTTCCTAGATACATACTTTTTTATGCCAAGGGCCATTTCTATAAAATGTCAAGCTGTTGTATTTCTCAAACCATATTTTCCAAAACAAAACTGTTTGGTAACAGAGATTTCTATTCACCCTAGAGGAATATTCCATTAGGCTCTATTTTCCTGGCAATGACCTAGAATTTACAAGTCTGAGTACAGCTTAAGATCTAAATATAATGGGTGTCTGTGTTTTGCCAGTGGTGAATCCTTCAACAGAGTATTACTACAAATCGACTGTACCAATATTAGCATCAAAGGTCATAGTCACAGAACACACATCAGCACTCTTACAGAAGTCACACATTTGTTAGCATGGTAAAGCCAGGGGCAACAGAAGAGAAAATTTCATTAATAGGTGAGAGCCAAGGAAAACCTATTATAAACACATAAACCACCTTGGATAACTATTCAAGGGCATTGCCTTATTTTAAAAAATTATTCAAGGCTAAACTATACATAGGTTGAAGAAGAGGCTTTCAGATAATAATTCAAGGACAGAATTTTCAGATGCTGTCTATCAAGCTGAGCAAAGGTTATATGCATATTTTGAGTTATTTTATATGCACTTAGGAAAAACCCAAGTTATGCATAATCCTTAAAAATCTTTATCTCAAGCATTACTCACAAAGTCGTCTTTTGATGAACAACAAGCAAGATCACAGTTTTCTTTGAATTTTAGTTTGCAAACGAAAATTGTCACATTCAGAAAAGAGATTATATTCCTCCAGCAGATCATACAGCGACATAATTGATGGTACAAGTACCCAGACAAATTACTCCTCCTGGCCAGTATTGGGTTTCATATGAGACCAGTGAGGGTTGTTTCACTGAGAGGAGTCGTTACTGCCTTGTAGATTAGTTAATCCTAACTTGTCTTTAACTCTGTTTATCTGTTAAGAAATTCTTGCCAACTCACCATACACACACACACACACACACACACACACACACACACACACACACACACACACACACACACACACACACGCTAACTTACCGCCAGGTATCTAGTTAAAGAATACCACTATGGCCAATCAGGATCCCCAATTTTCGTATCTTCCCATCAAACTGTATTCATTTGTAGTTCCACTGTATTAGGATTCTACATTGTACTACATGGGTATGACAGTAGTTGGTAGTTGGTTAATCAGTTAATTAAATCAACTAATGGGTTACTTTGCCAAGCAACCATAACTTCGAATGTACATGGTAGATATTATTATTCCCATTTTATAACAGAAAACTCAGAGACTCAGAGAACTGGCATTCAAATCCAGGTCTCCCGACTGAAAAATCCTGTGAACTTTCTTGCCAAATCGTTCTTTCCAAAGTGTGTTTTAGGATATTACTAGGTGTTTCGTTCAAGTAAATCAGGGAAATTCTGGGTTAAGTAAAGATTAACAGATTTTTTTTTTCTTTACCATACAAATTTCCAGATACAATGTGTTGTGCAAACTACCATACTACTAAGAATGCTTATACTATCTCCAAAACGTATTAATATGTGTTTGCTCTTTCTCTCTCCTCAGACCATCACACAGAACTAGTATTTTCCTGAGCATACTTTGAGAAAAAGTGCACTAAAACATATGGGTTTCTTTCCCATATTCATTGACTTATTGTACTTACCCTGTGCATTTTGGAATCTTGTGTCCTTCAACTCAGCAAATTTTTTTCTTATTACTTCTTATTTTCTTCTGTTGTTTTTATTTGTTATCTTTGTCTTCTCCTCCTGTTCTCTATATCTTTGGGGGCTTCTTATTGTACATCTATCTTTTCTCTCATCTCTTTCATCCTGTTAATATGTTTTACCATCATGTAGAGATTTCTTGAGCTTGTGATCTATGTTGCTAACTCATTTTGGGGGGGCGTATCGAACTTGCTGTTTACTACCACAATATTTTTTATTGTGGTAACATATACATAATATACTACTTACCATTTTAATCAATTTAATGTGTACATTTTGTGGCATTAAGTACATTCACATGGTTGTGCAGCCATGACCACCTTCCATCTATAGAACTTTTTCATCTTCTGCAACTGAAACTCGGCACCCATTAAACATGAACTCTCCATCCCTTTCTCCTCCAGCCCCTGGCAACCAACCATTCTGCTTTCTGTCTATGAATTTGACACCCTATCTACCTCATAGAAGTACAATCACATAGTATCTGTCCTTTAGTGACTGTCCTTTTATTTCACTTAGCACAATGTCTTCAAGCTTTATCTGTGTTGCAGCATGTGTCTCAATTGCCTTCCTTTTTAAGGCTGAATAATATTCCACTATATGTATACAGCACATTTTGTTTATCATTCATCTGCCAATGGACGTTTGGATTGTTTAACATTTTGGCAATTGTGAATAATGCTGCTATAACCGTGGATGTGCAAATATCTGTTCGAGTACCTACTTTCAATTCTTTTGAATATATCCCCAGAAGTGGAATTGATGGATCATATGGTAGTTGCTACGTTTAATTTTTTGAGGAACTGCCATAGCGTTTTCCACAGCAACTGCAACATTTCACATTCCCACCAGCAATACATAAGCATGCCAATTTCTCCATTTCTTCTACACTTGTTATTTTTTGCTTCTTTTTTTCATAAAAGGCATTCTATTCACACTGAATGTGCAGTCACATGTGTTTTAAGAAGTGACCTGAATACCGATTGCTAGCCCTGTGAGGACAGGCACTGGATTATCACACGATTGTGGGCCCCTAGGAGAGTACAAGATACGTGGTAGATGCATAGTAAACATTTGTTATACCGTAAGAGAGAAGATTAGATTCAAGGAGAGAGCCTGGAACGAAAGATAAGTTTGTATTTTGTCCTGTGGGTGAGTGGGAGCCATTGTGAATCTGGAGGAAGTAAACGAGGAAAAAATATTTGTTTGGGAAAAATTTTTCTGGAGGTGAGTCCGTACAGGAAATGGCAAGACAAGTTATGAATTCATGAGAGAATAGAGTAAAATCAACCCAAAAATGTTTGTAAAATAAGAGGCAGAATCTGGTAAAAGAGAAGGGAAAACTAAAGGTGACTCTAAGTTTAGCATCTTGAGTAATTGTCAAGCAACCGTGCCAATGACAGAAATTTTAAAATGTGAGTGTAAGGACGATATGTTTGTACGTTCTACTGTCTGGATATTTTTTCTAAGGCAAATTAGCTCAGCACTCTCCTTGATCATTCATCTTTCTTTTGCCAATGCCCCTTCCCAGGGTTATATTCAGGACCAGAATAAGTTCTTCTTGTCCCCACAAATCCTCAAGCCCTTTGACTCCATGACTGACCCATCTTATAACACCCTAGTTCCTAGAGGAACCTTCTCAAGTTTCTTTTCCACCTATTATTTCTTAAACCTGAACCCCCAGTGAAAACACTCATTGGGCAAGCTTCTCCCACAAATGCAATTAGATGACTTCTTCAGTCCTTGTTCCCTTTCCCTCATGTCCTGTCTATGGCTTTCTGTATACATATTGTCCGTGAAAATGTGAAATTCTACAGAAAAAAGACCACTCGCTTAGCATGCTTCTTCGAGCCCTCAACTTGAGGTTCTATGACAAAATGATGTTTAACAGGCTGTCCCCTTCCTTATTAATTTACACACCTCAAAATATAACTTAGAAACTTCTTGATTCACCTGAAAATCATCAATGGCGTGGTGGGAATGAAGTCTTCATTCTGTAAAACTCCCCAGGCACATGTAAATTAAAGAATTCAGCACACGTTTTAAAGACAAATATCTGATTTTAAAAATCCAACATGTCCAGCAAAATAACACCAAAATCTGACTACCTACAAGTTTCTTAGATGTCCACATTAATTAGACAGAAACAATGTGAGCCACGGAAAATTTCCAAACCCCACTTTAGAAAAAAAAAAAGTTGGCTTTTCCTATCATCTTGGTTGATACTTATTCACAAGAAACAAAACCTATGCACTTGATTTTTCATCTCATTTCATACCTCTGAACTCTCTCACCAGCTACCTACCAGTTAGCACATCCTGTGAGCCAGGACCGCTGTTAAGCACTTTTGCATGTACTATCATATTTAATTCTTATTACAATTTCTGGAAGTGGCTTTTTTTATCCTCAGTTTACAGAGAAGAAAACTTGTCTGTAAATGTTTTTAAAGGGGAGGAAAAATGACTTACTCAAAATAAATTGCTAAGAAGAGGTGCAGCCACATATGTAAGCTCCAAAAATATAACAAAATGGAATGAGGCATAATCTTCTGATTGAGTATGCGGTTCTTGCATCACTGAGCACTGATGCTGGACATCTAATGGTTTTCTTTATTCCAGCTAGAAATGAGATGGTAGGTGGGGAGGAGAGGAGGGACACATGAAAATACAAAAGCTTAAAAGGAAGTCACGCCCTGGAGATAAGGTCACACACTGTGGCCTGAGGGTCCTGTTCAGACCTTTTCTGCTTGGGTTGTCAGGGAGAAACTACAGAGCATTCTGCACAGAACTTGGTCCCTTCACAAGTGCAGCACACAGATGCTGCACAACCAGCAGTTTCGTGACAAGCGTTTTATTTGACTCCCAAACAACCTTGAGAGGTTGACGAGTCTGGGGGATATTATTATAACCTGGCAGATATTGTTATCACCCGACATAGTGCTGGGGGCACTAAACGTTGACAGCTGGCTGAGTCCCAGTTAGAGATGAGAATACTGGTTTGCCCAAGACTTCATAGCTAGGAAAGTGACCATGCTGTATCTAAAACCCCAAAGCACTTCCCACTAGACCGTGTCAGTTCACAAGGTAGACTTCACTTCTAGCGACAGCAACTTCCCTTCTTCATAAGCAGATATTTCCATTAAGTGGGTTGGTCTCTTCATTTATATTAAGCACCAGGATCCTCATTAGTCATACTTGTGTAAATCAAGGCTCTGAAGGATTAACTATATTTTCCAACATCACATAGTTTAGAAGAAGTGCCACATCTGGTATAATCATAAAGATTAATGTTTTTAAACTCAAACAGGCCTAGGTTCAGATTCTGTATTGCTATTGAACAAGGAGTATGACCTTGGGCCAGCTATGTAACCTGTCTAATCATCTATTTTATCATTGTAAAATGGAAATAATAATATTACTTTCCTTACAGGCTTATTTTAATAATTAAAAGTAATAGGAAATAGTAGTAGTACTAATTATGTGCCTTGCAGCAAGCTTCTAAGGTTGAAAGATTATTATTTTTTTAATAGGCAAGGGCAAAAGACAGAGATAAGTTAAGTGACTTGCCCAACTTCCTATATCAGTAAGTGGGAATTTCAGATCCAACTTCAGACTGTCTGGCTGAACAGCTTGTGACCACTACACTACCGTATTGTAATGCAAAGTACTTAGCATGGGACCTGACACATATTACCCTCAACCCAGAGTTCCCTCTCTTATGCCATGCTTATCCTTCCCCAGTTCTAAAAATGCCCAGAGAATGTCATCCATAATGTTCTAAAAAGAGGCACAACCAAATTGCTCAATCCCTAGTTAACTGCAATTCACTGTAGAAAATCATCTCTCCTGAGAAGCAATAAACAATGATAGAAAAAGCCTTTATTCATCACTCCTCTGTCCAAAGCACCCAGACCTCAGGATATTCAGAGTAGATGAGTTCCCCAGAGCGTAAATAAAAAATTGTTAGAAAGCAAATTGTATGTGATGGCAAAGATCCAAGCTATCCACAGTCTAAAAGGAGAAAAATACTTGTAGAAAGAGAATTCAAAGAGAAAAAATTTTAAACAGTCCATTTAATAGAATAGAATTGTGTTTGGTTTCTGACAATAATTTTAAAAATATTCTGAAGTCATAAGTGTTCTCTACTCTGCCTCTTCTCTGGGTTAAATTTTTTAATTACCTTTATATTTAAACTGAGTTTCTCTATCAACTTACGAAATAGCTTAGCTTCAAATTACCTTTCTTCAATATTCCATGCTATATTATTTGACAATGACTCATTTCTAACTTGGAAGATAATCAAAATAAAACAACTATAGGTGGGGTTCATTTGAAAACCAGAAAAAAGAATATCCCAAGTGGAGACTCCAAAGAAATTACTATGTAACTCAGTTGCTTCTATGATAAATAGCTGATGAAGCTACACTTCATCTTTCTAGATTAAATTTGTTTTTCAGTAATAGTTTTATAAACAGAATTGCCCTGCCTTGCAGGAAGAACTGCAGTCTAAATTATGGGTTAGTTTGTTAAGACAAGAATATATTCAGGTTAGAGTAATTTTTTTTTTTCTTTTTTGAGTTCCAGTGCAGTTGACATAGATTTTAGACTAGTTAGGGCACAGAAGGACACTCTTGTTAGCTTTAATCCATGGGCAAAACTCACACAAACGGCTCCAAATTTGATTTCATAGTCTTACAGACATTCTTAAAACAAAATAACTGGTTCCTGTCCAATTTATATCTTGTTTTCTTTTAGGTACAACATTATCTGCCTAACTTAATTTCTACCCTAACAGAAATCTTAATTTTTTTCTTTTGATAGTGTCATTTTTTCCATGGCAACAACGAAAGGTATGAGAGTATTCTCTTCTGCAGATGAAAATAATCATAACATATTGATAAACTATCTTAGGATACCATTTTTATGTAGACAACCTTAAAAAAAGAGAGAGAGAGAAGAGAAATAGATGTAAACAGAGTGGCTTTCAAAAAGCAGAAATGCTCAGAATACAAAGTCCCCAGTGGTTTCAGTAATGTTTAAAGAAGGGTCGAATTGAGAATTTCAGATAAACATGCCGGTTGATTAGTCGTTGTTAATAAAGTGCATTTCTTTAAAATTTACTGAAGAACAGAGGAAAAGGATTCCCTGTTATAGGAATACAATCAGTTGATTCAGTTTCTATGTCCCTTTGCAAATTCATTGGGGACAAAGATACATGGAGATTAAAAAAAGAAGTGATGCCAGAGTTTGTTTGCAACACTATAAATGTCTATCTTTAGATAGAGTTTTCTAGACAATGTTCAGACACTTAAATTTAAAGAATAAAGTTGGACCCTGAAATGGAAGGGGGTATCACCTCAACACACCCTGTCTCCATTCACTCTCAACTCTTGCTGCTGTCATCAGTCTCCTGAGGACCCAGCAGCTGTTGGCAAGACATGCCTAGAGGACAATAGCAAAGGACTTGCGAACTCCCTCATGTGGGATCTGACTGAAGCTCAGTGGACAACATTGACAAGACCTAGGACAAGGAACTGAACGGAGAAGATTCTAAAGAAAGCTTGCTTTCAGCGATTCTTAGACCTCTGGAGGGGGTTGATGGGTCCCTGGTTAGATGCAAGGGTCTTTGGTCCCTAAAGAGTCAAAGAGGACATAAACACATGGACTAAATTTTCTCTCCCCAAGATTAGGAGAACACAAGGAGACTTAAGGGCTAGAAGTTTCTTCCTAGTTTCTTGGAAGAGGAGTGACAACCTGCATCACTGAACACATACATCTACCTTCTACCACCTTGGGTATGTCTCAAGAAGAAGAGAGAGAAAACACAAACAACCATGATCAGGAATGAAGGAGATCACTATGGATTCTACAAGCCTTAAAAGACAAAAGGGCATATTTTTAAAAGAGTGATGCCAATAAACTTGATGAATTTAGATGAAATTGACAAAGCCCCTGAGTAACACAAATGATCAAAACTGATAGGAAAAATTGACCACCTTAATATTAATTATTATATTAATATTTTAATATTAATTTTTAACTGTTAAGTAATTGAATTCACAATTTAAAACCTTCTCAAAAAGAAGAGTCTAAGTTTAGGTAACTTCATTTGTGAAGTCTATCAAACATTTAAATAGGAAATTTAACATTTAAACAACTCTTTCAGAAAATAGTGGTAAAGGAGATACTCTTTTACACATTTTATGAGTTGAATATAACCTTTATCTCAAAACCTGACAATGACATTACAAAAAAAGAAACTACAAATCAATATCTCTCATAAACCTTAGACCTAGAAATCCTTAACGAAATATTAATAATTCAAACCCAGAAATATTCAAAATGATCAGTCCATCACAACCAAATGGAATTTATCTCAGGAACATGAGATTGGTCTAATATTTGAAAATCAATCAGCATAATTCACCACATTAAAATAATAAAGGATAAAGTTAAAATTAAATGATCATTGTAGTAGATATTTAAAAATCATTTAACAAAATTTTGTACTCATTCATGATTAAAAAGAAAAAGTTCTCAGCAACTTTCTGAATCTGATAAAAGCTGGTTACAAAAAAAAAAAGAAACACCAAAATTCTATGGTTAGTAGCATATTTAATTGTGAAACATTGAAATAGTGATTGCTTTGCTCCTCTAAGATCAGGGACAAGATGAGGATATCCATTCCATCACTTCTATACTGAACTGGAGTCCTAGAAAGTGTTATAAGGCAAGAAAAAGAATTAAGAATTCTTGAGAATGAAAAGGAAGAAATAAAACAAATCTTTATGCATACAGGGCATCCACATAGTAAATTCTAAGGCATCTACAAAGCAAATATTAGAACAAATAAGTGAATTTATCAAAGTTGCAGGATACAAAGATAACACTCAAAATCAGTTGAATTCCTATATATTAGAAACAAACAGAAAGGAATTCATAAAATCAGTTGAATTTCTATATACTAGCAACAAACGTGGAAAGTGAATTAACTGGAAAGTAAAATTAAGGAAACAATACCATATACAATAATACCAAAAAATATGAAATACTAAGAGAAAAATTTAATGAAAAATTTGTAAAATCTGCACATTGAATACTACAAAACATTATTGATAGAGACATTAAAGAAGACTTATGTAAATGGAGAGTTATAGAATGTTCAAGGATTAGACTTATTCCTGCTAAAATATTTAATTCTCCCTGAACTGATCTATAGATTTGACAATCCAATTCAAAATCTAAGCAGGCATTTTGAAGAAACTGGCAAGCTGATTCTAAAATTTATTTGAAAATACAAAATATATAGAATAACTAAAACAATGTTGAAAAAGAAGAACAAAGTTGGAGGACTCACTCATGTTTGAAGACTTTCTGTAAAGCTATTGTTATTAAGACAATGTGATATTGATGTAAAGATAGAAAAAAGATCAATGGAACAGAATAGAAAGTTCAAGTATAGACTTACATATATGTAGATGGCTGGTTTTCAGCAAAGTCACCAAAGTTTTTCAATGGGGGAAAGAAATGTCTTATTAACAAAATGGTTCTGGAAAAACTGTACATCCATATGGAAAACAAATGGACCATGACACTTATCTCACCATACACAAAAATCAATTTGAGGTGGATTACAGACTTAAAAGTAAAAGGTAAAATCATGATTTTTTTAAGGAAAAAACATAGGAGAGTGTCTTCACAAACTTGAAGTAGGCAAAGATTTACTACACAGTTCACAGAAAGCACTAACCATAAATACTTAGTACATTGGAATTATGAATATTAAAACTTTCTGCTTATCAAAAGACATTGTTAAAAAAATAAATAGACTGGCAGTCCATTTTTTTTAAAAAAGTTAAACATGTCCTTACCAAAGAAACCAGCAATCTTGCTTCTAAGTATGTAAATGAATTGAAAACTTATGTTCATACAAAAACCTGCACAGCAATGTTTATCCATTATCACCCCAAACTGGAACCAAACAACATGTCATTCAACAGGTGAATGAATAAACAATGTTATATCTATACAATAGATTACTCAAGTGATTCATGCAACAGCATTGATGAATCTTAAGTGCATTTTGCTAGGTGAAAGAAGCCAGACTAAAAGACTACATATGTAAGATTTCAATTACATGGCAAAACTATAGGAAGGGAGGACAGATCAGTGATTTCCAGGAGCTGGGAGATGGCAAAGAAGTTGACAACAAAGGAACTACACAGACATATTTGTAGGGTGATGGAACAATTCTGTGTGGCGTTAGTGTGATAGATTCATAACTCAATGCATTTGTCAAATCCCCACAGTCGTACAAGTGTAAAAGACAAAAAGTAAACTCTACTGTATGCAAACTTTAAAAAATTAACTAGGATGTCAAGAGTTGACAGGATAGAATGAAGACTGCGACAGATGAGTCTAACTGTATTACAAATATATGATATCACAGAAGGGATGTGGGAGAAAGCTGTTGACTTAAATAAATTTGGCAAACTGTTTTTACTGGATACAGTAAGCGCAAAGCCAAAATTATTTGTACACAAATACTAACTACAGCTGATAAATTTGTTTCTCACAGGGGTAGTGAGCTAGCAATTCTGAAACTACAAGGGTACTAGTGTTGAACAAATAAGTACATAAATTGTAGATCATGGAAGCCAGGTTTCTCACTGTCAGAGAAAGAAGTTACAAATAATCCAGGAGTTAGGGGGATTAGAATAAACTCTGTGATGCTAGACTGGGATAATCAATTTCAACATGGGTGAATGTTTATTTTAAAGCATGACAGATAGGTGGATACAGAAATAGAGATATATGTACACACGAGTTAATATACATTCACGCATTTCCTTGCTCCATCCACAGACAAAGACTAAAAGCAGGAACACCTAAGTAGCATTGATCATACTCGGTGTCCAGATCTTACTTTCTAATACCTTTTTCCAATACAAGTAACAATGGCTTCATGGAGAAAAGGCTGAATCTGGGTCAGGGAAAACACGTGAAGAGCCTGGAGCATCTTGTAGTGCCAGAAAGGAAGAAAATGCAAGGAGAAGAAGAAGATGACAGCAAGAAGAAAAAAAGAGAGAAGAAAAATATGGGCATGTCAACCTGAAGGAGCCAACCTGAAGGAGGTCTCTATGGCCAAACTGCAACAATTTAAGCAAAAATAATAATAACAAAAATAATCACAATAGTATTGGATTATAACCTAAAGGAAATAAATATTCATAAGTTCACATAGATATAAATAAATGATTAAATCAATACATAAATGGCAAGAAGGAACAAATCTTTCTTACAGAGAGTTTGTAATAATATATGCAGATATCCCTCTTCCAGGAGACGGTGCTTAATTCCCTCCTCTTGAGTGTGCAACAGACTTAGTGATAAGTCATGCTGAGATTATGTGTTATTGGATATGATGTGATAAGAAAGGAATTTCATTTGTGTGATGTTCTTCCAAAAATTCATGACCCCAGGCTAATCATGAGCAAATATCAGACAAACTTAAACCCAGCAACGTCCTACAAAACACCTGACCAGTAGAACCTTTCAAAACTGTCAAGGCCATAGGAAACAAAATACAATTGAGAAACTATCACAAATCACAGGAGACAAAGGAGATAAGACAACTAAATGCCATGTGGTATCCTGGATTTTATTCTGAGACAGAAAAAGGACAGACGGTAAAAACTAACATAATCTGAATAAAGTAAGGATTTTAATTAATAAAAATGTATCAACATAGGTTCATTAAGTATAATGAAAATTGTGGAATAATTGATAAAACCTGAATAAAATGTGCAATTTAGTTAATAGCCTTGCACCCATGTTAAGTTTTTTAGTTGGGGCAAATATACCATGGTTATGTAAGATGCTACTATTAGATGAAAGGGTTAGGCTACAGGGGAATTCTATGCTCTAAGTTTTCAACTTTTGTATAAATCAAAAATGGTTCCAAAATAAATTTAAAAAAATAAAAAAGACAAACAACCCACTCGAAATTGGCAGAAGATCCAAATAGACACTTCACAAAAGAAGAGATAGGATGACTTAAAAGAAAATTTTAAAATTGCTTAATTTTTTAGCATCATTAGTCAGCAGCAAAATGCAAATTAAAGCCACAATGAAGCACCGTATCACAGACACTAGAATGGCTTGCATTACAGAGATTGACAACACAAAATGTTGGCACACATGTGAAACAGCCAATACTTTCAAACATTCTAGTGTCACTGTGAAATGATAAAACCCCTTTGGAAAACTGGCAGTTATTTACAAAGTTAACCGTACACTTAATATCTAACTTTATAACACTTAACACAACAATTCCATTCTCAGTATTTAACGTAGAGATACCAATAAATAGGGCCACAAAAAGACTTGTACAAAAGTATCCTTAGGGGCCGGCCCTGTGGCTCACTCAGTAGATTGCAGCACTGGTAGTGCCGAGGCCATGGGTTCAGATCCTACATAGGGATGGCCGGTGCGCTCACTGGTTGAGTGTGGTGCGGACCACCCCGTGCCGAGGGTTGCGATCCCCTTACCGGTCAAAAAAAAAAAAAGTATTCTTAGTAACTATTTATACTAGTAAATAAAAAAATGGAAACAGCACAAGTATTTATCAACAAGGGATAGTTCAAACAAATTTGGCATATCTATGCAATAGAATATTAGTCATCAATGAAAAGTACTGAATTAGATGTAAAAACATGAACTTCTGGTTTCAAATCTGGCATGTAAGGAACTTGGACGTCACTAACAAGTAAAAACCTAAGAAACTGAAAAATCAGCAACGATTATTATATCCACCAGAGACTTGAGGTCACAGACAAAGCAATGGTCCTCAAATTGGAGAGATCAACGAGAGAATTCAGAGAATCACAATTTACTGGAGCTGAAACCACCAAAAGAACCAAGCAGGAAAACGTGATATGTGGTTCATGAATTGCTGGAGGTTCAATGGGAGCAAATCTGAGAGATATAGATTCCAGGGAGACCAGTCAGTCCTGGAGTATTATAAGGTTCTCACAATGAATAATGGAGAAAAATCCCTTCATCCTGCAGGCAGAGGAAGGGTAGATGAGAATCCATTTTGGAATACACCAGAGCACTCTGTTCTTAACGTCTGCCCTCACGAAAAACTATTTCACCAGAGCCTAACCTACTGGCGTTTTAGCAGAGTCTAAATGACCTGGAAAAGAGAAACAGCCAACTCTAGCCCCCTCTAGCCTTCCAGTGAAGGAAGAAAAATATACAACTCCAGGCCACTCTAGACACCCTGTCCCACTCAAAGGTGGGGCTAGCAGGTACTGAGAAGTACATAAGAAGTTCACAGCCTGGAGGCACAGGCTCTCTAAAAGACTGAGATCTAATCATAGGAGGGTAGAATGTTTTTCCTCCCCCATACCTTACCACCACATTACTAAAGACCTATTTACAGCAGTTTTGTGTATTTTTTTAAACCCAGTACTTTACATCTGGCTGTCAAGAAAAAATTATAAGACATATTAAAAAGCAAAAAAACACAGTTTGAAGAGAAAGAGAGCAGACTCAGATATGGCAAAGATGTTGGAATGATCAGACTGGGAATTTGAACAACTATTTTAATATGCTAAGGGCCTTAATGGAGGAAATAGACAGCATGCAAGAACAGGGGCCATTGAGCAGGGAGATGGAAAGTCTAAGAAAGAACAAAACTGGAATAATAGAGATCGAAAACACTGTAACAGAAATAAAAACCAAAAGCCCTTGATGGCTTTATTAGTAGACTGGACACTACTGAGGAAAGAATCTCTGGCCTTGAAGATATATTAATGAAAATCTCTAAAACTGAAAAGTAAAAACAGCAAAGACTGAAAGAAAACAGAACAAAATATCCAAGAACTGTGGGGCAACTAAAAAGTGTGACCTAAACATAATGGAAATACCAGAAGAATAAAGAAAGAAAGGAAGAGGAGAAATATTTGAAACAATAATGACAGAAAATTTCTCCAAATTCGGATGCCAAACCACAGATCCAGGAATTTCAGAAAACACCAAGTAGGATAAATGATGAAAAAAAAAAAAAAAAACCCAATTATACCTTGGTGTATCATTTTCAAACTACAGAAAATCAAAGCTAAAGAAAAAAATTTTTAAAGAAATTAGAGGAAGAAAACACCTTACCTAGAGAAGCAAAGTTAAAAATTATAACCAACTTCTCAGAAACCATGCAAACAAGAAGAGAGTGAAGAGAAATATTTAAAGCATTGAGAGAAAAAGCCCACCAAGCTAAATTCTGTACCCTGGAAAATTTCCCTCAAACGTAAAGGAAAAAATAAAGATTTTCCCAGACAAACAAAAATTGAGGAATTCTGTTGCTAATAGACCCAACTTGCTAGACATTTAAAAAGTTCTTTAGAAAAAAAGGAAATGATATAAATCAGAAACTCAGATCTTCATAAAGAAAGGAAGAGCATGAGAGAACGAATAAACAAAGCTAGAATAAAAATGTATTTTTTATTCTTAATTGATCTAACAGAAAACAGTTTGTTCAAAATAATAATATCAATGTATTTGATTAAGTATGCTTATGTGTGAGTGAAATGAATGTCAGCAATGATACAAGGGCAGGAGGGAGAACGTAGGATTATCTTGTTATTATGGTACTCACACTACTCATAAAGTGGTATAGTGTTATTTAAAAGCAGACTTGGATTAGTTGTAAATGTGTGCTGCAAACTCCAGGACGAGTAAGAAAAGTAGAAAAAAGGAATAACTGACATGCTAAGAAAGGGGAGAAAATGGAATCCTCTAAAATGCTCAATTGAAACCACAGAAGGCAGAAAAAGAGTGGAAGACAAAAATAGGACCAAAGATCGAGGACAACAAATAAAAATAGTCAAAAAATGGTGGATATTAATCCAACTATATCAATAATCATTTTGAATGTCAATGGTCTTAATGCATGAATTAAATGGCAGAGATTGTCAGAGTGGATCAAAAAAAAAAAAAAACCCAGCTATATGTTGTCTACAAGAAATCCACTTTTTAAATTGTATATATTTATGGGGTCCAACATAATGTTTTAATGTATGTATACATTGAGGAATGATTAAATCAAGCTAATTAACATATTTATTACCTCACATACTTATATTTTTTGTGGTGAGAACACTTAAAATCTAATCTCTTTGCAATTTTCAAGTATACTACTGTACATCATTATTAACTACACTCACCATGTTTACAATACATCTTGAGAATTAATTACTCCTGTCTAATTGAAACTTTGTATCCTTTGCCCAACATCTTTCCGATCTCACCAACCCCAGCCTCTGGTAACCACCATTCTATTCTCTTTCTCTGTGAATTCAACTTTTTTAGATTTCACATATAAGTGAAGTCATGTAGTATTTGTCATTCTGTAACTGGCCTATTTCACTTAGCATAAAGTCCTCCAAGTGCATCCATGTTGGTGCAAATGACAGAATTTCCTCCTTTTTTAAGATTGAATATTTCATTGCACACATATACCACATTTTCTTTATTCTTTTATTCGTTTATGGACCATTAGGTTGATTCCACATTTTGGCTATTGTGAATAATACTGAAACTAACATGGAAGTAAAGATATGTCTTTGACATACTGTTTTAAAATAGTATATATGCCCAAAATTGCTGGATCATATGGTAGTTCTATTTTTTATTGTTGGAGAAACCTGCATGCTATTTTCCCTAGTGGTCATACTAATTTACATTCCCATCAATGCACAAAGGTTCCCTTTCCTCCATATCCTCACCAACACTTGCTAGCTCTTGTCTTTTTGATAACAGCCATCCTGACAAGTGTGAGGTGATATCTTGTTGTAGTTGTAAATTGCATTCCCCTGACAATTAGCGGTGTTGAGCATTTTTTCATGTTCTTGCTGTCCATTTGTATGTCTTCTTTTGAGAATATCTTTTCAGGTCTGTTGTCCATCTTTTAATCAGAAAGAAACCAACTTTAAAAATAAATACACATATAGATGAAAAGTACATGGATAGAGAAAGATACACCATCCTAACACTAATCAAAAGAAATCTAGAGTAGCTATACTAAAATAAGATAGAGCAGACTTTATAATCAAAGAAGTTATCAGGGGTAAAAGGGACTTACAAAATGATAAAAGGATCGATACTCCAAGAACTTCACCATACTTAATGTGTACATGCTTAACAACAGAGCATCAAAGTACATAAGGAAAAACTGATAGAACAGCAAGCATAATCCACGATTGTACTCAGAGATTTCAATACCCCTCTATCATATATGAACAGATGAAGCAGGCAGAAAATCAATAAATCAATAAGGCCACAGTTGTAATGCAGCATAACCACTAATCAACTGGATATAATTGCTGTCTATTAGCTACTCATAAAACAATATAAGAATACACATTTTTCTCAAGTTCACATGAAATATTCACCAAGATAGATCACATTGCAGGACATAAAACACACCTTAAAAATTTAAAAGAATCAAAATCATACAGTTTTTAATCTCCGACTATAGTGGAATTAAACTAGAAATCAATAACAAAAAGATAACCGGAAAATTCCAAAATATAGGGAGAATAAACAACACACTGGTAACTAAACATGGGTCCAAGAAAAAAATCAAGAGAAATTTTAAAATAATTCGAGCTAAATGAAAATCAAAACACGATTTATCAAAACTTGTTGGATGCAGTGAAGACAATTCTTAGAGGGAAGTTTATAGCACTGAATGCACATATTAGAAAAGAAGAGAGATCTAAAATTAATCAGGTAAGCATTCATTTTAGGAAACAAGAAAAAGAAGAGCAAATTAAATCCAAAGTAAACAGAAGAAATAAAGAATAAAAATTAGAGCAGAAGTCAATTAAACTGAAAATAGGAAATCACCAGAGAAAAATCAAAGCTGGTTCTTTGAAAAGATCAATAAAATCAAAAAGCCTCTAGCCAAGCTAACTAAGAAAAAAAGAGGGAGAAAACAAAGTACTAATGTCAGAAATGAAAGGAGAAACATCACATTGGTGGATATGAGAAAGATAGTAAAGGAATACTGTAAACCACCCTATGCCCACAAATTTGATAACCTAGATAACACGGACCAATTCCTTAAAAGACACAATCCACTAATACACAAAAGAAACAGAAATTCTGAATAAGCCTATTTCTATTAAAGAAATTGAATCAATAATTAATAACCTCCCAAAACAGAAAACCAACCCAGATGGGCTTACTGGTGAATTCTAACAAACATTTAAGGAAGAAATTATATTAACTCTTTGCAATCTCTTTTAGAAGATAGAAGCAGATGAAATATTTCTTAACTCATGCTATGAGGCCAGAGTCATCCTAGTATCAAAAAGAAAGCTACAGACCAATATGTCTAATAAACATAGTTGCAAAAATCCTCAATAAATATTAGCAAATTGAATCCAATAATGTATAAAAGAATTATATACCACAACCAAAAGAGATTTATTTCAGATACGCAAAGCTGGTTCAACATTTGAAAATCAATTAATATAATCCACCACACCATAAGGATAAAGAAGAAAATCACATTATCATATCAATAAATGAGGAAAAGTCACTGACAAAATCCAACATCCATTCATGATAAAAACTCTCAGTAAACTAGGAATAGAAGGGAACTTACTCAACTTCATAAAGAATATCTATAAAACACCTACAGTTAACATCATCCTCAGTGGTGAGAAACTCAAAGCTTTCCCACTAAGATCAGGAGCAAGGCAAGGATGTCCCCTCTCACAACTCCTTTTCAACATCATACTGAAAGCCCTAGCTAATGCAATAAGAAATGAAAAGATATGCTGATTGTGAAAGAAGAAATAAAACTATCTTTGTTCACAGATGATATGATTGTCTATGTAGAAAATCCAAAAGAATCAACAAAATAACTCCTAGAACTAATAAGCAATCATAGCAAGACTGCAGGATACAAGATTAATATGCAAAAGTCAATCACTATCCTATAAACCAGTAATGAATGAGTGGAATTTTAAATTAAAAACGCAATATCATTTAAATTAGAACCAGGATTATTCAGCACTAAAAAGAAATGAGTCATGAAGACATGAAAAGACATGGAGAAAATGTAAATGCATATTACTAAGTGAAAGAAAGCAATCTAAATAGGCTACATACTGTATGATTCCAGTATATGACTGCTCAAAAAGGCAAAACTATGGAGACAGTAAAAAGATCAGGGGTTGCTGGGGGTTGGGGGGTATTGAGGAATGAATAGGTGGAGCATAAAGACTTTTTAGGGCAATGAAACTATTCTGTGTGATACAACAATGGTGGATTTTGTCCACAGTCATAGAATGTACAACACCAGAAGTGAACCCCAATGTAAACTATGGATTCTGGGTGATAATGATGTATCAGTGAAGGTTTGCCAATTGTAACAAATGCACCACTCTGATGGAAGGTGTTGGTTATGGGGGAGGCTTGCCCATGTAGGCACAGCAGGTATATGGGAAATCTCTGTAACTTCTGCTCAGTTTTGCTGTGAACCTAAAACTGCTCCAAAAAAAAACAACAACAACAAAAAAAAGCCATTTAAAATAATCAATGAATTTCAAAAATATTAGGCTACATGTGATAAAGCTGACATGTAAATGAGTTATGAAATTATTCAATTTATATAAAGTTCCATAAGAGCAAGACTTGTCTATGGTGATAGAAATCAGATTAATGGTCGCCTAGGTGTGGGAAAGGATTTACTAGACAGGGGGGACATGAATGAACTTTTTGAGACGATGTAAATGTTCTGTGTCTTAACAGGAGTGTGAGTCACATGGTAAACGCGTTTATCGAAACTCTTACCACTGTTAAGACTCAAGAAAGAGATGGAAGCCTTGGGCCTCCTGGGCCAGCAAGCGGGAGGCGACGCAGAGAACAGCTGAGGGGTCGCAGGTGACCTCCTTTCCCGCAAGAGTCAAACGCGCAGCTGCCAGGACAGCGGTCAGTGCTGGGGCCGCCCACGCTTGGCAGCCAGGGCCCGGCGGGGTGCATAACAGTGAATGCTGAAGGGTCTGCTGTTGGAAGGCTCACCTTTGTGGACTCATAAGCTTTGCATGAGAGCTACTTATATTTTTAATGTTTTTGATAACGGACTTAGGGATAAGAAATATGTACCCTTATGATCTGTGCATTTCACTGAATTTAATATAGTACATTTTTTAAATGTAGAAACTTATGATGAACAGTTAAAAATTTTACTCAGGGGCCGAGCCCGTGGCGCACTTGGTAGAGTGCTGCGCTGGGAGCGCAGCAACGCTCCCGCGGCGGGTTCGGATCCTATATAGGACTGACCAGTGCACTCACTGGCTGAGTGCCGGTCACGAAAAAACGACAAAAAAAAAAAAAAAAAAAAAAAAAATTTTACTCAGAGGAATACGTGTGTTATTAAAGGACCAAGAGTAATTTAGATTAGTATACTTCATAAGAATTAAAATGACAGTGACAAAATACCCCAAGAGAAAGTAGGAAGAGGGAATTAAGAAAGATAATGTTGAGATTAAAGGCACAGGCTTTTAAAAAAAAAATAAAGATAGAGTTCCAAAAGTTGCTTTTTAAAGACCATTAAGTTATATAAATTTTTTTGAAGCCTCGTTAAGAAAAAAGGAAAAATATTATTTTTCTTAGGAATGAGAAATTAGATAACCACAAATGCAGAAGAAATTGAAAGAATTATAAGAATATGTTACAGGGCCGAGCCGGTGGCGCACTCGGGAGAGTGCCGCGCTGGGAGCGCAGCGACGCTCCCACCGCGGGTTCGGATCCTATATGGGAATGGCCGGTGCACTCACTGGCTGAGTGCCAGTCACGAGAAAGACAAAAAAAAAAAAAAAAGAATATGTTACAAACAAATCTATGACAAAAGTATCTTCAGTGTCAAAATGATGGTAAGGATCCAACAAAACTCAGGAATCAAGCAGAGATCTTATCAGTATATTTATTCAATATTAATTTAGGAAGTCTAGAGAAAACAGCGGGATAAGGAAATTAAATAGCTGATATAAAAATTTTAAATGAAGAGATGAAACTATTTGGTTGATGATATGATTGTATACTTAAAAATTCAAGAGTTTTACAAAGAGAGAAGCTCTTAGCATTGATAAGAAAATTTGATGAGATGACAGTGTACAAGGTAAGCTGACTAAATTAGTGGATTTTCTCTTCTCTAATAACATGTACTTAGTAAAAGAAAGAAGATAAAACATACCCTTTAAAATAACAATATAAACTAAACTGAATAAGAGAGGCACAGAACCTTTGAAATTTATAAATCTTATTGAAGGAAATAAAACAAGATCTGAAAAAATGTAATTACATATCCTGTTCTAAGGTGGAATAAGTTAATATAAAAAGTTAATCTTCCTAAGAGAAGAATATATGTGTATATTCATTTATATATACACACACACACGCACACACACACACACACACACACACACAAAGCCATTCTCAATAGAATTTTGAGATTTTGTTATGCTTTATTTTGTTTGAATTGTATAAAGTTCATATGGGATGAAAATACCCATGGATAACCTGAAACAAAAATTAAGGGGATATTATCTGACCAGGTATCAGAATATACCATAAAGCTACCGAAATCAAAATAATGTAGGGATGCCATAACTATAAAAAGATAAGTCAGTGGAACAAAGAATCCAGAAACACACAGTGTATATATAAGAACTCAATACTTGACCAGGAGTAATTAAATTTGGGAGAGAAAAAAAAGAGGATCTATCTAACAAAATTTCTCCCCAAACCGGGTATCCATCCTGAGAAAAATTAAAGTAATAAGCATATCTCATATCATATACAAAAACATCAGATGGATTAAAGTATTAAATATAAGTGTAATATTATTATCTTACTAGGATTTGGGGGAAGACCTAGGCAGAAGCTAATAAAGAACTGCTATGGAGCAGAAGAAACTGTAAATAAAGACAGTAAACAAATGGTATAGTAGATTTAGGAAACATGTTTTCAATGCAGATGACATAAATGTTTAAAAGCTATAATTTTATGAAAGAGCTTCAAAAATTGACAAGAAACAGAAAACAACTTAATAGAAAAACGAGAAACAGATATAAATAGGCAATTCATAGACAGGCAAATCCAAATGGGCAACAAATACGTGTAAACAGTTTTTAAATTCACTAACAGAAAAGTGGAAACCTAAGTAATAATAAACTAACATTTTAACCCTATCAGACTGGCAAAAAATTTACATAGTGATAACACTGTCTGTAGGGATATGTGAAAAAAAGTATTTTATACATTGCTGGTGGAAGTGTAAATTGGTACAGCATCTTTAGGAAGCTATCTGACAACATCTATTAAAATTAAAAAATACATAAACTCTTTGACCCAGCAATCCCTCTCCTAGGTGTAAAACCTATAGAAATACAACCACCGGTAAGTAGGGACATGTGAATCCAGATGTTTGTTGCAGTACTCTTTGTAGTGGCAAAGACATGTACAGAAAGGGATATATTATGGTAATCTACAGAACACAGTATTATTCAGCCATACCTGCTGACTTAAAGGGATTTCCAAAAGCTATTACCGAGTGAGAAAAAAGTAAGATGCAATGAAAAATTGTGTATAATATGGTTTCACTTTTGCAGCACAATGACAAAAAACACACCTTTATATATATGCATATATATATGTGTGCACGTTTATATATGTGTATATGTGAGATATGGATACGTGATCATTGGGAACAGTGCAGAAGAATACATGTAAGACGACCCTAGTTAAGAGGGTTTACACTTACTCGTGTTTACATTACTTACAGGGGTTGGGGTAGAAGAGGCCCAAATAGGAGAAAGAAGACAGGGAGTAGGGAGCAAAGGAGGAAACAGAAAAGATAAGAAAGCATTACACTGAAAAGAAAATACTGTGGTAATCTCGCTTATGTATAATATGAAAGTTCATGGTATTCTGCAGATCTCTGACCTGGTTGGCAATGTGTAACTCCATTTACTAAGTGCACTCTTCTACTCAAGTTCTATGTACTAACTTGTCCAACCTTCACCACAGCCCCGTGAATTTCAAACTATTATTATCCTCATTTAACAAATGAGAAAACGAAGAGATGAAGTAATTTTCACAGAGTTACATGACTGTTTAGCTCCAGGGCTTGGATTTGAACTTAAGCAGTGTGACCTTGAAACCTTGGCTCTTAACCACTGGACACGTTGGATTTTAACCAGTTATGTTCAGGATATATCATTAAGCTAAATACACAGGTTGCAGCACAATGTATGTAATATGATTTTATTTCAGTAAAAAAACAACTCCTGTAGATTTATACAAGTGTGTTTGCTTCAGCAAGAAGAAAGATGCAGAAGTTTAGTCAGTAGGCTATTAAATTTGTTAGCACTGTTGGGTGGCGATGACTATAAAGACAATGGCAGAGTAATTAGTTTTGTTTTTATATGTCACTGAAACATGTTTGATAAGCAGCCAGATAGTCTCTTACATAGCAAACAAACATTAGTGAATCGCTGAGTTTTTAATTTTTTTTTTTTTCTCACATAGAGTTCTTTGGTATTTAAGCAACATTTGGTCAGTAGGAATTGCAGGCATGAAAAGCTTTATGAAGGAGGTGGCATTTAGTACATGGTTAAGATTTTGAGAAGTCAGTGAAATAACATGATAAAAAGCTCAGGGCAGAAAATTGCACAACATCTTTAGGCATATTGCTTCAGGAATATGGGCTAGAACAAGTATTTTTGTATGAAAGCTGTACTATAAGCTTGAAAGATAGCCTCGAATGCCAGGCTTAAAAACCTGTTATCCACTGAGCAAATGGACTGAGCTCCTACAACACTGGGCCTCTTAAAGTTGTGCACTAACACCATGAGAGGCTGTCATGGCTGCAGCTTCGACACCTGACTCTGCCCTAGCCTTGGCTGCAACCTGGAAGTCCTTGACAAAACACCGATCTCATCCAGAGATTGTTTTAGCCCATGTGACTCTTGTCACCTCTGTCCCACAGATGCCCGGTGGTTCTAGTGAGTCCACAGGGTGTCAGGACAAGGCTGTGCCTGGCTGGAGCACCTGCTCCACTGAGGTCCCTATACCTGCCTCAGGATGTTCATGCCACTTCTAATCTTTCAGAAGGAATTTAAGTGTCCCCATCTACAAAGGGGCTGTATTTCTTCCTCCTGTGCACTTCTTGGCAGCAGTTTTACTTCTGCATCCAACTGGATTTTCCTGGCACTGATTAGGAAAATCTCTAGAGCTGGGTGTGCAGATTTAGCCCTTCTCCTCTTTTGTGTCCTAAGGAAAGGAAAACCAAAGGCAGCAGGTGTAGAGAAGAGAAACAAAGCAAAATAAAAAAGACAGAGCTTAATGCAAGATTTAGGAGGGAGGTACCTAAGATAACAGCTGCAATTAATTCAAGACAGCTTTGAGTCACCTCTCATCCAAATGTTCTCACCTGGAAAATCGAATGTTTTGAAAACAAAAAAATATTTTAAAAAATTTACAGTTGATCTGCACCATTCCCATGGATGGTGAAAATAGATGTCAAAACAAATTTAGGTATTTGGTGCTTATTAAAAGATATTCACTGGTTGACAGACTTTAGCTGTAACAGTCTTAGATGCCAAATCTGTTTATAACATGATACGATCTCTAAATAGGACACTCGACTACAGATAATAATTGTTGTGGAGTCACTTAATGTAAAACACTCTTATCCCTTTCCATTCTCTATGTGCTTCGATGTAACTCAATTCAAACTATAAAATAATATTGAAGTGACATACTTATGGCCGAGGGGCAGATTTTAAAAGGCGGTTTATTAAAGGGTCACTGAACTGGCACGTTCGGTTATGCACATCTGGGTATATAATATAGCAGGGTTCTCTTTGTCAAGAGAGGTGCACAGGAAGATGTCTTTGTGATAGAGGGCTGCCTGGAGCCCAGAGAGCCCATGTGTTTCCAAGAATAAATGTCTTTCCCTATATAATGGTACAGGGAAAAAAATACAAATGAAAAACTAAGCCTTAGAGAAAGTTCCTAAAATGCAAGAAGAGATTTTTGGATGGGATTCTCATAGCTGTTTTACAATGGCAATAGCTCCATTGAAATAGAAGGCTCACATCTTGGGGATACCTCCTTCAGTTTCAAAATCTGTATGGTGTGGAAATCCACCTGTTAACAGCCATCCTGTTATACTCGGGCACCGTATAACTAAATATTTCTCTCCTCATTTCTAGTAATTCTTTTTTGTTCACGTGACTCTACCCCCACTGATAAATCTACTTACAGACTCACAGGAAAGAAGAAAGAAGTAAATCGTTCACTTTTGAGTTTCAAAAGCCAAAGTCCTTATATAAACATTAAAGTTGAAGGAATAGTGATGTGTGAAAGCCAGGGGTTTTTTCTTCTCTTTCACATTTCAGAAAAAATAAAGATTGTTTGGGCTGGAAAAGAAGAGAAAAATCAGGGAGAAGAGAGATTAGATACTCCTGAATCCTTGGGAAAGGGCTCTGTACCTTCCCCCAACCCTAGGTCAAGTCAGGCAGGGGGAAGGATTGCACATCCCCAGACAGGTTTTGATATTTAAAAAGAACCTATAACCCAGAACATGTTTCAGCATATCTCAATAAGGGAGTGCATTTCTTAAAAATATCCTATCTCAGCACAGTAGCATTTAGATAGCCTTGGCTGCACAAAGTGTCCAGCCAAAAGGGGTCTGAGACGGCATCGGAAAATGCCCTGTGGACCCAGAATGACACCAGAGAAGAGCCACACATTTCTTTAGCCTCATGAGCCCTCAGAAATTGCCAAGCAGACTTGAAAAGATCTAATAGGTAGGGCAAGGAAGACACACAGCCACAACTTGCAAGGACTCCATGAACAGCGATGTCACAGCAAATGCTACCAAAGCAGATGTCAAAATATCCACACCAAGGTCTTGGGTCTCTAAAAGCCCCAGAACCTAGAAGCAGACCTGAGATTTGGGGAGATTCTGAATTCAGAGTTCTCCCCAAAAAAACAAAACCAATAATATAGATAGGTAGGTAAATAGACTATAGTTAGCCAGATAGATGATAGATAGACAGATAGAAAGATAAAGAGGGAATTTATTATGGGAATTGACTCACGTGATTATGGAGGCCAAGAAGTTCCACAACATGCCATCTGCAAGCTGGAGAACCGAAGAAGTTCATGGTATTAATTCAGTCTGAGTCCAAAGGCCTGAGAACCAGGGGAGCCAACGGTGTAACTCTCAGTGCCAGGTTGAAGGCCTAAGAAACTGGGGGCTGCTGGTGTAAGTCACAAAGTCCAAAGGCCTGAGACTCTACAGTTCTGATATTCAAGGGCAAGAGAAGGATGTCCCGACTCCAGGAGAAAGGGTGAATTCTTTCCTCTTCCTTTTTATTCTATCCAGGCCCTCAGTGGATTGGATGGTACCCACACTGGGTGAGGGTGCATCTTCCCCACTCAGCCCACTGCTTTAAATGCCAACCTCTTCTGGAAACACCCTCACAAACACAACAGAATAATGCTTTACCAGCTATATGGCCATTCCTTAGCCCAATCAAGTTAACACCTAAAATTAACCACCACATTGATCAAGATTAAATTTCTGCCAGATGAAATGAGGAACTTGAAATTTAAGTTCACTTTTAAGAAAATCAAATCATATTTCTTAAACATTTCAGTTTGTAAGCAGAAAATTATAAGCATTTTACATTACTACCTCAAGGATAATTTTTTCATTGTCCAAAGATAGATGAAAATTACTGTAAAGTTAGAAACTATGCTCTGACTATCCAATATTCAAATATCATCCATCAATAAAAATACACACTCGCTGATTTAAAAAATATTTTGGATCATTTAAAATTATTCAGTCTTCCTATTACTACTAAATGTGTTCGATTATACTAGAAAATTAGAACTAGGCAGTACAAGAGGTTTATAAAATAAAATTAAAAGGTTATAGTCTATGCACAACATTTTAATTGGAGATTCTTTAATCCCAATGGTTTATCTCAGAATACGTGGTGGGAAAACAAAATTCAAACTTAAAGTATAAAACAAACTTCAAAAATTCACACATCCAAATGAGTACAATCTTTCAATAATCACACTGGAAAACCATTGAGGTCTAAAGGTATTGATACTGAAAATATTTTTGGAATCCCTCTTTTGAAGTTGACTTCTGAGATGGTATATGAGCCCAACAAGAAAATAAGTGTTGTCACTAGGTTTTAACCAATTTACAAGCCATTCAAGAAAAGCAGTCTAAATTGTCTTTGTAGTCAGACTTTATCTTTGATCATTAATATTTCCAAGCTTAATAAATTTATCCAAATATTTGGTCCCAAACATTATTAATAGAGTTCATAGCACAAAACCATCATCAAGGAATGCTCCCAGTGAAAATATCCAAAATATTACACTTCTGAAGGGTACCTAGCAAACTATCAAAGGGTTGGCAGAAATGATTGAAAATGTACATTCAACAAGAAAGAGAGGATACCTAATACTATGAGCACTGTCCAACAGATGACTCATGTTGATCTAAATTATCCTGGCTTTTATTTTCTAAATATAATATGGTAAAAAATCGTGGTCTTCTTTTTAAAAATGAAATAATAACATTGTCAAAGAGAGGAAAAAAAGCATTGAGAGGCAAAGCAGATGGATTGTTCTCCATGGATAATAACCAAGCATACTGAAAAATATAGAAAGCAAGAAGAAACAACATATAACATATCTATTATATATCTCTTTAGCAATCTTCCCTCCCCTCTTCAAAAATATTATATGTGCTGTGTCTAAATGTTGTCTGTTCTCAACCTCTAATTCCAGTCATACAGAAGGTGAATTGATTAAAGTGTGTTTTAAATAAGAACTGGAAATATGACTTTAATATTCATGAGCAAGGTGAATTTTAAATATTTAACCAACATTATTAGCATATCAGCATTGACTAATCAGAACAGATGTGGTAACTAATGAACAGTAGCCATTGACAACTGACATTGTCATACAAGCCATTTCAGCTGAGTCAGCCCTTTGCTCATAGGTGTTTCTCAAGGGGAGAAATAGCTCCTGTTTACATACAAATAGTTTTTTTTCTTTGTATATGAACTCAGTAAGAAACAAATTCTGGCAAGGATGTGGAGAAAGGGGAACACTTATACACAGCTGATGGGATTAGAAATTAGTACGGCCATTATGGAAAACAGTATGGAGGTTTCTCAAACAACTACAGATAGAACTACCATACTATCCAGCAATCCTGCTCCTGCTGGGTATATACCCAAAGGAATGGAAGTCATCATGTTGAAGGGATACCTGCACTCCCATGCTTATCACAGCTCTATTCACGATACTCAAGATAAAAAAATCAACCTAAATGTCCATCAACAGATGACTGGATAAAGAAAATGTAGTATATATACACAATGGAATGCGACTCAGCCATAAAAAAGAATGAAACGCTCTGATACTCAGCAGCATGGATGAACTTGGAGAAACTTATGTTAAATGAAGTAAGACAGGCACAGAAAGAGAAATACAACATATTCTCACTCATAAGTAGGAGCTAAAAAAAATTAAGAAAAAAAGAATGAAAGAGAAAGAAAGAATAGCAAGTTGAACTTTGAGAAGGAGAGAGCAGAACTGTGGTTACTAGAGTCAGGAAGAGGGATGGGAAGAGGGAAAGTACACAAAACAGCTACATAGGAAAAATGAGTTCTGTTGTTGTATAGTCAGGCTAGGTATCTATAGTTACCATTAATTTATTGCATGTTATCAAATGACTAGAAGAGAGGAGATCAAATGTCCTCATCACAAAGAAATGATTAAGTTCTGTAATGATGAATATGCTAATTACCCTGATTTGATTATCACACATTTGTATACATGTATTGATATTCAACTCTATTCCACTCAAATATGTATAACCAATACATTTCAAATAATTTTTTTTTTAATTTTAAGTATTGCAATACATTTTTTGAAGGTCTATGCTTTACTTCAGAAAGAATAAAAACAAAGTGTAAAAGTAATATTATCTGTTCAGAAGACTTTAAAAGCAAAGTGACTAGCAGATATCTAAGAAAAGGACCTAATAAGTTTTTATTATAAATATAAAAATTGCATGGACCATAAGTTGTGCTGGAGAAAACTATGCAACATCCAGTTATTGATAACAGTGGAATATAGACACGAGGGTCCATTTTATCAGATCCTTAGGATATAGCAAGTTATAAAGTTGCTCCAGAGAGTAAAAGGTCTTTCTTAGATCACTTTTTTCCTCAAATTGAGTTGAGAATTGCATTCCACAAGCGCTTCCCAGATCTATCCAACTTCATCTCTCACCTGCAGTGACCCCTAACTCTCTCTCTGATTCTGCTCTGACCCATATAGCAGCCAGAGTGACATTTTAAAAATGCAAGTCTGAGGGCTGGCCAGTTAGAGCACACTGTTGATAACACCAAGGTCAAGGGTTCGGATTCCCCTTACCGGCCAACTTCCAAATTAAAAAAAAAAAAAAAAAAAAAAAAACAAGTCTGATCATGTCCTTTACCTGCACAAAAGCTTTCAACAAGTTCCCATTGTATTTAGAATTGAAAGCCCAAATCCTTAGCAGGACCACAGGAGCCTGAATGATGGCCCTGCGTGATTTCCCAGCCTCATCCTGAATCCCTCTCCTTTCTGTTCGCGTCTTCTAGCCACACAGGACTGAGCTCTGCCACCTCCTGGCTGTGCACATAAACTCTCCCCATCAGCTTCACTGGCTCTTTACTACTTACCCTTCCACTTCAGTTTAGCTGTCACTCTTAAAGAGGCCTTCCTGAATCTCTAGTTAATTTATTTTTTATCATTACGAATTCATGGATTTAAATAGTTGATGATTTTTAGTTTGTTGCAATTATTATCCTGTTCAAATTGTCTCATTTTTAGCTAATAAAACTGATTCCATAGTCATGAACCAATGACATGACCCTATTATTAGACTTGAGAGATTCTTTACTGTCTGATATAAAAGTTCTAAGTTCATCTTCTATTACTCTTGACCCACACTTGGACCCATGCATTTCTTAAAGATGTCTTGGTCTCTGTTGGAAAATGACAAAACCACAATTTTAGTGCTAAAGATTCTCAATCACAATCAAAACCACAGTTTTGGTGCTGAAGATTTTTATTGTTACTGGGTGGCTGTTAATTTGTTTTTTTGGTAGAACTTTCCAGTGGACATACCTGGGAAATATATCTATATCTACCTCATACATGTTATGTTACATACACATGTTCCATATGTTCCCAGTTGCATATATGCAATTTATGTAAAATATTTCATGAATTAATACTAATATTACTCATTCAAATTCAGTACTAAAAAGTTTTTACTTAACTTTTTCTACATTTCAACTGGATCTCATTTTTTTCCATATCATGAATCCTGGTTCTCAAGGTCACAGGGGGTAATAGAATTAGAATACACCATAATAGTTTGTTTTATTCATGTTACTCACAGAAGAGTCTCAAAATAACAACATTAATATTACCAACAGACTGAAGACATTTAGATTTTTGTTTGGTATATCTATCCTCAATATGCCTGTTTTTAATAATTATACTATAAATACATTATCAGAGCATATATTCATTACATATTATATTCTTTTCTTTTCAATCCTAATTTAATTGCAATTCTACAAGTAACAGTATGTTTGAGGCTCACCATGGGCATTCATTGAACAAATGAATGAAGTGCTTTATGCTGCAAAATGCACACACTGCAATTCTTTTCACCAGGCCCATGATAACGGACATTTACATTGTTGTCAACGTTTTGCTTTCTAAAAACATTGCAGTAAATATCTTTAGACATATGTCTTTATCCATCTACATATCTGTAGAATCAACTAAGAGTAGAATTGTTGGGTCCAGGATTATGTACATTTGTAATATTTGCAGATACTCAAAATTGTTTTCCATAGAGGTTGCACCAAGTGTAACTGCACCAGTAATGTATGAGAGCATCTGTTTCTCCACACCTTTGATAACAGACATCAAAATGGTTTCCCATATGATTTCCCAAATATTTTCATAGAAATTAGCTATCAGTCTAACATTTCTTTGTAGGTAATCCATCTTTTCCCCATGGCTGCTTTTACGATCTTCTACTTGCCTTTGATGTTTCATAGTTTTACTATAGTATTTGTAGGTGTGGTTTCCTTTTTATTAGCTTACTTGATGTTTTATGTATATCTGTTTGTATAACATTAATTATTACTGGAAAATTCTCAGCCATTATTTATTTGAATAGTGCCTTACCTTTATTCTCTCAAAATAAAACTCCAAACACTTGTTATATGTTCTGTTTTTTTCATTATGTATCAGTTTTCCACAGAGTATTCCACAGTTTTTTTGTTTTTGGGTTTTTTTTTTTCTTTTGTACTTCAGGTTGTGTCTATTTGACTTATCTATTTATTTATTTATTTTAATTTACAATCAAAAATTGTCTATAATTATGGTGTACAACATGGTATTTTGATGTATGTATATATTGCACAATGGCTAAATCAAGCTAATTAATATATGCATTACCTCATACTTATTTTTTTGTTGCTAACAGAATCTACTATCACAGCAATTTTCAAGCATATAGTACATTGTTACAGAAATCATGACGTACAATAGATCTCTTGAACTTGTTCCTCCTGTTTAACTGAAATTTTGTATACTCCAGTCAACATCTCTCCAATCCTCCCAACCCCCAGCCTCTGGTAATCACCATTTCACATTCTCCTTCTGTGAGTTCAATGTTTTTAGATTCCCCTTATGAGGGAAATCGTGCAATTTTTCCTTTTTGTGCTTGGCATATTTCACTTAACACAATGTCCTCCAGGTTTATCCCAGATGTTATAAATGACAGGCTTTCCTTCTTTTTTAAAGCTGAATTGCATTCCACCATATTTCTTAACTCATTCATCTGTTGATGGATGCTTAGGTTGGTTCCACATTTTAGCTATTGTGAATAATGCTGAAATTAACATGAGACTGGACATATGTCTTGGACATACTGATTTCAAGTCCTTTGGATATATATCCAGAAGTGAAATTACTGTATCACATGGTAGCTCTTTTTCAAAATTTTTGAGGAACCTCCGTATTATTTTCATAATGACTGTACTAACTTACATTACCATCAATAGTGTGTGAAGGTTCCCTTTTCTCCAGATTCTAACCAACATTTGCTATCTTTCTTCTATTTGATAATAGCCATTCTGGCAGGGGTGGGGAAAAATCTCATTGTGGTTTTAACTTGCATTTCCCTCATGATTTGTGGTGTTGAGCATTTTTTTATATACCTGTTGGTCATTTTTATATATTCTTTTGAGAAATGTCTATTTAGGTCCTTTCCCCATTTAATAATTTTTTTTTATTGAAACATATTGATTATACGTATTTGTGGGGCACAAAGTTATATTTCAATATATGTATACAATATGTGATGATCAAATCAGGGTAATCAGCATATTCATCATAGAAAAACTTACTCATTTATTCGTGATGAGGACATTCAATCTCCCCTCCTCTAGCCATTTGATAACATGCAGTAAATTATTGCTGATTACAGATGCCTAGCTCAACTGTACACCAACAGAACTTATTTTTCCTATCTAGCTGTTTTGTGTCCTTTAACCAGCCTCTCACTATATCCCTCCCTTTTGTCCTTTCCCACCACTAGTAACCACAGTTCTGCTCTTTCTGAAAATTAAACTTATTATTATTGTTGTTTATTTGTTTATTTGTTTTTAGCTCTGAGTTATGAGTGAGAACATGGAGTATTTCTCTTTCTTTGCCCATTTTTTAATCAGGTTTTTGTTTTCATGCTGTTGAGTTGAGCTCCTTATGCATGCTAAGTATTAATCCCTTATTACATGTATGGTTTGCAAATATTTTCTACCATTTCTTACATTGTATATCCACTCTGCTGATTGCTTCCTTTGCTGTGTACAAGCTTTGGTTTGATGTAGCCTCATTTGTCTATTTTTTTGCTTTTATTGCCTTTGCTTTTGGCTTCATATCCAAAAAAATCATTGCCCAGACCAGTGTCATGGAGTTTTTTCCCTATGTTTTTCCCAGGAGTTTTACAGTTTGAGGTTTTATGTTTAAGTCTGTACTCCTTTTGGAGTTGTTTTTGCATATGGTGAGAGATGAGGGTCTAATTTCAATCTTCTGCATGCAGACATTCAGTTTTCGCCTAACCATTTTTTAAAAAGATTGGTTCTTTCCCCATTGCATGCTCCTGACATATTGTCAAAATCAGCTGACCATAATTAGATGGATTTATATCCGGACTTCTATCTGTTCCAGTGGTCTATGTGTCTGTTTTTATGCCTGTACCAAGCTGTTTTGATTACTATAATTGTGGTAGATTTTGAAATCAGGTAGTGTGGTGCCTCCAGCTTTGTTCTTTTTGCTCGAGATTGCTTGAGTGTTCTTATTGTACCCTCCATCTCTCTTAACTCTTGTATTTTTCATTTCTTGTCTCCCTATGCTCTGTATTATAAATAATTTCATTAGACCAACCTTTCCATTTATTAATCCACTCTTTAGTGTTTAACCTGTCAATTGAGTTTATGTTTCAATAATCATATTTTTCATTTCAAGATGTTTAATTTGTTGCTTGTTGTTTCTATTGGCTGTCAGTCATGTGGCTTGTTTCTCTGGATATTTGGTAAATTTTGATTGCACACTCATTTGATTCTACTTGATCCTGGGGTCCTAAACTGGGAATGCTTTTCCTCAAAAAAAGATTAGGGGGGTTACTGTTCTGAAAGGACTTTAGCTTCCTTCCAAGGCTTCTGCTTAGTGGAGAAGTTTCTAATTGGAGGGAGACCAGGCTCCTGATCCCTGCACTGATATTGGTGTTTTTCTCCAAAGCAACTCTCACTCACAAATGAATTATTCAACTTGGATCATGAATGGATGCAGATTTACCTGCCAAATATCCCAGAGCCTATATGGTTTGTGTGTAAGCCTAAATTGTATGTGGCTCAGAAATCTCAAGCTAAAAAGTTGATAAGAAAAATAGTTTAGAACTAGTGAATTCCATAGGATATAAACTAAAAGCACCAAAAACCACCTCTTGGAAAGGCAACCTTAGCCCACTGCACTCAAAAGGACTACAGCAGAAAATTATTCCTAGCAAAGTAACTAATTTGAGGATATAACATGAGGAGTCCAAAATAGAAAAGACATTCCAGGGACTCAGACCCCAAAAAACAGAGAATTCACGCCTGAGACAGTAGAGATAAGAAAGAAATTGGAAAAGAACTTTTAAACTAGTTACGATTACAATATTCAATGAGAAGTTAAGTAACTTACCTATGGTAATCCAACTCTCAAGTTTAAACCAGGTGATCTAACTCAGAGTTCACTTCCATAACCACTATAATACACTATCCTGCCTTCTCACATTGTGCCTGAATGAAAGGGGCTAAAATCTACAATACTAGTCTATCTTGCTCTAATTTCAGAGTTCAGAACTCTTTTCCTTTACACTATATTTTGGCATCAAAATACCATCAAGGCAACTTAAAACGGTATCATCAACAGGACAGGGAGATAATTATGGGTTTCCATCAGCACTGGAAAATTTGTTTTTCTGTGAAATTACCTATTACACTGTTCAGGATGGATCTGGAAACACCAAATGAATACACTCATTTCAGTTTATGGAAAAAATACCAGATGGACTGGGAGGTGGGAATGAACAGTGTCCCTGGCTGGATGTGGTTTTCTAACTCACATGATATTCAGATTAGCCTTCTAAACTTTCAATTTTTTGAAACAAGTTCATAGAATTTTATTAATTATATGTTCCACTTGATTATTTATTATACAGTCTCTAAATTACCATCCTGTAAATGGAACAGTATTATTCCATAGCCAATCATTAGTTTCTCTGCTAATTTAAATTTAATGCTTTAATACTGTCAGTATATGCTGAAAGTCCTGAAAAGGACAATTTTTGACATTTTATGAGGCTGGCATTACCCTGACACCAAGTAATAGAAAGTCAGTACAAGAAAATAAAACTACAGAACAATATCTCTCATGTACAAATATGTAAAAATCCTCAATAAAATATTAGCAAATTTAATCCAACAATATACAAAAAAGAGATAAACCTCACTTAAGTGAGATTAATCCTGGAAATGCAACGCTGGTTCAATATTCAAAAGTCAATCAATATAATTCGCCATATAAACAGACTACAGGAGAAAATTCACATGATCATATCAACAGATGCAGAAAAGGCATTTGAAAAAAAAAATGAAATGCATCCATAATAAAAATACTCAGAAAACTAGGAACAGAAAGGAATTTCCTTAACTTAATAAAGAGTATCTAATTTTTAAAAAGCTAATATAGTTAATAATGAAGACTTTCCCACTAAGATCAAGAAAAACACAAAGATGTTTTCTCTCAACACTACTGTTTAACAGCACTGAAAGCCCTAGCCAGTGCAAGAAGGCAAGTAAAAGATATAAAAAGCATTGACTGGAAAAGAAGAAGTAAAACTGTCCCTATTCATAGAGACATGATCCATATAGAAAACCTAAATAATTTCCCTAAAAAGCTCCTAGAACTAAGAAATGAGCTTAGCAAATTTACAAGATACATGTCAATATATAAAAATTAATCCAACATATATTTACATATTAGTAATAAAAACTGGAAACAAATTGTTAAAGTACCATTTACAATAGCCCCCAAAATAAAATACCTAGAGATAAATCTAGCAAAAAATGTGCAGAATCTGTATGATAAAACCACAAAACATTGATGAAAGACATTAATGAAGATCAAACTAAGTAGATTGAATGGCTCAATATCGTTAAGATGTCAACTCTCCCCACATTGATCTATAGATTTAGCACTTATCCCAATCAAAATCCCAGCAAAATTTTTGTATACTTTCAGGCTGATTCTAAAATTTATGTGGAAAGGCAAATAACCTAAAAAACAACTTTGAAAAAGAAGAAAAAATTTAAAGGATTCACACTACCTGATATCACGGCTTACTCTAAAGTTGCACTAGTCAATAAATTATGGTATTAGTGAAAATATACACACATAAATTAATTGGACAAAAGAGAGAGTTCAGAAATATACCTACAGAAATATGGTCAACTGATTTTTAATACAAGGGCAAAGGCAATTCTATGGATAATGAATAATCTTTTCAACAACAGGTGCTGAAACAAGTGGACATATGCAAAAACATATACATCTTGACCCATAGCTCATACCCTATACAAAAATTTACTTGAAGTGGGTCATAGATCTAAATGTAAAACATAAAATGACAAATACTCTGGAAAAAGCAAACACAGAAGAAAATGTTTGTGAATTTGGATTAGGAAAATAATTCTTAGATATTACCCTAAGAGGGTGATCCATACGAGAAAAAATATTGATCAATTGTCCTTGACTATAACTAAAATCTTTTTCTCTAGAAAATATGGTTAAGGGAATGAAAAGACAACCTGCAGAAAATATCTGGTAATCACAAATCCAATAAAGTACTTAAATTCTCAATTTAAACCAAACTCTTAAAACAAATAATAAGAAAACAAATATCCAGTAAAAAATGGACAAAAGATTTGAACAGATATTTTTGCCAAAGAAGATAACTGGATTGCAAATAAGCACACAAAAAGATGCTCAGCCTGTTAACACCACAATGAGATTTTATTACACACTTACTAGAATAGCTAAGAAATAAAAACAAAAGCAAAAGACAAAAACAAACAAAAAACTGACTATCCCGTTTACTGGCAAAAATGCGGAATCACTAAAGCCTTCATACATTGCTGATGGAAATTCAAAATGATAAACTCACTCAGGAAAGCAGTTAAGCAGTTACTTATAAAGTTAAATGTTCTTTACCAGATAATCTTCAATCCCACTTCTAGGTTTTTATCTAACCTAGAAAAATAAAAACTTTCATTTACACAAAACCCTGTGTTTAGAACACACTGTGTTTGGAGCTGCATTGTTCATGATCACCCAAAACTGGAAACAACCTGAATGCTCTTCACTGGTGAATGGATTACCAAACTCTGGTACAATAAAATACTTCTTGGCAGTAAAAAGAAACAAACTATTGATACACTTAACAACATGGCTGAATTGTAAATGTGTTCTGTTAAGTGAAAGAAATAAGACTCAAAAGATTGTACACTATTATTTCATTAATATGACATTCTGGAAAAGACAAAACTATAAAATAAAAAACAGATAAGTGATCCTAGGGGTTTAAGATGGGGGAAGTTTTGACCAAAAGGGGCAGCACTAGTGGGATAGGAGGTGCTCAGTTTCCCTGGGCTCGGATTTCAGGACACACCTCTGGGTTTCAAGTCATTCTCTTAAGGTCTCAGGCCCCTCCCCTAGACCCTCTCCTTGAGGAAAGCTACTGTTGCAGGTTAGACATATTTTCAGTACCAACACTGGGAAAATGAGACCAGGAGAGCCTGGCTCATGCAAATCCAGTGGCCGGGCACGTTCAGCAGAGAGGGGTTATGTAAGCCAGATGGCTGGGCATGCTCAGTAAAGTGGAGTTTATCCTCTGAATGACCTTCCACTAGAGCTGCTAGACAGCACAGAGCATTCTTGAATAGGCCTGGGTGCGTGTGACAGGATTTGACCGATGACCAGGCTCCAGGAAGAGACCAACTGAGCATGTGCAAAACTAATGTTGCATAGCTGGGAACTACTCCCTTAATTGAATATTCATTAGATAGCGAAACTATAAAAGCCGAATCCGAGCAGAAGGCTGGCCTGTGGCTCACTGTCCTGGAGCCATCCTGCAGTTTACCTGTGGAGTGTGTATTTCTTTTTGTTTCAAACTTAACTTTCAGCAAGCAGCTGTTCACTTTCTTGAGCCAGCCCACACTCTGTACTGAGCTTTGAATATGTATGTCTTACTTTTGTGTTGAACGTGATGTGGGCGCTGCTCAGTCTCTAGAGCTATGCCACACTCTGGGAAATCTGTATCTCTTATTCATTATATTAAATCTGTTCTCTCTTTCTACTGTGACTCTGCTCTTGAATTCTTTCCTGTGGCAAAGTCAAGAACCTAGTAAGAGGATGGGGTGGGTTGAGGCCAATTACCAGGTCCCCTGGGCCCTACCTCTGACATCACTAGGGAATATCTTTGGGGTGAAGGAACTGTTCTCTATCTTCACTGTGGTGGTGCTTAGAAGACTCTATACATCCAAACTTACAGAACTACTATACACACCAAAATTAGTGAATTTTATGTAATATAAATTTTAAAATAATTTAAAATATGTATAAAAAACAAAACAAAAATCTGTGTCCTGTGAGCAGACAATCTCATCCTGAATGTGTGAAAATCTTGTACCTTTCCCCCAAATAACACAAACCTTAAAAACATGAAGGAAAAGAAGTATGAACTCTTTCAGGCTTGCACTACTGAGAACTCTAGAAAGTCAAGGTGTGAAAAGTTACTGGCTGCTTTTACTGTTCAATTTGCCTTGACTTCTTACCTCAAGTTTCAAAAGAACAGAAACAGCATAATGGAAACAAAATACTTTGCTTCATGCTATTTAATGACCTGTAATCTATTTGTAATCAGTTTGTAATCTCCATTGCTCTGCTGCACTTAGTCTGACCTTAGAATCTGTTTCCTTCACAGGAGGAAGAAATAATAACACAGTCTGAGCTATGCCCATTCAGAGCAAGTCATCTCCAAGATTCATTCTATGAAATTCAAAATATATCTAAAGCCTCTACTCTATGATTTCCTCTTTAAGCCTGCATTTTCATGAAATGCCACCAGCCAAAAGCATTGTACAGAACATGTAATGTTAAGCTTTTAAACAAAAAGAAAATTAGGAACTGAGCTAAAAGAATATTGCATAAACAAACAAAAAAAACTAAACTGCTGATATGAAAAAGTCAATATATTCTATTTCAAAATCACATAGTGGTTAACTTGTGCAAGAACCCCACTGCTTTATTATACTTTCTTTCTTTCTATTTTTTTTTTTTTTTTTTTTGCACCTGGCTAAGAAGTTCAGTCACACCAGGGAAGAAATTTCATTATTAGACTGAAATCAACAGATACAATTATAGCCTGGGCCTCAAAATCTATGCCTAGAAGAGGTAATTTATCAGCCTGTGAGGAGGTATGGAGCAGAGTTTTAGCTGATGTTGTCACTGTTAATTAGATTTACATATGCACACACACATATATAAAATACAGTTGTCCAAACCCATGTTATCTCAAGAGCCAGAGAAGGTAGTCAAGAGCATGTTTGTGGCTTTGAATCCTTTGTAAAACAAAAAATCTTAATGCGAAAATATGAACACGTTCACTCTCTCGAAATGTCTGGGATATACTGATAGAGAAGATGAAGAATTCCAGACACTCAGGATTTTCTGCACACCTGACTGAATTTTAACCTGGTTACACTATACCTTTTTTGTGCCTGATTGGTTGGGCTCTGTGGATAGCGCAATGCAAAGTAAGTGTTAATTAATACTCAAGTTTAAGACCCTATTCAAGCATGAGAGAAGCAGATGGATTATATATTTCTGGATAAAAATCAGGAATGGTCATAAAACCATTAAATAAAATATGCTAGATGCAAAGTCTTGTTACTTCATATCCAACTTTCTCATTAGATAATTCTGCTTAATTTCTGGGCTTATTATTCACATTATGTAGCAAATGGAGTGAATGTGGGTTCCCTCCCTACCTCAAGAGCAAAAAGAAAATGCTACTATATAGATAGAAGATAACATTTTCTTTCATAGCCACTTTGAACACTCTCCTCACTACATAATGATTTTCCAGATAGCAAATACACCAGCTGGCTAATTGTTATTTCTTATCTGTTATTTTAAACACTGTTTAAGCCAGTTTAAGCAGTAGTACGGTGGTTCTGCCCAACTGCCTTGCACATGTGCTTAGAACAAATGAACACAATAAATTAAATCATCAAAATACACTGTATGAAGGCCCTGTGGAAAGATATAGAAAACATTTTGAAGATGACTTTCAGCCCTTAAACTTTCAAAAATCGTTTCTGCTGAGAATGACTTTACTGGCTGCAGTGGGTTTCCTAAGATGATTAGTCACAGGTGATATACAAAAGATGAAAGGGGAAATTCATTGGCAATGGCCGATCCAGGGTTTCCACTGCCTTAATAATCAAGGACTGTAGAATGGTCAGTCAAATTGATTTGGAACACGTGGCACATCTAGAACATCTAAAACAAACCAAAAGGCCCTTCATTACCTTCAGATCATGTATCCTGGTTACCTTATTCTTTTACTGCACTTGTAGCTTTGCTTTACAATTTTCTTATATTAGGATCCCACTAGGTGGAGAATAGATATTTCTGTTGAGTTGTATCTTTACACAGTATTTAGCACAACTGAGATACTTAGGCTACTTTAAACAGCTAGAATTACTAAAAACTTCAAAGTCAGAAAGGTCCCTGGAGCCCACGTGGTTTAACCATTTTATCACACACTTACTATAGACCAGGCACTTGACACAAATTATCTTATTTAACCTTCACAAAAATCCCGAGGGGGAAAAATTATTAACCCCATTATATATATGCAGAATGGAAGGCCTGGTTAGGTAATTTACCCAAGGTCACACAGTTTATAAGTGGGGGATCTGAAATGCCAACACACATTTGTCGGACCAAAGTGCTTGTTTTTCCTGCTTACTGAACCTCCTCTTCTACAACATACCACCAGTGGCAAGGAGCTCATTCCTCCTGGAGCAAATCTTTGGATGGCTCTGCCTATAGATCTTTTGATGTGAAACAACTAATCAGAAAAAATTATAACGTGCCATGAAATTTAAGTTATCATTTGTCATCAGTAACTACATCCTGATCCTGCTGAGGATCTAAGCCTACAGTTTTTCCTTTGAAGATAAGCCTCAAAATTATAATCATTCTACCATATATTACTTACTTGGCTTTCAGATTATAATCAGATGTCTTCCCTTTCCTTAAAAAAACAAAAAATAAGACTTAGGACTTCTCTAATGTTGCATCATTTCTTGATTGAGATCCCAGAATTCTGCATAATAAATCCAGTTGATTTTAGCCAGAAAAAGTGTTCATGCAGATGATAACCTTCTAATCCTTAAAAGAACTTCCAAGCGATTCCTGTAGAATATCTTATTCTAATTCAAATTACATTCTGACAGATTTGCCTGGATTAATTTTTCTGTAAATAGACTGAACCGAACTGTTAATGGGATAATGTAAGCTTATCTATTGTTATATGTAATGTTATGTATATCATTTAAGCTTATCCAAATGTTGTTTATATTTAATGTTATAAATGATTATCCAAAAGTATTTTGCCTTAATGACAATGAGTTGCAGCTTATGTCAGTTTCTACCCAAAGGTTCTCATACCACTTCTGTTCAAAGGCAGTAAAATCATATATACGGCATTCTTGTTTCCTACTTGTGGTAGCAGAAGGACATGCATTCAGTTTAACAGGTGGCTATACCAAGTGATCTAGAAAAAATTTAAAGTATGAGAACAGTGCTATCTGGCATCATCTAAGATGGAGACAGCAGAGTTTATCTTACCTCTTCAGCTCTCCACCGCTCAATTCCTTTGCCCATATCTTTTGCTTCTCTTCTGTCACTCCAGAAACACTCAATTTGACTCCAAGAGTCTCTTTATTCAGTCACCTCTCAGTTTATTTCCATGCCCCTTGCACCTAAAACACAATCTCCCCCACATGAGGACTTGGCCAGTGTCTTGACCTACCCATCAATCCTCAGCAAAGGGGGCTCCCAAGTGCCAATTCCAAGTCCCAGGGCCACAAACTAGTACCTGGACATCACATACTAATTGGAAATGAGGTGAAACCTAATTATTTTATACACTGAATTGCTCCAAAAACTCTGTGATATCTTTTCAAATAAACAATCCAAACAAACTCTTTTGTATTTAAAAAGAAAAACAACTGAGAATAGCAATTGATTAGGAATTCGATTTTTAAAGAAATTTCTTATCGAAAAAAGCAGCACAATGTAATTCCATTATTATATAGTTCTTGTTAAACAGAATTCAAGCACACTCGTGGATAAATTCATAAAATAAAATGCTGATATCATTTTAAATACAATCAGGATATGTGTCCTAATACCCCAAACCAGCTTTTATTCAGAATTTTAAAAAATATCTATTAAGTACATACTATATGCCAAGCACTAACAGTGGACTTTTCTATATTCACTATTTACATAGGGTTATACTTTTGATGAGCTTGGTTCACATTTGTAAGGCCTCAACAAATTCTTGTGAAATGAGAAGTCTTATATAGAGACATCAAAATAATCTTCAAACAGAACTACTTTTTTAAGACCACAACAATATTCCTATGAAGTGAGAAATCTTATAGAGAGACATCTGAACAATCTTCAAACAAAACTTCTTGCTAAATAACTATGCAAATGCAAAAAGAACTTAGGTCTGAGTTCCCAAGATCAGTTTAAACTATCATACCTTTGCTTCCCCATTTCCAAGATTCTAAGCCATCTCTTCCCTACAATACAGATAAGATTCACTCAAGAAATAGCTAAGATTCTAAGTTACAAATAATATGTGTACATCTATGAAAAAGTTGATTATAGGATTAAACACAACATGAAATGGAGTAAACATAAACTATCACAATCCAAATGCAATGGAATTTATAGATACACATATTGATCAGTAAAAGCCTAATATAACACTCCTATTGTATAAAATACATCTGAATTAATGTGCAACTTATTTCAATGTTGCAAGGTCATGGAAAAAACTCCGGTAACTAGCCCTCTGTTGAAACCATCCAATGAGTTTAATTACAGACTTATCTATAGTGAAGACTCGCTTCATCAAATACTTGCTTGGAAATTGACTCAGTATAGTCTAGAAATTTTGAAAACAAGTGAGATACTTGATTACTGCAAAGACACTTACAGTAGAAGTTCCTTGTTGCTCGTGGGTTCATCATTTGGTGATGTTTTCATCAGGAGTCATCATGCTTTTGATCTTTAATGCTGTTCTTCCTCCAAGGTTTCTTGTCCGTAATTTCCAAAACAGAGTCACTTGTAGTAAAAAGCCATCGTCCCATACTGTTTCCTTTTCTGTGTGAATGTTGCCCTGTAGATAGATTTCCTGTCCAAAAACACTTAAAATGAATAAACGCTGCTGTATGCAAGTGAGATGTGCTACTCAAATCCTGTTTTTGCAGTTTGGTTCAGGAAGAAATTCTCTGTTTAAAACGAGGAACTATATCCCAGTTGTTCCAGAGAACTTAAAAGACAGCAGTTTCTTCCTTATAAATGAGCATGTGAAAGTTGCCAGGATCATTTATTCTCACTAGTTTGTGGCTCAAGTACTATTTACACAGGAAGCATCCCTGTACTGTGTGGATCTAAAGACCCTCCCAATTGCCACAATAATATCCCAACTGTATTTTCAAATCAGGCTTAGTGTGCTTTGAAGTACATAATGTTTTCCATTCCTGAAAGGACAAAGAGATCTACATTGTCAAATTTATTTTTAAGCTCATGTGCCTGCTAAGTGCAGTGGTAAATGGGCTTTCCGTGCCTGTAGTGCCATTGCTGGAATCTATTAATGAAAACAGATGAATCACTGGCTGTGCTCTACATAGCCTTTTATTTCTTTTTCCTTACCTTGTCTAAATTGCATTGATTATAATATTTAAAATCAGAAATGTTATCAGTTTTCTGAGCTTGCTTATTTTATTCATACAGAAGCAAAGTATGAAAAGCAAAGAAGAAGAAAGTTTCGAATAGCTTTTGCTGAGATAAGAAACTTAGTAATTAAAGGTAGATTCTGTTTCTGGAAGAAGTCTGAGGGACATTTGGAGAGAGTAAAAACAACAACTAATTGAGGATCAAAAAATAAAGAATAAAAGAGAGAGGGAGAAGAAGGGAGGAAAGGAGAGAGAAAAAGTGAAAACCTTTCACACAAGAGAAAGATGCCTTGACTGTTAGCAATAATTCTTCACATGTTCTCTTATTGTTGGAAAAGCAAATTGCTCTGATTTGTATAGCCCCCCACCAGTCTGCTCAACCCACCAAAATTAGCCCACATGTCATTTAATACCAGACTAAGACTTGTAGAAACACATTATTGCTCTATTAAAGCCGTAACAAAATACAGCTGAGCAGTGAGCGTAGGTGGTATGGTGACCCTGAGGTAATACGATCCCTATTATGGAATTTTGAGTCCCAATTTTAAACATCTGGTTTTGATACGGTAATAAATATGATAATGTACATTAAATACCAGTGTTCAAGTAACATAATCCTTCCATCTGACTGAAACAATGAATGCTTGTCAAATCATTTGAATGAGATAGACACTTATTTTGTGCACATACAAAAAATGACCCTTCCATGTGCATTCGTGCACACACAAACAGGCACAGAGTAGTAACCCATAAACTGCCAACTGCTTTTTCCAGTAATAAGAGTGGGTTTTCAACCAGCCCCTCCTGTGCTCTTTTCCAGACACCCCTTTTCTTGATTGCACTACTTTTTAAAGAAACTTGGCTGAGATTGAGGAGAATGCAAAGGAAATGTGAAAAATAATAATGCTAATTAGACCAGGCAGAGATGTGAACCCCTGACCTTTTCGTCATTAGTACCATCTCGTGCTATAATCTGATGAAGCACCCAGCCACTGGCAACCTGAAATATAAACCAAATCACATCATCCTGTTTTACTTCATGGGAAAGAGTTTCTGCATTTCAAATTCAAATATTACCATAATATTGGACATCAAGTAATTCACCGCTATAAATGGTGCTACAGTCCAGAAGTTATGATCCCTTTAAATTGGCACCTTAGAATGAAACTAGTTAACAGAAAAGTACCAACCTGCAAGCATTTGCTGACCTTTTATATTTGCAAATGAGGAGGCTGACAGAGTTACCTGGAGGGTAAGGAAGACATGAAGAAGCTGCCGGGATGAAAGTCACATTGGGAATGACAACACAGTTAATTAGTATGGTGTTGAGAGATAAGGATGAAGCTAACGTTGATTGAGGGCTCATGTGTTACAAAAACATATGTAGGGAAAAGTTTTTATAGTGGTGTATTGTGCAATCCATTTCTACTTATCATGCATCTATGCCCCAGGCACCGTGCTAGGGAGCACAATTTTTTGTGTTAATTGCAATAATATAAATATTTACAAAGTAGAGAGGTGGCAAAGATGAGGGAATAGTTAGTTACGTTTGGCAATATTATTAATGATGTCTGAGCTGGGTTTAGAGGAAAAATTGGAATTTGCCAAACTGATACCAGGTGGTAGGACATTCTAGGCAGTGGAATTAGCATACACAATAGTGATATAGTAAAATGGCAAAGTTATTCTGAAAAACACAAATAATGTGCATTACTGGATTCTAAAATTTCAGTGGAATTTTGGAAAGGGCAGGATAATTTGGTACAAGTTTGTCCTTCTTATTCAAACATGTGAGCTATCAAAAGGGGAAAACTAGGTCTTGTATACCCTGGTATCACCTATATTACTAGCACAGAATGAATTGACTGATAAGCCATTTTATTGCCACTCCAACTCCCAGCAAGGGGTGTGTGAGTGTACATATTTCTCCAGTATTCTGCTCTTTCTCCCAGCAAGGAGTTTTGTTCAAAGAATGTTTGAACATCAAGAATATTGAAAATGTATTCACTCCCTTGTTTCCTCCTGATGTTCAAAGCTTCATGAGTCAGGTGAATGGTATTTGAAAAAGCTGGCACAAAATAAAAATCCCAAGTACTCTTTCTTGGTTTGAGCCAAACCCAAACCTTTTCAAAGGCGTGAAAACATGCAGCCACATTGGGTTGGTTTTCCTTTCCTGGGCCGCTCTCCTTCCTGGTTCTGGCCAGCACCCCACAGAAATCTTGCGACATGAGCCATTTCCGTGGAATTTTACATTTTGCCAAAAACAAGAGGGATTGGAAATTTCGTGAGAATGGTTATTCTTAGGAGATTTCCATCTCAGATTCCTAACTTGTGTGGCTTAGATAAGCATCTAAAATGCACTGCCAAACCTTCTGAGATCCCCCAATGCATTTATTTCCACTCACATTTCTGAATAGAGACCTCAAAGTAACAGTGAATGCAATGGTTTGTCGGAAATAGTTTCGGCATGCCAACCCAAGATCTCCCTACCTATGTGGAAATGGGTTTGGAATGCCATTTACAACACAAACATTGGGTTTGAATGTCCCCAGAACATGTTCAAGTTTTAAATGAGACATTTACATTCCCCAAAATCAAAACAACCTAACCCAAAGCAACCCTTCAATTATTTTCTGTCCTTTTGATTCTGGATGACTTCAAAATACAATAAGAATATTTTCTTGGCACATTGTTAACTGTGTTACTGCTCAAGCTCTTCCTATAGACTCATTTCTCATGAGAAAAATATATCATGAATACAACCAAAATCTCACTAATTGGGGGGCTGCATAGTGAGCCATTGCTATGTAACATACCTACCCCAAAACTCAGTAGCTTAAAACAATAGGCATTTAATATAGTTGACTATTCTATGGGTCAGCATGACAACTCTGGTCTCATCTGGGCTCATTTAAGTAGGCAGCTGCATGTTGGGTAGGCAATTGCTGTTCTTGGCCGGACTCTTTAACATGGGGGTCAGCTGACTGCAGGCTGGTATAAGAACCTCAGCTGGGACAGATGAGCATTTCTCCTTGTGTCCTCACTTGTTATGTGTCTTTCATATCCTTTCAATAAGTGAGCCTATGCACGTTCTCAGTCTAGCCTGAGCATGATTTCAAGGCCATCAAAGGCAAGAGAGGAAGTGGAAATGCACAAGTACGTTTTGAAGCCTCTGTTTGGGTCAACTTGTAAAGGTTGCATTGGCCAAAGTCAGATACAAGGTCACGCTCTGAGTCAGTGTGGACATAGAGAGGCATGTAAAATTGGAGCCATTCATGCAATTGATCTACCATAGGCACATTGAAGGTAAGAAGCCAGTCATATTTAGTCACTTGGATGGACCTAGGACAGTATCAGGTGCCTCAGCCTGTGAGATAGAGTTAGCTTTCAGTAGTGAGGCAGGAGAAGGAAGCCAGCCCCCAGATTGGAGTGCATAGGAAGTGTCCCAGGAAAGCACAGGCAAAACATCAAAATAGGGCACTCGTGTCAGAGGCTGAGGTGGAGGTATGGCCAGAGACATGAGAGCCAAATAAAACCACTAACTTTGGTAGAGCCAAAGTTGATAAATGTTAACAAAAAGTTAAAGGATGAATGTTTGGCAATTTGTGGTAATGGGCATGCTGCCGGTATGGATCTGGCCATCACATTTTGGGTACGAGTGGTGACGATCAGCTTTGTATCCCACGAATATTCATAACCAATAAAAAAAAAAAATGGATGTTTGGGTGACACCTCTCTGCAGTAATTTTAATAAGGGTGATTGTTTGGGTAGGAGAGCAGACACAAAGTCAGTTGCCTATAGGAAAAAAGAGTGACTGAAAGAATTTGGTTCAATATGATTAGTGAGAAGGAGGTAATGAAAAGCACCTTATCAAGGGCCTACTGGCCACTCACCTCCAGCCAGTGGTTTCCCTGAAGGGGCTGGGTGCCTACTATGGCCAGATCTTAACATTTTAAAAAGGAGCCTAAAATTTTATGTAATATTTCTTGATTTTAAAAACACTTTGAAAAACATCTGTAGGCATGATCCCCCCCCCCGCCAGGCCACTAGTCTAGAACTGCAGGTGTGGAGGTTTCATTTCCATGGGGCAACCTCCATCTGTCTTAAATAGGCTCTCCAAATTCATGAATTTAAGACCTACATCAACAAATTAAAATGACTGACAATCAGAACTTAACCAATTAGCACAGAAATGGTTGGATCACTCTAGGATACCAAACACACAATTACAGAAAGGGCTTCTAAAAGAGTTTGCATTCTTCAGTTCTCTGTAAAGACCTCCTATAGGTGTTACCAGAACTCCACCTCAAAATAAATTGCCCTTTATTTTTAAAACCAACTTACTTTTGACATTTTATTACATAATATCTTTCTCTTTGTAAGTATATTGGTCTAACAATTTTATTCCAATCCCCTTAATTGTTGATTTTTACAATGCAAACTTTCTTTTATATAGATCTCTTCCCTATAGCATCTAGAAGATATATTTTCAATGAAGCACTTATAATTCTCAGTCTTGTTTATCCAAAAGACTACTGTCCACACTGTGATTTTCTGAATTTCAAGTTTATTGATTCAGGTTCTCCATTTGCATTGTTGGCTCCAAGGCTCTCTTTGTTTACTCTATAGGCAGCCTGGAAGGAAGCTCTTTGAAATCCAAAGATTTAACTATTTCTTCTGCTCTGGAAAGACATCTCTTCCTAGGCATCTTATTCTTGGCATTTTTTTTTTTTTTTTTGAAGACTATACTGTCTATTTCCAGAATCATGATCTTACTGCAAGTGGTTAACAAAAAGGCCAAAAAAGGGGGTACGGGGTGCTGGGAGTATAAAACAACTTTTTTTAGCTTCCTAAACCAGGTATTCTAAATATATCTTCATTACTCTGTTTTAAGACTTTTAGTTGGATCTCTGTAAATACTCATCTCAAAACTCAACATATTTTTATATTCCATTCTACACAAGCTCATATGTACCTCTTTTTCTCCTTTAGTGCAAAGATTTGAGGAAGCATGGTGTATTATGTGGGTACCATTGCTTTGCCTGGCTACATAGATTTGTGTTGCATCAGACATCTTACAGTCCTATTTCTTAGATCCTCAGCAGCTTCCTGCATCTCAATCACTGACCCTGAGACCTGCTTGTGGGTCTGCCACATGGCTTTATATGGAGGCCCAGCAAGCAGCATTTCTGGAGTCCCTGGTTCCCCTCACCAATTCCAAACTCAGATTCTAGACACATGTACCACATGGAGTGGGATCTGGCTTCCCCAAAGCTGCCAAAGGGACCAAGCAATACAACTTTTTAAGTGTGGGAGAGTCAACTTTCACGGGGCAAACTTCAGCCCAGAGGAAGCAGACGGTGGAAGAGAGCTGGCAAATAAATATCTTCTCACCTCTTCCCCCAGATGGGCTGTTTTGGATGCAGGATTTTCCACACCAAAATCTGTCCAGCTGTGCCGCACAGGCCAAGCAGACTTCAGCTGATGGAATGGCTGTGTTTTTTTGTGGCTCTTTGTAAAGTGGTGGTCAGCAGGGTGACACAGTGTCCCCCATTTGCTGCCCACTTTTCTCTACCTCACCTCCCATTCCCTTACTCTGGTCACCTTGGGATTCTCTTCCCAATAAAGAATTAGCACCTAAGCCTTGTCCCAAGCTCAGTTTTCAAGGGAACTCAGGGTAAGACATCTGTGTATGTATACCTGTGTATAATTCTCTCTCTATATATACACGTATAGTTTTATATATGTAGATATAAAGTCATATATAATTATATATAATTGTGTTGTAGTCATAGTTATATATAATATATATTATATATTATATGTATGATCATTTATTTTTCTTGGCTGTTCTATGCAAAATGTCATACTACATAAAATTGTTAAGTATTATATGGTGACATTATGAAGTAAGATATTAACGTGAAGAATTTATAAACTATAGAAATCCCATAGTTTATTTTTTATGGTTTTGTTTTGTTCTTTACTAGTGAAAAAAAAAAAAGCTTTACACAAAATCATAGATATGAACTTTGTTAAATATTAGCCATAAACTTCAGGAAATTATCAGTTGAGAACACTGATCCTTGAGGAAAGTAGGGTTTCAGACTCTCAAAATTGTGTATAAAATGAGATGAATACCTTGAAGACCTAACTTATTGCTTAAAATATTTTGACTCCTAAATCTTGTGGGGCCTGAAACCAAAGTTCTACTTTAGTTAGTCTGCTAATAGCAGAGTCATATTTTAAAGTAAATGTCCACTGACAGTTTTTTATGTTTGTGCTACTTTACGTAATATTGAGTAGATGACAAGGTAAACTTCTAATGCTATTTGTAGTAGGCCTTCATAATGTAGTTAGCAAAACCATATAATCTTTTTTTAGGGATGTGGTTTTCATCCTTATTTCTCAATTCTAAAAAAAGCCATGCATATTAATATGAGGGTCAGTAGTTCAGTATTATTGATCCAGATCAGTATCATTTACTTAAATTTCATGACAGATGTATGGATCATTTTCAGAAATCATACCATTTGTAGTGGGTTGTTCCTTGCCTGTGGGTGAAGAATAATTTAATACCCACTCCTATCCTATGTAAGAGTCAACACACTTCAAAACAATGAAGAGTGACCCATCACCTAGATGGGTGAGATAAATTCTATATTCTAATTTCAATCACAGACTTTCAGCACTTACCAAGCAGAAGGATTAGGGAAGAAAAGCCTCTAAGACCATCTTTTTGATGAAGTGTATTTTTAGAATGTGTGGTCCTAGGCTGTTGCTATTCGTCTGTTTTTGTTGCTTATAACAAAATAACTGAAACTGGATGATTTATAAGAAAACAAAATTTATTTGCTTGCAGTTTCTGAGGCTGGGAAGTCCAAAGTCTAGGGAACACAGCTGGTGAAGGCCTTGGTGGTGACAACAGTGATGCAGGGGTCTCACATGGCAGAAGATGGTAGAGCAGAGACACCGAAAGACTCTTCATGTTCCCCTTTCAAAGCCCTCAAAACCACATCCCTGACCACCATTATTAATCCATTCACTACTGCATTGTCTTATAATCACCTCTTGAAGGCCCTGCCTTTCAATTATAGGATTGAAACACAAACATCATAAGATTTCCCACCCTCAACAGTTACAGTGGGCTTAAGTTTTGGGGGTACAGTCAACCCAAGGCAGCTGTCCAGCTGAGAGAACCTCAAGGATAAAGAGTGGAATGCAAGTGGAAGGTGAAGATACCTCTGAGGTGAGGGATGAAGAGATTGGGCCTTTGGCCCTGTAGACCAGGTAGAAAGCAACCCAAGTGTCCTATCAGCCAGTCCTTCCAGAGGCTGGAGCCGCTGCAGCCTAGCAAGCCCCTCCTTCTGCATGAGGCCCAGAGTGGCCCAAATAGAGAGGAGATCCTACGACATGAAGAGAGAGCACAGAGGGAAGAGGAACAATGTTTTTCTGTGGTCACACAAGGGCCTGACATACAACAGGCATTCCACGAAGGTTGCATTGAATGGAAAAGCTAAGTTCTGCTCTGGGTGGGCAACTTCCACGTGACATTAAGCAACTCACTTGTCACTTCCTCAGTGTGAACCCTACTTTCTCCATCTGTACAGTGGGGATAATAATAATTCTTACTCTCAGGATAACTTCAAGGATGATATGCAATAATAAGATGACTTCACCTTGCAAATTCCAAAGCACTAAACAAATGCTGGGGCAAAAACATAAAAAGCTGCCTCCATGTTGCTTCTTTTCAAATATGCACAGATTTTACCATTTGTCATCCTTTGGCTTCCCCCCAGAAGCAGATCCTGAGACAAGGACTTGTATGTAGGCAGCTAATTTGAGGAGTAATTCCAAGGAGCAGGAGAGAGGAAACAGGAAGAATTAAGAAAGAGGGAAAAGCTAATTTTCAAAAATTACCTTTAAAGAGGTCACTGCTATTGGCAGCTGGGGGCTTGGTCCTGCTGGGGGCCTTATGGAAAGTATGTTAACGCCTCTTGGAACTGTCTACCTGAGGATCAACTGGGGATGAATGCATCCACCTGTTCCCACACTCCATAAGGGATGCTCCCAGAAGTGTTAATCCCCTCACTCCTCAGTATAAACAACTGCTTGATAAGAGAGCTGGCTTCCACCAGCAACGTAGAAAGAAGTGTTCACATAAGAGAAGACGTCATTGTCATGAAGTGGATTAAGTATACATTGAGGTGAGGCTGAGAGGATTTGAATAGAAACAGAGACACCAGATACCATCTTATTCACTAAAAACAGGGCCAATGTTCTCTTTGGCATTCTTCTAATTACTACGGCATATAGTTTAACTTGTAGTATGATGCTGATGTTTACTGGACCCACTTGCCCAACAGAAACTTTACTGAACTTAATCAATCCAATGTCATCATACTTTTGTGAGACTACAAAGACCCCCAGCCTTGATTTCTGTGAAGTCCATGGCTTTTAGACTGAAGGGATCACACAAGGCGCACATCTTACAGTGCCTTGCTGTCTGCCATCTGGCCCATCCCACTCCACACGCTCCTCCTTATCCTGAGCCTTCAGTGCTGAAAACAAATGCACCCATTTCTCTCTCTCAAGGAGAGTTCCAGGCCTGTGCCAGCCTTGGAAGCATAGCTTTTCATCACAAAGTTGTGTTTCTACCTATAAGGGGTTCTCATACAAGATACTAAATTTTTTTCCTTCCTTATCATGAAATGAGAACATAAATTTTTTTCTGTGAGACTCAATGAAACTACTTTTGAGTGAAAAAATGTGGGCCGACCCCGCAGCGCACTCAGGAGAGTGCAGTGCTGGGAGCGCTGCAGCGCTCCCGCCGCGGGTTTGGATCCTATATGGGGATGGCTGGTCACAAAAAAAAAAAAAAAAAGTGGTCATAAACACGATTTTTTCTAAATAATTTCTTGCACAAAATATAACATACATGGTGGATTATCTCAATTCTCCTTTTTAAATGCTTGTGTAACTCAAAGAATTTCTCCCCTTTGAAGTTATCACATATGTAATTTCCCTTTTCTTTTATGCTTTTTGATTAATGTACATCTCTTCCCACTAGACTGTAAACTCCAAAAGTGCAGCAAGCAGTCTGGTCTTGTTTGGCACTAAATTACAGGCACCTGGTACGCAGCCTGGCAGAAAAGTAGATGATCAGTACATTTCTGTGTTCAGTGAATGGACGAATGAAATTATCTCTGCCAACATATTAGATTCATCTTACACATATGGAAGAAGAGATTTATAGAGAAAAAAACAAAACAAAACAAAACTCCAAGGCCCAGAAAGGTGAAGTGTCTTGTCCAAGGTCACACAGCTAATTTATAGCAAGATTGCCACGCACATTCCCTCAGACCTCTTAGAACCTGTAACTTTAGGCTATAATTCATTGTGATATTGCCTAACAGAACTACTATTATAAATCCAGTGCTTTCTCTCAGAGCCACATGCTGAACTGGAGAAACAACAAGGAAACCTGGTCTCAGCATTCTCTGACTCTTATTTTCCTGTTGAGAGATACCACATTAGTTCACACCTTATATTGAAAAATGGCACTTTGGGCCTATGCTCCCCTTTTGAAATCACGGCTTTACAATGTCTCTGCATTTCCACTGGAACTTTTTGTGGCCTAGGAGAGGGATCATTCCACACATACACTGAAAATCAGTGAGTTCAGTTTCTGCTTCTCAAGAACACATGGGGAAAAATGGTGCTGGTGCATAAACACCCACAAGATCTTGTATAGACAACAACGAGAGGTGTCGTTCCCCACGGGGACTTCAAAGGAATTCATGTAAAAGCAAAAGAGGAGGAAAAAGATTCTGGCTTTATTCTAACACATCTTAAAAGAAATCAGGTTAGAATATAAATTTTCACTCAAAGCCCAAGGATGGATAAGTTTCCTTATTTTTTATTGTCTTCTTTTTCTATTTCTGTATTTTTTTTTCCTAGTCTAAATAAATAGATGGAGCTACCAGTGTGGATAGTTTAGGAGCTCAGGAGAACAGTCCTCTGGCTCCAGGTCCACGTTGAATATGCTCCTGCAGGCAAGGTTTGGGAAGGGCAGGTGCAAATGAAAGTTTTTGCCTAAGGTCCTGGAATTCAAGCCTATATGACCACCCAAGTATTTTGCCATTTCTTTTAAAATATAGATTCCAAATATAAAAGCCCTGTTATATTTGTTCACCCTTAATATGTTTCTAAAAGACTTTTACATGTTATTGCCAACAATCAAGAAATGCAATAAAACTTCACTCTCCCACGCAAAGCAAGGGAATTCCGTGCTCCTGAAAAAGAGTATGGAGATTACACACGAGTTAACATGCTAATATTATTTCCTGAAAACTTGCTTACACAATTTTGAATGGTAAGTTTTCTATTGGATAATAAACCTTAACGGAGCCCGAGTAGCACAAATTTCAAATGAGTGCCAATGACATTTACTATGAATAGACTTGCAAATAATCTCTAGCAAGTGATCGCCACCTGTAATTCCCACCATTTACATGCAGAACTGTTATAGCATAGTGGGTTGCTTGCATTCCCATAAGGATACCATAACTAATTTCTCACTGGGAAAGATGGTTTAAGGTTTATAATGATATTAAAACTATCAGAGCAACCTTTCTCTGCTACTACAGAGAACAGGATAATTTATCTTTTTCCTTCATTTTCCTTTCTTCTATACTTACACTCCGGTTCCTGAAGCCAGTGGTCCTTAAAAAAAAAAAAAAAAAAAAAAGCTATAATGGCCCTGCTTTTAACTTGTTCCATATGTTTGACATGCTTCATAAAATAATTCCACATTAGTTCCTCCAGCCTAGCGTTTGGATCATGACATCTGTTTTTTCCTACGTTTTCATGATTTATTTTGGTGTCCATGTGGACTTGCTCTACAATAGTAAAAGGAATTTGCTTGGATTCTCTTTTCCTGGAACGTTTCCTGGTGCCTTGCAAACACATTAGATATCCTATCCACAGAAGATCTGACAAAGCCACTATCAAGCCTAGCTCTGCCACTTAGTAGCAAATGAATTTACCCAAGTTGTTTTATCTCTCTGGACCTCAATTTATGCATCTGTAAAATGGAGATGATAACAATAACCACTATTTTCATGGTTTTGGAAGGCTTAAATAAGTTATCATAGGTATAAAGCATTCTGATAAGAGCCTGGCCCATAGTGAGTGTTGGTTGCTCTGCTACTAAGCCAAAGCATGAACAGAATAGATAAAAAGAAATAAAATAAGTAAGGCGCTGAGAAATACTAAATATATGACTGAGAAGGCATATATTTCTTCTCTCAACATAAGATAACCTTTAATTATAGCTACATGCTTTGAAATGAACATTCTTACAAACAAATAGTGTAAAAGAATATGGAAAAGTAAATAGAACTGTGTTTAGTGATGAATTTTTACACATTGTTTTAAAAATCAATGAATTTATTTTTCCTATCTAGCTGTAATTTTGTGTCCATTAACTGACCTCTCCCTTCACTCTCCTCCTCACCCCCACTTCTCAGACTCTAAAAACCACAATTCTACTTTCTACTTCTAAGAGTTCAACTTTTTTTTTTTCCAGCTCTCACATATGAGCAAGGACATGCGGTATTTATCTTCCTGTGCCTGACTTATTTCACTTACCATAACGTCTTCCAGGCTCATCCATACTTACCACAAGTGACAGGATAGCGTTCTTCTTCATGGCCAAGCAGTATTCCATTGTGTCTATATACCACACTTTCTTATCTGTCAGTGCACAAACAAGGTAATATTTTTCCCATCTTAAAACACAAAGCAAAATTATTAAAAGCCCTCTTTTGAGCTCTCTTTCCCTTCTAGTCACTGTCCCATTTTTTTTTACACAGCAAATCCCAAAATAATTTTCTAAAATTCTTCTTTTTTTTTGAGCTTACTAAATCTGGCCTTTACTGATACTGCTCTACTGAAACTACTCTTATCAAGGTCACTTGACTTTGCTAAATCCAATGAGCAATGTTTATTCCTCATCTTACATGACCTGTCAGAGGCATCCGACAGTTTGTCACACTTACTTCCTCAAAATACTTTCTTTGCTTGACTTCAAGTCACCAAACTCTTGATTTTTCTTCAACTCAGTCTCCTTTGCTAGCACCTTCTCATATATTCGAGCACTAAACATGTCCCTATTCTATCTATGTCTATTCCTACATGATTTTATCTAGAAACATGACTTCACATACCATCGGTATGCTGGTGACTCCTTTCAGCAGACTGGGGTGGGGTCTGAGAATCTGCATTTCTAACAAGTATCCAGGTGAGACTGAGGCACCTCTTCCTGGGAGACACAATCTCCTGAGTTAATGCAAAACAGGGGGAGTACTGTTCACAGAGAAGTTTCTTTTAAGTTGTGGCTTTTAAAATTTGAAATCAACTAAAAAGCCTGGTTCATGTCAAATTAACTCGAATTTTCATTGATTTTTAAAACACTGTTTAAAACTTCAACACTAAGCACAATTCCATTTATTTTCCCATGTTCCTTTACACTATGTATTTGTAAGAATGTTCATTTCAAAGAACACAGATATAACTAAATGTGACCTTAAGTTGGGAAAAGGAATATATGTCTTCCCTCAATCATATTTTTAGTATTTTTTAGCCCATTCCTTATTCTATCTATTCCTTTTCTTCTGTTCCATTCAGCTTGAAAACATTCCTTGAAGTATATTTATTTATTTATTTATCTATGCGATGGGTATTTATTGAGCACCTACTAAGTGTCAGGCACCATTTAGCACTTGGGATTCAACAACAAGCAGAACTTTCTGGCCTTTGGAAACCTATATTCCAGTTTTAAGAGAAAGAGACAATGAACACACAAATGAGTAAGCATATGGTAATTCAGGTGATGGTAATATTTACAAAGGTAAAAATAAAGCAGGGGAGGGGCATAGGAATGCAATGAAAAATAGGATAGGTGATCAGGGAAGGTCTCACTGAGAAGGTCATACTTCAGCAAGAACAGGAAAGAGGTAGGAAAGTGGTATACGCAGGGGAAGAGAATTCCAGAAATAAAAATAAAAAGGCTTGGAGCCTGAAGCATACTTACCTGCCATGTTTTTAAAAAAGCAAGGTGTCCACTGGAATGGCCTGGACAGAGGAAAGGGGGAGGAGCAGATGAGATCAGAGAGGCAAAGGAGAAGCTCGGGGCAAAGGATCACATTAAGTCTATCCACCACTGAGATGGCTTGGCTTTTGTCTGTGTGGATTTGGAAGCCAGTGCAGGGTTTTAAGCATGGGAGTGACATGATCTGGTTTGCATTTTAACAGGATTGCTCTAGCAGCTGTCTTGTGAATAGAGTACAAGAAGCAAAGTGCTATGAGTCAAATGTGTCCCCCAAAAGTTCGTGTGTTGGAAACTTAATCTGCATTGTAACAGTGTTAAGAGTGTGGGAAATCCAATTATGGTATTAGAAGGTGGGGCCTTTTCAGAAATGATCGGATTGTGAGGACTGTGTCCTCCTGAATGGAATGATCCACTAATGGAATAATGGGCCTGCTTCTGATGGTTTTAAAAGGAAAACAAGTGAGAAGTTATCTCTCTTGTTTGACACCCTGCGTCTCTGTGGAGAGTCACCACCAAGAAAAAGGCCCTCGTCAGATGTGCCTCCTGGACCTTGGACTTTTCAGCCTCCAAAACTGTAAAAAATAAATTCTATTTCTTTATTAGTTGCCCCATTTGGGGTATTCTGTTATAAGCAACAGGAAAAGAACTAATACACAAAGTGAAGAAGCAGGTGATCGTGAGGTAATAACTCAGGCAGGAAACGATAGTGGCTTGGAGGAGAGAGCAGTGGAGACTTTAGGAAACGGTCAAATACTGGATCATTTTTGAGGGTAAATCCAAGTAGATTTGTTGAGAGACTAGATTTGGGGAGTAGAAGAAAGAGTCTAGGATGACTGCAAATTTTAAAGCCTTGCTGAATGAAGTGGTCATTTACTGAAAAGTGCTGGGTTGAGTTTTGGATGTGTCAGGAGGGTGCTGTCTATAAAGCCCACCAGACAGAGAAGGCAGACAGTTAGATAAATGAGTCTGAAATTTGGGGAGCGTTCTGGAATGAAAATAATAATTTTGGCTTAATCTGTACTGAGATGGTACTATAAGCCACAAAATTCATTGAAATCACCCAGGGAACAAGTATAGAGAGATTGGTATAGATAGAGAAAAGAAGCAATCTAACTCATCGTGAGTTAGATGAGCCCTGGGTGCTCCAGCCTTTTAGAGGATGAAATGGTAAGAAGGAACCAGCCAAGGAGACTGGGAAGGAGTGGCCATGAGGTTGGAGGACAACCAGGAAAGCACGGTGCTCCTGAAGCAAATTCAGAATTATACTTCAGGGAGGAGGCTGAGTAACAGGCTGCCTGTGCTAATTTGAATTTTGCTTTCTACGTATATTGTACAGAATGCTCTTTCTGAGATGTACAGTAAAACACACCATTACACAATGTCTGAGGTCCAAAAAAAATGTGATCACATAAAACATAAGATTGCATTATCGTATGGTAAATGAAAATTAACTTATATCAATTAGTATGCACTTTCACAAAACACGAGTTAAGATAACCCAATTTCCTTGGTTCACAATTGACTAAATGCAGAACTGAAGTGTCTAAAGATGTCTAAGAGGCATTCACTTCCTAACTGTTCCTCTTCTTCACCTTAAGAGAAGAAATATACCCTGCCTGAATTGAGGGGCAGGGGTCCTAGAGCCAATCTCCAATCTCATTATCATAGAATTATTCTCCATTTTCATTGAGTCCCTGAGTTAGGTCCACTGATTCTTGTTCCCTCTTATTAGTGGTTTAGTTATTTTATCTATTTGCTTTTTCTGGAGAACATCCCCAGAAAAGGCTTCAGGATGTAAACTTTCTGAATACTTACCTGTATGTCTGAAAAGGACACCTGATTATTAGTTTGTTGTACCTGATTTCTCATTTTACAGGTAATCACATTTTAAATTTCAAGTAATTCTTCGAAACCTGGAGGCCTGTTGCTGCTGGTGAGAAGGCTAATGTAACTTTTTTGTTATGTTTCACTTTCCTCTCTGGGAGCTTTCTGTCACTTCTCTTATCCTTGTTGAAGTGTCCGGGTGTCTCCCTTCCCTCTACATGACCTTCAATGGTCCCCTTTTAATTTAAAAACTAATGTTATTCTTGAGTCCTGAGAAATTGTCTTCTACTATTTGCTTAATAATATTTTCCCTTTAATTTTCTGTTTCATTTTTCAGGAATTCCTATGAATTGGATATTGAAGTTCAATACTGAAAATCTGTACCTCATGTGTTTTCTCTTTACCATATTTTCTATCTCTCTATGCTTTTGACTTTACGGGTGATTTTTGTGCTTTTTACACAAATGGAGTCAATATGACATTCTGGAAGATTGCCCTTATTGAGAGAAATGTGATTTTAAAGAATTGAGACAAATTATCATCAATCACAAATGATAACCTAATTTATTTCCCTATGAACACATTATAAATATATTTGGTGAACTCCCTGGTAGAAAACATGAATCTATACATGCTTAATGTGGTTATTGGATATTGCCATGACTTTTATCTCTTATTTCATCATATCAATGAAACACATGCCTTCTTTAGAAAGATTTACTAAAAGTAAAGCCAAAAGATGGCAAACAATTGACTGTCACCTTGAAAGGAAAGGAGGAAAAAGACATAAAATACCCACGAAGTAGGTGGTTGCCAAGAATACACTTTAACAAATTCTAATTATACCCTAAATCTTGGCACCTATTTCTCCTTAAGAAAACCTAGGAAAATTCTGTCTCTATTTCCATGGCTCCCAGAAATATGTTTTCACAAAGACAACCTGACATGCCTACACATCATTCAAAATCCTCTCTCACAAACACTTGCAGGGATTTTAAAGGGAACACAAAAATATCAAACATGCCTGTTCATACACACACATGCATGCTCACACACATAAACACAAATACGCATGTGTGTGTACATAGGCACATACACATGCACAAGCATACATGGCATCATTCTTTCTCATTCTGCTGCTCCATCAAAGTTTCAGCTGAGTTTTCCAGTCTCCTGCAAAGTTTCCTACATACTAGCATCTTGATGCTTTTTGGATAATTACTTATAAATTATTTGTGGCATCAACAAGAGTTTTTGCAGCAGACAATGTTCAACATTCAAATATAGAAGTAATTGTCCCACTTGTGGACAAAGCCTGTCTTCCCCAATGGTCCTAAAGGATCCTTTATTTAGTCATCCAGTGATTTCAGAAAAAAACACTTTCATCTCCAGGACATTCTCCAGCCGTTTGTCACCAGCCTTCTGAAGTCCCACCACTGCTGACAGTACTGTGACACTCATGGCTTACTCTGTCAATTCATTTGGGCTTTTCTTATGAGCTCTAGCCTTAATTAGCCAGAGTAAGAATTCTGTCTTCACCCCTCTGTAAATTTACAGAAGAGAGTTGAAAGCAGGGCCTGCACATCTCAGGTATTTATAGTGAGGCCCCAGGTCAGCAGCTAGAAGGGGGAAGAAGAACAAGTCATTTCCCCAGCACAGGTCAGAGAGACCCCGGGGATGGCTGGACTACTCCTGTTTGGTACTGAAAACTGCATTGTGGGAACAAATGGGTCCTTTCTTGATGTTTTCTTAATGACAGCATCAGTTAGAAAATTATCTCTTTGCAGGACTGACCACTGTGTCATGTGATTTCTCTGAACCTCAGTTTACCACCTGGTAGATAATTTACTGGTCTGAGCTGTCCTCATACTACAATAGAGATGAACGACTGGGCCCTAATCCAATGCGTCCTTTTAAGAAGAGGAAATTAGAACACAAAAACACAGAGAGAAACTTCATGAAGACACAGGGAGAAGAAGACCATCTATTAGCCAAGAAGAGGTGAGTATAACGATCCACTGTACAGATGAGAAAACTAATGTTTCAGGAGGTAAAATGAGCTTTGTACACTGAAAAGTGCTTTACAAACTTAAGTTTTTAATAGTACTATCCTATTAAGATCCCCTTTCTTTTTCCTTTCATCTTCAACTACATAAATTTGGAACATACAGCCTCATGATAACACAAAAGTACATTTCACATTGCAACTGTGGATAAATACGTTTCAACCTTGACCAGGGAAAAATAATTTCCAGGGAAGGAAATAGCCAATGCTCTTATTTTGATGGAAGGATGATGAGAGAATTGAACTTTTTATCACCATATCTGTGAGCCTGCTGCGATCTTCCCTTAGTAAAGCAGCTGAAGGGTGCTTTAATGAGAATAGTATTTCACTCTGGGGAGGGACTCCAAGATTCAGATACTGGAGAGTCCTTGTAGGCAGAAGTGATTATGCTGAGAACAGAAAAGAATTCTCAGAGAATTGAACACAATATTGCTAGAATCTCAAACTTGAGCGTGCTTCGGAATCCCCAGGAGTCCTTATTTAAAACATAGACATCTAGGTCCCATCCCCAGAGTTCCTGACTCAGTAGGTTTGGGGCAGGGCCTGAGAATGTGTGTTTCTAACAGGTTCCCTGGGATGCTGATGCTGCTGGTCCGGGGACCACATTTGAGACCCACTGTCCTAGAGCACTGGGCAATGCAGAAGTGATGGAGATCTAGGGAGGGAAGAGGGACAGACACTTCCCCAAAGTTTCCTCCATGATCTCAAGAGGGGTGTGAGGAGAGCTTGGGCCTGTGCAAAAGAAGGAAAGAGAGAGAGGAAGAAAGCAATGGGGGAGAAATAAAGAGAGGGATTGGGTAAGTCAGAAGACATGCACCCGTTCCTGGTGGTAGGAGATGGATCTAATGTGCAGGTCAGTGTAGTCATTGTCTAGGGTTGCCATAACCAAGTGCACAGACTGGTGGCTTAAACAACATTTATTGTCTCTCAGTTCTGGAGGCTGGAAGTCTGAGATCAAGGTGCAGCCAGATAGTTCCTTCGAGGCCTCTCTTCTTGGCTAATAGATGGCCTTTTCTCTGGGTCTTCACAAAGTCTTCTGTCTGTGTTTTTGTGTCTTAATCTTCTCTACTTAAAAGGACACCAATCATATTTTAACTTAAATATGACCTTATTTTAACTTAATTGCCTCTTTAAAGACGCTGTCTCCAGACACAGTCACATGTTGAGGTACAGGGGATTAGAACTTCAACATATGATTGAGGGGTGGGGCACAATTCAGCCTGTAAAACAGACAGGAAACTGACAGTGGGGAGCAAATTCTGCCAACACAGAGATACCACAGCCACAGCAAGCCAGGAGCCCGAGAGCAGATCGCACGCGAGCTGACAGCCGACCAGGCACTAGATGGAGAGCGTCCCAGGATGAGAGGTGGCACGAGGAGATGTTCGGGAGGACTCTGAGAGGCTGTGAGAAGATGAGACAGACTTCAGATCTGAGGAATATTGCGGTTCTTTAAATAGGTAAAATACAGTACTTAACTTTAATAGATTAAAGCCCACATGCTTTTTAAGTGGGGAGAATTGGTCAGCTGGTGGGTTTCTGAGTAGAGGGTTATTTAAGGAGATCTAGGCCACAAACCTTCTGGAAGTTCAACTGTAAGCTTCGGCACAGGGCTGGAGCAGCCACGCTCCCCAGCAGGCGTTGTCAGCCTCAGCACTGCTGGCATTTTGAGCCAGATAATTCCATGTTGTGGGAGCTGACCTGTTGTTGGGAAAATATAATAATTTAATCAGGTCCCCTTGCCTTAGGTCAAGTCGGGGGTGGTGCAGCGCATTCTTTGTAAGCAAATTGTGTGTGGGGGATGGAGTTAGTGCACATGGGTGGTGCCACAGCTTGGCTGGCATCTGCCTCAGGTGTCCGCACCATGAGCAGCCATGCTCTCTAACCTACGGCTTCCAAGGAACTTTCTGCCGGTTACCTAGCTCATAGACCTGCATGTGAAGGGTCTGGGGACCCGGCCTGGCATGTGAAGGGTTTGTGACCCAGTCTGTGAATGGGCTTGAGGAGTCTGTGAGCTCCAGACCCAGCCCTAGCTTGACAATTGGCCCAGGTGGCAGGATTATGGGCAGGTAGAAGAGCCCAACAACTGGCATAGTTGTATAGCTTTACACCTGTGCATTGGAGGACGTTGAGCAGCAGCCCTGGCCTGTAACTACCATGTGCCAGCAGCACCACCTTCAGTTGTGACAACCAAAATTGTCTCTGGACCCTGCCCAATGCCCCCAGAGGGAGTGGGGTACAAAAATGTTCCAGATGAAAACAACTCCTCCGCAGACTCCATTGCATGAATTCCAGGTGTCACCTCTGGTCTCACAACAATCTTGTAGCAAGTGGCGTGCGCACTTCTTACTGAAAAAGAACCATGAAGTCGCTGGTTTTTCTTGCTTTCACACACCTGAAAGTGTCTCTCTCATTCTCAGATCTGTACTCTTTTTCATAGGCTGTCTCCATGCACTAGAATTTAAGACCATCAAGTTCCTGTCACTGCAAGGGACTCTCAGTCTCAGAAATCCGCCTTTCCAACAAATGGGGTAATGAAAATATCTCAAGTTCCAGGCCCAGAGCAAAGATCCCATGGTAGTGACAGCAAGGCCAGCTCTCACAGGCAGCTTCCAGGGCCCATTCTTCTTGCTGCATCCCGACAGACAGCTGTCAGGGAGAAGCTGGAAACTGGCAGGGTGTGAAAAACACTCCCAGCCCTCTGCAATTTCCCAGGCAAAGCACAGCTTGTTAGCTTGTCAATCACTGTCACCACAGTGCCAGACTGATTTTGGTTCTCTCTCCACACACATGAAATTCTTCATATTAGCAGGGAAACCCTTCTGGGAATCCAACTCCTATGGCTCTGTATTTCCTTTTTTCTAACATTTCTTGGATGTCAAGGTAATTCACTGCTTCAGAGGATGTAAAAGAATAAACAGACTGTCTGAAGAATGCTCAGGGAAACGGGTTGAAAGCGTGTCTGGCCAAGCAAAGGGGGTGCTGATTTACTCATTCATGTCACAAGTTCTGCAGACACCTAACTCGCGCCCGTGCCCGCTCCTGGGCCAGCGCTGCAGACTCACCCATCAGACAGCACGACATGCTTCCTGCCTTCAGCATTCTCCCTGGCAAGCTGCAATGAGATGCTTAATCAACTAAATGTAATACAAAGGTGCTGAGGTGCTCAGCATCAGGAAAAAGGCTAAGAAGCCATATTGGGAACAGAAAATAATAATTCAGTGATGTCTTGCTTAATTAAATCATTATCTGAGCTATTCTACCTGTGGGTAATTCAAAATAAAAGAAAGCCACAGGAATGGAATTCATGATTCCATCTGATTCCTCCTCCTGTAGTCAGTCCCAGTGGCCCCATTGCTTCCATCTCTTTCAATCCAGACAACTGTTTGAATCACCGCCCAATATTTGTGTAGCATTCTCCTTTCAACAATTCTTCATGATTTGTCTTATCTGCGGACTGTTTGCCTATCATGAATAATTTTTTTCCTATGTCTTGTTTTTATTCTTTTGTTTGCAGAAGGCACTCACTTTCTTCCTGGCTTTAGTTGTTTTTATTGCAACGATTAAATGTCCCACCCTGATACTTTCTGCTTTTTTCTCTTAGATTTTCTGGGATGAGTTTGCAACCTTTTAGCAAAGAGACACTGAGAACTAAACAGAGCTAGACATATTATTTCTGATCCTTCTAATTTTACTTTATCGTGGCTCCAACAGCAATTTAGGTGAGATTCAATAAAGACTTGTTTAAAGCCGGTGTATGTGGAATCTAAATTAAAGAGAAATGCAAGCATTGATCTATTTGTCCTTTCAGTGTAAAAGGGCATCTTCACTTTTAAATTGCTACGTATATGGCAATACAATTGATTTTGAGGTTAACTTGATTGGAAAGGGACAGATTAGAAGCCAATAGTAGGATTGAACAAGTTGAATCAGTCAGTGGAGTTTATTTTGCCACAGATAAATGGCAAGACAAAATTGGAGCAAGTAGAGCTAAGTATTTAGAAGCTGGTGTTTAATGAAGGGAAGAACAAACATTTGAGCCCTGTTTATTAATAGCTTTTTAAATTAAAATGACTCACCTCAATGTTCTGACAGAGCAAGTTTTATGATCAGATCATCTCAAAACGTACAACAGTCTCCCCCGTTACTCCCCCTTACAATGGTTTTGCCAGGCAAGGAAAGAGCAGAGGGAGAAAAGAAGTCACCTCACCCAGCCCCTAGCTGGTCCAGGACATGTCCTGTGCACAAACAGGACAGGGCTGAGTAATTCAAGTGCTCCACACGTCTGATGAGAGGTTGAGAGAAGTACAAGAAAACAGTCCATTCCCCTCATTTATTTTTCTATCGGCATCTTTTCTCTCCCCTTGTGGGAAACAAAGCAGAGAGTGTTTATCGGTCATCGTCACCAACTCAGCAGCAATGGGTAAATTCTAAAAAAGAAATTTCAAAACAAGTACTTTTTTCACCCTACCCACATCCTCTGCTCCAACCAAATTGGCAACACCCATCAGTGTTGAGCACTTACCACGTGCCAGATGCAGTTCTTTGTGCTTTATCTACTTTTACGTACTTTGTACTCTCACAACCCATGACGGAGGTCTTGATATTCTCATTTTATAGATTAGGAAACTGAGGCTCGGAGAATGTAATGAACTAACCCAAGGTTAAATACACCCTTTCAAGTGATCAGACAGATGTTAATCAAGGTCAGTGGGACTCCATTTGCCCTGAGCTTTTCTGCTGGAGCACATGTATACAAAGTCTACTGCACCTCTCTTCTTGGACCCAACAGGTGCGCTCCTCCTGGAGGGCCTTTCCTGTTCATTTCCATTTATACAGTCTTCCCATCCCCTCAAGTCTCAACTCAGTTCCCACCTCTTTCACAGAACTTAGCCCAGCCTTTCCAGTAATCCTTTGCTCCTCTGGAATCCTATGGTGCTTCTTTCTTCGTGTTTAACAAATGCCACCTTCTGTTCTTCTGCTTGGCAGCAGGCATTAGAAGCCAACGTGAGCTGTTTAGCCACTGAATAGTCGTACATGGTGGGGCTGAAATCTTTCCTGCAAAGATACACAATAACAGAAACTGAGACTGTTTTATCAACCACTACATCTTTAAGGCCTAGCAGTAACTGACACATAGTAGGTACTTGATATATTTCCATTAAATAAATAGATACGTGGAAGTTATTGAGGTGAGATAGCAGGAGACCTATGTCTAAAAGGTAAAGAAGCATCTTATGAAAATAACTTATTATTAACAAAGATTAATCTAAGCCCAGTGGAACATTGTGAGAGAGGAGGTATATTTAAGTGCCACCCAGAGTATGCTGCCCGTGTTGTCCCCGGCCCTTCACCACTACTACCCAATAACTCCAGCAGAGCTTAGCCAAAAGTCCTGGGACTTAGAAGTTACACAGTAAATTTTTTAAAGTGTGGCTTCATTAAGATCTCTGTAAAACTCAGAGGATACAAAGTGATGCTTCTTTTTCAGCCCATGCAATAAACCATAGAAACACGTGGGTATGAAAGCATTTTCCTCTCTTGAGCAGGGTAGTCACCCAGGAGGCAGGGATCCATGAGACTGAGAAGGAGGAGAATCATAGAAGCTGGTTAGGAAGCCAGACGGACCTGCATATGGAAGGAAGAAGAGAGGACGGCATTACAGATCAGTGCCGGCAAGAGACATCCACGAAGAACCGAAAGCAAGAGAGAACAAGTTAGCTCTCAGGGTGGCCAGAAGACCGGCACCCATAAGGCATGATGAGACTCCTGGACTCTACTTAATAGACAAAAAACCCATGTTGGTCAACACAGGTGAGACAACTCTCTCAGGGCTTCCTGAACTAGATGTGAGAAATTTGAGGTAGAAATGATAAGCCAAATTGTACATAGTAGATGAGCTATAGTAGATATTGCCGGTTTGGGTCTTTGCTTATTACTATTACTGTGAGCTTTTTTTCCTGTGTAGCTTGGGGACACTCTGATTATACCAAAATATGTCCTGACCTCTATATAAGATTGTAATCCCCTAGAATTTAAGACATTATTATATTTATTTTGGTGTCCCCAAATCTTGGCAAGATGTTCTCCATTAGACCCTACTAATTAAGTGTTTGATGCAAAGATGGTAATGGTGATGTCAATCTTAAAAGATCACTGAAAGACAGTTTAGTTTCTTACATGGAGTTATTAATGTTGATTTTTTAAAAACATTTTACTTCTGCTCCAAAATGTTTCAGTAATAGTATATTTATTCTGACAAATTGTTATACTTTAACCAGTCAAGGACCCCCAAAAAGCCTTTTGTATTTTTTTTAAAAGTCTTCAGTACATATTTTGTTGCCTCGGAGAATGACACTTTGAGGAATTCAGGGTCAAGAAAAGTTGCCAAAAACCATAATAACACAGTACTCCCAGACATCACACAACAAAGTAGAGGGCTCAACCTTTTCCAAATGAAAACAGATAAAACATGAAAACAATCTGGCCACCGCAGGGGCCCATTTGTCCCCCAGTAGAATGTCAGATGCACCTAAAGCAACAAGAGCCCATTGGACTGTGAGTTGCCAGGAAACAGGTTCTCTTTTCTATACTGAGGAAGCCAACGTTCAGACCTAAGAAAGAAGACAACTCTTTAATGACCCTCCACTTCTAGAAGGGGAAGTCATGGTGTTCTAGTCTAGACTATCCTTAACTGATTGGCCATTCTTTTGAATCAGAATATCGATGACAGTGGAAAGAGACCATTGGCTTGCCCTCATTATAGCGTCTCACCATGACACAAGGTCCCTTTTATCATTCTGTGGATCTTAAGTGATTAAGCTCGCCAGATCAGCTCTATTGCAAATGACAGAAACCCAACTTAATCTTGCATGGTAAAAGGGGAAATTTTCTGGCCAAGAAGTGAGCTATGGGTGGTGCCAGGGTGCAGTTGGACTGCAGCCTGGCACCAACTGGGGAAGAAAACTGGGGTAGGACCCATTCCCAGGATGCTCTCCAGCCTCTCATGTCTGCTTCTGTCTTGAATTCCTGCTTCCTTCTTTCAGATAACCCTTAGTTGGAGGGTCAGAAACATGACAGTTTACTGTTCTCACAGCTTCGCTCATCATCAGAATGTTTTACCTCTTTCCATTAGCCACATTGGAAAGAACCTGGAATGGACTGGCTCAGCTTGGGTCCCATGCCCACCCCTATGCCCAGACGGGTGGGCTACTATGATGTGAAACTTCCATGAGGAACACAATAGAGACTGGAGACATTTCCTAAAGGAAGGGGAATGCTATTCTAGAAGCAGGGAGGGCAGCTGGGCAGACATTAATGATGGCCCACTATGCCATTTTGTACTAAAACTCTGCTTCAAAACAAGAAATATTGTGCATTTAAAATTAATTTAGTGTAATGTCCAGGGGATTTTACTGGACTTCAATTGTCTTGCTTATTTTCCCCCCAGCCATTAATACAAGCAATCAAGAAACTGCTGCCCAAATACTTTAGAAGCACAAAATAGACTCTTAAAAAAATAAACATAAGTAAGCACACCAAGCATTTTCTTAAATACTAAATGTTCTGCTAACTATCTGTAGTCTAATCAATCCATTTCTCATGTCCTATACATAGTTCTCATGTTAACTGCTTTCTTTGGGACATTTTTTCTCCTTGCTTCTATCCATCAGTCTTTACCAGTCCCTTCTTTCAAAGTCAGGCCTGAAGCTCACCTTCTCCATGAAGCTTTCTGTGATCAGTGTGACTTCTTTACTCAGCTCTATGGGGCTGTAGCCTCAGCTTTTGCTCTGTTATCTCACGTTTCTTCTTATCATTAGGTAGCTTTTCCTTCTACAAATCTCAGAATCCCATCTTTTGAAAGTGCTGAGTACGAAGTCTAAATGTTAAGCGTGAATGAACAAATTATACACAGCTTTCACCTGTGGTTCAAAGACAAAAAAGATACTAAGGCAAAACTCTGAGGGTATACTAAGGAAAAATAATAAATATATCATTTGTCATTAACAAACATCATTTATTATGATGAATATCCCTAAATAGCAAGTACAATTCCAAACCTCAGGCAAAATTTGGTGTCATGTCCTAATTCAACCAAGGGTTACTACATGTCACTATGTGCCAAGTACTGTCATAGGCAACGCTGGGAATACGAAGATGAGGAAGAAGAATCTGCTCATCAGGAAGCTCATAATCTAGCAGAGGTGAAAGAGCATGCTTGTGGGACAGCTGAATCAAAGGGTGCATTTGGGAAGGGAAGCAAGTAGTAGAGGAAGATAAGCCTTCTGCAACTTTTCCAGAAGGATTCGGCCACTGTATCTTTTCCACATTCCCATTATGACATGCATAATAATTTCTTTCCTTGTCTTTCTCCTTTATGCCTACCCCTCACTCATGCCCCCACTCGTACCTGGACCAAAACTGTGTTCATTTATATTTGTATATATTTCCATAAAGCATGCGATAATATTTACTAGAATGAATAAATACATGCATGCGTGCTGACATAGGTCGTATGCAGAAAGAGAAGTGCTTGTACGCCTTGCTCAGGGATTGGTTTTTTATTTCTGTAAGTGGTATAGAGGCATCACAGCTTTTAAAGGAGGGAGTAAAGATCAGATTTGTATTTCAAAAAGAATACCTGGTGTAAGCAGAGGATGGACTGGGTGAGGCAGGGAGAGTCTGGTGGCTATTACAATATGCTAGGCAAGAGATGATAAGGGTCTGAACTAATGTAATAGTAATGCAGATGGAAAAGCCAGGACAAATATTTGGAGATAGAATGTGGTTTCTGCTTGAATGCGGGGATAAGAGAAGAGTCCGGGATAAAACCATTTTAACATGAACAAAAGAATCTGGACAATTCCTTGAAGATTGTGACAACAGGAATTTTTCTCATGCACACAGGGATGATTGATAGTGTAAGTTGCACTAGCCCCCATAATCAGCATCCCTTGTCAATGCCAAATTCTTCTCACCCTTCAATTCCCAAAACCTGCACTAAGACAGACTTGGCTCAGGTATTTCATGAACTGCCACGGTACTTGTCAATTTTATAACTTACATAATTATTCCCTTTTATATGCCTTAAATGTCAGGGTTCCTGAAGTAATAGCACAGCAGCAAATGAGTAACTTTTGCTGAACTTATGAGTCCTAAGTATTGAGGCAAATTTTCAACATTAGCAATTTCTACAAAATATTATGAATCCTTGGGAATCCCCCTTAAAAGGATGCCTTTAACAAGGTGCAATTATTTCACTTAAATTGGAAAATGGCATGCAAGCACAAACTGGAGTGTTGGTACCTTCCTGCCCCCAGAGCAGTGACCCTTGCCCACTTAGACTGGGAGCCTAGAAGCCATTTTTGCCTAAGAGGGAGTTCCATAAAGAAGCAACTGGGCAAGCAAATTTGAAAATTTCAGATCATCAAATACGACTGAAGGATTAGGAAAATGACAGACTGATTCAGTTCTCCACCCCCACACCAGTCTCAATAGAGAATGGTATGAGCTGGGGAGGGAAACTATTGGAGACAGAACAGACAGAAACCGTGAGAGTTTAATTAAGGAGAAAGGTGGGGAGGCTGTGTCCTAACCCCTCACTTCCTCAGGCTCAGCCCCTCATAAGGAGCCAAAAATCAGGCCTCTCATTAAGTAGGTGTATCTAAAGTTGGGGAAACGGAGCATGAATTTTCAAGGGAAGTCTTTGGAAAGCAGTTAGCTCTGCCAATGTGATGTGGCCACCAAAGAGTAGAAAAGGAGAGACCTAGGGACAACCCAAGGAGAGCCCTTCAGCCCTGGAAGAAGTGGGAGAGCATCCAAAGGTTGTCGTGGTCTCCCAGCCTGGGAACAGCCGTGGGCCGAAAGACACAGTCCTGGTGGACTTCTGGGGAATCGCAGCAGGAGTGCTGAGGCAGAGACTGCAGCGTGGCTGTCCTGTGGAGGTTCAGATGGGATTGCTGCTGAAACGCCACAAGTGCCATTAGGATAGAGATGAGCCTGAGGGTCAAATGAATGACCACAGCAGGTCACCAAGACAAATCCAAAGCATGAAGTAAATATCTCCTCACCATTGCACAGCCTTCTGCACATAGCACGAACTCCAGGGAAAAGTAGAGCGCAGTTAAACCTCAAACCTGAAGTGACAGACAACAGACAAATATGACTGAGCTTCCCTGGTAATGACTGAATCAGAGTGTTTGTATCAGAAACAATGGGGGCATGAGATAGAAATTAAGTGTTTATAGATAAGTGAAGGAATTGACATATTTGTTCACCTGAGTGTAATCTGTACATAGATTCATAATGCAGAGGTCAAGCACAGGAGCTCCAGTGTAAGACAGACCTGGATTTGAAGCCAGCTCTGCTAGTTATTAGCTATGTAGCCATGTTTCCCCATCTGATGTCCTCATCTAACTTGTATTTCTGGTATTTATTGGTTTACCAAACTTAATTCCTTGCCCACGTATCTGACTGGTCCTGGCAAACAGATTCCACCTTGTGCTCTTGACCTCTTTTCCTATTTCATATCTGCTTTACTCAACATCTCTATTTTCTAATTCCCGGCTCCAATTTCCAATTGTTCCTTTTCTAGGCCTTCCTAACCCACCAGAGCCATGTCCTCACAAACACTAACTTAGTTGGGAGAGCTCAGCAAAGTCCTGTACCTAAAAACCCATTCCCCAACATCATCGCTAGCGTATCCTTCCCAGACAGGATGAACTTTTGATTTAATTGATTCTGCTCTAAATATAGAATCCACAAAGACTTTAGGAGGAGAGAATAAAAACATTTTAGTGATAGGATTAGATGGTTCTTGTAAAGCATTTGGTGTTAGGAACTTTAGCTGTCAAGGCTGTTAATAGAATCCTTGTATGTACAACATGTTCCCAGAAAATAAGAGTAAGGATGAAAAATATTCATACCAGCAAGGAACGTTAGCATTGTCAGAAGGAACGAGCTGAAGCACAAAGAACCAATTCACAAGCAACAAGTGCAGAAGCCAACTGTGCTTTAGAGTTCTCAAGACCTTCGTATTTATCACATTAGGCTTACTGGTCAGTCTTTACCCCAACTTTCCCAGGATCATACAGAGTGAATATGTCATTTTACACAAGCCTACACTCTACTGATTTTCCTATATCCATTCGAAACTTTACCAAGATAGCTAAATCCCTCTGGATTTTCTTTCCCAAACTCCCCTTCCTTTCCCCCAGGGATAATTAGCATCCTTAATCTGCTATTTTTCTTTGACATGAACTTTCCTTTTCTTTAACTCCATGAGCATATACTCCTAAATCATACATACAAGGGCAATTCAAAAAGTTCATGGAAAGATTCATATTACCATTCAATTCTATTTTTCCACGAACTTTTTGAAGTACTCTCATACTCACGTAACCCTGTTTTATAAGTTTTTCAACTGTGTATATTTCATTAATTTGCTTATATCCTGACTTCTTCCACAAAGGATTTGAGATGACTGATAATGAGACCAAGAACCACAAAATCATAGTAAAATATGAATAAGAATTTTAAAAACCAGTCACAACAAGAATACCAATTAATCTAGAAAGCTCTAGGAAAAGAAGAGAAATTAACAGAGTGGTTATTATACATAATGAAATAAAATAAAACTAAATTCCTGTTAGAATATTATAATTTAAACATGTCAGATTATTCAGATTTTATTTTAAACCATAGAAGGTTTACAGTAACATGTAACATGTGAACTAACCCTGTGATTTCTCATGGAAAGATGGGAATCTTGTCTCTCCCTGATCTCCCTCTCTAATGGCCCATCACTGGCCCTTACCCATAGACGATGCATGACCATAGCTGTTGAGGATGTAGTCAGAGCAGAGTACAGGGCTAGTGATAACAATAATTCCTGAGACTTACTAAACACTCAATATGAATCAGTTGCTGTGCTGAGCTCTACACATGTAATGTTTGACACAATCCTCACAACAAACCTAGGAACTGCCCTGTTTCACAGAAGAGGAAACTGGCTTAGAAAGGTTAGGCACTTGCCTGAAATTAAACATTAAGTGGCCACCCAGAATTTCAAGTTTTATTGGAGTTGCTTAGTTGACTGACATCCAAAGATGTGTGAGAACACTGTACCACCCTGCCTGGGATCCCTCAACTCCCTCCTGCTCCATCTCAGGTCATTTGTGATCATTGTCTCAGCGATCAAACCCCTAGCATAATCATGCCAAAATGTTTCATTAATGTTTTTAACTCCAGACTTTTATACCTTCTGAATGAAACCAGATGCAGATGCCTCGTAGAAGGTGACAACGTGCCTGCAGGCCTGACCCAGCGGTGTCAAAGCTCTGGCAGTCTTTTCCCTCTGTCTCCCTCGGAGGCCTGAGACAAACTTCCCAGACAGAGACTGCAAGCCCTTCTGAGGCTTTATGCCCAATTACATCATATTTAAGATACACTGACCTGAAGATCACAGACGCCAAACCCGGCTACTTGCTCCTGTGAACAAAACGTGTTCTTTTAAAACCCTTCAGAGCTTTTGCTCCCTTTGCCTTTTTGAAAGCTTGAAAATATTCAGAAACTATTCATTTTACTAGACAATATTTAACATTGAAAGTACCTCAAGAGGCACATCTGAAAAATCCAGAAATAGATGTTTTACATTTTATATTCAGCCTATTTTCCTGTACTTAATTGATTTCATTATTCATGTTTCCACACCCAAAAACTTACTGATTTTTTTCTTAGCGCTTATGCACTTCAAGAATGCACAGTTATTAATCAAAGGATCTGTGTTGTCCACTTAGCCAAGCTGTGCATGTTAAAATCTTTTCATCTTTCTTCATAAATCAGTTCTCCCAGTTCCTTCATCGTTTTCATTACTCTTGTCCAATTTCTTTCCAAATTATCTGAAATGCTTAAAACTTCTCATTGTTAAAAATCCTACAGAAAGGATGCTCCACTTCCAAAATAGTGTGACTGTGGTTCTCTAAAGTTAAGTCGACACGGACATTTTTTGCTTTCTGTTGCTCAACTCGGATTTAATTTGCTACCTTTCAGGATGGCAGCTCTTCTGGTTTGGTGTCCTCTTTAAGAGTGTTTCTGGCTACTCAATGTCTGCCTGAATTGGAATGAGATAAAAAAAAAAAAAAAAAAAAAAGACTCTAGCTGGGTGTTTAAGAGCCAAAAAGAGCTAGAGGTTTGAAAGTTTAATTCACTGGAGTCCATCGGAATACCAAGAGCAGTGACTCTAGAACATCCAGATCCTGCCTCCTTGGCACAAATGTATCAACAAGTCATGAGATTGCTTTACACTGCATTAATTCAGGCATCTTTGTATAGCCATGTTCTCTGTCTCCAATCATTTCCAAGACACCTGGGCCCAAATGGCTTTTATAGTATTTGAGGGTTGGTGACAAAGGTATTTTTACGTGAAAGTCTAGTAGAATAAGTTTAGCAAAATTTGGCTTGTGATGCCAAAATGTACATAATTAGCTAATCCTCCACGATTTAGACACTAATTGTTCAATGCACATACAGCCCTTCTCGTTACCTCCTTCCTCTCCTTCTCCCCTTAGCCTGACACATAGACTTTATTATCTCTAACAAAGGATGGGCGTGAGAAACAAAAGGTAGTAAAACAGAAAATGGAAACACTCTTTGCATCTGGCAAAGGCTTTCTTACTCCATCATCACACAGTGAAGGTGGAAGGACAGGAGTGCAAGAGGGTAAATGCCCATGAATCCTATTTATAATGGCACTGATCTGTCCATGAGGGTGGAAGCCCTCATGACCCAAACACTTCCCATTAGGTCCCACCTCCCAACACCATTGCATTAGAAGTGAAGTTTCCAGCACAAGAATTATGGGGGATACATTCAAACCATAGCAGGTGTTCTCCACTGATATTCCATATACAAGTCTCATTGCTACTAATTATGCTAAATCTTGAGGCAGAACCCTGGTCTCTTATTAGTGAATTTTCAGTTCCATTGGAAAGCATCATAAACACACTCCAATGGAATCTTGCAATCTAAAAAAATATAAGACTTGGGAAGATAATTCACAAATAAATTGACTCTCTTCTGAATTAGAAATGAGAATGTACCAATGCATCAGTAATCATGCAGACATGGTTTTGTCTCGTCATCAATTACCTTCCTCTTCCTTATATTTTAATCCCAAATTACTACAAGTTATAATGAAATCATTAACATTCTTATTTAAATAGAGAAGACATATAGTTTGAGGTATAATAAAGCTAAAATTTCTAATGGGATCTGAAGTATAATTAGCTGTTATTCTCTAATTAGCATGTTTTCTATTGTGGCCTTGAAATTAATTATCAGAGAGTTAGTATCTAGCTCTGGCAACCAGTCTCCATGTTCTAAATGAACCAATAGTCACTGTTGCAGATTGGATATTAATTTAACAAAACCTTGATTAACTGGAAGTTAAAGAATTTGAAATCTTCTGATTATGAGAAACTTCTAGGCCAATCAAACATGAGGGCTAGTAATGAACATGATTTTTTTTTTTTTTGATAGTAAAGGCCTCAGTGTATTCAGAATCAGTAAGTAAAGCATTCACTGGTGACCCCAGTACAATAATATATATGCAATTGAGATCATTTTGCACATAACATCTCAGTGCATGTCATAAAAATCCCTTTTTATTTCAGCTGATACAACAATCATTTTCTAATCTTTTTTATTTGTCTTGTTCTGCAAAAGCACAGTGTTTGAAAAAATCTGATTAATTAACAGGTCTCATGCTCATTTTACAGGACAGTGCTGCTCAGTTGTTCCATATATAATCAAGCACCACTTCCTCTGGCATGGCACATACAAAATACAGATTGCAGAATCATTTCTAAGGATGACAAATTGTGGCAATCTTTCTAAACATGAAGAGAAGGAAATGCAGATTTCTTGAGTACCTATGATATGTCAAGTGATTTCCAGCAATTATTTCACGTAGTCCTCAAAGCAATCGTGCAAGATAGAAAACATTATCCCCATATTTGATATGAGAAAACCAAGGCTCAGCAACATTAATTAAGTCCAGATCCACAAAGCTTATAAGAAGCAGATCTAGGAACCAAATCCAGGATGGTGTAATTACAAAGCCTGTAGACTTCTCCTTACTACAACTTGTCTCTTTCAGGGGGGCATCAATACAACCTGAAGGAGAAAATGGGTAAGAACTTACTCGCAGCCTTTAAAATCAGTATCAGCTTGAAAAAAGTTTCAAATGCCCAGTTAAACATTATATCCTGTATGGAAGCAGATCTGCTGATCAAATCAAGGAAATCTGGTTGAAGGGAAGGAAATACAAGCTGTCCAGGAGGGAAAGAGAAGTTGGGCAGTTTAGTATTACAGCCATAAGACAGGAGCATCTCTCCTTCTGAATTAGCTCTTCTGAATTGGCCCTAACTGAGCATCCAGATAGTTAGAAGCATTTGAACCAAAATATAGAGGACTGAATACCTGAAGCCCTTCTGATGGTGCCTGACTCAGAGGGACTCCAGAGGGACTCCAGAGAAGCCTCCTCCTCTACAAGCAAAAGAAGGTAATTGAACCAGGGCACACCCACTGCCATGGTTTGAATATGTCCCCCAAGGTTCACATGTTGGAAACTTAATCCCCAATACAACAGTGTTGAAAGGTGGGACCTGTAAGAGGTGATAAGGACATGAGGGATCTGCCTTCATGCATGGATTAATGTTGTTATCCTGGGAGAGGGTTCATTATCACGAGACTGGGTTTGTCATAAAAGCTAGTTCTGCCACCTCTTGCAAGTTCACTGGTTTCTCTCTCTCTCTCTCTCTCTCTCTCACACACACACACACACACACACACACAAACACACACACCTCTTCCACAGAATGATGCAGCAAGAAGGCCATTGCCAAATGCTGACACCTTGATATTGGACTTCCCAGCCTCCAGAACTGTGAGAAATAAACGTCTTTTCTTTATAAACTACCCAGAGTGTGGTATCCTGTAATAGCAACACAAAACAACAAAATGGACTAAAACACCTATGCTAGTCGAGGTGGGGCTCAATGAACAGTAAACACCATTTGCAATGCTTCCTCTCAAGGTACTAACTACAAATACCTGAAGGTTCACTTGATCAAGACTTCCCTTGCTGTTCTTTAACTACTTTTGCTTTTATTAGAATTCCAGGCAGGAGATGAAAAACCTCATTCCCCAGCAGAGCAGTTCTGACAAGAGATTGTCAAGAAAGATGAAACAGCCTGAGCAAAAATGTGGCAGGCAAAAGTAATGACTTGAGGGTGCACTGAGGCACTGCTGTGACAAAGCTATCTCAGAATGCTGGAGACAGCACTAACAGCCCAAGTGGCCTGGCAGGAGGAGATGGGAGCTGGCCCTTGTCAAGCAAAGGCCTCCAGCCAGCATCACACAATGATAAGCCCTGTGAACAGCTCTGGCCACACATCAAAGCACAAGCAAATCTCCGTCCCAGAGACATTCTCCCTAACACTCATGTCCATCAACTGTTCAAACAAAGGGGCAGGTTTTTCAAGTGCTACCAGCTCTTTAACGCTCTCAGCTCTTTAATACTCTCAACTTGTAACTGCTACTCCTTCTTTGTGCATACACAGGTTTAGACTCAGTAATTGCAAGTTATAGGACAGTAGCAAATTTTTCCTCTGTGTGTGGGAGAGAAGATGGGACTGGAGTGCCAATCCATACTGCATTTGCAGTACTGCTGCTCAGGAGCAGAAAACAAATATACACAGAAAGGCTTCCATTCTACCCTGCACATCCCATGCTGCCTTCCCTCCCACCCCTAGACACAAACTTAAGCCAGCGTAGTCCCAATTTATTACAATCTGAATCTTCTCCCCCTTCAACTCCAATCCTGCCACTCCTACATAACAAAACTCCTCTCCCTAATAAGAATTTGGAATAATAGCTTTTGGTTCTTTTTTAAGATTTAGAAAAAATACCAATAACAAGAGGAAAAATTTTCTGGAAATATATGTTAATTGAAATGTTGAAGAACTTAATATTTCTTTCTTCCATCATATATGATCTTTTCTAGTGCTCACCTTTAATGATTTCAGAATAGTTTCAAAATCAAAATCGACTCACCCTCTCAAGAAAATAAGACAAGTCATAGACTGGGAGAAAATATTTGCAAAAGATGTATTTGATAGAGAACTGTTGTGCAAAATACAGTACATAATGAACTCTTAAAACTCAGCAATAAGAAAGTGAAAACTCCAGTTAAAAATGGGCAAAAGACATGAACAGACACCTCACCAAAGAAGACACACAGACTATAAATAAGCAAATGAAAAGATGTGCAACATCAAGTGTCATTAGTAAATTGCAAATTAAAACAACAATGAGATATGGTTACTCACCTGTTAGAATGTCTAAAGTGCAAAACAGCGACACCAAACATTGGCAATGCCGTGGAGCAACAAGAACTCTTTGTTGTTCATTGCTGGTGGGAATACAAAATGGTATGACCACTGTGGAAGACAGTTAGCAGTTTCTCACAAAACTAAACATAGTCTTACCATATGATCCAGCAATCATGCTCCTTGATATTTATCCAAATGAGATGAAAACTATGTCCGCACAAAAACCTACATGGATGTTTGTAGCAGCGTGATTCATAATTGCCAAAACTTGGAAGCAACCAAGATGTTTTTCAGTAGGTGAATGGAGAAGTAAACTGTGGTACATCCAGACAATAAAATATTATTCATCACTAAAAAGAAATAAGCTATCAGATCACAATGACATATGGAGGAATCTTAAATGCATGTTACTAAGTGAAAGCAGCCAATCTGAAAAGGCTACATGCTGTATGATTCCATTTACATGACGTTCTGAAAAAGGCAAAACTGTGGAGACAGCAAAAAGATTAGTGGTTGCCAGGGGCTAATGGGGAGGGGAGGAATGAACAGGCAGAGCACAGAGGATTTTGGGGGCAGTGAAAATATTCTGTATGATACTGTAATGGTGGATACATGTCATTATAGATCTGTCCAAACCCATGGAATATAACAACACCAAGGGTGAAGTCCAAGGTAGATTATAAACTTTGGGTGATTATGATGAGTCCATGTGTAGGTTCATTGATTATAACAAATATACCATTGCGGTGCTGGATGTTGACAGTGGAACAGGTTGTGTCTGAGAAGGGCAGAAGATATATGGGAATTCTCTTTACTTTCTACTCAACTTTGCTGTGAACCTAAAACTGAAAAATAAAGTCTTTTTTAAAAAATCAACTCACCCTCTTTGACACTCCTAAGTCAACCTCCCTGCAGGTCCTCTCATAAACATGATCTTGGGTATTCTTTCCTCACAACAACCCTGTGAAATATCTATTATTATACCCACTCTCACAGACGGGGAAACTAAGGCAAGGAGGGTGTAAGCATCCTGCTGCGGAGTGCGTAAGTTGGGCAAAAAGAAATCAGAGTCTCATGACTCTAAGCCCAGGGCTCTAAAAGACACGTGGTCCCTTGTTTTTACACCTCTATTTCTCTGAAACTGAGTTGTACAGGACTTTTATTTATAGTTTATTATTATTTGTAGTGTTTGCAATTTAGGAAGGCTTTGCTTCTAAAAGCAAAATTAAAGGCAAACTCTGCACATAAAATTTTAACACTTATGATCAGAGAACCTAAACACTTCCACCCAAAGATGCATTAGGACGAAAAAATGCCACAGTTGGGTGCCAATACTTTCTAATGTAAGGGCTTTTGTAAGGACCTCTGCTTTTTCCTTTACAGAGAACAGATTTTATGCTCACCAAACACATTTTGCCCATACTCCCCTGGCGTATGAACGGTGCAGAGTTGATTCTAAGCATTGTCAGAGCAAATGCCTGAAGAAACAGTCAAAAGAAAGAACATGTATGTTTGCCTGGACCATAGAAGACTGCTGCATTTTCATCTTTCTCAACCTGAAAAATTGTGTGCAGGGCTCATAACACTAGCCGCTTCAGGGCCCAGACTCAGAACTTGCTGGAAGCTTCCCAACCCAGCCTTGACCTAACATATTGGCCTGACTCTCACATGCCAAACACATTAGACCTACTAAGGCTGGAGCATAGCACCTCTTGAATACTGTATCACTTGAGGCTTTTACATCCAAACAACAGAAACTGACTCTCACCGAGGAGGCAGAAAATGAGATAAAAAAGTATCAGGTACCACCCACCATCAGGGGAGGTAGGAGAGAACTGGGCTGTGTCAGGCTGTTTTCAGCAACAATGCCCAAAACTGTGCAGCAGGACTGATGTAAGGAGGAGACATTGCTGTTATCATCAAGCTTCAGACACTGCAGTGTCATTTTTGTGCCACACAATCACGGCTACTGCCCATGCTGACAGAAAGAGGGACAGAGAATGAACGCCTACATTGTATCATTAGCTACAGAGTACAACGAAGTGGGTGAATCTGACCGGCAGAACCTTGTCACATGCCTGCCCAGTATAAACATCATCACCAGTTTCATAGGGAAAGGAGTTCTTTGCTACCCCCAAAACTCACGAGGTAAAGAATACCCCAACACTAAAAAAAATAGTGATGTTGTTTTTGCAAAATAAATGACAAATGCACATTTCCTGGCATAATCAAGTAGATATAATATCTCTGTTTTTGAGGTGAGAAAACAAGAGAGTTATAGGAACTTGCCTGAATTTATAATGACCCAGCCAAGATTGGAATCCTGGTGTTTCTGTTCTAAAGTCTACGCACTTTCAACTAAGCTATGCTGCCATACATTAAAATAAGAACAGTTTTAGTTCAATATCCTAAACAATGCAGTGACAATTTTTACTCAAAAAATGTCAATTCATTAGAAAATTAAAACAGTTTAAGCTGTTCATCAACAGCTTAACAAGCTTTATCAACATTAATTTGATAAAGATTTGATAATATCAAATAATTGATGCTGTCCGCGCATGCCATTCTGGGATTTCAGTATAGCTATGGACATGTCTCTTCCATAGTGGGTTGTGTATATCCAGGACCATGCACAGTGCCTTCTGGCACAAGACAAGCATGTGATAAACATTCAAGTGGATAAATCAATTAATGAAAAGCAGAGCACAGACCATGGTAGTTTAGACGTAGATATTTTTGAATCTGGGGGTTCCTTGAAGGATTCATAGAGGAAATGACATTGGCGCTGTTCTTTGAAAAATAGACTGATTGCCAATGAGCAAAAATATGGTGGAAGATCATTCCAGCAAAAGGAGTGATATGAAAAAAGGTCAGGGGGGTTCAGTTCAAGGTCTCTGGGGGAAAGAGATAAGTAGCCTAGAATATATATGGGGGAAAGTGGTATATCCCACCATTATAACCAAGATAAGTTAGGTCAAGGAGAGTTTTGAATGTGGAGTAAAAGTCTGAACTTCATTAGGTAATAAAAAGTGAATATGATTCTCTTTGTGTTTGCTTGTTTGCATTTTTTGGTGGTTTGAGTGGGGGTAGGGTGGAGTGGGTAACAACATCAGAGTTACATTTTATCAGGAATGATCTAGAAGTACTTTGTTAGATAGATTGTGTATTAATTAAGATAATGCTAACATCTGTAACAAATAAGCTCCCAAATTTCAGTGGCTAACAGTTGAGGTTTATTTCTGCTTCATTCAGCATTCCATTGTGGGTGTTACTGGTTGGTGGTAAGTTTTCTTTATGTGGTAATTGAGGGACCCAAGGTCCTTCCACCATGTGGTTTCAGTCCCTAGAACCTCTGTGTCTTCTGCTGCATTCAGTCAATCAAAGGGGAAGGACACTAGGGAGTAGCTCCATCTGCCTTAACCCAGAAATGACACCCTTCACAGGAATAATATAGTAATAATAATAGTAATTGCTGTTGTCCAAATAAGCCACCTACCTTTCAACTTTGGGCTAAGTATGGATGAAACACTGGATCAAAATGGTATAATTTTAGATTTTTATTCACATATCTCCTTTCTTACAGGTCATTAGGAAATGAGGTACAAGAGCAGTTTACTATACGAGACTGCTTGAATGTGGCGTTTTAGATCTGTAGAGATTAAAGTACATATTCATTAAGTTGCTACTCTATGCAAGGCATTGTTGGAGCACTGTGAAAGGAACAATGACTGCTGCAGAGAAGCTCAAAGTCTAGTTATCAAATCAGAGAAGTAAAGACATCACTGCAATTGTGCAGTGAGTGCTATGCTAGGAGGCTTCTGGAGGAGATTCAAAGCCCTTAAGGAGGTCCCCATCATGTTCCTTCATTCAAAAAGCTTCTACGGAACACCTCATATAGGCTTTGCCAAGAGTTAGGTGTTTAGGACACAAAATAAATATGGCCTCTCCTGGCATGGAACTTCGAACCTAGTGAGCAAGACGGTTAAACAAATAATTGCAATAACGTTTTATTAAATACAATTGTAATAAACACTATCAAGAAAAAAAGAGAATTTTAAAAGAGTTTGTAACAAGACAAACCTATCATACTCTAAAGGAGATAGTGGGGAGGTGTTGAAAGACCATTTTCCAGGTGTCTCTCATGTCTATGCACATCCTGTCTCAGCTTTTGTTATATACTTTCTTTTCAGGAATGTTTGTATAAAAAACAGCTTTGGAAGATAAAGTTATGCCTCCCTCTGAGACAGAGAGAAGGTTTGTTTTCTGCCCAGTACAACAAAGACAATGTCTCTCCCTCCAGGGAAAATGTTGGACAGGTTTGCTGGCAGTATCCTTATTCCCTCAGCTGTGATGCAGACCCACTGTGTGTGCAGCATTGAGCTGAGCTGCCCTGCATCAATCACCCCATGAGACTTCAGAGACAACGGGAACTGATAACAACATGCAGCTCTACTGACCACTGTGTCATGAGTGATAAAGTTCTTTGTCTCTGACCCAGGAGCCTCCTGTCTTCTACCAGCATCTATGAATCTGTGGGAAGATAACCTGTTAGATTGCACATGGTAAAATCTCAGACAATTCAAGGCATTGGGGGGCTGATGGCAAGTCAGAAGTCTCCCTAAAGAACTGAGATTGAAACTGAGACCTGAAGAATAGGAGTTAAGGCTGGGGATTGGTCATTTGTGGGCAGAGGGAACCCATTTGTCAGGACACTGAAGGAATGGAGCATGGTACAACTCAGGAGCCAAAAAAGAACTGGAGTGCCCAAAGCATAGCAAGTGCAATGGGAAGGATCTCTAAGTGAGGCTGCAGAAGTAACGTCATAGAAGAAGGAATTGTGCATGTGGTGAGAGACAATTCTCCATAGACCTCTCGTTTTTTCGCACATCTTGAAAGCTGCCTAACTGCACTTTGTTCTGGACTATATTTTCAAGGATGTTCCTAAGTTCCAGAACATAGAAATAGTGTTTCCCTCTGGATCAAAAGGAAGGCATGCTTACTATCCATTATAAAGAATTTGAGTAATCTGTGGCTCAAGGTCCCCCTCCCATAATGCAGCTCATTAATGTACAGGTGTTATCTGACCCTCTTGGTACCACCTTGTAGGAACTGAGGCTCAGGGGAAATAGCGTTAACTATAGCCAGGATACTCTGGCTACTGCTACCACTCCAAGGAATCTATGTCTTCTACCAGGCTCCATGAAGCTGTGGCAGGTAAAATCTCATACTCTTCACAGTTCTTGACAGTACTTTATTCTCAGAGCACAAGATGTTAGACAGTGGATTTTTACAGTTTCACATGTTGGCTTTTTTTGGTATAGTAACCTACACATCTTTAGAGAGTAGTGCCATAAATTAAGTAAATCAAACTATCCACTCCCAGAATGGTATTTGGCATAACAAGAAGCATAAATGCCAAAAATAATCATTGTGTTCAAGGAGCCTAGAACATTCTTGGCACAACTGTGTTGTGGTATAATGGAAGCCACCTGGAGTTGGTATATTCAAGTCCTGGTTCTGCCCCATGCCAGCTCAGCTGTCTGAGACTGTACAAGCCACCTGATCTCTTTGCTCTTGAACTCATCTTCACTAAACAAGAATAACACAACTTATGCTATATAGTTTGCATGAGAGTGAAAAGAAATGACAGCATTTTAATGACAGTAATACATTTCTCTACAAAACCACTCTTTAAGTCAGCCAATGGTGTCTCTGTTTAGGAAACATAGCCATTGAGGGGCACTGAGAAAAATCCTCAAGATGAATTTGCTCTGGTTCTAAAACTTTTTATTCTTGGGTCACTGACAGCCATCTGTCTATTTGTGATCATCTTGATTTTCTCTTTCTAACAGCTCTGACAAGCTCAGGGAAAATAGTGAGGCCAAATGCAGTAGATGTTTGAAAATGTGACCCACTTCCCAATCTCAGTGTATGATTTTCTCTTCTGCAACTGATAACATCATACAGCCTGAAATACTGGTAGTAATACATGAAAAACTACTGCAGTAAAACCACAGTGACTGTCTAGATCTCTAGACAGCCCTTAGAGGCACAGCTACTGAAATACTGAAAACGATGCCATATGTCGATTCCCAAAAGCATGATGAATGCCAGTTTCTTATAATGCAAGTAGCAGGTGAGGTTTTTTTTCTGCTTTTAAAAAGAAATGAAGCATCCTCATTCTCAAATTAATGAAGCCTAAGTACACAGTAAAGCCCAGTTCTAAACTGCCTCTTTATGGCTTTCAATCTTCTATGAATTATGAGCAAAGAAATTTGCTTTCCATTCTACTATGACGTTTTCTGGCATTTGCTTGAGATTGTAATAAATTGGAAAAACCTGATTAAAGCTGAAGATAACCAGACCTTCAAGCTGAAGATAACCAAACACGTTGGAGTGATTGTTTCTTTGCTGTTTTGTGGACTAGAACAATAAATCCGAGAGAGTACAATGGACTTTGTTATGGGAAGCAGATCTGGCCTGGCCCTGGTGTCACAGCCAGAACTAAATGGGCATTGGGACTGACTCAGCAGACTTTCCAAACTTACCCAAACGTCATTTCAGCTATTGCATCTGACCCTTCTTTTCTTGCCTCTGTTTCACCCTGTGCCTATTTCTGTCATGACCTCTGTTCTGCTTTACACCTACTGATTTATCTGTTAGTTGCCCTCCTTGAAATGAGATTGTACCTTATTTTTAGTGTTATTTACCCTCAATAATTAACACAGTTGCTTAATAAATAGTTTTGTTTTAAAATTGAATGAATTAACGAATAAAATATAACTAGACTCATACGTCAGAGTCCACAATACAAGCAGGGAAACTGTCACAAGAAGACCTCATCACAGTGCTGAGACAGGAGCCTGAAGTAGAAGGCAGGCCTGCAGCAAGCTTAGCGAGTTGGCATTTGCACCTCTAAATAAAGTTTCTTTCTCTTTTGTCTGAAAGAGAGAGTTTGGCCCCGAGCCTACCTTAGGGGAGCAGAGAACGAAAAACAAAAGCCCTTGCCTTCTTCCTTCCACCTCTAATCACCGGGAGCACAAAACTGACTTCAGGATTGTGAAAGGCTAGAGAAAGCCCAAGTGTGGCAGGACAGGTCCCAGCAGAGCAGAGTTTCTAGGCTCCAGGCAGATAGGAAATAGAATCCCGCTGAGAGCCACCGCTGGCCTGTGGGTCCAGCAGTGAGAGCCTGTGTCTGGGCTGAGCGTCATGCTCGCCATCTGCCCCTGTGCCCACCTGTACCCATCTTTTCAGACCTCTGGAGCCCCCTGCTTTGACAGGTGGTTCTTACCATTAAAGATATTTTGTCATCTCCCAATTTATGCCCAATATTTTCAACTAGCATTCTTCTCTTTCATCATCATATACAGTTCTAAGATGTAAACTTAGCCAATATATTGTCTGACCAATACAATAACTTCCAATTTTATGGTTTGCACACACAGTGATCTTAGTTATAGCTAAGATTTCTATACCCCCATGGCTGTGGTGTGAATGTTTATATCTCCCCCCCAAAAAATCATATGTTGAAATTCTCACCCCCAAGGTAGTGATATTAGGAAGCGGGTCCTTTGGGAGGTGATTAGATCATGGGGTGGAGCTCTCATGAATGGGATTAATGCCCTTATGCTCCTCATATAAGAGACTCAAGACAGACCCTTGCCCCCTCAGCCACGTGAGGTTAGAATGTCTATGAGGAAGAGTCCTCACCAGACCCCAAATCCACCAGCACCTGGATCTAGGACTTCCAGTCTCCAGAACTGTGAGAAATAAATCTCTGTTGTTTATAAGCCACCCAGCATGTAGTATTTAGTTATAGCAGCCTGAAGGGACCAAGACAGACACTGAACCAGAATTAGCATCATCACAAACTGAATATAAAAGAGGGAAGGGTTCCGATGAGTCAAAGATTCTCCCCAAATCCTCCTTTACCAAACAAGAGCAAAAATATCAGCAACATTGTATATCAGTCAGACTGAGCAGGAAGTCAGGGGGCTGTTTCAAAAGACAACAGCAAACCCACAGCCAAGATGCAGAGGAAACAATGAATTGTCATGGAAGCTGGTCTGAAGGGGAGAAGGGGAAAGCCTCCCAGGAGCAAGCTAGGATTCAATGAAGTGAGACTTTGGACAAATATTAAGACTAGGCTGCTGTTACAAGTAAGGGTTTGGGCACAAGGGACAGGGATGGAGTCCATTTAATTGAAAAAGTCACAGGTGAAAACAGACTTATTTTCCCTAAGCAGGAAGCTTTGGTTTTAGGACTTGAGTTGGACACACTCTGCTAGTAAGTATTGAGAACATTCAACAGTGGACATTAGAGACCTTGCAGAAACAGGGTGTCAGACAGGTACTGCAACCTCCCAAGTATTACAGCTGGAGAGATGCTAGATGGACAACTTGCCAAAAGGTGCTCACAATGAGTGTCACCATCTTGCCAAGGACCAACCATCACAGGCAAACTAACAACATATGTCTATCTGTCTTAGTCCATTCATGCTCCTATGAAAAAATACCTGAGACTGGGTAATTTATAAAGGTCAAAAATTTATTTCCCACTGTTCTGGAGAATAGAAACTCCAAAATCAAGGTGCCACAGTTTCCACGTCTGGCAAAGTCTCACTCCCTTCTTCCATAATTGCAACTTGTTGCTGCGTCCACACATGGCAGAAGGTAGAATAGCAAAAGGGCCTTCTGGTTCTCTTGAGCCCTTTTGTAAGGTTCCTAATCTCATGACTTAATAACCTCCTGAAGGCCCCACCTCTTAATACTATCACATCAGGTCTTAGGTTCCAACATTTTGAATTTGGGGACACAAACGTATTCCTCTCTACGATTCCCTTTCTCAGACCTCTGCTCCTTCACCTCAGCCCACTGGCACTCAGTGCATAAGAAAGGGACCCTCTACCTGACCACCACTGGAAGCAAGGTATTTGTCCTAACTCTGATGTTCTGTGTTCCACATGAGCTCTTTTTAAAAGCTCACTGATATTTTGAGGCAGAGCAAACAGGAATATTTAACAGAATTAGAAAAATGGTTCTCTTCTGCACTTCAAAAATAACAGCAAACCTTGGAGAACAGGGCAAAATCCCTTCTAGATTTAAGCAGGTAATGTTTTAGACTTTGAAAGTCATAATTTAATTGGAGACCTCTGTCCCATTTATTCGAATATCCATGAAGATAATATTATTTCTGCAGACTATAGGATAAACAAGGCCAGTGACTGTTTCTCTCTTCTCTACTGATGCATGCTCAGTGCTTACACAGTGCCTCATACATAATAGATACTCAGCAAACGATGATTAATGAATTCATGAATGATCTTCCTTTATTAACCTTTAACTGGATTTTTGCAACTTTAAAGTTAAGGAAAATGCTTTACAACTAATTAAAACCTACAATTTAAACTCACCTGTAATTCATCTAGGTTGGAGAGGATGAACAAGTCTTGTTCCTCCATAAGACTCTTCTCATACACCTCTCTCCTTTCCAGCAGTTGGGTATATAAGCCCGAACCTTCACCCTCTCCTTGACAGTCTTGAAAACATGAGCTCCTGGTACAGACTCCTCAGGCTCAGATCAGTCCCACATCCTTCTCCCTTTCACCCCTTCTCTTTTCACATTATCGTCTTCACTTTTATTTCATACCTCCCTCCCTAGAGTCTTTGGTCAAGTAAATAATTCACTACATAAACGTGCACTTTCCAACCCCTTGGTTAAAATTTACTTATTAATAAGATAACAAAATGGCAACAGATATTTTCTACATTGCTTCTAAGGAAAGATGAAGTAATTTATAGGACTTGGAGCTATTTATACTTTCTTTATAAATAAACTTATTTACTTATTTTGTTATAAATAAAACCTAAAAATAAAATCTGCCAGGAATAATGACAAATAGATTTCATTAATTTTATGCTTTTTCAATGGGTCTGTTAAGATCAATTTTTATTTTGCTCACTAATAAAATTATTTGCACAGCCCAAATCATAGCACATGGAAATAATTTCCACTACTTCACTGTCATTATGATTATCATCATCAAAATTATTTGATTGGTCATTTTCCTTTCTGCAGATGAAAACACTCCTTGAATGTGGAAAAATTCTAAATCCACTGAAATCCTATTCTATCCCAGTAGCTTATACTCCTACTGGCTCTGTCATTTCCTGGTGTTGTTTTGTATGGAGTATAAACAAGTGGTAGGGATATTGGGGTATAAAGTAACTGGCATTCCTCTAGACTAATGCCTAGAAACTGGAGTGGCCTGAGCCCTGCTCCATCCAGTGTGGGAGAAAGTCTTTCTCTCTTATTTCTGCCCTATCAAAAGCCTTAGAACAATAGGGTAGAAACATGAGGTTTATTAATTCTTCATTGAGTGGCATATGAAAGTAATAGGGCCCCACCATGGACTTCAGTGAATATTACTGTTACCAAACCCAAGTCCAGCTGCCCCAAACACAAACCCTGGCTTGGCTCACCAAAATCCATTTCAGAACCCAGGGCATTCAGCTCCTGGCTTAGGCTCACCAAAATCCTGTTACTGAACCCAAGTCCAGCTGCCTGCCCCCAAACAAAAACAAACAGTGCAAAAATTAAATGTTGGTGAAAATGGAAGTCAGCTTTATTCAGGGATACGGGTGACCTGGAGAGAGATGTTAGCCTAACCCACCTCTCCAGTAAATCTGAAGGAGAAGACCAGACTAAAGCCATCTCAGACTCAGGTTTACTGAGGGATTTTTAAAGGGGTTGAAGGAATGGAATGTAGGACATGAAAAGCAGGAGGGAGGAGACGTGTAAGGGGCCAGGTGCAAATTCTCACCAAGCCTCCATCTGGCTTCTGTTCTCATCCTTGATGTCATCTTAGAGTCCTGTAGGATTTTGCTTTGCTTCAGGGTGGAATCAGCATATCTTCATGGATGTCATTCTTGGTTTCTCAGGGTCTGGATAGCATGTGTCTCATGGCAAGTATACAGCTCCAGGCTGACTGGAAAACAGCTTTACCTCTGTGTGAATAAAGTCATCTTGCCCCAAAACCAAGGTTCAAAATACGAAATAACCACAGGGAAAGCGGGAACTCGGAAAGAAATGCATGCTAAGGAAAAAACTGTGTCTTAAAAAACTTTTCTATAGCCCAGGTGGTTTTGGGTCCCAACACGGCTTCAGTCCTGCTCACTCCAACATGACAGTGTCAATTTCAGAGCAGCCGCCATTTTACTCTTCTGGTAGTCTCCTTCCCTTAACTACAAGAAATATGAGTCATCAATGGTATATAAATACACATCAACACTTTCATTCCTTTTAAATTGAGGCTAGTCAGGGTTACAATTAGACCTTGGGTTTTAGAGACAGACCTTCCTGCCTTCCAATCCTGCCACTATTACTATGACCAAGTATACTTATGCACCTGACCTATACTCTGCAGGTCTGTTTCTCCTTGCATATACTGACACCGCCAGTGCCTATTCAATCAAGGTCATTAATTTTAGTAAGTGCTCAGCACTATTCCGGCAAAGTGTAGGAGCAGTGACATACTGCCTTAAAAATAGTAAATGGTGTGCTTTTCTTTATACATAATCTTACCACTCAATCATTTCCTCGAGGAAAATTGAGATTTTTATAGGATGAAGACAAAGAAGGAGAAACCATAAATATTTGGATATTCTGCCACTCACAAATAGGCTCTCGAAGCCCAAAGACACAGATATAGTGTTAGGGGCTGAATTATTCTCCCCTAAAGTCATATTTTGGATCCTAACTCCCACTACTTCAGAATATGACTATGTACAGACAGGATTGTTAAAGAGGTAATTAAGGTTAAATGAGGTTTAAAGGTGGGACCTAATCCAATGTAACTGGTGTCCTTATAAGAACAGATTAGGACACAAACACATACAGAGAAGACCACGTGAATAAACAGGAAGACGGCTAGCTACAAGCCAAGGAGAGAGACCTCAGAAGAAATCAACCCCACTGACACCTTAATCTCAGATTTCTTGTCTCCAGAACTGTGAGAAAATACATTTCTGTTGTTTAAACCACTCAGTCTGTGCTATTTTCTTATGGTAGTCCTGACAACCTAATGCCATCAACTGTCCATACTATCCATGGATTCAACCAACCATGGATTAAAAATATTTAGAAAAAAAAAATTGGGGTCTGTACTGAACATGTACAGGCTCTTTTTTCCTTGTCATTATTCCTGAAACAATACAGTATAACAACTATTTACATAGCATTTATATTGCACTAGGTATCATAAGTCATCTAGAGATGACTTAAAGTATACAGGATGAAATGTATAGGTTATACACAAATACTATGGCATTTTATGTCAGGAACATGAGCATCCATGAATTTTGGTATCTGTGGGTAGTCCTGGAACCAGTCCCTGAAGGATACTGAGGGATGACTGTATATAGAATTCATGTCATAATAATAGCTGAGGGTCATTCATTTAGGCAGGGGCTGGAAGTATAAGAGAGTGTGGGTTAGAGCCTTGGGGAAGGAGCCGAGAATAAGGACACCAGATCTAGGGGGACTGCCAGCGAGGCAGTCCCTTTACAGAGATATTCAACAGAAGTTGATCATTTTAACCCACTCCCACCATCACCCCTACTACCCTATGCATTCATTTCAATACTAGCAAGGAACAATTTCAATCAAGGAAATCCACTGCAGATTTCACTTAATATTTCATTTTTATCATAAATATCACCAAGGCTTTTGAGTAAAAATTCCAAACAACTATTAATCCAGAAGAGGAAGAAATAGACACTGTCTAGGCAGATGAATTGTGTAATTAAGAAGGTCCTGGAAGGAAGAGGAAATTTCATTTAAGGCTTGAAAAGAATAATTCCTAAGGAAAGGCAAGTTCATTACTGCAGATGCTGCTAAATAGAGGAAAGCTCTGGAGATTAAGCTGCTGTTCAAATTTGGCAGATTTAATGGACTTCCTGAAAGAAAATTCTGAGAGAGGGCCTGTTTGAGAAGTAAAATCTCTAAACATGTTAAGGCCATTCATTTTTTTTTTTTTTTTTAATTTGAAAACAGTTGAAATTTGAGTGAGGATTTTAAACCTCTTTGCAAATCAAAAGTCACATTGTTGGTTTGAAGATATGAAGACACAATATGTACTTCACTCCTAATAAATCATGTCAGATATGTTATATTTTAAAGTGTCTTAATGGCATTTCTTTTTAAAACATTTAGACTAAAATTACCATTTCACTGATTTCTCCAGTATTTCTCATATTGATCAGAACTAGTCCTATAGACTTCCGCATGACAAAGGATTTAAGCAGTTCTTTAATTTTGCCATTTGATGGAAAACAGGGAGCAAATTGAGGACAGAAAAAGTTGTTAATAGAATAATAAAAAATGGTTTTTGCTTTTATCATATTCCGATAAGTTATTATTTTTCATGTAACGTAGACTTTTTCTGTTTATCACTTATCATGTGCCAGGCAGCATGCTAGGCACCAGGGATACCAGAGTGAACAAGGCAAGAACTTTCTTCATGTTTATAGTCTCCCAGGGAGGCAGGCATTCAACAAAGAATTACAGAATAATTAAGAAAACTAGCACTAAGCTGATCAGTGCTATGATTGGAATTCCCCTGCCCTCCCAGCATTTACGTGTTGGAAGCTTAAACCCCAGCACAACAGTGTTGAGAGGTAGGAACTTTTAAGAGGTGAATAAGTCATGAGGGTTCTGCCCTCATGAACGGATTAATGTCTTTCTCACGGGAGTGGGCTAGTTATCGGGAATTTGTTTCTCTCTCTCTCTCTTTCTCTTTCTCTCTCTATTGTGCTCTCTTGACATGTGATGCCTTCCGCCATGTTTTAAGGTCTTCTTGAGATGTGTATGGCCCCTCGATCTTGGGCTACCAGCTTCCAGAACCATGAGCTGAATCTCTTTTCTTTATAAATTACTCAGTCTGTGGTATGCTATTATAGCAGCAGAAAATAGACTAAGACAAGCAGGTATGAAAATAGGACTCAATTTCAGAAAAAATTCAGGTGAAAAGGAAAGAAAGACGTCTCCAAACAAACTGAATACCACTTCGAATGCATAGAAGTGATCTGTCTCATTCACCAACCTCTTTAGCTACGGTTTCTTTTTTAATCATCTTCACAAACTTTTGAAAATGAAAGTTTGCCTTACCTACTATTTTTTGTTGTTGTTGGTTTTGTTTTGGGTGGCTGGCCGGTAGGTCACCTGAACCCATGACCCTGGTATTATAACACTGAGCTCTAACCAACTGAGCAAACCAGCCAGCCCAGAAAAATGGAAGTTTGCCTTAGATTTAACAAGCATTTCCTCTTTCAATTATTTCTAAATGTGCTATACTTCTGAATGTAGATTCTGATCTTTCACATTTTGCTGGAAAATAGAGGAGTTGAAAACATTGCAAAGTGGAAGATTTCAGAAGTTATGTCCAGATTTTTGAAGGAAAGATCAAAGTAAGAGGGTCTGTCTTAGTCCATTCAAACTACTCTAACAGAATACCATAGACTGAATGTTTTACAAACAATGGAAATTTATTTCTCACTGTTTTGGAGGCTGGGAAGTCCAGGATCAAGGTGTTGGCAAATTTGGTGTCTGGTGAAGACCCTCTTCTTGGTTCACAGATTGTCATCTTCTCACTGTGTCTCACTTGGTGGAAGGAGTGAAGGATCTCTCTGGGCTCTTTCATAAGGGCTTTAATACTACACATTGGAGCCTCGCCCCCATGACCTAATCCCCTACTAAAGGTCCCATCTCCTATTACCGTGACATTGGAGGTTAGCATTTCAACATATGAATTTGAGAGTGACATAAACATTGAGTCTGTAGCAGGGTCCAAGTTAACAATCTGAGGTCAAGTACCTTGAAGAGGTTTCTCCTTCCTCTTAGAAAAGTATATTTTATATCAGTCGAGATGCTTAGCTGCAGGCAATAGAAGCTGACTCTGAATGAATAAAAATAGGGCGTTGTTAGTTTTAGGATTTAGGGTAGCTCGCAGAATTTTTAAGGCCAGGAAAAACATCCAAATCACACTGCAGAACTGGTCTGTTGAGGAAACTGCGACTGCCACCACCACACAGTAAATGGTAGTTTGCTAAGTGTGATCCAGAAACTCGATGTTACTATAATCACTTCCACCACCAGCACCATTGCCCTCTGCACCGAGATCCCAACTTCACAACCGTTGCTGCTTCCAGTGCCACCAGAGAGAGTCCCCCACTCATTCCCCTCTGTGTCACTAGCTCAGAGTCCAAGTCTGGCATGAGTGCCACTGAGTGGGAGAGTCTGAGTGTTGTACCTATTTGACTGTCCATGTGCCAGTACATAAACTATAGCACTATGGAGAAAGCCTTAACATTTGCCTATCTTTTTTCTAGTCTTTCAACTTTTCTATGTCCTTATACTTAGTTGTATCTCTTACAAATAGATGAGTTTTATTTTTTAGAGACTGACAATTTCTATCTCTTAAATGGAGATTAGTCCATATTTACTATGGTGACTGACGTGTAGATCTGTCACTACAGTATCATTTTGTGTTTTCATTTAAACTATTTCTGGGTTTATTTCTTTCTCTTTTCTTGGCCTCTTTTCAATTGAATGAGATTTGTATATTCCTTATTTTCCCCCTCTCTAGCTTGGAAGGTATGCACTATAGCTCTATTCTCTTAGCTCTTCTCCAGAATTTAATATGCATACTTATTCAACAAAATACAAGCCTTAAAAGCCTTTGAATTATTTTCATATTGTTCTCAAAAGTAATAATATCCTTTTTTAAATCCAAGAAATTAATCATTGTTGTTATTGTTTCATGTCTTCAATGTCTATTTAGAGTTACCCATATGTTTACCAGTTTCTTTGCTCCACATTCCTTTTTGTATCTGAGACCTTGTGGAACATTCTTTTTCTTGAAGTACATCCTCTAGAATTTCCTTTAGTGAGGGTTTGCTAGAGGTAAACTGTGCTAGTTTATGTTTAATTAAAGCTCTCTTTATTTTTGCTTTTATTCTTAAAGGATAGATCCACTGGGTTCTAATTAGACAATTATTTTTACTTTGCATATCTAGCTATTAAAAACTTATATGTCAGTTTAATTACATTTTTACTGATAAATTTTCTTTCTTTCTTTCTTTCTTTGGCTTTTTAGCTCTCTCTCTCTCTCTCTCTCTTTCTTCCTTCCCTCCCTCTATAATTTTACATAATGCATCTACTTGTGAAATTCTTTTAATGATTTAATGGGACTTAATGAACTTCCTGAATGTAAGGACTGGTGTCTTTGATCAATTCTGGAAAATTCTCAACTATCATCTTTTAACATATTGTATTCTTCTTTCTTTTAACATATTCTATTCTCCTATTAACTTTCTATTTTCAACTTCTGAAACTCTGATTAGATTTCTGTCACACCTTTTTATTATTTTTTTCATCTTATTTGTATCTTAACATATTTTTGTTTATTTCCCTCAATCCTGGGGAGTTTTTTCCATTAGATCTGTCTTCCAGCACAGTAATTTTCTCTTAAGCTGTGTCAAATCTACTGTTTAATTCATTTATACATATTTAAATTTTGATTATTTTGTTTCCCTTTATATGTATGTATGTATGTATTTGTTTGTTTGTTTGTGTTCTTCTTGTTTCTTTTTCTACCTGCCAAGAAAATTTTAATAGTCTTTTGTTTTTCTATTACACTTTTAACTTCTCTTTAATTTTTATAAACATATTAAACATATTTATTGTACATTCTGTGTTGATATTTGAAGTCTCTGCAGGTCTGTTTTGTTTTGGGGGTTTTTTTGTTGTTGTTGTTGTTTTCTGCTGGCTCCAACTGTTGTATCTCATGCACTTATGTGTTTTGTGATTTTTGTGCACTCATATAACTTGACCTTGACTTGTGGGAAGTTTCAGGCCTATGATGAAAGTTCACCTGAGGCAATGTGTATTTTCTTCTGCCAGGCAAACTGGGACATTACAATCCCCGGACTATTTTCACTGAAATCTCACATGAAGGTGTTTGTTTTTCATACAGAGAGAAGGAATTGAGACCACATATCTGAATGAGGACTGAATTATACTTACAAATTTTCAAGGGATTTTTCTCCGCCCCCTCCTCCTTACTCAGCTGCAAAGATAGATGAGATCCCTTTCTGTCACCTTCTGAGGAATGGTTATAGACATTTCAAGTTTATGCTTACACTAATGGTGTAAAAGCATTCAAGGTCCTGAGATGGATAAGGTCTTAGATTTATAAGGTTTAAAAATTCTTGGGTAAAAAAACTTTCAGCAACTATCTTTTTAAATATTTCTCTTTGCCATGATTTTTCTATTATCAGACTTTGGGATCTCAAGTTAGGTATATTTCAGATCTAGGCTTTGTCAGTACATTCTGCACCTTGTAAGGTCAAGGTCACCACGGTTTGTATGCACTCAAGGAAAGACTAGCTAAAATATACACCAACCTTGTGGTCTTCCACACTCATAGCATTTTTGGCATTTTGCATTATTGAGTAACCATAATTAATTAACAGATGTAACTCCATATACCTGATACACACTAGCAAATGCTAGGCATGTATTGCCCCTTCAGATCTGAGGCCAGCTGATTCTTGGAAAGTTCTGGCTCTTAATCTCCCTTGGGTCAAGAGTCAGAGAGTCACATAATTTTAGAGCTGAAAGAGATTATGCAGTATTCCAAAGGCACATGTTCTGTCTTTCTTTGTCCATGGCAGATTTCCCTTATCAAGAGCATTATATTAACTAATATCTAGTATGTGGGAATAAAGTGTAAGAAGCATTCTCCACTTTCCTTTTTATTTCAGGTGAAAAAACAAAGGAGAAACTAATTGAAAAGATCCATCCGTAGTGAGAAATACTGGGTGTAACATGATGCAAATAGTACAGATGCTGAGTAGGTTGTGGGGTGACCAGAACTAGAGAGAACAATTCAGGATAGACTTCCTCCTATGTTGGGTTGTAAATTTATGTTGAAAAAGTGAGATATTTAACAAAGACAGTGCAAGTGGGATGGAGGAAAATAATCACATTCCAGGAAAGGTAATTGGTATAAAGGAATAACTGGCAGAGGAAGCAACAGACAGTCACAAAGAGACGATCCATTCTTGAGCTGTGCTCTTGACCCAGGAACCAGAATGTCCTGAGGAGAGGCAGAAGGAGCAAGCTGTTCACAGTCACATGGACGATGCCAGGTCTACTGTCTCCAGGCCACTTAAAGCAAAGCAGGAGAGAAATCTACTCTGACTTCTTCTTAGGGATAACAATAGTGTCAAACAGGAGACAGAAGCAGTGAAAAAAAAAGCACGTCTTATCACCAGCTCCTGCAGTCAACGCGTATGGCAGGTCACTTCATGTCTTGGAGTTTCAGCTTACTTACCTTGCCAAAGTCCTTCTGGCTCTGAGACTCTACCGCAGGAGCTCTTAACCAGGGCTGTTCATCAGGATTATTAGGGCAGCCTTTGAAGTATACCCATGCTTGGCATATGCCTCTAGAAATCTTAATTAAATAGCTCTGGGGAAGGGCCTGGACAGAATTGGATTAAGAAGCAATCCAGCAGGACAGTTGTCCTGGATGCCAATCAATACAGAGCACTGAAATGCCTCCAGACTTACAAACAATTTGGAAACTGTATGCATCAGAACTTCTCTCTATGACAAGGCTGTTTGTGATTGAAAAGTTTGATAAGTTTCTTGAATGACAACAAATGTAAGAGGATGGATTTGCCCAAAAACTTTGTTTTGCTGAGCATGATCTGCAACTTTGGAGACAGAACTGATGCCCCTTTTCCATTCTTCTCCCACATGCCACTCAGTGTGTTCTTTAAATAATTATCCCCTTAATCAGTTGGCCTTGAGTCTACACGTGGTTTGATTCTGCTGCCTCCTATGCCAATCCACCAACTCTATCTGTACCCCAAGTAAGAGCTGCTATTCAGGGAAATAAAGTAATGAAAGTATTTTGTAACTCAGAAAGTTCTATATCAATGTTAGTTGCCTTTAATATGTTTATCATCATCATTTTATTATTGAAAGGCAGTGTGATACATAATAAACAATTAGTATTATTGTCATCAATATGAAAACACTGTATAATACTAGAACCAAACTACCTGGGATCAAACTCTGGCTACACTTTCTACCTCTGTGAACTTGAGAAAATTCATTTATTTCTCTGTGCCTTGATATCTCCATCTATAAAGTGAGGAGAATAATAGTGCGTATTTATAAAGTTATTAGAAAAATTAACAACATTAATGCCCATAAAGTACTTATAATAGTGTCTGGAATATAGTAAATACTCAATAAATGTCAGTCTCATTATTATTATTATTGTCACCATTATGAATTAAGGTGAATATGGAATCAAAAGAAATGTGACCAGCATTCAACTAACAGAATTTTTTTTTTTTTTTTTTTTTTTTAAGGAACCAGAAGAAGCAACTGAGACAAAACCGATTCAACAAGTTATTTTCCAGATACTGTTTGGTACCAACTCAGGAGACAGAAACTTTATCAAGTAAAACCAATAGCACAGGACACAGGCCCAGATCTATGGCCAGTGTCAGAACCAAGATATATAATCTCTGAAATCTAAAGCCAGCAAAAAAGTCAAAAGGTGGAGCTGGGCCAGACACAGGGAGTCAAAAGGAAAGAGCCACTTTAACAACTTAGTACCAAACCAGCAGATGTTTCCCGGCTCTTCTTCCTGATGGGAGCAAGTTAGAGACCTGACCCTGCCATCTGCTGGTCCTCAGAGCTGAGCCCAGCAGGACTACAACCTTTGTTCAGGGAGTGAGGTGACCTAGATCCATTTGGTAGCAAAGAACTGCAAATAACACTCAGGATTTTTATGACAAGAAGTGTGATTGTGCCTCCATATAGCATCACAATGTAAATGATTACAACTATCCTTTGTGGAAAACTAAGGGTAACGAAACTGAAAGACCCAGTTTTTCCTTTGGTTAATTCTCAATAGAAAATAAAGTCATTGCTGTGTGTCTTAGTCCATTTGGGCTGGTATAACAAAATCTATGTTGTAACCAAGAAAAAAAAAATCTTAGACTGGGTGGCTTATTTTCAACAGAAATTTATTTCTTACAGTTCTGGAGGCTGGAAGTTCAAGATCCAGGTGCCAGCAGGTGCTGTCTGGTGAGGGCCCAGTTCCCCAAAGACAGATGTCTTCTCCTTCTAACCGTGTATGGCAGAAGGGACAAAGGAGCCCGCTGGGGTCTCTGTCCTCATGACCGCGTCACCTCCCAAAGGCCCTACCTACTAATACCATCACCACGGAGGGTGAAGATTTCAACATATGAATTTGGGGGGACATAAACATTCAGACCATAGCACTGTTTTGTATGAGCCTTAATTTTATTACCTGGGTATCTTGATTATCTAATTTTTTATGCATTATTTTTCTGATAACAATCTCCTTCAGTTTCTTGGCTTGTGTTTATTGCATTGACTATTGCTTTTCTTCTTCCTTGGGTGTCAATCACATTTTATTAATTCCTGGGCTTGGGAGTTAAGTTATTCATACAACAAATGTGAAAGAGGACTTAACCAGAAACTGCATTTTCACAAGGCCATCAAGTGCTGTGTACACAGGTGCCATGGATTGAATGTCCCTCCAAAACTTAATCCCCACTATAACTGTTGAGGGTGGGAAGTCCTATCATGGTAATTGAACGGTGGGGCCTTGAAGAGGTGATTAGATTGTAGGGCCATGCCATAGTAAATGGATTAATAATGGTGGTAAGGGTGTGATTCTGAAGGCTTTAAAAGAAGAGCATATGAGAGGTGAGTCTCTCTCTGCTCCACCATTTTCTGCCATGTAAGATCCCTGGGTCACTGTCACCACCACCAAGACCCTCACCAGATGTGTTCTCTGGACTTTAAACTTCCCAGCCTCTGCAACTGTAAGCAATAAATTTCGGTTTTTTATAAATCATCAAGTTCCAGGTATTTTGTTATAAGCAATAGAAATGGACTAATACAACAGGTTGGAGATGGAGAAGACGTTTATCACACATGACAGGACTTCTGAGGTAACAAACCCCAAATCGGGGTCTTCTCTCAGAATTGAGATACACATTTGAGGGAGAGGAGCTTCCCTTTCCTTTTGGATCTCAAGACATAAGGATTTAAGCTTGGGGTCACCAAACCCATCTTTGCTGCCACATGGAGAAAACCAGCCAGAAAGCATATCCACGCCACATGAGGAGGGAGACAGAAGCCCAAACAATATGACTTGAGTCTTTGCCCTGCCGCAAGTCAGAACCACCCTTGAAATTTCCAGTTAAAGGAATCAATAATTTCTCTTCTTTGTTTACACTACTTTGAATTGAGTGATTGTCATTTGAAACAAAGGGTTCTGAAATATAAAATACCCGTCTATTGTAATATACCAGTATCATCCATCAAACATCAAACACCAAAAGATACATTTACCATTCTGGGGCATCTTTCAGGAAGTTAATTTAATTTAATTTTCAGTCTATTTCTGAGCCACAAACTTCATAGAGGAAGTAATCAATGGGCAAATGGATATATATTACACCTCATTGCCAGGAAGACTTTTTGTCTTCTTTCATAACATGCTAGTTTTCCCTTCTGTTCTTTTCCAAGTACCTCCCAAGCCCAAGATTTCCAGTTAGTTAATAAACTGGCTCCAGCTCTTTCTCCTGTTGTGCAAAATTCAATAGGAGGAAAATCAATTATCACACACCTGAATACATTTAGATAAGATTTTCAAGTGGCTTTTTACTATGAAAATCTGAGCAGCCCTATAAAAATAAATCAACAAGTTTTGGGAACACAAAGAGATTAGAAAAAAGAGACTTTCATTTTCACCTGGGTGAACAATATCGAACGGGCTAAGTGATCAGAGTGACAGATAATGGCTAAATAAAGAGGGGACATTTCCTATATGTATCAGGTCATATTGTTACATAATGTTGAGAACAGTATTGAGTTTCTAAAAAGGCCAAGAATAAGAATACCTCTTTGCTGCATAAACATTTAGAGCATAAGAAAATGATTGCTTTTAATCCTCTTGAAGGGAGTTAGTTCTTCCAGAGATATCCTCTGGAAGAACCAATTCATTTTCAGTGGGTTCCACCCTATTTAATATCTCGTACTTTATTTTGTGCATGTAGGCAATATTGAGGACAACATGTTTGCTTTTGTGGTCGTATCAAACATGAAAGACTGCTAAGCCAAAGTGCAGCGGAGAATTCAACAATAATTTAATGTTCGCAAGTCCTCAAAAACTTTTTCTTTCTTTATCTGACCTGTAAATATGTCTTACGATAAATAAGACATTATAAATACTTAAAGGCCAAACTAAAGCACACTTTCCCCAAACTAAACAACATTATTTCATTAAATAAGCCCTGTGTTTCTCCAGATCTGGCTTCATCTCACGGTATCCTCCCTCTTATTTCTGAAACATATGAAATTATTCTTTCCTTAATATCTTTGCATCCAAAATGCACAGCACTGATTAGAGGTTGCCATTCCCACCTGAACAGTAGTCCTAGTAACTAGCATTTATGTCATCCCAAACATTGCTGTCATTGCTTTACCCATATTAATTCACATAATCATTGGAACATCCTTGTAAGGCGGATCGTCCCTATTTTACAGGTGAGGAAACAGAAGCACAGTGATTTGCCCAAGATCACAGGGCGACTATGCTGCAGAGCTGTGACTCATGCTGTGCTGTCCTGACTCTCTAGCCCAAGAATATATTTTTCTCAATAAAAACGAATCCGATTTTACAGGCAACAGCTTTGAAGTGTGGAGCAGGAAAAGAACTGTTTCTTAGCTGCAAAAGTGAGTCTCGAAACAGGGAACATGGCGCCAGGGCTGCTGTGGATGCAGCCAGGATCCCGGAGGCCGGGGCCGCGCTGAGCCAGCTGCCCTATTCAGGATTCGAGGTTTCAGGCCGGCATTAAAGAAGATTCCTGGGAGTGCCCGAGCCGCGCCGCGACTGAACAGCCCGAGGCGGCAGCGGCCGAGAACTGGGAAAGGCGGCAAACCAGAGACAGAGAGCAAGCACCCGACCTGGCACAGCACTGTGAGTGATCCCTGGCACAGCTCTGTTCGGGGGTGGATGCCCACGCGGCTCCCGCCTGCACCACCAGGCCACTCACCGCCCGGTCCGGCCTCCATTTTCCCAGGTGCGGGCAGGTCCGCCCTGCTCAGCCATCACTGAGCCTTCCCACTTGCTGGCCTGGCGCCAGGCTTTCCGGAACCTGCGGACCGGCCTTTGCTCCCACTCCCTCCGTGGTTCTCTGGCGGGGCTGGTGGCGGGGGGCGTCCCGGACCAGTGTCGGGAGGGCAAGGGAGTACGGGCGGGCCGACTGTCACTCCACCATACCCTGGACTCCGGCCCCAGGTAAACTCCCTGTTACTGGGATGCAGATACCATCTCTGCGGCCACCAGTTTGGAAAAAAGCCTAACGAATTTCTGGTTGGGAATAGTGTGGTAGGAGAGTTCCCAGGTCCGCTTGAACCTGCCGGAGACCAGGCCGCAGGTGGGCGCTAGACTCGGTTTATACTGGGGGGATACAAAGGTGAACAAGACTCGAGAAAGATCTACATAGTGCTACAAAGGCACCCAGAAAGACCGGTCGTCTGTGCCCAGCAGAAACCTGGTAGACTTCCTGGGCGAGGTGGCGCCGAGCAGGGTCTTGAAGGCCCAGCTGATAGACGAGGGGTGCAGAAGACACGCCCCAGCCCAGCACAGTGCGCACAGAGTGGGGAGAGGTGCGGCCAGGGAGGCGGAGACTCGACAAAAACCACACACCCGGTAGGGTCGCTACTGCACGATCTAACAGCCTGGGCCAGAGCACACGGAACGGGGAGAAGTCCTGTACAGGAAGTGAAAGCTCAACAGAGATCACACACCCTGTGGTACGTGATCCACCAGCCCAGCAGAGTCCAAGCTGACCAGAAAGGTGGCTCCCTGGAGAAGCCCAAGACCCGAGGCAACTACACACACAAGGCACTAGAGGCCAACCGAGCAGTCACGGAGGGAGCCATACGAAATTGGCAACCACAGCAACATCCTAGTTAGTCATTAGTCTCAAACCGGTGAACTGTGAAACCCCCGGCCACAATGAATAAACACCAAAAAAAAGATACCAGAAATACAAAAAATCAGGAAAGTACACCACCAAAAGTTAATAAATCTCAAACTCTAGATCCTATAGAACAAGAAGCCCTTGAAATGACTGACAAGGAATTTCGAGTGATAATTCTAAGGAAACTGAATGAGATACAAGAAAACTCAGCTAGACATCATGATAAAATGAGGAAAAGTATACAGGATCTGAAAGAGGAAATGTACAAGGAAATCAATGTCCTGAAAAAAAATGTAGCAGAACTTGCTGAACTGAAGAAGTTATTCAGCGAAATAAAAAACACAACGGAGAGTTTAACCAGCAGGCTTGTCGAAGTTGAAGAGAGAACCTCTGAACTTGAAGATGGGCTGTTTGAAATAACACAAGCAGACAAAAAGAAAGAAAAAAGAATCAAGGACATTGAAGAAAATCTGAGAGAGATATCAGACAACCATAAGCGATCAAATATCCGAGTCATGGGTATTCCAGAAGGGGAGGAAAATGGAGATTCCATTGAAAACATATTCAACAAAATAGTGGCAGAAAACTTCCCAGGTATAGGAAAAATCACAGATCTTCAGATCCAGGAAGCTCAACGATCTCCAAATGTATTCAATCCAAAAAGACCTTCTCCAAGACATGTCATAGTCAAATTGGCAAAACTCAGAGATAAAAAGAGAATCTTAAAAGCTGCAAGAGAGAAGCGTCAAATCACCTATAAGGGAGCCCCAATCAGGTTAACATCAGACTTTTCATCACAAACCCTAAAAGCTAGAAAGGAATGGGATGATATTTTCAAAATACTAAAAGACAAAGATTGCCAGCCAAGAATACTCTACCCTGCAAGGCTATCCTTCCGAAATGAGGGGCAAATAGTATATTTCTCAGACAAACAAAAACTGCGGGAGTTCACTACCACAAGACCACCCTTACAAGAAATCCTCAAGGGAGTACTGGGTTTGGTTCCTGAAAAATAACTACCACTGCCATAAAAACCCAAGAAAAATCTAAACCCGCTAGTATAATAAAAATGGCATTCATGAAGAGAAAACAAGCTAACAAAAACACTATCTACAACCTAAGGAACCAACAAACACAGAAAACAAACAGTAAATCAGAAAGCAAGGAACAAAAGACACTTAAGACAACCAAACAACCAATAAAATGCTAGGAATAAATCAACACCTTTCAATAACATCTCTTAATGTAAAAGGCTTAAATTCCCCAATTAAAAGACACAGACTGGCTGACTGGATCAAAAAGCAGGAACTAACTATATGCTGCCTACAAGAGACCCACCTCACCCATAAAGATTCACACAGACTAAGAGTGAAAGGATGGAAAAAGATTTACCATGCAAACAGAAAAGAAAAACGAGCTGGAGTGGCTATTCTTATATCTGACAAAATAGACTTTAAACTAAAAACCATAAAAAGAGACAATGAGGGACACTACTTAATGATAAAAGGACTGATCCATCAAGAAGACATAACAATCATAAATATGTACGCACCCAATGTTGGAGCAGCCAGATTTATAAAACAAACTCTATTAGACCTAAAGAAGGAAATAGACACTAATACCATAATAGCAGGGGACCTGAACACTCCACTGTCAATATTACACAGATCATCTAGGCAAAGAATCAGTAGAGAAACACAAGATCTAAACAAGACTCTAGACCAATTGGAATTGGCAGATATCTACAGAACATTCCACCCAACAACCTCAGAATATTCATTCTTCTCATCAGCAGATGGATCATTCTCCAAGATAGATCACATATTAGGTCACAAATCAAGTCTCAATAAATTCAAAAAAATTGGAATTATCCCATGTATCTTCTCAGACCACAATGGATTAAAACTAGAAATTAATAACAAACAAAACTCTGGAAACTATACAAACACATGGAAATTAAACAGCATTCTACTTAATGACATATGGGTCCAAGAAGAAATCAAGCAGGAAATCAAAAAGTTTATTGAAACTAATGAAAACAATGATACATCATACCAAAACCTGTGGGATACTGCAAAAGCAGTATTGAGGGGAAAATTTATTGCATTAAATGCTCACTTCAGAAGAATGGAAAGGTGGCAAGTGAACAACCTAACACTTCACCTTAAAGAACTAGAAAAACAAGAACAATCCAATCCTAAAGTTAGCAGACGGAAAGAAATCATTAAGATCAGAGCAGAACTGAATGAAATTGAAAACCAAAAAACAATTCAAAAGATCAACGAATCAAAAAGTTGGTTTTTTGAAAAGATAAATAAAATTGACAAACCATTAGCATGGCTAACAAAAAAAAGAAGAGAGAAGACTCAAATAACAAAAACTAGAAATGAAAAAGGCGATATTACAACTGATTCATCTGAAATACAAGGAATCATTCGAAACTACTATAAACAACTATACGCCAACAAATTTGAAAATCTGGAGGAAATGGATAAATTTCTGGACACACACAAGCTCCCAAAACTGAACCGTGAAGACGTAGAAAATTTGAACAGACCAATAACAATAAAGGAGATTGAAGCTGTTATCAGAAGGCTCCCAACAAAGAAAAGCCCAGGACCAGATGGATTCACAGCAGAATTTTACCAAACATTCAAAGAGGAATTGACACCGATTCTTTACAAACTATTCCAAAAGATTGAAACAGACGCAAATCTCCCAAACTCATTCTATGAAGCAAACATCATCCTGATACCAAAACCAGGTAAAGATATAACCAAAAAAGAAAACTACAGGCCGATATCCTTGATGAATATAGATGCAAAAATCCTCACTAAAATACTAGCAAACAGAATACAGCAACACATACGGAAAATTATTCATCACGATCAAGTGGGATTCATCCCAGGGATGCAAGGTTGGTTCAACATACGCAAATCAATAAATGTGATACACCATATTAATAAACTCAAACACAAGGACCATATGATCATCTCTATAGATGCTGAAAAAGCATTTGATAAAGGTCAGCACTCATTCATGACAAAGACCCTCTATAAGTTAGGTATAGAGGGAAAGTATCTCAACATAATTAAAGCCATATATGCCAAACCCACTGCCAATATCATCCTGAATGGGGAAAAGCTGAAAGCTTTTCCTTTAAGAACAGGCACTAGACAAGGATGCCCACTCTCACCACTCCTATTCAACATAGTGTTGGAAGTACTAGCCAGAGCAATCAGAGAAGAGAAGGAAATAAAGGGCATCCAGATTGGAAAAGATGAAGTCAAACTGTCCCTGTTTGCAGATGACATGATCCTATATATCGAACAGCCTAAAACCTCTACAAAAAAACTGCTGGAATTGATAAATGATTTCAGCACAGTAGCAGGATACAAAATCAACACACAAAAATCAGTAGCATTTCTTTTCTCCAATAGTGAACATGCAGAAGGAGAAATCAAGAAAGCTTGCCCATTTACAATAGCCACCAAAAAAATAAAATACTTAGGAATTGAGTTAACCAAGGAGGTGAAAAATCTCTATAATGAGAACTACAAACCACTGCTGAGAGAAATTAGAGAGGATACAAGAAGATGGAAAGATATCCCATGCTCTTGGATTGGAAGAATCAACATAGTGAAAATGTCCATACTACCCAAAGTGATCTACAAATTCAATGCAATCCCCATCAAAATTCCAAAGACATTTTTCTCAGAATGGAAAAAACTATCCAGACATTTATATGGAACAATAAAAGACCACGCATAGCCAAAGCAATGCTGAGCAAAAAAAATAAAGCTGGAGGCATAACACTACCTGACTTTAAGCTATACTACAAAGCTATAATAACCAAAACAGTATGGTACTGGCATAAAAACAGACACACTGACCAATGGAATAGAATAGAGAATCCAGAAATCAACCCACACACTTACTGTCAGCTGATCTTTGACAAAGGCACCAAGCCTATTCAGTGGCGAAGGGACTGCCTCTTCAGCAAATGGTGCTGGGACAACTGGATATCCAAATGCAGGAGAATGAAACTAGATCCATACCTCTCGCCGTATACTAAAATCAACTCAAAATGGATTAAGGATTTAAATATACACCCTGAAACAATAAAACTTCTTAAAGAAAACATAGGAGAAACACTTCAGGAAATAGGACTGGGCACAGACTTCATGAATACGACCCCAAAAGCACGGGCAACCAAAGGAAAAATAAACAAATGGGATTATATCAAACTAAAAAGCTTCTGCACAGCAAAAGAAACAATTAAAAGAGTTAAAAGACAACCAACAGAGTGGGAGAAAATATTTGCAAAATATATATCTGACAAAGGATTAATATCCAGAATATATAAGGAACTCAAACAACTGTACAAGAAGAAAACAAGCAACCCAATTAAAAAATGGGCAAAAGAGCTAAGTAGGCATTTCTCTAAGGAAGAGATACAAATGGCAAACAGACATATGAAAAAATGCTCAACATCACTCAGCATCCGGGAAATGCAAATCAAAACCACATTGAGATACCATCTAACCCCAGTTAGGATGGCTAAAATCCAAAAGACTATGAACGATAAATGCTGGCGAGGCTGCGGAGAAAAAGGAACTCTCATACATTGTTGGTGGGACTGCAAAATGGTGCAGCCTCTATGGAAAATGGTATGGAGGTTCCTCAAACAATTGCAGATAGATCTACCATACGACCCAGCTATCCCACTGTTGGGAATATACCCAGAGGAATGGAAATCATCAAGTCGAAGGTATACCTGTTTCCCAGTGTTCATCGCAGCCCTCTTTACAATAGCCAAGAGTTGGAACCAGCCCAAATGCCCATCATCGGATGAGTGGATACGGAAAATGTGGTACATCTACACAATGGAATACTACTCAGCTATAAAAACAAATGAAATACTGCCATTTGCAACAACATGGATGGACCTTGAGAGAATTATATTAAGTGAAACAAGTCAGGCACAGAAAGAGAAATACCACATGTTCTCGCTTATTGGTGGGAGCTAAAAATTAATATATAAATTCACACACACACACACACACACACACACAGACACACACACACACACACACACAAACCGGGGGGGGGGGGTGAAGAAGATATAACAACCACAATTATTTGAAGTTGATACGACAAGCAAACAGAAAGGACATTGTTGGGGGTAAGGGGGGGAGGGAGAAGGGAGGGAGGTTTTGGTGATGGGGAGCAATAATCAGCCACAATGTATATCGACAAAATAAAATTTAAAAAAAAAAAAAAAAAAAAAACGAATCCATCTTTCAGAGTAAATTTGGCAAAGCTGTTACATAATAAATAAATTTATAAAGAGACCACACACAACTTATCCTTCCCACAAAACTCAGTTCAAAAGCCCCCTTCTTAATGATCCTTCTCAGATTCCCTTCCTCCTTATCCCTAATCCTTGCTCAGAAATAATCTATGAATTCCTGTATACTTCTGTACTTCTTAAAGGCACTAATTTCAGAAGTCCTTGTATTATAATTTATGTAATTTATTGGCCAACCTAAACTTCAGGCTTTTGAAAGGTGGAGCATTTTAACATTATTATTACAAAGCACCTGATATAGAGCTTTGCATGGAATACACGTTTGATAATCACTTGTGAGTTGAATTAATTACGTTAAGCCAAAATTGACTTTTGCCTGAAGTATGGGGTCCAAGCAGTCATCATAAATCTTTTGGGGAAAGAGACAGGGATGATGATCATGATGAAGAATAATGGTAGTAGGTAAACAGAAAGAAAATCTGAGCACTGGGTAGCCCAGTAGAATGTCATTGTTTTCCTTAAGAATTTTGATAATTAATTCAATTCTTTTGCAAATACCCACTACCAGTATCTGTATAGCCACCTCAACATTCCCTGTTCACACAATGAGCACAAATTTGGCTTCTTCCAATTTCTTAGTGAGAAAATTTGAGGTAAAGTAATGAGATGATACATTCAAAGCCTCCTGAGCTCAGTAGAAAAACAAGGCACCTGTACACTAATTCTTATTACATATTTCTTATTTAGAATAATAATAGCAGAGGTAAACGTGATGATAACATATCAACAGCAATTGTCACTTCTAATTTTCTAACAGCTTAATACTTAACTTCAGAAAAAATGTCAATGATGTTTTCTGGTACCTTTCTCAGAGATTTCACGATGTGAAAAACATGGTCTTTAGTATTTACCTGGGCTCAGATCCTGGCCCGGCTATCTATGAAAACTCAGGTAAAACAGCCCTGTGGTTCCTGTCCTGTAAGATGATATTGCCAGTCCCTATTTCCCAGAGCTATTGAGAGGTTTAGAGCACATGTGAAGTGCTTAGAAAAGTAAATTGTACATGGAAAGCACTCATGAGTATTACACAGTATTTTAAAAGTGTTTATTGACAGTATTTATATTTTAGTAACATTATCCAGTCATCAGAAAAAAAAAAAAAACAGTTAAATCCTGATTGTAACACAGAATGTACACGCATAAGTAAAGATGTTGACTGTGCAGTAAGTTCTCAAAATGAGCTCTTAGCCCTTTATTTCCCTGTGAGCATTTCTGAGAAGGAAATGGCAATGAAATTTTTTACTTTTTGATGTAATTATTCTCTTATGAATTCATATCTATGTGTTTTATTATTTGCTTCATCAGGACTTTTGTCAATATGACTATCATGTTTAATATCCTTCAATTAGTATCCTGGTATAATGCATTTAGGACAGGCACAGTCATTTGTTTTAGTACTTCTAGGCAAGGAGATAAAATAAAATGAACCGTAGAAGAAAAATCGCATGGATTATGAAAATCTGTGATGATAAAACAATATCTTTTTTAATTTCTGAAGGGCTGTATATTTTCAATTTAATTCATTCCTCCTGAGACTCTTAATGTGATACAATTTGCATATTAATTGTTGCATCTCAAAGGATTAATTGGTTACTTCAAATAAATTTGGTAGATTTTCTAATGAATTGTCCTAAATGATGGGGGGAAAAAAACAAGTGATAAAATGAGCTGCAGCCCACACAATAAAGTTCAAATAGAATTCTTGCATGATTAATGGAAATTAACCCATGGTTTTAAAAGAAATGAGACTCCCCGATGCAGTCCCAGGATATTTAATGCTTCTCTGTGTCAGCTCAGATGCTGGGGGACGTCGCAAAGGCTGAAAAGGCTTCCCAAAAGGCCTGGATCAAGCCGTTAGACAATTCAGATCTTGACCTTACTTGTCATCCGGTTAAACACAGATTTGTAATTTGGATTACAGCTAAATACAAGGCTATATGCCAAGACTATGTAAAAGATTGCTAATGCAGATCTTTTCTCCTGGTAGTTTCATGTGTCCTAGTAGTTTCATTAGTCAACATTTTCCTTCCTGAAAACACTAATTTTTCCTCTGCATTTTATTGAGTGGGTTACCAACAAACTTTAACAATGTCTTCCTTTAACATTGAGAAAGTCTGGTCCTCCTGATCCAAAGTGCAACAGATTTTTACAAATGTCAGATCACCTTGTATTCATCCAGCAAACAAGGATATATTTAAATAAAGACTTTGTAATTTTGTTAATTAATGGGCAATACTTTCTTCTTAATCAAGAAACCAAATGTAATTGTGCTTGCTGCAATTATCGATATGCCATATTTTCAAGCTTTTTGACAAATGATTCTATCAAGTACAAATTGATTTTGCCATCATAATGAGTAACATAAATACCTCATCAAAATAATTAGCTCTGTATTATTGGCATTTTCATGTTCCTTCCCTGAAAAAGAATAAAAATAAAAAATTTCCTAGTTACATCCTTCCCAAAAATGTGGAATCACTGAGTGAACAGATTTTTGCTTTAAAACACCTGCAAAAATAGTTATACTCATGGTCTTCTTCCAAAGAATTTTCGTCTTGTGCAGCACTATTTAGCACTTAACACATCAAAGTCATGTCAAATTTTCCAATCTTCTAATCTTCCTTTTACCAGAGGTAGGTGGAATACTGAGTGGCCCCATTACAATTCTTTCCTAAATCGGAGATACTAAGATCTGCAAATGCCATACATATGTAATAACCCTTTCTTCTTCACCCTTATCTTTAATAAAAAGCTAAAATCACATCAGTACAGGCAAAGCTAAATCCCAAAAGGAGGAAAAACTTTTTTTTAAAAGCTGCATGTGTGGTGCAAATAGCATGGTCTTTGGGACCACACAGGCCTGGGTCCATTGTCAAAAGTGATGGCTCGACTCTTTGAGCCTCTGAGTCTTCATTTATTATATGAGAAATAATAACATGAAATTATAATATCTATCCTCTGGAAGTATTGTGGGGATTAAGATAATAAAAGATGGATACTTAATAGATATTCAATAAATGGCAGCTGTTTTTATTAAATTGTTTCATAGACAGAATACATCAGTTCCTTCAAGGCCATTTAATTTGTCCTGTGTATACAAAAATAGGAGCTCAAAAAAGTGACAAAAATAAAATAACCTCAGTTTCAGCTGAACCAGGTCTCACGCAAAGCAGGAAAGGACTATTTAGAGGAAGGAAATAGAGTTGGGCTGATTACTCTTTGAATTTAATTCTACAGAGTCATTTGAGTAATTATTTGTTTTGTTCATGTATCAAAGACTCAGTAATTCAGCCCATCCTCTTAGCCACTTTCCTTTCTTTCATTTCTTCCTGTATTTTCCACCTTCATACATGTTCACGTGAAAGCCGATGAACACCGTAGGAAATATTTTCTAATGCTATGTCAGTTATTTTGAGTTAGGATGATTTGAAATCAAATAAAAGGATGTGGTTTGCAAATACCACTGAAAGCCATACCTATGGTGTAAATCTTAGATACAAAAACTTTTGTATCTTTTAAATGTCTAGGATGGCTTCTTATAGTAGTTTTTTCTTTGTCCCATTCTATTTACATTTTCTACTTCTCTCATGTTTATTTTCTTTCCCCAGCTCTGGTAATAATAGCTTTTGTTCTATTTCTTTCTAAATATTTTATTTCTTTGCCCATCTTTCCTGGCTTTTTTTTTTTTTTTATCTTCCTGAAGCAGTTTATTGGAACTATTGGCATTTTAGTAATATTTTTGTGTGGTCCTAATCAGCTTTAATTTGAACAGAATTTTTATATTTTCAGTATCTGAATATTAATTTGAAAAATAAATATAGATGGGGCTCAGGACACACTACCCCAAAATATAGCACCTTGACATACTGAACATTTTAAGGTAAAGGAATTTGAAAAAAGGTAGAAGCAGGATGGTCTTTCTGATCTTCCCCCACACTTCTCCCCTCAAACAGGTCATAAGACCCTCATTCAAGAGGTGCCCTCCCTGGACCCAGAGGAAAGGAACATCCTTATCTCTGAAGACAGAGGGACACAGAGAAGACTCTGAAGGAACAGGTCTTGTTAAGCTCCCCCCAGTTTATTACCATTAGATCATACTCTTTGCCTTATCATATTTCTCCACAAGTCTCCATTCTTCATGAAACATACTATAAAAAACCCAGGTTTAACTGTTTCTTGGAGTCTGCATTTCTTTATGAAGACTCATGTGTTGCATAAAACTTATGTTGAATGAATGTGTATTTTTTTTTCTCTTGTTAGTCTGTCGTTAGTTAGAGGTCCAGCCAATTAACCTAAGATGGGAAGAAGGAAAGATATTTTTCTTCCCCTATAATATGTTCTACAAAGATGTTTTTCTTTTCTGGAAACTTATATGGGCATAGTAACTATATCTAAGTTAATTATTTAATATTAAGCACAAAAGAAAAATATTAAGTACATTTTTTCTGAGTTAACCAGGTAATGAGTATAACAATCAGGACTGAATCCTGAATTATCCAAATTGCCAGTTTATACTGCCTACCTAAGCCAATGGCAAAAAACTTGCTCACACACTTAATTAGGAAATAGCTGCTTTCTAATTAATTGTAAAACTTACTAGATAGAATAAATGGATGATAAACTTAAATCATCCTGTTTTCATTATTTATAAGAGATTTCATATTGGAACTCTGCATTGTTAACCCCAAGACCAGAGGCCTATTAGGTCGTCTGGGATTATATGAATAGCAACGGAGTGACTGAGCCAGAGGCAGGTGTAAGGGTCTTTGGCAATCTGAAAACCACTGGAATACTGTGCAGAGGCCAACACCAACATGACACCAGCTCCTTCTAGTAAACCTAGAGTGCTGTCTGCCATTGTTGACCCAGCCATGACCAAAACCATGTTTTTCTGCCAGTATGGCTACTGTCTTCAGATGCTGAGGTTGTTAGAGATTGAGGGATCAATTTTCCCTCTAATTTAAACCAAACTGCAACCAAGCATGGAAAAGAGGCCTCCTCAAACTTCAAAGCTATCTCCCAACAGTGATGCTCTGGTTTCAATAAATACCAAATTTCTTTATATTCTGTGGCTTACTCCCCATAGACAATTCTGCAAACCTCTGATTATCTGAAAGATGGCATAACTTTATCATATGATATCATATCCATAGCAAAGACCTCATCACAGTCACCCATGATACACCAGAAGAGAACTCTGATGCCTACTTCACTCTGGTTGTGTTAGCACCTGGATTACTCATTTCTTATATTTCTATAGAGACTTCAAAGTTAGATGCAGTGACTGCATAATATTCCATAGAAGCTGAGAAGCAATCATTCCTCTATGGTTATGTAGATAGCTTCATCTCTTCCTGTATGTTAAATAATGATCCAATCATGACTTCTCCATATAAAATACTGTCCTTTTCCAAAACTCCCTTCTCAGAAATAAATTCTCAGAAACAGAATTACTGAATCGAAAGTAGTGACTATCAGTGTTTTAATGCATAACACTAAAATTCTTTCCAAAAGTCTTTCCAAATGAAACAATTTATACTCCAATCATAAGAATTAAAAATGTCAGTTATGCTTTGCATTCTATAGCATTGGATTCATTTAAATGTTTTGATAATAGGCAAAATATACTATTTATTATTTTTTAATCTATTATTACTTTTATTATTCATAGTGCTCTTTTTCTTCTTTCATTTATTAATCTTATTGCCTCAGTGGATGGAAATCATTTGTTCAATGAATGATTTAAGTCTAGAATTTGAAACAAAAAGCAACAAAAAAACATGGGGAAAAATATTTTCAGCATACTTGACAGAAAAAAGGTGTTAAGCCCTTGAAAAATGTAAAGATCTGTATAGATTGATAAGAAAATCATTAAGACCCCAACAGATAAATGGAAAAATATGGTCTTACTATTTATTAAGAGGACTGAGGGCAGAAAGAGTAGAGAAATCAGTAAGTTTAAGGTATGTTAAAATTAAAGCTTCTATGAACCATCCAAATGGAGCAATCAACTAAGCAGATGGAAATATAAGCCAGAGCTCAAAGGAAAAATCTAGGCTAAAGCTATACATGTGGAAATCGCCAGAATATAGATAATATTTAAAGGCATGAATATCAATAAGTTCGTATATGGAGAAAGTATGCAATCAAAGGCAAAAGAGGATTTTTAGAAGTATTTCTTGGCCATTTGAATGTCTTCCTTCAAAAAATGTCTATTCAGCTCCTTTGCCCATTTTTTAATTGGGTTATTTGCTTTTTACTGTTAAGTTGTTTGAGTTTCTTGTATATTCTGGATATTAATCTCTTGTCAGATGTATAGTTTTCAAATATTTTCTCCCATTCCGTAGGTTGTCTTTCCACTATTTGATTCTTTCCTTTGCTGTGCAGAAACTTTTTAGTTTGATATAGTCCCATTTATTTATTTTTTCTTGTGTTGCTTATGCTTTTGGGCTCTTATTCATAAAGTCTTTGCTCAGCCCTACTTCCTGAAGTGTTTCCTCCATGTTTTCTTCTAGGAGTTTTATAGTTTCAGGTCTTATACTTAAGTCTTTAATCCATTTTGAGTTGATTTTGGTATATATAGAGAGGTGCACCAATGGAAGATTGGATAAGGAAAATGTGGTATATATACACCATGGAATACTACTCAGCCATAAAAAAGAATGAAATTCTGCCATTTGCAGCAACGTGGATGAGCTTGGAGAAAATCATCTTAAGTGAAATAGGATAGGCAGGGACAGATACCCCATGTTCTCACTCATAAGTGGGAGCTAAGAGAGAAAGAAGAAAAGAACAAAAGACCACAGTGGTACTTTGGACTTGCAGAGGGAAAGAGCACACTTAGAGTTGCCAGGGGTGGAGGGGTAGAGGGAGGTCAGGGAGAGGTCAGGTGGGGGACATGAGGAACAATGGCAATTTTGGGTAAAGGGCATGTTGATAGTATTGATCTGATCATCACATCTTGGACACAGATGGTGAAGGTCAGCTTTGTAACCCCATGAATATGCGTAATCAATTTAAAATAAAGATAAAAGAGGATCCAGAGCGAGCAAGGCAATAAAAATATTTAGCAAGAAAAAGAAGGTAGCAACTGGACTGAGGAAGAGCAGTTAGTGAGGTAGGAGGAAAACCAGGAGAGGGTGATGTCCTAGAAGCCACAAGAGGAATATTTCAGAAAAGAGGGAGAGACAGCTCTTTTCAAAGTTCATTGGAAATAAAACAAGATGAGCATAGAGATGTATTTGTTGGATTTATACATATTTTTTCTAATAGCTTAGTGATGTTAATCTTATCTTCCTGTTTTTATTAGACTGTAAATGCCTTGAGGGTAAAGACAATGTCAAAATTATTTCTGTATTGTCCTTAATATTTATCAGAGGACTAGCTCAATAAAAGCTTAGAAACATGGAATCACAGCAATGACAGAAGTCTTGTAAGTTACCTGATCAAATCTCCTTGATTCTACAAATAAGGAAACCCAAACCAAAGAGTGATTAAACAATTTTTTCCATAGTCACTTTGCTAATTATTGGCTACTTATAAGAAAACTTGGAATTGGAACCCATACCATCAATTCCCAATCTGCTATATTTTTTACTATATTATGCAATAGATTTCTGTTAATTTTCAAACATGGAATAAAGAGGAAAAAAATTCCTTTTCAATAACCAAACTCATCTTCCTATAGCTAAGCCAAAATTTTAGGTTTATATTAGAAGGACTGTAAAGGAAAAGGAAATGTTGACAGTGGATATCTCTGCATTAAATCTGTGTAGATATAGATACACATATTTCCATAAAACAAACTATGGATGACTCAGTGACAATATTTGAGGGAACTGAGAGGGGGGGGAGAGAGAGAGAGAGAGAGAGAGATCATTCTTGTTTCAGTAAGAATATCTAGTAAATTAAACTATTTACTCACCTATGTGATTGCTTCCTACTCAACCTATCCTATTTCAACCCATCTACTGGGTAAGGAAAATGTCGTATATTTACACAATGGAATACTACTCAGCCATAAAAAAAGAATGAAGTTCTGCCTTTTGCAGCAACATGGATGAGCCTGGAGAAAACTATGTTAAGTGAAACAACCCAGGCACAGAAAGAAATACCACATGTGCTCACTCATAGGCAGGAACTGAATTCATAAATAAGAAAATAAACAATAAAGAAAGAGAGGGAGAGAGAAAGAAACAACACTCACAATGATGCATTGAACTTTTAGAAGGAGAGAACAGAGCTGTGGTTACTAGAGGAGGAAGTTGGGGAGGGAGGAAGGTAATGAGAAATTAATGAGAAATTGGCTAACAGACACAAAGAATGATTATGTATTGCAATGATGAATAAGCTAACTATACTGATTTGACCACCACACATTGCACACAAGTTCTGGTAGTCAACTTTGTACCCCACAAACATGTAAAATCAATAACACTTCAATACAAAGTAAATTGAAAAAAAAAATCTAAAGCTGAAGACTTTTACAAGAGAACTTAATATTTTACCTCTGTGTGGTTTCATACCTGCTACCAGTCATTAGATATACCGAAGAATAGACTGTTGACAAGTTAATTCAAAACTATTTGCGAAGTACTCATCACATTTAATAGCGTTTGACATCAGCTTTACATATAAAACAGTGTTTCATTGAGTTTTACCAATATTTCAATCACTGATCTAAAAGGTTAAGCTATTTAAGAACAAGTACTATATTTTTTATAATCTTAATTTTTTCTGGCTTCTAACCCTCCACCATGTAATCCAACACCATGTTCCCTGTAGATAATAAGTCAAATTGATAATTCATTGTAAATATTGAATAAATCCATAATAAATCACATAATGAATTTTTAGATTGTTTCTTAGTGAGGTCTCTCCACAAGAGGTTAATGCCTTTATCTGATTTTCTTTCACCCGGGGTGTTCACATTCTTGAGAAGTTATTGAAAATGTGTTCCATAATTATGTATAGTGTTAGTTGGATTATAAAATGTACCATAAAATCTATATTAGTTCTAAAATGTTCTCATTAGTTAGAAATTAAATAGCTTAAAATGCTAAAGCATGCCGCTTTCTGATGCTGGTGATACAAAGGGGCAGATGGTTCTGAGGTAATTATTATGATTCTTTTAGTTAGACACATTTTTAAATAGTGTAAACAGAACCAAGCAGAGAGAGTAATCAAAATGGAAATTAATAATACGTAAATGTAGAATATCATGAAGATATTTTTAAGAATTTTTATTTTCATTTTTAGTTAAATTTATTCCATTTCTAGCCAATAAACACATCTTGAGCATGATTTCAATAGTTATTTCTTGAAAGACTTCCACTTTGAGAAAGACAGGTGACTCATAATTTTGAAGGCTTTTCCAGTCAATTTTGTTGTCTCATAGAGTTCAATAGCCTTAACAGAATTGGATGGCACCTTTCTTTTAAACACAAAATACAAACTTACCAGAACAATATCTCAAAGGGACACAATATAGATAACAAAATTTGAAACACAATTTGCCCAGGCAATACTAATACACCTTGCCAATTCTAGTCCTTAAATAAAGAGAACTTTATCTGTGGAGAGTAAACTCTTTTGTCATATGCCTCCATGTAGGTCTAGTTATTATTCTATTTCAGCATTCTCAATGGTTAGAGATAAATTGTTCCTTTATTTTTTAGTAACTCCATGAGAAACTTTGCTGGGAATGTTTCCATAAATGACCTAGACTCTAGAGTAGCTGAATGTATTAATTTGACTATTATCAACTCACCTCGAGAGGAATGGTCTGCATGCCCCTCCCTGCCACTCTGCATTCCTGGTACTGGACATGCTATATAACACAGGATCTGAGACCTCCATCATTTGTAGCAAAAGCTAAGTATAGTAGTGAGTGAAGTAGTCTAAACAATAGTGACTCAGTAGTAATGTGAAGGGAGTAGCATCTATGTTATATTCTCTTCTATCTCATAAATCTTTAGATCATCTACACAGAGAAAATTGAGCCATATTTGGATCCATTTTCCCCAAAATATACCCAGGGTCTTCCAAGAGAGAACTCAGTTCCTTGAGCAGTTGTTGAAGGATCATGCCATGGATCCAACATGCAAGGTGATCCACAGTATATTGTATGTAGAATCCACAAAACCACAATGTTAAGAGAGAAGAGCTGCTTCCACAATAGGCTTAGGAATGCTCTCACCTGACTAATGGTCTTGATGTTGAATGACCTGGACAAAGACAGAAGTGAGATCTTTTCAACAGGTGAGAGTTTACCAAACTTATCATTCTTTGGCAGAAGACAATTTAGTGGTTACATGTAAACTGCTGGGTCAGAGTACCTGGTCTCCAATCCTGACTCTACTGCAGAGTTCCACATAGTTAGGTGACTTTGAGCAAGTTCTCAATCTCTGGGAAATTTTGTTTCTTCATCTGCAAAATGGGACTTACTTGTAGGCTCATTAGGAGAATTAAATGAGAAAACATAGGTAAAGTATTTGATACAGTTTTAATGCATAATAAGCATTCAAAAAAATTATTAGTAGAGATGAAGAGTTAATAATTGCATGTTTGGGCTTCATAGACAACTAAATTCAGGATCAGAGTATGTCTGTATTTTATTTTGTTGAATGAATCCTTCAGCTCCACGAGATTTGCTTCATTCTTTTTTAGGGCATTAATCATTTCATTAAATCTCTTTGTACATGAAGAAATATACAATTTCTTCAGATCCTGAATACTTTTTCTCATTTTGTTATGTTGTCTAATTGAGTCTTCTTGCATCTTCTTGAGTTTCCTTAAGATTGTTGATCAAAATTCCTTCCCAGTCATTTCAAGGACTTCCTGCTCTATAGGGTCTGGTACTTGAGAATTATTATTTTCCTTTGGTGGTGTCACATTTCCTTGTTTTTCATATGTCTAGTATCTCTATGTTAGTGTCTAGTCATCTGATAGAGCAGTTGCTTTTCTAGTGCTCTGGAATGAGCTTTGAGGAGAGGGACTTCCTCCTGTAGACATGTTTTATAATGACCACTGAGTGCAGTGTTTTAGTATTGGTTCCAGGTGGACATAGTAGTGTAGTCTCCATGTAGGTACTTCGGCTGAATTCAGTGTTGGAATTATGTGTGAGTGGCTCTGTTGCCTAGTTCCTGGGCACTTAGTAATTCGTTGCTGAAGTTGGTGACACTATTTTGGTTCACCAGGACATGGGCAAGCTCTTGAAATCTTGGGACAAATGCCTCAGAGCCTTGTCACTCTTTGGCTATGGTGGGTGACCTTGGGTGGGCCTATTGGCATCCTGGCTAGCTCCTCCTCACCCTGATGGGTACACTGGGCTATACTGGTGATTCTCAATTTAAATGGGTGACCCTGGCTGGGTTTTCTCTTTATTCTTTCCTACACGCAGAGGTTCTTCCTGGGACCTTGCTTCCTCTGGTTGGGGGATGGGTTGGTGGTGATAGGGAATTTTCTTCCTTGCTTTATTTGAGTATCCTGGGTTTCTGTACTCTTGGGGGGTTCCACTGTGTCTCTCCCCTGATGAAAGCAGTCCTATGGGTTGCACATGTACCTCCCACCCCAAGTTGTGCAATGTAATTCTTCCTGTGAGTTAGGCCACTGGGTTGTGGGTGTGTGCTCACTCACCTCTTTCCCAGGGCTTCACTGGTGACTCTCCTTCTGTCAGCAGGCTGCTTATGAAGCAGTGGTGGCTGCTGGTGTGGCAGTGAGCCACCCTTGTGGCAACACTTGCTGTGGTGGTGGCTGTCACAGACCAATTGTTCAGCACAGGTGTCTGCTGCAGTGGTAGGGAGTGCTGCTGGTGGTGAGGCGGTAGGTTGCACTGGTGCTGTCAGTCGCCAGAGCATGTCTCTGTTTAGTTTTCTCTCCTTTGCTTGATTCCCTGCAGAATGAAAATTCAGGGAACAGATGACTGACATAATAAAACCCTTTGGTGTGCACCAGAGCAGCCGGGATAAAGACAGTACACATAATTTAATGTTAAGGGCTAGATTCAACTGCAATCAGAAGTTCATAAGAACAGATATTAGAATATTTGTTATCATCTGGTTTTCTGTTTGTCAAACTACATTTCATTCTCATGATCAGAAAATGTAGGATTTAAGGTAAACTGGGAAAAAAGATATTTGGTTTCAAATTTTTTTATAATTTAGAAAATAAATTTTTAATACCCCCAAACCCATATTTATTCTCCATGGTTATAAATGTACATAGCCAAAAAGCACAGGCAAGAACACATTATAAAAACCAAAGCCAAAACATGACAGCCCACAATATGGATAACAATAAGAGAACTTTAAATAGGATATATAGTATATACACATACCTTACAAATTCATGTTATATAATGAAAACTATTTAAAATGTTGTAAACATATAGATAAGATTAGAAGAAAGCTCAGAAAAATGAAACTACTTGATTTATTGGAGAAAATTGCAGGTAAATAAAGTGATTTTTAAAAATTTCCACTGCCAGTTATAATGTTGTTGAGGTGTTATTTAAAAGTTTACACATACCACATCTACTAAAATTCTTTTTAAAACCAGCTATTTGACTGCGGAAAGTTGCTAATTATTTTTTGTCTTACAAGTAAAACATTGACAACTAATCTCATTCTTCAAAGGATTCCACTCTAAGAGTTTACAAAATCCCATTCACAACTAATTCTCAAATACCTGAAAATGCCTGTTACTAGGATTCCTAATAGCAGGTAAATAAGCGTTTAGTAAATGTTGTCAAGATTTAATTAAAAATTAATCATAAAAGTAGTATAAAACTTAGCCAATGAGTATGCTTATTTTTTCTAAAGTTGAGTCTACCAACACACACATACACACTTAAGATTATCATTTTTTTAGCATTGTTAAGTCATATAAACCTGTAATGTAGAAAACTTGCTAGTCACCAAAAGTGATAGTCTTATTGAGAAACTATTTTAATATTTTTATGTAAATATTTTTTTGAGAAAATTGTTCAGTATGGGTTAGATTTTTATAAGTGCACATTAAATGTGTCTGAGAAATTGTTTACCTCACTATTACAATTTACTGAACTTTTTATATGCATTCTTATTTATTTATAATAATAAAGTAAAGAGCATCTTTGGCAACAACAATTATGGGTAAGCACTACCATGTAAGGATCATTCAAATAGAGACACAAATGAATATTGGTCACCTAATCATCTAAACACATTAGCTTTGTGGTCAATAGTGCTATTTAGAAGAACGTAGACAGTTTTTCAAATATATACATATATTTAAAAGTTGCCCCCCATCTCAATTCTGCAATGATCTTCTTCTCCTGCAAGCAAAACTATCTAAAGAAGAAGAGTATGAAAATAAAATGGCTCTCTCCCGCAAGGTAAGATGTGAGGTGCTAAATATTCATCCAACAGGTACCTGGAGTCTCTCATGTAACTCTCAGAACAACTATGTTGGCACAGGTCTGGGCTACACTAAGCATTTATTGAAGAAAATTCCTTGATAAATCAAGGAATAAAAATTATTCTTTTCCAATTTCCTGCTTCTTTTATGTGAAGGTGTTTCAGACCTCGATTACTCAGAAAAGCATCTTTAATATTCACTTTGCATATTTAGTTAATATAAGATCACAAGCTAAGACTCTTTATCTTGTCTTTCTATAAAAAGGCACTTTGTATACTGCTCTGTAAGCTATTCTCAAAGTTGGGTATATTTTTAATATCTACTTTCATCTAATAATGGGGTACAGTGTATTTGTTGGGCCAGAAGTTGAACAGGCAATATTTTAAAGGAAAAGCCATTACAATATTAGAGCATTTTGGCGTTTGACTATTTTCACATATATTATGCCTCAAAATGATCATCAGGTAAGAGAAAGTCTCCAACACTCTGAAAAGTTTTATCAAGGACAGCACTAAACCATGTCTTCTTGTTTTTGTTGAAAGCATTCCTTAATGTTGATCTGTTTGTTCTTTTAGAATGTGGAGAGGGGAAAGAAAACTCAAGCTGATTAATAATGTTTTTCTTTGAGTTTGTTTTTTTGAGTCCCACAGTTCAGTATTTATATAAGTGGGTGCCCTGCTGCTGTTAAATCATTCATCTATGTTTGTCTAGAAACTATTTTCTATAAAGCTAAGCCCATATGTTGTGCAAAGATTTTTCTCCCTCTTAAAAATAGACCTGAATTTCTCTTTTTCCTACCAATGATGAGTAATCCAGAATTGATTTTTCATAAAATCCCCACACACAAACACAAAGGAAGATTAGAAAATGAGTAATAATAACCAATATAACACACACCTACAGTTAGTTTATTATCAGGCTCTAATTATTCTTCATTTTCTTGACGTTCCATCTGCTTATAAGGAGAGAAACCCCCCAGTAATTTGACTGCAAGAATACAAATACATGGTTATTATAGTCAGAATTTAGACCGTAAAATTGCAACTAGTCTCCTTTTTTCCAAGTACCATAAATACATAAATTTTATTTTTCCTAGTTTTGGGAAATATGAGGCAGGCATCTCTTTTAAAAAAACAAAATTCTTTTAAAAGCCATGATCATAAATTTGTAAGTTTGAAGCCCAAACTACTGAATCTGTTTGTGAAAAAGTCATAGTACAGCCTTTTTAATCTTGCCAAAAGAAAGAGAAAAAAAAAAAACATTTGAGAGAGGTATAGTAAATTTTATAGTGAGTTTTTGAGGTCACCAATAATACTGTCTCCCAAATAAAACCCCAAGGGAGTTAATCTTTCATTAATAAGAAGAAGCCGAGGCTTTGCCCTTATAGAAACTTTTAGATCGGCTACTGACACACTTTATAAATCTTGACTACTAATATTAGCAATAGGTGGGGGGGGCACAAAGGCTGATGGCTTAAATGATTTCATTTCTCCTTTCTACCCTCTCAATTCTTTACCCTTTAAGCTATTTGTTTTCAAAACAAGCTGTGTTTTTATTCAATTTTTTTATCCCAAGTTTGGATGATGAACAGACCTCTATTTTGTCCTAGGACACTCGCCGAGGACCCTGTCTATCCACCGCTTTTCTTTTCAAAAGAGATAAACACGTGCTTGTCATCCACAGCTGTTCCTCCAGATGTTCCTGAACCAGGACCAAAATCAGCTCATTTGTGCTTTCAACATGGACTTCTTAGGAACTCTGGTGGGAGTTGCTGTCTTCTCTAGGTGAGATCTTTCACAATTCCAGTGCACAGCAGGAGAGAGGCCTCTCCTTTCTGCCTGCCAAGAGCAGACCAGGGCTCCCTGACCAACTCTACTAGAGAAAAGCAATCAAGTAGGCTATGCAGAAAAGCAAGAACAGCTATTAGCTGGGAACCAGGCAGAGGAACCAGAAGACAGTGACAGGACCTGCTGTGAAGGAAATCTGAGAGTTTGTTTGCTGTCGAATTCAGAGTTCATTTATTGAGGATGTCCTGTGGGCCGTGCAGTTTATGTACATCATTTTATCTAAATGGTACTCTGTGATGTAATAAATCTCATCACCAGTTTTTTTTGAATTAGAAAACCAAGGCTTATGGAGTATATAAATAAGAATTCTTATTCTTAGAAACTCTGTGCAAAATTGCCAGAAATTTAACTCGAGCTAGTTTAAATAAAAGGGAATTTAGTTGGCTCACAACCCGGAAAGTCTACAGAGCTGCCTTCAGACCTGGCTGCATCCACAGGCTCAAAGATTATTGTCTTATTTCTGTCACTTCCTCTTTATGTCTCAGCTGTTTCCCTCTGTGTTGGCTTTGTCCTCAGATAAGTTCTCTCCATGTGTATCAAAGATGAGCACCAAAGTTCCAGACTGACACGATCCTTATGGCTACCAATCCCAGGACAGGAAAAGGATGCCTTTTTCCTAACTACTCTAGAAAAAAGTCCTGAGGGGTGGTTTGGCTTGGATCACTTATGCAGAACAGAGCCAGGTCCTCAGACCAGGCATGGGTCATGTGCCCACCTCTGTGGTGAGAGGGTGTGGTCAGACTCAACCAAATCATATGAAAAGAGCTCCCTATAGAAAAGAAGAGTTTAGTTACCACAAGAAGGGGATGGGAAGGTGGGAAGTGCTTGGCCAAAAAAAAAAAAAAAAAAATAGTTAGCTACCACACACTTGTAAGGAGAGGTGACAATTCCTAGAGGAGGAGAGGAACAAACACTCAAACCAGCTAAAAATGGAAGACTGATGTTATTTCCACTAAACAGCTGCAAAACACTTTGGAAGTATATGAAGTGGTAGGTTCCGTTGTTCACGGGTTTAATGCCTTCTCCCACAGCAAAGTGGGGATTGCTTGGAGAGTGTCTTTCTCAGTGATGGATTTCTAACTTCAGGTTTACCCTCATAATCATAAGAATGTCTAATATTCAAATTAATTTGTAATCAAAGCATTCTAAAATATATTTTAAATATTCTTACCATTTTTCAGAGAGCATTTATATGGAATATAATGACCCAAAATCATCTACATAAACACCAGCCATTATAATGTGCTACAGTAGAACCACACCCGAGGGTCTCCTGAGTTGGTAGAAATGTTTAACCATCTCTTAAGTTTACATTTTCGTATCAGCTTTTGTTACTTTTCTGTTACCTCTCTCACTTGTCAAGACAGTCTAAAAACTAGAATTAAATAGTATTTCAAATAGGATAAAAGAGGTGTCATCTCCCACTTCTAGCTTTCCTTGGTGGGCTCCACCATCGTCTTGTCTGATGCTTCAAAAGTGCAGTGAGCTTAGACATCAGATGACCAGTCACATAAGAAAAGTGTAAGATTTTAAATTAAGGCTTCCAGGAATTGTTTTTCTATAAATGAACTTGTAAATAAATTTGTTGCTGATGATGGTTTTGTTGTATGACTGAAGTACTAAATAACACTTCTAAGAAAAAAAGGTTGACTAGTAACTACATAGGCAAGCACCAAATATTTAAAGAAAAATAAAACATAAGCTTCTTTACATGAAGTAGGCTTAACAAAACTTTGAGGACAAGAGACATAAATAGAGATGGGTGTGAGGTGGCAGGTCTGGGTATGCATCTTGCTCCCAGGGGGGAAGGTGGTAGAGAAGCTTTTTTTAGAGCTTGGGATTTCCGGCCAGACAGATTTGGGTTTAATTCAAAGATTGACCATCTATTTTTTCTGTATCAATGGACAATTATTTACCCTCTCTAAGCTTTAATTTACTCACCTATAAAACAGATAGTAAAAGCTTCTTCAGAGGGTACTTGTAATAATCAGATAAGATAATATGTTGAAGTCATACTCACAAGTACTTGGAAAATGGTGTTCAAATTATTATTGTTGCTGTTACTGCTGTTTTGATTCAATGGAATCTAATCACATGATAGGCAGTGGACTGAATTTTAATAACATAGCAATGTAGGCTGAAGAGTGCTAGAGGCTGAAAAAAACTGAGGTTGAGGATTTTAGTATTAAATCTTCCTTAACTACTTTCTAGGCCTGTTGGAAAAGAGGTAAAGGAAACAAGTGGATATTTTTTCATCTTCAAAATTAAAAAAGTAAAATTTATAAATACTTAGAATTCATTTATATTTACTATTCATCCGTTATGATTTTAGTGGGATGGGGATAGACAGACAATGATAAGTTAGTAGAGCAGTCAACGGGTATCACACAAACTAGTGCAAATAGCTGGTCATCCCATATACCAAACCTGCTCAGGTTGTGCATAGAAATCTAACAAGCCTATATATCAGATTCTAAGAGAGGAGCCCCAACACTGGGCTATGAGGCTCTTATGCTGCATGGTTAGGAAAGCTTGCTCCTCCTCTGGTTGATCAGGGGCCAATATACAATAGCAATATAAATTGACAGAACCTTGGTTCCAATGCTATATCTCTATATTCGGCACTCATTGTTGAAGGTAACTCCAACACTTTCTTGCCATGATGGTGTGGAAATAGGAGATTAGTGTCCAAAGTCACAGTTGGCTAGGGTTGGTCATCTTAAGCACCAATCCAAAGCAGGTTTGCATGGACCATCAAGGAAGAACAGTTTCTTTACTAGCAGGCCAGCCTGTAGGGATCAGTGTTGGGCAAGCTGGTCCTCACTTCTGAACAGGTAAAACCATAATTGTGTACAATCAAAACTGCCCTTGAAAATCTCTTAAATTTACCTAAGGCATAGTATATATGGTTTACATATACAATTCTGCGCAGTAATATTATGCACACTGAAATAGAAAATCACTGAGCGAGGCCGCTGGAAAAAAAAAAAAGAGCAAAGTCTGTAGACAAATATCAAGGCATTCAAACCATTTGTCTTTTAAAACAATACTGAAATCTGTAGGTGAATGAGAGCTCAGTGGAGAATTCTGGAGTGTTCCTACTCATGTAAAGAGCCTACTTTATTCTCTTTTAGTAGAAAAGCTCTGTGGAATTAATATTTATTAATAGGTTTTTTTATTATTGAAAGAATTATATCAGTTCTTAAGTTAAATAGACTTCATTCAGTTTCCACAGGTAACAGTTGTTGATGCAATAAAACTACTGAATTATTTTTGTTTCTATATGGGGTTTTTGTGGCCAAATGGAAAACAACAACATGCAAAATATTCAATAAAAGAAGAAAGTTTACTATTAATAAGAAATGCATATTAAAGAGCCAAAAAGCGCTTTTGCTCTGTCCCCTTATTAGAGAAAAACTACTATGTGCTAAGAACATTCCTATCCATTATCTGATTTAATTCTTATAATAATTCTATCATTCATTTCCTGGTTTTATAGATGAGAAAACTGAGATTTCAAGAGATGAGGAGATGATGATTTTAGGATATATAAATACCCTAAAAATATTAATTTAAGATTATTTACTGAGTCCCTATTATGTTCAAGACACTCTTCTCCATGCTGATATACAGCAATGAACAAGGCAGATGATTCCTGTTTTTTATGTCATCTCCATAGAAGCAAGAGACAAACTGTAAGCAAATAAATAATAACGACAGATATGGATGACATACTGTAATGCATGCATTGAAGGAAGCAAACAGAGAGGTCTGAGAGGAAGTAACACGGGTGGTAGGAGGTAGGAGGACAGGGGAACTTTTCTAGCGGAGAAGTCAGAGAAGGCTCCCCAGAGCAGATATTTGAACTTTTACCTAAAGGTGAGAAAGAACCTATCACATTAGGAGTAGGGAGTTTTCCAAGTATAGAAAATGGCAAATTCCTGAGGCAGGAAAGAATGTTGGAGCCATTGAAGTAGACGGTGGGCTAGGATGACAGCAAGGCTGAGCAGGGCCTAGATTGCATGGGGGCTTGCAGGCCACCAGAAAGAGTTTGGATGTCACTCCAAGGCCAATGAAAGAGAAGCCATTGAAGGTGGACTCAGCAGGGAAAGGATAGAGTCTGATGTGTGTTGATCCTGGCTGCTGGTGAGGAATGCTCACTTTGTGCCAGTAGTGAATACAGTAGTGAGACTCGTCCTTTTCATTCCATTGGGTGGATTTATCACTATTGTGAAATGAGAAAACAACCACAAAGAGTTACCTAGCATCACTCAGATGATGGGTTTGAAACTCATACAACTGACTCCCAAGACCAAGTATGTAACCACCAGGCCTGGCTCTGATTATTACTAAATGGCTTAATCAATGATACTTTTACATTGCTGATGTCTTTAGCATTCGATTTTCCATTTCTCAAGACAGGCTGGGATCCAAACTAAATTAATACTCTCTGGAAGGCTAATTGCATTATTAGTTTAAAAATAAGATTGTGCTAGAGTAAATACTCTTAGTCAAATGATGAGTGAAGTACTTAGAATTCAGGTATACAAAAAGGTGTACAGTTGGTGCTCAACAGGAGTCTTTATTTTGATAGAGAATCCCTCGAAGAGTGAATAGGATTAAATTAATAAAAAGCATTTAAGGAAATGTCACATGGAAACTCACTATTTAGTGGTTAGTAAAACCTTATACAACACAAGAATAGACAGACTATTGCTCTCAAATGGAAATAGATTTGACTCTTACCTGGATCGTTGAAGTGCAGTCCAAGTGGACATAGACATCTCTGCTTGCAGGGTGTTTCTAATCTCAGAATCTGCTCCTGGCAGTTCAGATTCCTCCATTATCTGCACACACTGGGACTCTCTAGCACAAACATGATTTTGTTCTGGGTCTTGGGCCTTCCTCGACCCTTCAACTGTATTCGTTTCCTTTTTCTTATTCTTTAAATTATTTTTTTCTAAAACTACTTGTTATTTCCTAATAGCTTTTGGCATCTTTTCAAAAATGAGTTACCCAAAGACTCATAGCAGCTGTTGCTAAAGAAAAAGGATTTAAGGTAACAGCATACTGTTTAAATTACCTGGTCCCCACAGAAATTATGGAGAGGGATCTTAATATTGTTTTTAGCTATAAAGTAATAGCAGTGGCAAACACTAATATAAGGTTTACTGTAAGCACTAGACACTTCTCTAAATGCTTCATGTATGTTAACTCATTTAATCCTATAAGGTTGTACTATTATTAACTCCATTCTACAGATACAGAAACTAAACATAGGCTAAGTAACTTGCCCAGGACTCCTGAGCAAGTAAGCAGTGGAGCTTGGGTTGAACCCAGCCTAGAATGATTCATAGAGACACAAAATAGATGTTTTAGTACCACATGAGATAAGCTCTTTCAAAGGGTTTCTGGAATGAAGACAGAAATTATAACTGAATGCAACCTCATAACTATACAAATTGATGAGTGATTTCTCCCAGTACCAATCTGTAAAAATGAAAAGATTCCTGCAGCTCATTGTGTCACTGCTCACCAAGACAGGACCCCTGGTAGAAAATGCACAGATTTCATCTTATCTATGCACTCGCTTTCCCAGTGTGGTTTAAATGTTCGTATGCCCTGTATGATGTAACTAATGTTGGAGTGTTATCACAACTCCCTAGAGGATAAAGAGCACAAAAGAGAAATAATAGCTAAATTGTGGTGGGCCCTTACCCCGTCCTAAGGCTTTCCCCCACAATGCGTTCAAGCCTTCCATCTGCTCTCTGAGGTCAGCATTGTCTGGGGCGGGGGGCTTCTTCCTGCCTCCTGTTCTCGTACTCCCCTAACTAACCAAAAAGTGGCTCCTTAGTTCCCATTTTGGTTATTTTTCTTATTGTATAAATGTCTTGATTAGAAACCTCCATGGGGAATTAGAATGAGTGGCAGATTACCAAACCCACCCTCCTCTCATGCCCTTAATAGTAAATCATTCTCCCATCTTCAGGATACAGATGAGGAACTCAGGGTTTAAGTGGATTAGGTAAGGTACCACTGGCACACAGTTAAAATGCAGAGAGCTGTGGAGAAAGAACTACTAAATCAAGGCCTTTTTTAGTAAAAGAAATCTTAAAATCTTGGTTCCATTGACTGCAAAAAATGTAAAACAAACCTAGAACCTGGAGTGTGCTCTTCCTTAGTGGAAAGTGGAGGGAGGAAGGAATTTGATACTCTGATGATCTGTTGCAATTGATAGGGCCACATTGTGCAACAAAGGGCACAAAGCTAGAACTGGGAGAAGTGGCCCTGATCCCAGATCTTTACCATTTGACATCTCTAGGTTGGTTTCCTTTGCCGCAAGAGGAAAATATTGACCTAAATGACCTCAAGTTACCTCTCAGCTCCAGAATTTCAGGGCACTTGGAAAGGGCAGCTGATAAGATCAAATAAGATGATAAATGTGAAACCAGCTTAAACAGTTTGCAGCATGCTCTGAAAATGTACTATTATGCAGAAAATCATAGCCAAAAAGTTTCAAGTGCCCTAAAGCCAAAAGAGACAGGTGATTTCCCACTCTGGCCCCCCTCTGAGGATACTCCCAGACAAAGGAGTGCTCGAGGAGGAGCCAAAAGACCTCAAGCATCCTTGAGAGCAAATGTCTGCTTTTGTTTTTTACCTGGTGCTTTTCTCTTCCCCAGCAAGGGTTTCTTTGAATTGATCTCACAGGAAGAACCCCCATTGTTACAAATGAAAGCTGCACCTGCAATCTATAGAGAGGCAAATGGAACTCACCAGGAGGATAATGAAACAGGCAGGTTTTGCTTAAATCAGAGGACAGGGAAATAGATAAGTATCAATTCGAAATTGTACTTTATCACAGCAGTTAAAATAGAGGTCTAAGAAGTCGGCATTGTTCTTAGAGATATTTGTGTCTGAGAAAAAGATCTATGACAGAGTGGGACCAGGAGAGAGGAGGCATGGGCATTTTTTATATGGCAATGAACACAGTGAGGGCAGGCTCACACAATAAAATGTTAAGAAAGAGTCCAACTCTCTGTAAGGGACTTTATCTACATTAATTTAAAACAAACTAGCAAAACAGGTATTGGAATCCCCACTTCATAGAAGAAGAAAGTGAGGCCTGAGAGAGATAAATTGCTCAGGTCACCAGGGTATTAAATAGCTGACTCCTCAAGGCGACTTCCACACACCCAGTGTCCTCAAATCTTCCTTCCTTACATTTGTAGATTTATCACTGAAGTCTCTGTTTTGACTGTAGCAAGGGGATTGGGGTGAGACCAGTGTCCCGTCTGTAACAACTAAGCATTCACCTAATAGATCTGCAACATAACCAGCGCCATCTTAGACAAGCCCAAGTACAAAATGGCGCCGTACACCTCCTCACCTCTCCTCCCCCCCCCCGTTCTCTCTTACAAGAAACCTCATGGTTTCAGAGAAAATGAAACTTTCGGCATTTCCACACGTGCAGAACTCTCCATCCCCATGACCTAACTCAATCCCCACCCAAGAATTACATCACCCAGCTCTTGGTGCCAACATACCAATTAAGCTCTACCACCCCCACACCTGGTGCTGTCCCCCATTTTCTGGGCAGCCCCCGGCTGTCCTCCATTTTGAGTACAGCCCGGCTGATTTCTTTTTTTAATAAAGCTTGAACAGTACCCAGCATCTCAGCTCTCTTTCATTATGGTGCTGAAACCTGGGAAGAGTCTTGGTCGAACCATCAGACAATCCCCTCTCTTGGCTTGATTGGCACCCTTCCCAGACCTGCTGAAACCAGGTACCTTGGGACTCTCTCCTTTTGCCATTTCAGACCAATGCATCCAACACCAGCCTCAAATCAGGGTGAGTCAGTGGGTCTGTCCGCCCTACTTCTACAGGTTCCCCCGACTACTCTCTATGACTCCAGTCTCTACAAAGCCCAGGCACCTGGCTAAGGGAACTCTTCTCATGCCTGCCAGCTATCGGAGGACACTCCTATAGCCGGTTGGTGGCTTTTCTCTTGAAAAGAAGGTAGACAGCAGAGAGGACACTCTTTGTTGGCATGCTTCTTCTCCCAGGACTGACTGCCCTTTCTCACCCTCTACCTGGGATCCTCACGATCCAAACCTCCATGCTCTATGCCCTTTGGCTGTCTCCTGGCCAATTTCTTGGCCTCCAAGGAGACATTAAACCTAAACGTCTTGTTTTCTACTGTATTCCGCACTCTATGCCTCTGGTCCATCTCCTGGCTAATTTCTTGGCCTCCAGGGAGACATTAAAACTCGAATGCCTTGTTACAATGGATCCCAGTTGCCACAAAATGGCACTCTATTTAGACACTCACCAAAACAGCAAAAGCTGTAGAGATTCCTTGTTCAGGCCTTTTCCTATCTCTGGACATGTTCTTCTCTCTGTCAAAGCTGTCCTATGTCTCAAATTCTCCTAGCTCATGCTTGACCTCTCCTTCCAGACTGACCCATCAGCCCTCCACATTTCTCTCTTCCCCACACCTAGCCTCCAGATACTCGTCCTCAGCCCAACTCCTCCCCTTTTCCTCCTTCATCAGGTAATAACCCTGCCTCAGCTCTGGCTTTTCATAACCCTTCTGTAAAGTGGCTGGGACAGAAAGAATTGTCTGAGTCCACAGACAGGGAGCAGGTCTGGATGACAGCTCAGGTACATGCTCAAAACAATAGGCGGCCTGTGGGAACTGTTTCTGTTCCTTGCACAGACCCAAATTGGAACTACAATTTGGGTCTGTGCAGGCCACAGGGATTGAGATCTCCAGGATAACATGATCACACACCTACTTCACGGCCTCCAAAAGGCTACTCACAAGTCAGTCAATTATGAAAAGCTTAGAGAAATCACACAGAGATCCAATGAAAATCCCAGCGAGTTCCTAACCTGCCTCTCTGAGGCTTTACATGAATACACATGTATAGATCCAAACTCCCCTGCAGGCATGGCCCTCTTACACTCTCATTTCATTACCCAATCAGCCCCTGATATTCAAAAAACTATAAAAGAGATCAGGCCAAATACTAGTTCCTGGCTAATGCCATCCATGGCTCAAATACTCCAAAGCTGGCTGCCTTAAGAGGCAAGCCAACTGGGAACTGCTTCAAATGCAGTCAACCAGGCCACTTGGCATGGGCCTGTCATAACCTATCCTCACTGCAAACGGCCAGGCCACTGGGGGATTGACTGTGCCACTTGCCAGGGAACGAGTGGCCCAGTCCCCAACCTACAGCCTTTGGCTTCATAACCATCCCTATCGGAGCTTCTCGGCTTTGCCGGGGAGGAGGACTGATGATGCCCAGGGCCTGAGGCCCCCATGGAGACCACCACACGTAAGCCCAGGGTAACTCACCTTGTAGCAGGTAAACCAATCTCTTTTGTCATCAATACAGGGGCCATTTACTCTACCCTTCCTGAATATACAGGACCAGCAACCCCATTCTCTATCACAATAATAGAGGTCATGGGATCAGAATACCACCCACAGATCACTCAAACCCTTTCCTGCACCCTATATCACACCCAATTCACACACAAATTCTTAATAATGCCTCAATACCCAGCCCCCTTACTGGGACAGGACATCCTTTTCAAATTCAAAGCTACTCTTACCCTAAACACTTTAACTCCAGCTACAATACTCCTGTTACAGGCCACACCCAGACCTAGCCCCTGAGGATTCCACCTTCCCCTTCCCCTCAGACAAGGTTAATCCCTAGTATGAGATGCTTCTTCTCCCTCCATTGCTATGCACCATTCCCCTATCCTTGTTAAGCTGTGAAACCCCTCTTTGTTCCCTAACGTCCCACAGTATCCCATAGCTAGCAAACAAAGCCCCTTATAAACAAACTCCTTCTTCTCATCTCTCACGGCCTACCCACTTGCCTTTTAATATACCCATCCTTCTGGTTATAAAACCTAACGGCTCATACTGTTTAGTACAGGACTGATCCTGACACGCGCTGTTCCCAACAACTTACTTGGGCAGTACCACCTCAGGGGTTTTGGGACAGCCCCCACTTTTCCAGCCAGGACTTAGCTCAAGACTTATCTGAACTTCCCCCCTCAACCTCTAGCACTTTAATACAATATGTGGATGACCTCCTCCTTTGTAGCCCCTCCTATGAGGAGTCACAAGCCCACACTGTTGCTCTCCTTAATTTCCTGATAGTGATGGAGGGTGAGGAGGTATCCTATACTATAGGATTAACTTTGTCAGGGGGAAAGGGGAGGGTAGAGGTTTCAGGGCTCAGGTCTGGGGTGGCCTGTAATAGGAGTATTATAGCTGGAGTTAAAGTGTTTAAGTTAAGGGTAGCTTTGAATTTGGAAAGGATGACCCACCCCAATAAGGGTATGGGGCATTGAGGCATTATTAAGAATTTACGTGTGAATTGGGTGTGATGTAGGGTACAGGAAAGGGGTTGAGTGATCCATGGGTGGTATTCTGATCTCAAGACCCCTACTATTGTGATACAGGATGGAGTTTTTGGTCCTGCATATTCAGGAAGGGTAGAGTAAGTGACCCCTGTATCAATGACAAAAGAGATCGGTTTACGTGCCATGAGGTGAGTTACCCTGGGCTCATGCATAGTGATCTCCATGGGGACCCAGGGCTCTGGGCATCATCAGTCCTTCTCCTAGGCAAAGCCTAGAAGCTCCAGTAGAGATGGCTGTGGAGCCAAAGGTTATGGGTTGGGGACTGGGCCACTCCCTCTCTGGCAAGTGGAACAGTCAATCCCCTCTGTGACTTGGCTGTTTGTAGTGAGGACAGGGCCTGGAAGGGGGCCTGGTGTTAGAACAGGCCTGTGCCCAGTGGCTCAAGTGACCACATTTGAAGCAGTTCCCAAGTGGCTTGACCCTAGAGGCAGCTGGCTTTGGAGTTTGCGAGCCTCAAATGCCATTAGCCAGGAGCTGGTATTTGGCCTAATCTCTTTTGTAACCATCTATTTTTTTTTCTATTGTTAAAAACCTTGAAAGCTGCACTGAGGAGGTAATGTAAAAGGGCCATGCCTGCAGGGGAGTTCAGATCTATATGTGTGTACTTACAAAAAGCCTCAGAGAGGAGGGTCAGGAATTAGTAGCCTTGTGGAGCCTGTAAATCAAGTGTGTGATCATGTTATCCTGGAGACCCCATTCCCTGTGGTTGGCCTGGCAGTCCCAATTTGGGTCTGTGCAAGGGACTGCAATGGCTCCCACTGGCCATCTGTTATTTTGAGCATGTACCTCGTCTGCCAGTTGTTGGGCCACTATCCAGACCTGCTCACTGTCTTCAGGGGATGGATATGTGTCTGGGTCCAACTGGAAGGATCCCAGTCATTTTTTGATTTGGGAAAGGTTTGAAAGAAAAAAGGGGATATGTACCTGGATAATTCCCTCCATCCCAGCCACTTCACGGAGGGGATATAAAAGAGCCAGAGCTGAGGTGGGGTTGTTACGACAAAGGGGGTGAAGGAGAGGGGTTGGGTGGCTGAGGGCGAGCATCTCAAGACCAGGTAAGGGGAAGAGAGGAAAAAGGTGAAAGTTGATGGATCAGAAGATTGATCCAAGTCTGGAAGGGGAGGTTGGGCATGAGCTAGGAGAATTTGAGACATAGGACAGTTTTGACAGAAGGACTATATTTGGAGATAGAAAAAAGGCTTGAACATAAGTAATCTCTCCAGCTTTTGCCATTCCTGTAAGTATCTAAATCGAGAGTGCCATCTTGTGGCCACTGGGATCCATTGTAATGAGGTGTTCAAGTTTTAATGTTTCCCCGGAGGCCAAGAGATTGTTCAGGAGACAGCCTAGAGGTGTAGAGTGCAGAGTACAGTAGAAAATGAGATGTTTATGTTCAATGTCTCCCTGGAGGCAAGGGGTAAATTGGCCAGGAGATAGCCCAAGGGCATAGAGTGTTAAGGTTTGGATTGTGGGGATCCCATTTAGAGGTTGAGAAAGGAAACAGGCAGTCCTGGTAGAAGGAGAATGCCACTGGGGAGCATCCTCTTTGGTGTGCATCTTCTTTTTGAGTGAAAAGCCACTGACTGGCTAATGAAACATCCTCCAATAGCTGGGGGGCATGAGAAGAGTTCCCTCGGCCAGGTGCCTGGGCTTTGTAGAGACTGTAGTCATAGAGAGTAGTCGGGGGAACTTGTAGAAGCAGGACAGACCCACTGACTCACCCTGAACTGAGGCCAGTGTCAGATGCATTGGTCTGAAATGGCAAAGGAGAGAGTCCAAAATGTACCCGGTTCAGCAGGTCTGGGAAGGGCAGCCAGGGGGCAATCAGCCCAAGAGAGGGGATCATCCAACGGTCCAGCCAGGACCCTTCCCAGGTTTCAGCAGCATAATTAAAGAAAGTGAGCTGAGACACTGGGTACTGATTAAGCTTTATTACAGGAAAAGGATCTACCGGGCTGCACTCAAAGTGGAGGGCAGCCCGAGCCTGCCCTCAAGATGGAGGACAGCCACAGGTATGGGGGTGAGAGAGCTTATATAGGGTGCTAAGGGCTGGCTGATATAATCAAGGAGGGGCATTATATTAATATGGAAGCTATGTGACCAAGGTAGAGAACTGCACCCTTGCAGCAGCAAAAGGGTTTCTGTTTTGCACAAGTCATGAGGCTTCTTGTAAAGGGAAGTGAGGAAGGGTCTGGTGCTGGAGTGGAAAACAAGGCCAGTAGCCATTTTGTGCTTATTGTGTGCACAGTGGTGCTGGTCATGTCCAAGATCCATCAGCCTCCTTGCTCAGGAGAGAGCAGAAGGTGAAAGATGGACCAAGGCCTTTCAGGCAGAGGCACAGGCCAGCTGAAATGTACAAATTATTGTCATAGCAACAAATGCCACTCTTTTTCTGATTTCCAACATACAAAATAGATTTTTAAGTACAGTTTTTCTATTATCAAAGACCTCTTTTTTGTATCTTCCCAGGGACGTCATTTTTGAAGATTTTTATCTACCAAACTCTATTTATTGAGTATATTAAATTCATTTGCCAACTTTCATTCATCAAAGAAATAACTGCTGATCAAAGCTTCTAATCATCCTGGGATAACAAATATTTCCAGAATGTGCTAATTATAATTCCAGGCTAATGCAAACAAACTTGATGTTTTAATTAGTATGGGCAGCTTTGCCATACTAAATGAGTACATCTATTGGCTTTTTGCAAATACTGAAAATAGCTTCCAGTTATTTTATAGATCCAGAGAACTAGTGCTCAGAAACAGTGGAGTTCCCTGACCCCTGGGAACTAGTCAAGGAACTTATTATGTAATCCCTTAGGACCTTCTGAGGCACTTTTCAACATATTTTCCATATTGCGTAGTAATTGTCTTTTCGCACAAACATAACTAGAGTTTGATTACTTAGCTACCATTCCTAATTATATGAGCATACTGTTAAATTTAGTTTGGCTTAAAGGTTTCTTCAGACATAGTGAAGTGTAACCTCACAATGTGTAAATAGACTGTGACCTACTCTTGTAAACTAACTTGATGTGCAAATTAGACTATAACCTACACTTGTAACAAGTAGCCAAGTCTCAGCCAATCATAGGTAGCCAACTATTCAAGCCATGTTTGGATAAGGTACTGCCAGCTGTAACCAGTCCAGCTGTTTCTGTGCCTCACTTCCTTTTTCTGTGAGTCACTTTCTTTTTTCTGTCTGTTAATCTTAGCTGACCACACAACAGCCCTAGAGTCACCCTGAACCTATTCTGGTTCTGGTGGCTACCCAATTCATGAATCCTTCTTTACTCACTTAAACTCTGTTAAATTTAATTTGTCTAAAGTTTTCCTTTGTATTAATAACTACTAAGTTTCTTCCAAACATGTGCTTTCCCCCAAAATTCTGATGAGTGTTATTTTCTCCTATTTATGTCATCAATACCTGTTTGGTTACACATCCATTTAAATACATTGAAATGGAAAAAACAATCTTACCTTTCATATGGAAAAACAAAAGACGCCAAATAGCCAAAGTATTCCTGAGCAAAAAAAAAAAAACAAAGCCAGAGGCATAACTCTGCCTAACTTCAAATTATACTACAAAGCTGTTGCAACCAAAACAGCATGGCACTGGTATAAAAATAGACATTCAGACCAGTGGAGTAGAATAGAGAGTCCAGAAATCACTCCTCAGACTTATATAGCCATCTGATATTAGACAAAGGCAACAAAAATCTACATTGGGGAAAAGACTGCCTCTTCAACAAGTGGTGCTGGGAAAACTGGATATCCGTATGCAGAAGAATGAAACTAGATATGCATCTCTCACCATACACTAAAATCAACTCAAAATGGATTAAAGACCTAGGTATAAGACCTGACACTGTAAAATTGCTAAGGGAAAATATAAGTAAAACACTTCAGCAGTTAGGTCAGGACACAGGTTTTATGAACATGAGCCCGAAAGCACAAGCAGCAAAAGAAAAAGTAAACAAATGGGACTATATCAAACTAAAAAGTTTCTGCACAGCAAAGAAAACAATCAACAGAGTGAAAAGACAACCTACAGAGTGGGAGAAAAATTTTGCTAACTATGCATCTGACAAGGGACTAATATCCAGAATATACATAGAACTCAAGCAATTATACAGAAAAAAAATAATAAATGACCCAATTAAAAAATGGGCAAAGGAGCTGAATAGACATTTTTCAAAGGAATACATACAAATGGCCAACAGATACATGAAAAAATGCTCAACATCACTAATCATCAGGGAAATACAAATTAAAACCACATTGAGATACCACCTCACTCCAGTTAAACTGGCTATGATCAAAAAGACAGTGAATAACAAATGCTGGTGAGGGTGTGAAGAGAAGCGAAGACTCCTACACTATTGGTGGGACTGTAAATTAGTACAACCACTTTGGAAAACAATTTGGAGGTTTCTCAAACAACTACAGATAGATCTTCCATATGATCTAGCAATCCCTCTTCTGGGTATATACCCAGAGGAATGGAAATCATCATGTCGAAGAGATACCTGCACTCCCATGTTTATTGCAGCTCTGTTTACAACAGCCAAGACATGGAACCAACCTAAATGTCCATCAATAGATGATTGGATAAGGAAACTATGGCATATATACAGTATGGAATACTACTCTGCCATAAAAAAGAATGAAATACTCCCATTTGCAACAACATGGATGAACCTGGAGAAACTTACATTGAGTGAAACAAGCAAAGCACAGAGGGATAAATACCACATGTGCTCACTCATATGTGGGAGCTAAGAGAGGAAGGAAGGAAGAAAAGAAAGACCACAGTACGGCCATGATCCAACTGAGGGAGGGAACATTCCTAGGGCTACAAATTGGAGTGGAGGGGAGAGGAGGAAGGGGAGGGAGGTTGGGGGATAATTGGGCAGGGACAAAGGGTACAAAAGAAATTTCTGGTAATGAGTACACCCCCAGTATGAATCTGGCCCTCACATCATGGGCAGGAGGAGGGACAATCAGCTTTGGATCTCATGAATATTCATAATAAATAAATTTTAACAATATATTTTGAAACATATAAAAAGAAATATTTTTCAAAGAAATGAAAATCCCCTTCCTCTTACTCCCAACTTGATGAACTGGCAGAAGCAGACAGTTCACATGTCAGGTGAATAAAAAAAGGAGAAAGGGTGCAGGAAGAAGGAAAGAGTAGTGAATATATTTTTTAATTTATCAAAAAAATGAGTTTAACCATATAAAAAAGAGGAGATGAGCATCCATGCACAGAGAAGAGAGTCAAGCTCAGGTTGGGTTCATTAGCTGCACCTAACTAGAATTTAGAGATCAAGGTAAAAATGACAAGAGATGACAGTGTAGGGAGCTGATCACATGTTCACTTGCTGTGGGTCAAATGTGTCTTCCAAAAGTTCATGTATTGGAAACTTGACCCCCATTGCAACAGTGTTAAGAGGGTGGGAAATCCAATTATATTTTAAAGGTGGAGCCTTTAACAGGTGATTAGATTGTGAGGACTATGCCCTCGTGAATGGATTGACCTATTCGTGAAGTAATAGGCATGGTTCTGATGGCTTTATAAAGAGGGAAAGTGAGGTTAGCCATCTCTTTTTCTCAGCCCATTCTCTCCATGTGACACCCTGGTCACCATGGGACCTTGCAGAGAGTTCCCACCCAGAAGGCGGCCCTTACCAGATGTGCCCATGGACTTCTGGACCATGGACTTCCCAACCTCCAAAACTGTAAGAAATCAATTTTGTTTCATTATAATTAACTCAGTTTCAGATATTCTGTTATAAGCAATAGAAATGAACTAATACATCACTGATAAGAAATTTAGGTTCTATCTGGAAGCTACCGGGAGTCACTGAAAATTTTGGTAAAGGATATGTATGTGCTTTAGAGAGCACAGTAGCTCTGAATACAACGTGACCCATGTGTAACCCAGATGTCAGCAGTACTGACCCTGCCTAGTGATACCATGGAGATGCCCTTGAACACCAACCCCCCCCCACAACCACCCCCACCACCACCTCAAGTTCATGTTTCTCCCACAGGGTTCTGTTAATAACTTTTGGTTTCCTGGCCTCCCCAGTCTCTCAGGTCTCAGTTTTCTTTCACCATCAATCCTAACAGGAAATTTTGTTCTTCTTTTTCAGGTTTAAGCATGCCAAAAAAAAGTTTAAATTTACACTGTCTCTGAGATTTGGGGTTTTTGTTTGTTTGCTTTATATATATTTGTTATGTTTTGAGAACTACACTGAAGATTTCTTAAGGAAGACATAGAAAGGTTTACATCCCCGTATTGGTTCGTTTTCTGTTGCTTGTAACAGAATACTGGGAACTTTATAAGGAATAGAATTTTATTTCCTATCGTTTTGGGGACTGGGAAGTCCAAGGACCAAGGGTGCATCTGGTGAGGACATTCTTGATGGGGACTCTGTCCAGAATTCTGTGACAAGGCAAGCAATCACACGGACAGGGTGGCAAGAGCAAGTGCTACCATGCCACTTGCTCTCCTTATAAAACCACCATTCTACACCCATAATAATCCACTAAACCACTAGCTTACTCCATGAATGGATTAATCCATTCATGAGAACATAGTCCTCGTGATCCTATCACCACTTTAAGGCCTCTCACCTTTCAACGCCACCACACTGGGAATCAAGCTCCCACACGTGAACTACTGGGGAACACACTTAAACCACAGCAATCCCCCCCGTGCAAACTGAAGGAAGTAGAAGGCATTTTGTTTTGTTTTGTTTTTGCTTTTGCTTTTTGGTGGCTGGCTGGTAAGGGGCTAGGAAGCCTCGACCTTGGTGCTACCAGCACCACACTCTCCTAAGTGAGCTAATCAGCCAGCCCCCTAAGGCGTTTTGTTTTGTTTTGTTTTTAAATGCCCTTTGGCCATTCTCTCACTCCTTGCTCTCTCTTTCCCCATTGCACCTTGGTAACCTTTGCACTCTTTCTCGTAGTATCCTCGGGAACTGTCAGTGCTCTGATGTCCCTGTCCTGGGTGAGTTGTCTACCCCCAAGCAGGAGTACCAAGGCTTATCTCTACAAAGATTATCGCTTCCTCAGATGAAATTCTCACATCAAGCATTAAATAGATCTTTTCTATCTTGTTAAAAATGATTGAAAGGTGGCAAATGTGCAGTACAAAAAAGAAGTTGATGGAGAAATATAGTGAAAAATGATAAAAGCCTGAAATAATAGCAGTGCAGATAAGAAGATTGTTTCAAGATATAATAAGGACACAGAACTAACAGCGCTTAAAGACTGATTGGATACCAGCTTTGTGGAGGCAGAGATGGAGTCAAGGGTGACTTTGTTTTCTTTCTTGGGTAACTGGGATTACCATACATGATAATGACATTCTCCAAGACAGAGGACAATGGAGGATTATTTTTGGTTGCCATGTTCGTTTTTACGTATTGAGTGGAGATGTCTGTGGAACATATACTGAGGAGTCCAGAAGGCAATCATATTTACATGTCTGGAACTCTAGAGAATGATATTTAAACATCTCCACAATGTCAGCGTATTTGGAGCCCCAGGAATATCACCCTGGGCCAGTGTAATATGAGTGAAGAAAAGAAATGATGATAAAACTGGGAAGACATTAACACGTGAGTAGAGGAGAGAGCGAGAGATGCCCTGGCAGGGGCTGGAGGAGCCATTAGAATGGAAAAGGAGAATCGGGACGGATCTGATGTCTTCAAAGACAAGGGAGAAAATTCCCCAGAAGGAGAAACCAATCGCAGTGTTAATGTACAGAAATCAAGTAATATGGGACCAAAATCCTCCCCTGGATTTTCTCCTATTTTGTTGAGGGAAGAAAACCAATGTGAGATTTGCCTTTTTTGGAATTGAACAGCTGTTTGAATTTCTTCTTAGTTCCAATACTTATGTGTCTTTAACCCAGTTCTCACCACCAACATGTAAATATATTCAAAATATTCCAGAATATGGCTTTCTTTTTTTCATAGCTATGCTATAATGATCATCATAGGTGTACTGGATGGGCCATATGTCACCTCCATTTTAATTGATAAGGCTGAGGGTCCCAAGGAAATCAATCCCACATTAGCACAGCGATTATCAAGCATAAACCAATGCCTAGAGAATTAAGCATATTTAGTAGCTGCATTCAATCTTTCAGGTCACTGGGTCAGACAATATAGTAAACTGTTAAAGTGGTATAAAAGAATAAATATAGATTACCAAATGTCCACAAACATATCTATTAGCAGAATCTGCCCCAGGACAGCGGTAATTTGATTTTTTGAAATCTTATTTTCTTCCTCTCTAAACTATTTTTAGACAGCCATAAAAACATTTCCCCCAATATAATCTGTCTCACTGCCTAATGGTAACAGATACTGTTCTTTAGAGAAAAACATAACATCAAGAAATATTCTTCTACCCAAGAGAAAATATTTTGTAAAAATTGATGTGATGGGTGCTGTGATATGCCACTCAGATGCTCCTTCAGGCTAGAGGTGCCCATTCCACAGGCTGCTGACTCCTCATAGCTGAGACCTGCCCTGAGTCAAAGGGGCTGCCTCATTTAAGTTCACGCTCCACTTACAAGGGCAGTCCACTTCCAATGTCTGGTACATGCAATGCAGACTCAGACCCCTTGCCTTAGCACTTGCCCCTGATTCTGGACAACTCTAAAGTGTCGAACCAGCTCCAGAGCTGCCTTAGGAATCAGCCGAGGCCTCTGTAGCAACTACTTCAAGTTCAACTTCTTCCTTTGCCCAAATCTGCTTCCTTCACTCCCTTGAGGCACTGTTCTGAGAACACCCCCTGCTAAACTTCCCGCACACAAATCTCAGTGTCTCAGTCTCTGTTTTCCAGGAAACTCAGTCTAAGACAATTGATATTACATGTTTATTTAGATACTTGAGATAAAGAGATAGTCAAACTTCTAAGGAATTTAGTGTTATAGATATGTTTCTAAAACTTTAAAATGCAAAAGGGCAAAGTGATTACAGTATACATCTGCAACTTTCAATCATCCACACTGTGTGTGCTGATAGTTCAGTTGATGATCATTGTGTCCTCCGTCATTTCTGGATAAATACCAGCTTGAGCAGTGTTTTTCATCTCGTTCTCTTACCATCACCTTCCCTTCTTCGTGAAAATTTTAGGAAGTCTGTTGTGCTTCGGCTGTTGATGATGTTGTTTCTGGACTATTTCTGTATTCCTTTCAATCGCTTTCTTATTTATTCTCAGATGTCCATTGTCTATTTAAAATTATATAAACTTTGTATCTGTCTATAAGTGTCACGGATTACATAGCTTTTAGAAATATCCGCTATGTTCCTTCAAGTCTCTGTGATTTTTTCTTCACCTTAATTACTTTCTTCTCCTTTTTTGAAGCATGTCCCTTGACAGTTCTGTCATTTTTCAAGAGAACCAAGGCTTCCTCTATTTTAATCATTTCTCTTATATTTTGAAGTTTATACTATTTGTTAACAGTTAGAATGAGATTTTAATGGTATTGATTAGAGAAACTAAAGATGCCGTAATTATGCCTGTTTAATTGCCCCTGTGACTATGAGTTCCGCCATAAAAACAAACATTCAAAGAATGAAACAAACTTCCAGAGAATGAAACAAAAAGAATGAAATACAAGATACCATTTCAGATCAGGTAAAGACATAATCAGATCACTTGACATGGACAAAAAGCTTGTCAGAATGCTGCCTAAACGCTTATATCTTTTAACTGGTTAAGTGGTACAAAGTTTTTAATAACAGCTCATACATTTAGTCCCCAAATCTGAGAGACATGGAGAAAAGCCGGCCTCACAACTGCTTATCTGGTGGAGGCTGGAACAGGAGGAACAACCCGCAGGTGGGTGCACAACCTTCTCACGCACAGTGCTCTCAGCATTCCCAGCAACGTGCTCAGTCCAGTAGGATGTCCTTTTGTGGAGGAGCATGAAAGAGGGTAGATAGAAGAGCCAGGCAAAGAAAAGCAGCACCTTTACCCCCCAAACAAGGAAAAGCAGCACCTTTACCTCCAAAACATGCGCACACACACACATTAGCATGTTCCTGTAAAGGGAAAATTTTTATTCTCCTTAAATTTCCACTTCTGCTAAATTTCCCTGCTTTTGAAAAATTAGGCTAGCTGGACAAAAAGAAGTACCCTTTAGTACACGTTTCTAAAAGGGTACTGTTTACCTGATTTTATCCAGTCTAGAAATCAGAATTTTTGTTCTAAACGCAGGTAGAACTCACCAGGGTAATATTCAGCTGGGGACACTAGTCATCAGGTTGTTATGACATTGAAGTATTCCATCATGTCTGCCAATAGCTGCTGCCTGGCTGTCTTGACTCTTCCCCCAAATGCTCCCCATGCCACCCCCACACACATTCCCAGACACACACTCACCTCTTCGTGATCCATCAGTTTAAGGGGTAATGCTGCACGCTGCAGGGGACCCCAGAATGCTGCGCTGGCACCACTTCCTGTGTGCCGACACTTCTGAGTGCTTTGCATGCACAGTGCACTTAGGGAGGTACGCACTACAGTCATCCACATTTTACCACCGCAACAAGCGAGGCTTAGGGAGGACAAGTGTCCCTCCCAAAAATGTATTGTTAGCAACTCAAATGAAAAGTATGTACAACTTAAGAGGCCGTGGATTCTGGTAACAACGTCCCATGTCTCCTTGCCCATGCTGTTCAGGGAGTGCAATGGGTTTGACTGGATCCCCCAGAACATCTCCATCTTGTCCTTAACCCACGGGGTCTAGTCAGCATTAAATGCCAGCTTCTTGCTTTAAGTCCTCCTTACTAATCCTCAGTCATAATCTCTACTGAGATACTTAACCACTTTTGTCTTTAAAATCTCAGTGGTCCCCAGTTCATTTCCACTCTTGTCCGATGTGCTTTACACACGTGCTCTTGTTTCTCCCATCCTCAAATAATTTCTCTTGAAATCCCTTCCTCTGCCAGCTGCTGCCTCTGCTTGGTAGCAAAACTCACTCCACTACTACACTGAAACTACTCTTGAACAGGTCTTCACTAACATCCACATTCATAGTCCAGTGGTCAGCTCTCAGTCCACACTTAATTGAATACACGGCAGTGCTTGGTACATCTATCTGACCAGTACACTACCTATGACATTACGTATCTGTGATTTCCTCTGGAATTTCCAGGATGCCCCATTTCCTTGGTTTTCCTCTCATTAGCCGGCTGCACCTGCTCAGTCTCCTTGCTGGGATCCCTTCATCTTTCAGTGCCCTGAATGTTGCAGCACTTCCGGAGCTCATTCCTGAGACTTCTTCACTTCTCTGTACACACTCAGCCCTTTGGTGATTTCATCCAGTCTCATGACTTTAAATACCATTTACATTCCAACAACTTCCAAACTTATCCAAGCTCAGGTCTCTCTCTCAAGCTTCACCCTCACATGAAGTACTGTCCATATGACATCTCATCTCTGTTTGGATATTTACAGAACTTCTCACGCCTAACATGTCCAAAACTGTATCCCTGATCTTCCCTCCCAAATCCGCTCCACCCCTGGTCTTCCCATGTTAGTTCATGGTCACTCCATCTGTCCAGTTTTCAGGTCAACACTTTTGAGTCATTCCAGACTGTTTTCTTTCTCTCACACAGAATAGCCAATCCAGCGAGCAAATCCTGCCAGTTCCACCTCCAGCATATATCTAGAATCTGACTACACCCCACCTCTACTGCTGCCCACCTGGTCCCACCCACTCTGATCTCTCACTGGAGCAGCTGCAAGAGACCCCTAATGGTCTCCCTGTTTCCACCTTTGCCCCTCTTTAATCTGTTCCCAATCCAGCAGCCAGAGTAATCTTTATAAAATGTAAAGTCAGATCATCTGTTCCTCTGCTCAAAATACCACAATGACTTTTCATGCAATACCTAGAGAGTCCAAACTCTGTAGTGGTCTATGGGACACTGCAGGTTTTGACCTCCCTGTTACCTTTGTGACCATCCTTCCTACTGTCCACTCTCTCACTCCAGTCCGGCCTCCTTGACGCTCTTAGAAGACGCCAAGCATATTCTTTCTGTCTGGGATACCCTTTCCCCAGATATCCACATAGTTAACTCTTTGACCTCTTTCAAATCTTTGTTCAAATGTCATCTGCTCAATAAGACTCCCTCCGATCACGCTAGTTAAAATTACAATCTCCCTCAGTACTCCTGCTCTAGGGTTTTGTTGTCGTTCATAACAATTAACACCTTTGACTAATCCTATACAAATTTTGTCCTATTTATTATGTGTCACCCCCGATTAGAACATAAATTTTGTGTGAGGAGGGACTTTGCCTACTTTTTTCAGTGGCATATTCCAGGTATACAGAATAGAGCCCAGCACATGAGAGTTGCTCGGTAAACACCTGCTGAAGGCCTGGCTTTGGTGGTGTGGTACCAAAGTGCTGTCTCTCTAATCTGAGCACGTTTCTTGTTTGGTCTTCCTTCGGTGGCCAACTTCTCCAAGTGATTAATGTGCTTCTGTGCATTTTGCCAAAGAAGGGAAGGATTTTTTGTTGTTGTTGCTTTTAGCGAAGCAAGATTTGTATAACATAAAATTAACCTTTTTGAAGTGAACAGTTTAGTGACATTTAGCATATTCACAATGTTGTACAATCACTACCTCTATTTAGTTCCAAAATATTTTCATCACCCCAAAAAGAAAAGCCCATACTCATTAACTAGTCACTTCCTAGTTCTTCCTGCTCCCAGCCCCTGGCAACCCCCAATCTGTACTTTCTCTCTATGGATTTACCTATTCTGGATATTTCATCTGAATGGGGTCATTCAGTATGTCACCTTTTACATGTGGCTTCTTTCACATAGCAGAATGTTTCTGAGATTCATCCACATTGTCACATGTCTCAGCACTTGGTTTCTTTCATAGCCAAATACCATTGCATTGTATGCATGTGCCATAATGTGGTTATCCATTCAGCCACTGATGGACATTCGAGCTGTTTCTACCATTTGGCTATTGTGAATAGGGCCGCTATGAGGAGACGTGTATATGCATGTGTTTGAGTATCTGTTTTCAGTTCTTTGGGGTATACCTAGAAGTGAAATTGCTGAGTCATGTGGTAATTCTATGTTTAATTTTTCAGGAAACCAGTAAACTGTTTTCCACAGTAGATGAACCATTTTGCTCTCCCATCACCATGTGCAAGTGTTCCAATTTCTCCACGTCATTGCCAACACTTGTTATTTTGTGTGTGTGTGTGTGTGTGTGTGTGTGTGTGTGTGTGTTTTGTTATAGCCATCCTAGTGGGTGTGAAGGAGTATTTTACTATGGTTTTGATTTGCATTTCCCTAATGACTAATGATAGTGAGCATCTTTTCATTTACTTGTTGGCCATTTGAACATCTTCTTTGGAGAAATGTCTATTCGAGTCCTTTGCCCACATATTATTTGAGTTTTTGTATTTTGTATTTTTGTTGTTGAATTACAAGAGATATTTGTATATTCTGAACACTAGGCCCTTATCAGATATATGATTTGCAAATATTTTCTCCTGTTCCATAGGTTGTCTTTTCACTCTCTTGATGCATGAAAGTTTAATGTTAATGAAGCCCTTTTCTTTTGTTGCTTGTGCTTTTGGTAGAAGGAAAGTTTTCAAGCCATTTAGGGGGAGGAGTCTCTTCCTGCTTGGAGTCCAAACTCAAATTCTAAATGTAAACATCACCATGACAGGTATTTGTAACCCCATCTGATTTGGCCCAGGCAGAAGCAAATCTGGACATTTCCACCTACATCGTGGGGCATTTCTTTCTAGCTCCTGGTGGTACTTTCTTTGAGGAGAGAGCATCCTTGTCTAACACTCCTGGTCAATGTCCACCCCCTCGCTCACTCTTCCCCATAATCAGTCAGTACATTTTTGAGTAGTAATATACTGTCATAGTTAGCCCTGTTTTTCTCTGTCCCTCTTGACAGCTGGTCAGCTTACAGAAACCATGTGCCCTACTCTGCTCTTTATCATCCAGTGAAAGGGGCCCATAACTGACTGTGTAAGTAAAGTGGATGTTTTTATTTTCATATGCTTTGCCCATTCATTCATTTATTCATTCATTCATTCAACAAATAATTATTGAAAACCTGTTTTAAGCCAGGTACTGTCTTATGTGCTCAGGATTCAGCTGGAACAAAATAGACAAAAAAAAAAAAATCCTTGTGTTCAGGGAGTTATGATGCTAACATTAAGGTTGAGAGAGATAAACAAGATAAATAAAATTGTGTTGGTCAAGAACTTGGGCAAAGAGTTATTGGCTCCCTCAAAATCCAACAATGACTGATGTCTTAGGGTTTTCAATCACATGACTCAAAAAAGTTATCATTTTCTCTGGTCTGTTTTCTTGGTTGCAAGCAGTAGGAAGGAACTCTGGCTGGCTCTCTTATAGACAGGTGGAATTACAAAGTAGAGGAGCAGGTCTGAAATGTAAACAGGAAACAAGGGGGCTCTGGAAGCAGATAGCAGGGTGTTTTCCACAACCACATGTTTCTTTAAACCTCACAGCTCCACATCTCCTGCTCAAGGGTCAAGTTCCCAGGCAAGAGTGTGCTGACAGTGGAGCTGAAACCATGTGCATGCACGTGCTCTGGCTGCAAGAGATAGGGTGAAGGAATAACTGGCTTTCTTCGATTTCCATAGTGAAAGGTAGGATTCTGCTTCCTACTGAAGCCCACCTAATGAGATCATTTAAAAATATAACATGCTGGGTGTTGGATTGCTGGCCTGGCCAATAGAGATGTATATCTATTATATCTGCTCCCTGTTATTTCATGCACCATAAGTCCGGCTCATCTTGCTTTTCTAATTCCCTTTTTATAGGGAATGCTTCGCCTGATTTTTTTTTTTTTTTTTAATCTTCTGGCTAGAAACTGAAGAAACCGCCATTTTAAAACTGCAAGTACTTTGTCTCCTAACAGATGGAGAATTGAATTAACCTTTGAGGCAAATTGCTCCTTTATTTTCCGGGGAAAAAAAACCACCTCTGTTCAACAACCCATCATTCATTCTGCATATAGGTGTTTCTATTAGAAATATGTCTCTGAAGATTTGGTTGGCTTGTTGAGATAAATGTTTCTTGTTTTCTGTGAGGATAGAAACTGCCCTATGTCTTTGCATTATTGTTAGTTTTTGTGGAGGGGAGTGTGTGTGTGCGTGTGTGAGCACACGTGTGTGTGTGTGTACTCAAGTTCAAGCACTTGCTCATAGGAAATTTGGGAGCAAAGACTCTGAAGACTCAAGAGATATGCTTCCTGCCGGCAGACAAGAAACTGTAAAAAGGAACTGAAAATAATAAAATGTTCTACGATGGTATTGTTCAAAAGGGAGTAACACAGAGTTTGTAAAATACACTTATTGTGGACAATGTTCAAGTGTGATTCTCTCTTGGTGGCCTCAGGACAAGTCTTTACTGGGGTGGAAGTGAGGCCCCCTCATGGGAGGGAACATCCCACCACCAGTTCAGCAAACACTTCATTTTGCTGCAGCTACTTCCATAGCCACGTGCACGTCCCCATTCACGAGCCCAGCCCTGAGACAGGAGGTGCGCGGTTTCCCTGGGCTTGCTTTATAGGACACTCTGGGTTTCAAGCCATTCCACACGGTTTCAGGCCCCTCCTCTGGACCCTCCCCTAGAGGAAAGTTACTGTTGCCAATTAGATCTATTTTCTGCATGGAGGGGAAATTTGAGAACTTACGGGCTGACTTCTGCACATCCAGTGGCTGGACATGCTGAGCAGAGAAGGGTTACATAACACTGGTAGCTGAACGACCTTCCCCAAGAGGTGCTAGAGAGCACAGAATGTTCTTGAATATGTCTGGTGCGTGTGACAGAGTCTGACCAATGAACATGCTCCAAAAAGGAGACCAACTGAGCATGTGCAAGACTATGTTACATAACTGGGAATCACCCCCTTAATTGAATATTCATTTGACGGCAAAACTATAAAAGCCGAATCCCAGCAGCAGGTGGGGCTGTTGCTATCTGTCCTGGAGCAGCCAGCACTCTGCCTGTGGAGTGTGTGTTTCTTTGCTTTTGCATCAGACTTACTTTCAGCAAGCAGCTGCTCACTCTCTTGAGCCAGCCCCTGAACTTTAAGTGAGTCTTTCTTTCTTTTGTGTTGAACTTCGAATGGGCCCTTCTCAGTCTCTGGAGCTATGCTGCACGCTCTCTGTGAAATCTGTATGGTCTTATTTGTTACATTAAACCTGTTCTCACTTTCTACTGACTCTGCCCTTGAATTATTTCCTGTGGCAGAGTCAAGAACCTGGTAAGAGGCCGACTGTCGGGCCTCCCAGACCCTTCCTCCAGCATCAACCCTATAGCTGCCCCCATCTCTGCTGTGACCAGAGAGAGCTGCCCGTCCCTTCTCCCTCATGTCACACTGGCTCCTGAGATAGTCTGACACAAGGGTTGCTGAGTGGTGGGGCCTGGGTAATCTGCCTGTGTTCTAACTGCAAGGCAGACTAAGAAAACCAGTGGCGGGCATTCCCAAATCCTCTAGAGGGAGAAGGTCTTTGCCAACACGCCCGTCCCCATGGTGTCGGGAAAGAGTTTGAGTAGGCCATACAATAACAAATGCCCACTGCACATTCCAACATTGCCTTAAATATGGTGTCGTTCTAAAATCCAGTGAAACGTTAATTAAGCTTGTCACTGTGGCCTTCATTTACTATCTTAAAACAAAAGAGAAACAACAGTGTAATTGCCTGATGAACAGGAATTTAAATTTACCGGTATCCAAAATTCTTTTAAATTCATCCATTCAATTCATTCAATAAATAACTAATGAGTGCCAAATCTTCTTAATTTGTAGTATTTAGTAATAATTTAGGGTTGTGAGAGCTGAAAAGCAACACAGAGTGCCTTACCTTAAATATTTTATTAAACATTTTTAAATTATTCATTAAGACTTTTAGTTTTTTAGAAAAAAATAAACATTTACGATTCTACTTTCTCTCTGAATTTTTCTGTATTTAATTTCTTTTCCAAGCATTCTTTTCCCTGATATTTTTAAATTTTAAATTCTTCCGGAATTGTATGTGAAATATCACAAATTTAAAGGTGAAGGCAGTAGAAAATATTAAACAGTGTTGGGTTTTTTTTGCCAAAGGGCTTTAGAAACAGTGAGGCACCTCCCCTGAATCTCAAATCATATTTTCAAACATCATGTAGGGAGTGCACACTGTGACAGGAAACATAGTCTAATATTAAAACAGACTTGTTAATAAATAATGACAAAAAATAGAATATTTAACCTTTCACACTTGTAGTTAAACTACCTTAAACTACGTTTTGCATATGGTATGAAGTGGGATATATTTTAATTTCCTTCCATATGAAAATTGCCCCGAAACCTTTTATGAAAACATATGCCTTTCTCCCTGCAATGGGAGCCTCCTCAGATATCTAGCTGAAATTGAGGCACGTCTCTCTGTCATGCGCCACTGTGCTGCCAGACCATCCCTGCATTAACGCCAGACTCTCCAAGCACAGTAAACCTGCCCCAGCGTGGTCTTATTTGGAGGAAGGAAGAGGAGCTTAGCCATTTAGATCCAGAGATGCAAGCAGCGAGACCACCTGAAAGGCGTGCACAGAGGTGGCTATTTCTGAGTTTGTGAGTGCTAAAAGTGACCACATCTAGCACCAATTATAAACCACTCTGTGTTGTGTTTCCCTCTCATTATCCCCAAGCCCCCATTAAAATCTTACTAAATTTTGTATCCTTATCTCATCTTTCGCCAAGCAATGAGATGAAATGATACAAGGAAGGGCAGCTGTCAGAAAACATTGCTCCATAAATGTTTTCATGCTTCTGCAGTCAGGGCTTTCTGAGCAAAGAGCACTGGCACCTGAGTTAAAGGATAATTGAAGAGCAACCCTAAAGTTAGAGACTCCTGGGAGGTATAGAGATTTATTTCCCTGGAACCATTTGTTTACAGTTTAGGGTGGTGAAGTAAAGACCTTTCTTTCCTCTCCCTGGAAAAGGAGAGGTGTGCGTGTTTCATGGATTATAAGTGACTAATAGTGGGGAGATAAAAAAAAAAAAAAGGGACTATTATGCTAGCCTGGTGACAGATGATGAGGTCTTCAACTGAGTCTAGTAATTCTATCCCTCTCTCTTTTAAATTGATGTTGAAATTGAATTAGCTTCTCTGCTGATCTAAAATGCATTTGTTCCATGCTCCGGAATTTGGATTACAGCTTCCTGTACTCATCCAAATTAAATACGTAATTAGTTCTCCACTACTTTTCTCTTACTACATTATTCCTCATAACTCAGTGTTCAACAGATTCTCGAGTCAGATCTTTCCCTGAGTCATCACACTTCTCTCCCCTCACGGAAGCCAGGTGAGTCTCTTTTCCCCTTTCTTTCTTCCCTTCCTCCTCTCCTTCTGCAGCCCTTACAGAAAACAATGGGAAGACCAGACACACCTGTTTTCTTCCCTTGTGCATTTCCTTCCTCCCCTTTCTTCTTACCGTCCACCCCCAGCTTCTCAATTCCTTCCTGTCATTCCATCCCTGAAAGCCCTCATTTGTAGCTGATAGCTGACCCTGACAATGTCCCTGACTAAAGCCAAGGATAGAATTTTGGGGGCTTCAGATGCCTGAACTCCTACGTGTCTGTGATCCTAGCCCTGCTGCTGTGGACTTCGCAGTTTCTTTCTCCAGCAAATCTGTGTCATGGGAGCCACGCCCTCTTCACACCCGGACTCCTCGTCCTCTTGGGGCCTGTTCGAGTCTCTGTGTAGTCTACATTCATTCACTGACTTTCCTTCTTCTCACTGCTGAGATCCACATAGCCTTTACCCCAGGAAGCACTCGACCCTCAGAAAGAAGTTCAACTTACACCCATAATAACCCTTCCAGGTAGGCATAGAAAAGAGTAGTATCTCCAACTTACAGATGGGAAAACTAAGTCACTAGAGATGTGAAGTCACTTACTTCAGAGTCACACTGTTAATTGGTATCAGTGCTAGGACAAATAGCCTGGCCACCTGTCCGTAGTGTACGGATATTTCTAGGATGACATCCTAATCAGTTAGAAACATTTTTTCGAACCAAAATTTTCTGTTCAATCTTATTCGAGGATTTAATTGACGCTTTCAACAATACTTGCAGGAAAAAAAAAAAGTAAAAGCCTGGAATCACCTATAATGCCATGATTCAGACTGCCCTTCTCTTAAAAAAATAAAAGAAAGAAAACAATGAGGCATAAAGTTTTGTTAAAACACTTCAGCTACATTATAGACACAAACTGGAGAATTTAAATAGCTACCTAGAGTTCAAGATAACACTTTATAAAATTATTTTTAACTGTCGAGATAATAAAGGGTAAGTGTTTAATGATTTTATTAATATAATCAAAATAACTCAATTTCCATCTCATTATACATATACAAGAGATAAAGAAAAAAATGAAATCTAAAGAATATTTTAATCATATCATTATATGATTATATTATTTACTCCTTGAAATATAAACACCTGAATAGTTTAAGAGATGGGCAAATACCTAATAAATAACTTGATATTTTTCCCAAAGACATTAAATACTATTGAAATTCCAAGAAAAAGGAATTTCCCTTAAATTCACATTAAAAGTTTCAGTCTCTCACATGATCTCACTAAATAAAAATAGATGCTTTTCTTTCTACACCCACCATAAAAATTCTTTCAGTAAGTTTTACAAAGTAAACATTTTGTTTTAAGTATTTTACATTTATATGTATTAAAATAAAAATAATATAAATGGAGAACTTTCAGTAACCCTCTAAGACATACTTTCAATACTCACTAAATAAATTCTACATGTTTAAACGATATGAATTTGCTCCATGTACCTTGAATATAAGAATTGTCAGATGTCTTTAGAGTATTTTTAATTCATTTAAGTCTGTATTTGAGCATTAAATATTCACTTTCTTTCCCCCACCCCCACAGTCATCCATTGGATTATGTGAAACACTGATGCCTTTTGTGATGTCAGGGAATTGAAAGTCAGCCTGGTCTTTGTTTGGTCTGTGGTGGTTTTCATCCGTATGGCTGTTGTTTCTGCTGTACATGAAGCTGCTGCTGAGCCTGTGCGGGACACTGCGTCTGAGGGCAAGCTAGAGAGGTGCCCTGGCACAGGTGGTCTGCACAGTCAGCCAGCTCCATCACAGGGATCAGCCCTCTGGCATCGGCGGTCCTCTGCCTTCAGAGGAGCTGCACTGGTCTCTGTCACCCATAGAATCCATTCCCCAGCCATTCAGCCCAGATTCAACAACGCCCTGCTTTGGCCTCTCTTGTCTTCTCGCTGAGCATCTGCCTCTCTCCTCTCATCCTCCCTTTTCTGTGGCAGCTCCTACTCCCACCCTTGCTGAGCAGCAAAGACCCCATGGCTGATACCTGACGGTGATGCAAAAGGTAGGAGAAAAGGCTCTTGATCACTGGGTCTGAAAACACACTGTGCATGAGAACCACTGGGAATGTCCTTTTAGCAGATACATCTTATTGAGTCCGTTTTTGCTGGATCCCAAAAATTTGCAGGAAAATCTGAAACAGTATGGTTCCTGGACACACTTGGAGAAACCTTGGCCTAGATTCTATGGTACCAATGCTTGCCTAGTAGGGGGGACAGGAATGCAAAAATTCTTCTCAGCCTTTTATGATTAACTTACAATCAGCCTTCAATCTGGAAAATAAGAGAGATGATTTCTCAATCCGTTTATCTTGCTGTATAGGATTCATGAATTTTTTCTAGGATATAAAGATTCCGGGTGTCAGGATGAGAATCTATCCCTTTGAACTGACAGTAGCTAATAGATCAAGTCATTTAATGGACAAGAAGCAAAAAGTTATTAAAATTATATACGTTGGAATATTTTACATGTATATGGAAATTAAAATACAGATTTTCAGATTTTGCTTTTGCAGGTGGTTTCATTGTCAGCTTATTTTGTATGCCTGCACGGTATGCATGTTCATGTCATCATGCCTTGGAGAAAACCACAAAGCGATTTTCCTTTTCTCACAGGAAAATTTTTGCTTATTTTACTCTCACCTCACAGTACGTAACCAGTTTTACAAAGAGAACTATTTTTACCTAAAAGAGAGAAGTAAAGAATACCAAGCCCAGTAAGGAGGCAGCTTTCAAAGTTGCAACTTTCAAAGTGAGTATTACTTTTCTCTTTCTTCCTCCCTCCTAATAAGTGCTTCAGGACATCCATTATCTGTTCCAGGAAAAAATTATTTTTGTGTGTGGAAGATTCAAAGCTTGAAAACATAAAATAATAATGATAAAATGTACGCAGTAGCCGCTGGGGGGATAAAGGTGCCTCCAATAGTTTTGTTATTCTCCTACCACCACCGTACATAAGATATAAGGCCTCATAGGGAGAACATAGGTATGATTTTGGTTAGGTAATTTCTCTCTTTGAATGCCTGTCCCAAGAATTTTTGTGTTATTGTGCTATTTACAGAAATGCAGTAAAGTCATTGTGAATGAAATGCAAAATGCAATTGTTATGAATCACCTTCAGGTTGTTCTATTCCTTTGGGATGTAGTACATTATTATCATTATTTATTAGACATATTTGTCAGATATCATATTAATTTTAGTAATATTATATATTACTAGATATATTTACTCAATATATACTTGCCTTAAGAACCACCACATTTAAGGTGCCTACCTAAACTGGGCAAGAGAGGACCATGACTCTTTTCATCACAGTGAGAGAAAAATTTTAGAACACCAAGAGGCAAAAAGTGGCCCAACGTTTTTTATTCCCCCTTTACTCTTTACCAAATGTAGTGCACTGAGATCATTAAAACCCATACTGCTCCTGCCCGCTGTCGGGAGGAGGATCTCTTCAACTGCCTGAGTGGTCTCAGGTCCACAGCAGGACATCAGCCAAAGGGTCTTAGGTCCCAACCAGGGCATTTTCTCAAGAGTGTCCTATAACTACAGGAAGAGAGAAAGACCTCGTAAAATGTAGAATGCAACAGGAGAGGAAAGATGAAAAAGAATTTATTGAAAGATACACTTCTGAAGATGTTGTGTGAAACCTATTTTATTAATAAAACTTATCTTTTCTTGCCTTACAGTTTCAGACATACTTTAGCTCCATTTCTGAATGGTTTTGCTTAGCAGTGGCTCCTAAAGGTTCAGCTTTCAGGTTTTCTGCTTTTCCTCCTCTTCACTTTTGCAAAGCAGTTAATGCCTTGTTAGCCAAGACTTAAATGCAGCAAGGGAAGCAATAACTTTGCAAAACTAGGTCACACTTTTCCTAATGTGAATGCTCACAGCTTATGTAATTGTTTAGCAAATCTGGTTTCTTAATCAACACTGATATGGATAAACAGAAATGTAATTTATGCTTTATTCATTTCAGATACCATAATCTTAAAGTTATAGTTCAACTACTCTACCAAAATGAGTTAAGTATTTAATATATATATATATATATATGGAGAGCTATAGATGCGTGGCCTTTAATGGATGGAAGGCAATTCCTGAAAACAGCTCCTTTTGAATCCATTTCATTTCTCATGGGATCTTAATTTATAGAACATAAGCTGCTTTTGTATCTTCTTAATTTTACAATAATAATATAGCACATCACAAAGGAATAAAACAACAATTAAGTTATCTCTCCTGTGTGGAGTCCATTAACATTTTCAATGTTTGTGAGTTTGTGGGAGCTGTTCATGTGTGTGACAGTTTGTTTTAAGGAAGAGCTAGAGGAAGCAAAAAAGTGCATACATTACAAAAACTTGAGAAATAGAACACATATTTTTGGATTGGGTTACAAAAAGGTGGTGTTTGGAAAATACATAAGAAAACTTTAAGCAAATTTTGTTTTATTGGATTTTTTTAAAGACTCCAGCTTTTCTACTGATTTACAATTTTTAAGAGCTTTGCTCAAGGGAAGTTGGAGAATGTGAAAAGAAAAAAAAGCAGTCAAGGCAATAGCTTGTGTAAATTAAAGTGTACAAAAAGCTAACTTTTTTGTTTTGTTAGCCTTAAAAACACAGAGTGTATGTTGTTCTCTTTGAAAACTTAAGTACAGAAAAAAGCCTTAAATGTCATACCAAGCAGCTATTTATATTTAATCTATCCTAATTTTTATTTCTTTTTTGGTTTTGTTTTGTTGCAAGGTAATGGTATTATGATGTCAATTTTTCATCAGTAAAAAAATTAATTTCACTCATCGCTAGCATCTTATATTGTCATAAGAAGAAATCATCTGAGAATAATGGCCAAAGGAGTAACAGACACACAGAAGGACTGTGTTTAAGACACAGAAGAGTCACAGCTCAATTTCTCCAAAAAAGGTGATTTCTTATTTAATTCTGAGACAGATCTTGTTTGCTAAAGAAACAAAAATACGATCCAGAGGAGCAAGTGGATTTAATATCACAGAATAATATCACTGTATTTTGTACTTACTTTTTTCACTTTATGATTAAAAGAAAAATTCTAGAAGCTAGATGACTAATTATTTGTGTACTTTCTCATATGCAAATTTTGATCACTCTTCCCACTTCGGTATCATACCGATAATTGACCAATGTCTTAGATCATTTGTGCTGCTATAACAAAATACCTAGGACTGCGTAGTTTATGAAGAACAGAAACTTATTTCTCAAAATTCTGGAAGCTGGGAAGTTCCAGGTCAAGGCACCAGAAGAATCAGTGTCTGATGAAATAGTGTTCTCACTTCCAAGATAGCACCCTGTTGCTGCGTCCTCACATGGCAGAAGGCAGAAGAGCAAAAGGGACTGGGACACTCCCTTCGACCTCTTTTATAAGGCCACTGATCCTATCACCTCTGAAAGGCCCCACCTCTTAATACTGTCACATTTACCATTAAGTTTGAACATGTGAATTTCGTGGGACACATTTAAACCATAGCAGCCCATATAAATCTTAGGCCATATTTTTGGGGCAGCACCAATAGCCACTGAATTATTGAGAAAATTGCTATTACCTATTGTGGGGATGTCCTAATAGAAAGAATCTGTGTTCAAGAATAAGGAAGCCTGGAATAGGATCTGGCCTCTCCCTGTCAACTAGATGAGTCAACAGCTCTGAAAAATTATTTAACCTCTTCAAAGCAGAGTTTCCATATTGCACAAATTAAAAAGTGTGAACTAGGTAGAAAAATGAATTCAAAACTCTAGGTGAATTTGATGGAGTTTTGGTTTGTTAGTTTCTTGGTGTTTTGTTGTTGTTATCGTTTTGGTGTATCTTCCAAAATTAATCCTTATAAAACCATCCTTTTTCAGAGTGTTATATGACAGTGTTGGATGGCCGACCCTGGGATACTTGATATTTATTATCAGAGTTATGCATTTCATTGGTGACTAACATGACCTCAAGAACAAGGTTACCTGTGTTTTCCCATCGTGGACATACTGTCAGGCCATTTTATCTCTGAGCATTCTCTCTTCTTTCCCTCAGTGCTGATCTCTCCTTCGAATGTTGTTTGCTGAGTTTGGTGATTTTTTTTTTCTTTTATCTATAAGAATTTTAATTTTCCTCAAAAAATTGATTGAGAATTGAATAGAGCATTGAAGGTATTAATTTCAACAGATATTAAGGAGTAATTTCAAGAATGTAAGAACTAATAAATTTGATCCCTGCCTTACAGTAATCATCAAAAACTGCAAAATCAGTTAATGGCAAACTAGACAACTAAACAAAACAAAATTGATATGAGGGTATGGCAAAGTTTGTGGAAAAATAGAATTGAAAGATACTATGAATCTTTCCATGAACTTTTGAAGTACCTTCATATATATTCTATCCAAAGCTATTTTAATTAATTGTCTTCCTGTTTTGTTATTTTTTTCTCCCAATCACCAATTTTTACATAACAGTAAAGAGCCATATTTTGCCTTTAAAATTTATTTTAATATTTTCCAATCCACTGTATTTATTGTAATTAATTACCAAAATCACTATCCAGCCTTTATTCCTCATGAGTATTTATTTTTACAAAAATTTATGAAGAATCCAGGGTAAGATACGATGTCTGAATCCTACCACCCTCTTCTCTTTTTGGCCTCTAGTCTGTAAACAAAAAATCCAAGGAATTGAGCTAGATAGAACAAATTACTAGCTTTATTTAAGGCTCTCTGGAGACAGCTAGATTGGAAACTAAAATAGGGCCTGAAATTCAGTATCTGCACTATCCTGACTCAAACATTAAGCCACAGGTGAGGAAGTAGTAACCGAGACAATAGAGACCTGACTTTGGTTTGCTTATTTTATGCAGATTTTATTAACTTTTATTTACTTAACCAACATACCCTAACTTCCAAAAACACAGTTCTCAGAACTCTGTAGCAGAGACAAACAGAAAGGGAGAGAATGATGCAAAAACAACATGCAGTAGATGTTCCAGATATAGAAACACTAAGCAACTAGTATTTTGTGTTGTTTATAGTGCTTAGTATTCATTGAGGTATATTCTTAAATTATGAATAACACCACAGAAAAAAGGTAATAATAGTGAGAAAGTCAAATGTATATCTAATTAAAATTTTAGAAGGAAAGAAGTGGAATAATAGGACAGAGGAAATATTTGAAAAAAATCATTGCTAAAAAGTGATGAAAGCCACCAATCCACAGATTCAATAATCCACTGAATTCCACACAGACAAAATAAAAAGAAATCCATACCTACTCGCATCATATTGAAATTATAGAATACTAAAAAACAAGTGAGAAGGAATAAAAAATCCATGAGAAAAGACCTTCAAAAGAGTGCAAAATTGAACTACACATTAAATCTTAAAAATAACAGAAGTCAGAAGACAGTGCAATGGTATTTTCAGTGTTGAGAGAAAATAATATTCAATCTACTATATCCAGTAAAAATCTTAAGTAACATAGGCAAAACTAAAAATATTAAAAATATTTTCTGACAAATAAAACTAATTAATTCACTTTCAGCAGACCTTCACTAAGAAAATTCTATAAATACTTCTTCAGGCAGCCAGACATTCGTAAAAGGAAGATCTGAGAAGCAAAAAAAGAATGGAGAAATTTTTTTAAAAAAGCTAATTTGTAATAAAAGACATAATTCTCCAGGAAAATATTCAATTTCTAAACTTCCATGCATCAAATAATATGTGCCCAACATCCATAAAGCAAAATTGGACAGAATTACAAAGAGAAAAAGAAAAATCTATAGTCATGAGAGGAGATTTTAGCACACCTCTCTCTGCAACTGGAAGATCAAACAGTGGTAGATTTCAAAAATGGCCACAAATTCCTCCTCTTCCAGGATGCATGTTCCATCACAATGTGATGTGGTTACTTTTCCTACAAAAAAACATGAAGTTTTTTTTTTTCACCATTTGAATGAGAGTTTGGGTAGGTAATTTGCTTTGGCTGTGGAGTCATTAGTAAATATAACACAAGTGTTTTACATTAAGGCTTGCTCTCCTGCTGGTCTTAGGAATCCCACAACCACCACCAAATGAGTGAGCCTGGACCAGCCTACCGGATGAAGAATGCCTTTGGGTTCAGTTATCTTCATCACCCATGCAGACAGCCCCACCAATGACCAGATATGTGGTCACCGTGGATCACCTGTAGAGCAGCCAACTCCTAATACATGAGTGAGCCTCAATGGCACCCTTTGGAGCACAGATGAACCATTCTAGCTGAACTCAGCCCAAATTGTTGACCTGAAAAATTACGAGCAAATAATTATTATTTTAAACCAATAAGTTTTGGAGTGGTTTGTTCTGCAGCAAAATCTAACTGGTGAAGTTTTCATTTATAGACAGTTCAAATGTAAAATTAAATATTATATTGCTTATAGATACATAATGAAAGGTTGATTAAACTATTTTGAAAAGCAAGAGGAGGATTAAAACAAAAATTAAAACACTGTTCATGATGAGGACAAAATTGGAAAAGGGCATATAGAGAATTTCTAAAGTGCCCGTGTTATTCCTTTTGTGACTTGGGGAGTGGGTGCACATTACTTGGCTTTATATTTATTATTATTCTTTAAAAGGTACACATATATGTTTATACACCATTCTAGAAGCATATTTTATCATTTCAAATAAATAAATAAATAAAAATGCACAAACAGCAAAACCAAGTCCACGTATTAGGGACAGGCCAAAGGGAATCGATAGGGTAGAAAGAAAAGGCCGACACAAGAGGCAGGAAATAACATTCAATCGACCAGTAAAGAGAGACGGCCAAAGACATCTGACTGAATAGAAAATGTTGGTATCGGAAGGTAAACAAAAGGAATTTTCCTGGTCTCTGAAACGTTTGTGAACTGCCCAATTGGAGCTTTACAGGCTTCTGAGAAAGGGATGCAGCCAAGTTAACTCCAAAAACTTCTGATATTGTCTAAAAATCCTTGGCCAGTAAAAAACAGAACATTCCAGAAAATCAAACTTTGAGCATCAGAGAGGGTAACAGAAAATGTAAGTACACTGAAATGGAAAGTTTCCCCATATTTTTATCTATCTTACCTACAAGTTAGCCAAAGGAATAATTTATTACCAGTTGGAATTTTGAATTCAAATCTCAGTGCAGAACCCTGATAAATGAAACTAACTAATAGGGAGAATTATTTTTGCTCAGGCTTACCTCAGCCCAGCCTAAACCAATGCAGAAAGGATAGCTAAGCTCACAGCTCCTCTTGGACTTCTGGTAAGGAAAGCCCAGCCCAGAAGCCACCAGCAACAAGAGAATAGTTTGCAGAGAGCTCTCAGCCCAAGACTGGGAAAGCTACTCCCTTGACTGGCTTACCACACACATACAGAGCATCAAGAGACAGAAGGACCCAAAGAAGAAGCCAAAGGAAAAGTGAACTATTGGGCTCTCTCTTAAAAAGGAGCATCACTGGCCACACTCTAGTCACATGAGGCTGTGTGCTGCGAGAGGAATGAGGAAACAAAGGCAGGATACCCACCCCTTTGGGAGCCAGTATACGACTGAGAACACTGATCAGACTGTAACGATATCTGCAAGAGGATGAAGGTGCAATCATGGGAGGCCGAGCACACAGCCCCAGGGACCTAGAGGGTAAAATGGCCATTCATTTCCATTTCCCTGAGAAAGATGGATTCATACCATTGGTCTGGGATAATTATTAACAGCACTCCCTCCCACTCTTAAAAGTGTCTCCGTTTTGACAACAAATTAAATAGTCATTCTACTTATAAGGAAAATCATTTGAGGGGAGTTCAGGGAAGTGTCTCTTGCTTACACCCATTGTTGATAAGTGTTCCTCTACCAGGACATGATGTCCTGTCTCTGGCCCCTGCCCAGTCACTTCTCATTTCCTTCCATTCTCCCCATTTCTCCAGCAGTAGAAATCACACCATCACTATCTTCACTTCAAATAAAAGGAAATCACTAAACATTTTTGGTAGAGTGAGTCAGGAAGTCATGAGAATATAGGACACCTCAAATTATAGGATTCAAACTGGGGGGCTAAAATGAGGAGAACGATGGAGCTGTGGAATAAAATAAAATCTGAAAATTCCTGTTCTGCATATGTCTTGATTTTCATTTTAATCCTTTCTTTTCTTATAAAATACCTGCTCCAATTTTAATAGATGCTATTTTCAGTAGTGTTAGACCTTCCCAGTTTTCCTCAGTGGAGCGTCTTAACCACGTCTTCAGTCCAGTGACGTCTATTTCATTCACTTTTGTTTATTTTCATTTCTCTGTGTGCACTAGGTGTGTTTGAAACTGCTAGATGATTTGTCTTTTCTTTCTTAGTTTAGAGATTATGTGGTTCTCCATTTACAAAATTTATAGACTTGCTGCTGAAGACAATTTACAAGTTCAGTTGCCATTGTGCAGAACTGTAAAATATCTAAAATGCATAAAAATAATCTCCTGGATTCTATCTTTCCTTAATTTTCATTCTTATTTGATTTTAGCACTAGGCTTCTAAAAGCTTCTGTTTGTGTTTTTTTTTAAAAAGGTGCAAACTCTACAGTCTGTCTCAACAGTCATCAAATGTTTTCCATAAAATAAATATAGTAAAGATGTCTGATCTTCTGACCTAAAATTTCAGTCTTATTAAGGTAGTTGACATTTTGTAATACAGTCCAAGCCCAATTATTTGGGAGAGATACTCTAGAAGGGAGACAAATACCAGGTTGTGAGTTGATCATGAGCTATCAATCGATTTAACAAATATTTATGGAGTGAATACAGTATGCCATAATACATTAAAAGCCCAGTATCATTGTTGTCAAAAGGAAGCAAAGTCAATGACACTGAAATGCCCCAATAATTCTCTGCTACTCATCTTTCCTCCCTAAGGGATTTCAGATCAACAACCCTATACCCAATGAGTAGTAGAACAAGAATAAAAATATTAATTTATTGATGGGTATATGCTCTTTAGTCAAAAGTAATTCTTTCCAAGCTTAGTTTAACCTAGGACATTTTATTTCCCACTCTCCTACCACTGTTCCTAAACCTAAACTTAGGATCCAGCATGTGTAAGTTGCCTTCAGAGAAAGAGATGGTCAGGTCACAAAGAGGGGCCTTGAATCCACTCAACCTGGCTACATTAGAGCTGTTCATTAACAGGAGGGAAGGAATGAGGAACTTCACCTTTGGCCATGACTTCCCTAGGCAAGTGACAGGAAGGTGACAAAAAAAAAAGTGAGAAAAGAGGCTTTGACTGAGTGTTGGGTTTCAGTGTCCTTTAACCCAACCATGTAATAAAATGTGGCTCTGACCAATTGACTTACAATTTTTCTTTCATTTTCGAGGCAAGATGATACTGAACTGAAGAAGTCTGCATCCAAGAAGGTACCAGACATTGTGCTGGGTGTTGATGATACAAAGATCATCACTACAACTCAAAGAGCTCATAATGTTGGCGAGAATGACTGATGAGTCAACCCTCAGGCTCCTTCCAATGCCAGGACCCCAAGATTCTACTAAACAGGCCTTGATCTAATCAATAGCTAAAGAAATAGCTTTAAATTTTTGATCCATGTAATCACAAGACTCTTTGGGGTGACTCTAAACCACTGAAATTAAATGTCTTTTTTAACTTATTTGATTCTCATATTTTTGAGCCCATCCAACCCCCAACAAGGATGGATTTAGGCTTCTTATCAATGAAAAGCAACACATAAAGGAAGCATGGCTTCAAAAAAGATGTGAAAATCACTTTTATTTTTATTTGTTCATTCAATAAAATAAATACTGATTGAGCACCTAATACATGCAGGCACTGGAGATGCAGAAGTGAATGAGAAGTCTGCGGACCTTCAAGGAATTTATTTTATAACACACACATGCATGCACACACAAAAAGTATGTATAACTCACAGAATTATAATTTTGAAACAAGGATGAATCTCTTATAAGCTTCCTAGAACTGAATAAATTTATGCCATAAATTAAGAAGCACTAGAAAGAATAACTGCTTTAAAAATCAGATAGGAATTCAAAAGCAAGAAATTAGTTGTACGCATGATTATTCTCTTCTCTTCATTAGCGTGAATATGTGGGCTTCCCCTGCCCAAATGCAGAAGTCACTCATCAATCATTGCATTCTTTCCAGCTGAGTCCAGATGTAACCTCAGAATCCTTCTCAGAGTGCTCTAGGCAGCCATTACCAATCAACTGTGCTTGTCACTCAAGATGAAACCATTGTCCTCACTGATGTACAGCATCCATCAAAAGTGTTTGGTGAGGACCTCCAGCCACTGCTCAGTGCTAAAAGAAGAAATAGGACCAGAAGACATGGACACTGACTAGGAATCATGTGCACATAAACAATTAATGAACAAGACATTAACTTGTGTGAAAAGAGTTCCGGGGTTGAAGTTAATGTTCTTTTTCTAGTCTGAGTACTCATTGGCTGTATAATCTCAGGCTTGTTTCTTACCTATCTGTGTCTTAACTTCATCATCAATGAAATGAGAAAAATGAACGCCTATTTTGCTAATTTCTCAGACTTGTTGTCAGGATAAAACAAGATACTATATAAGAAACCACCTCAAAAAATCTAAAATGCTGCATAGTATTTATTACATTGCTAAAATAATGGGCTAAATTATGAGACATAGGCTAAAAAATAAAATAGTATTTAATATGGCATCAAATCATAAAAGGTATAAAGAATAGATTGAAGTGCATCAAATTTTAAAACTTTGATGTGACAAAAATATATAAATATGAAATAAGAGACAAAAGACAAACTGGGGTGGGATGGGGGATATTTTCAATTTATGATGGTCAAAGATTGATATCTTTACTATGTAAAATAGTCATAATAATGCCAACAAACTAGAAAGATAAATGCCACAATGGAAATATGGGAAAAGACTATGAAGTGACCCCAAAAATGCTAATTTGCCATAATCAAATCAAAAGTAATATGTAACCAAAGAAATGTAAGCATATTTCTCACTGAATACATGGGCAATTATCATAAGAATTTGGGGGGAATGGGCACTCTCATATTCTACCAATAGGAATATATATTAGTTATAATGTTTGCAGAGGATAATTTGTCCCTGGACATCAAAATTTGTATTTTATATAATATCTTTTTATATGGTTGTCCACTGCACTAATTATAACAGGAAAAAATAGAAATAGTTTGTCTATCAATAGTTGATTTGTTAAATAAATGATTTTCCTACCAATGTAACACTTTGCAGCTAATACAATAAATAATATAGATCTGTACCTATTAGTTTATAAAAATGTCCATAATACATCGTGGCTTTGTCATATTGCCATATTTTCCTCTTCATTTTTTATAAAAAGCTTGAATGTGTGCGTGTACATGGACATGCACAGAAAACAATTTTGAAGCATAAACATCAAATTTTTAATTGTGATTATTTCTCTATGGTAGAAGTGACAGACTTTCCTCCTTATACTTTTTAAATTAAGTGAATTTTGCAATGGTTACACTTTATTTTACAATTAAGAAAATCAACAGAATTTTTAAAATGTATAATAAAAAGTAAATGGTTCAGACTGTTACATAAAAAAGAATATTGACTTTTAAAGCAATTAAATTTAATTTAACATACTTTTGGGATTTAGAAACGAGTTTTATAATTTTTCACGAAAAAGCAAATGAGATGAGTAGAAATATGACATTCCCTTTGTTATCTCCCAAACATAGTGACTGGCATAGGTGTGGTGTGGCATAAAAACATGGGCCCTGAATAAGAAACACTTGGCTTCAAATTCAAGTTTCATCATTTACTGCGCTACACTCTTGCCAAATGACTGCCTTTCAGATTCCTTTCCCTTTCTTGAAAAAAAAGGGCACAGTTTCATTTTCATTTTTTAGATGGAAATAATTTTAAGAATTTTTACTTTAAAAAAGGCTCATTACGAAGTCAAAATGCAACTTAAGAATCTGAAATTCTTTAAATAAGTATGTTACGTATGTTTAATTTCCAAAAGAATCCTTAGCTCTTGGGACAAGATTAGCTCCTGACATACATTTTTCTCGTCACTTGGAAACTACCCTGTGCTGTGACAGACTGCCTTATTGGGGATTGAAGAATTTATTACTTAATGCTTACAAATGATAGAAAAGAAAATTCTGCAATGTCTTCCCGTGTCCTGGCTTTAAACACCACCTCCAGCCCTGGCGGGTGTATCCAACTATCTTATTGAAATGTCCACTCTTTGTCTAATAGGTATCTCAATGAACATATTCAAAACCAAAATGTTTATCTTTTCTCCCAGAACCCTGCTGCATTTCCCAGTTCTCTCAATTTCAGTAAATGACCCCTCCTTCCACCCAGTCTCTCAGGCCATTTATATGAGTATTGAAGTCATGTTTGACTTCTCCTTCCCTTGCACTCAAATCCAATCTATCAGCAAGGTCTCATGGCTGTATAGCTAAAGGACGTCTAGACACTGGGTGTGTAGACTTGGCTCCTAGACTTCCCACCACTGCAGCCTCACCCTCTCAAGCCAACCATTGTCATCGCTTACCTGAGTTATTTCTATGGCTTCCTGCCCATCTCTCTGCTTCCATTCTTGCCCTCCTCCTCCCTAGTCTATTTTTGCCACACAACACCTAGAACAATCCTTCTAAAATGAGTATCTTATTGCATCCTGCTCCTGTTCAAGATTGTCCAGGGGCATCCCACCACACTTTAAAATTCAAAGTCCTTACCATGAACTACAAGGCCTGACATGATCTAGCCCCTGGATATCTCTGCAAAGTCATTACTTTCCACTCTTTTCCTCATAAATTCAACTCAGCTGCACCAATTTCCTGACTATGCTCCCAACATACCTGTTGCACTGACCTCAGGACATTTGCACTTGCACTCTCCTCTTCCTGGTTAATTATATGGCTCATCTTTCATTTCCTTTAGATCTCAGCTCAAATGTCCCCTCATCAGACAAGTACTCCCTGAATCCCTCCACCCATCATTCTTTATCCATTTATGTGATACAGTTTACTGCAAAGCATGTTTTACTAGATGATGTTTTATAATGTTTGTCTGAGTGTTGTTTACTGTCTGTTTCAAATCGTTTCTCACCCCACATGAGAAATATGACTTTATATGCTTTGGTGATTACTCTAAAGCCAGGGCCCAGAACAGTGCCTGAAATATATTGGCATTCAAAAAAAAAAAAAAACTTTGTTGGATGAAGAAATGGTAAATGAGTGAAATGCTGCTCGTACCCATTCTGTTCCATGCTTCTGTTGACTTTTTCTACAGCACTTTGTAGAGAAGCTCCTATTTTTAATGCAATTTGCATTTTTCTTGATGATAGAATACTAGATCACAAAATCTGAACCATAAAACACTAGGCAGCCTTGTCATGATGTCCAAACAAACATTTCTCTTTCATCAGATATTGGATTGATGCTCTGTATCTTCTGCAGATAGAGATATTGTACTGGATTTTCTTTTTTTAAATGAAGAAAATCTAAAAGAGAAAGCAGACAAGCTTAAGCACTCACATACCTGAATCATAGGTGTTCCAGAAGGGGAGGAAAAGGAAAAGACATTGAAAACATATTCATTGGAATAATAGCAGAAAACTTTTCAGGTATAGAGAGAGATACAGATCTTCAGATCCAGGAGGCTGAAAGATCCCCAAACATATTCAACCCAAAAAGGTCCTTTCCAAGACATGTTATACTCAAACTGGCAAAACTCAAAGACAAAGATAGAATCCTAAAAGCTGCAAAGGAGAAGTGTCAAGTCAGCTGTAAGGGAGTCCCTATCAGATTAACATCAGACTTTTCATTAGAAACCCTAAAAGCCAGAAGAGAATAAGATGATACATTCAAAATACTAAAAGACAAAAATTGCCAGTCAAGAATCCTTTACCCAGCAATGCTATCTTTCCAAAATGAAGGACAAATAGTGTATTTCCCAGACAAACAAAAACTGCAAGAGTTCACCACCACATGTTCAGCCTTACAAGAAATTCTCAAGGGAGTACTGTGCCTGATACCAGAAAAACAACCATCACTAACATGAATACTCAAGAAAGAAAAAAACAAAAATACAAACAATAAAGAAAAAAGAAGTTTATATACCATCTCAAGAAACCAACAAACACAGAAGACAAATAGTAAATCAGAAAGAAAGGAACAAAAGATATTTAAAACATTCAAACAAAAATCAATAAAATGCCAGGAGTAAATCAAACTATTTCAGTAAGAACTCTTAATGTAAAAGGATTATATTCCTCACTCAAAACACACAGACTGACTGATTGAATTAAAAAGATGAACCCAACAATATGCTGTCTTCCAGAGACTCAACTCACCTGTAAAAACATCCATAGATTAAGAGAGAAAGGATGGAAAAAGATATACCATGCAAATAGAAACAAAAAACGAAATGGAATAGCTATTCTTATATCATATAAAATAGACTTTAAACAAAAAACCATAAAAAGAGAGGAAGAAGGCCACTATATAATGATAAAAGGATCTATCCAGCAAGAAGACATAACAATCATAAATATATATGCACCCAACATCAGAGCAGCCAGATATATAAAGCAAACACTAATACACCTAAAGAGAGAGATAGACCCCAAAACAATAATATTAGGGGACCTGAACACCCCACTCTCAACATTGGACAGATCATGTAGGCAAAAAATCAACAGAGAAATGCAATATTTAAAGAACACTTTAGACCAATTGGACTTGTCAGGCATCTACAGAATATTTCATTCAACAAGCTCAGAATATTCATTCTTCTCACCAGCACATGGAACATTCTCTAGGATAGACCACATTTTAGGTCACAAATCAAGTCTCAACAAATTCGAAAAAATTGGAATTATTTCATCTATTTTTTCAGACAATAATGGATTAAAACTAGAAAACAATAACAAACAAAACTCCAGAAACTATACAAATACATGGAAATTAAACAGCATTCTACTGAATGACATATGGGTCCAAGAAGAAATAAAATAGGAAATCAAAAATTTATTGAAATTTGGCTGGCCAGTTAGCTCAGTTGATTAGAGCACCACCTTATAACACCAAGGTCAAAGGTTTACATCCCACACCAGCCAGCTGCCAAAAACCAAAAAAATTTATTGAAACTAATGAAAATAATGACACATCATACCAAAACCTGGGGGATACTGCAAAAGCAATACTAAGAGGGAAGTCTATTGCAATAAATGTTTACTTCAGAAGAATGGGAAGATGGTAAGTAAACAACCTAACAGTTCGCCTCAAAGAACTAGAAAAACAAGAACAATCCAGCCCCAAAGTTAGTAGACAGAAAGAAATAATTAAGATCAGAGCAGAATTAAATGAAATGGAAACCCAAAAGACCAATGAAACAGAAAGTTGGTTTTTTGAGAAGATAAATAAAATAGACAAGCCATTAGCTAGGCTAACTAAAAAAATAAGAGAGAAGACACAAATAACAAAAATTAGAAATGAAAAAGAAGATATTACAACTGACACCTTGGAAATGCAAAGAATTATTACAGACCATTATAAAAAACTATATGCCAACAAATTTGAAAACCTGGAGGAAATGGATAAATTATTGGACATACACAAACTACAAAGACTGAAACAAGAAGACAAAGAAAATCTGAACAGATTAATAACAATCAAAGAAAGTGAAGCTGCAATCAGCAGTCTCCCAACAAAGAAAAGCCTAGGACCAGATGGCTTCACTGCAGAATTCTACCAAAACTTTAAAGAAGAATTAATACTAATTCTCTACAAATTATTCAAAAATATTGAAACAGAGGCCATTCTCCCAAACTCATTCTATGAGACAAACATAATCCTGATACCAAAACCAGACAAAGATACAACTAAAAAAGAAAACTACAGGCCAATGTCTTTGATGAATATATATGCAAAAATCCACAATAAAATATTAGCTAATAGAATACAGCAACACATACATAAAATTATACACCATGATCAAGTGGGATTCATCCCAGGGATGCAAGGATGGTTCAACATATACAAGTCAATAAATGTGGTACATCAAAATGTGATACATCACATCAACAAAAACAAAGACAAAAATCACATGATCACCTATAGAAGCTGAAAAAGCATTTGACAAAATTCAAAATCCCTTCATGATACTCTCAACAAATTAGGTATAGAAGGACAGTATCTCAACACAATTAAAGCCATGTATGATAAACCCACTGCCAATATCATCCTGAATGGGGAAAAGTTGAAAGCTTTTCCATTAAAAACAGGAACAAGACAAGAATGCCCATGCTCACCACTCCTATTTGACATAGTACTGGAAGCACTAGCCAGAGCAATCAGGGAAGAAAAAGAAATAAAGTGCATCAAGATTGGAAAAGATGAAGTCCAATTGTCCCTGTTTGCAGATGACATAATCCTATTTACAGACTAGCTTAAAGACTCTACAAAAAAAAAAAAAAAAACTCTTAGAGTTGGTAAATGACTTCAGCAAAGTTGCAGGATACAAAATCAACATGCAAAAATCAGTAACATTTTTATACTCTGATAATGAGCTAGCAGAAAAAGAAATCAAGAAAGCTATCCCATTTACAATATTCACCAAAAATGAATAAAGTTAACCAAGGATGTTAAAAATCTCTGTGACGAGAACTACAAATCACTGTTGAGAAAAATTGAGGAAGACACAAGATGATGGAAAAACATCCCATGATCTTGGATTGGAAGAGTTAACGTTGTGAAAATTCCATACTACCCAAAGTGATCTACAGATTCAACACAATTCCCATCAAAATACCAATGGCATTCTTCACAGAAATGGAAAAACAATCCTAACATTCATATGGAATAAAAAACCCAGAAAAGCCAAAGCAATTCTGAGCAAAAAATAAACAAATAAAGCCAGAATCATAACACTACCTGACTTTAAACTATACTACAAAGCTATAGTAACCAAAACAACATGGTACTGGCATAAAAACAGACACAGGGACCAATGGAACAGAACAGAGAATCCAGAAATCAGCCCATACACCTACAGCCATCTGATATTTGACAAAGGCACTAAGAACACACACGGGAAGAGACTGGGTCTTCAATGAATGGTGATGGGAAAATTGGACATCTATATGTAGAAGAATGAAACTAGACCCATACCTCTTGCCATATGCCAAAATCAACTCAAAATGGATTAAAGAATTAAGTGTACATCCTGAAACTATAAAACTCCTAAAAGAAAATATAGGTGAAACAGTTCAGGGAATAGGACTGGGCACAGACTGCATGAATACGATCCCAAAAGCACAGGCAACACAAAGAAAAAATAAACAAGTGGGATTATGTTAAACTAAAAAGCTTCTACAAAGCAAAAGAAACAATTAACAGAGTAAAAAGATAACCAACAGAGTAAAAGAAAATATTTGCAAAATACTTATCTGACAAAGGATTAATGTCCAGAATATACAAGAAATTTAAACAATGTAACAACAAAAAAATAAGTAACCCAATTTAAAAAATGGGCAAAGGAGCTGAATAGGCATTTCTCAAAAGAAGATATATGAATGGCCAACAGACACATGAAAAAATGCTCAACATCGCTCAGCATTTGGGAAATGCAAATCAAAACCACATTGAGATATCATCTCACTCCAGTTAGGCTGGCCAATATCAAAAAGACTAACAAATGCTGGGAAGGATGTGGAAAAAGGGGAATCCTCCTACACTGTTGGTGGAACTGTAAAATGGTGCAGCCATTATGGAAAAAGGTATGGAGGTTCCTCAAACAAGTACAAATAGAGCTTCCATATGACCCAGCTATCCCACTGCTGGGTATATATACACAAAGGAATGGAAATCATCATGTTGAAGGGATACCTGTACCCCCATGTTTATTGCAGTTCTATTTACAATAGCCAAGAGTTGGAACCAGGCTAAATGTCCATTACTGGGCAAGTGGATAAGGAAAATGTGGTACATCTACACAATGGAATACAACTCTGCTAGAAAAAATAGTGAAATACTACCATTTGCAGTAACATGGATGAACTTAGAGAAAATTATGTTAAGTGAAATAAGCCCGGCATAGAAAAAGAAATACTGCATGTTTTCACTTATATGTGGAAACTAATAAAAATAAACGAATAAATAGGAAAAAAAGACACAACAGTCACAACAATTCCTTGAACTTGTTAAGAGAAGAAAACAGCTATGATGTTGATGGAGGTGAGAAAGGGAAGAGGGAGGGGGAAAGGGAGGAACTGGCAAAGGGCCATGAAAATCAACCACATTGTATAATGATAAATAAAAAAATAAATAAATAAAATTTCCTCAACATTAAAAATAAATAAATAAAAATAAAAACATTGTGTTAATATGTCAAAATTTTTTTAAATAAAATTATTTTTGTTTTGTAAACAAAGAGAAGATAGTTTTAGAGTTATGATATTAATGTTAATGGACTATTAACATTTAAACACTTAGTCATCCATAAGTTAGCTCTTTAAACTGTACATATAAAATTTATTCACTTTGATATATATTTGCAAGTGTTACTTCAATAAAAATGCTTAAAGAAAACAAAAAACTCCACATGAGCATGTTACATATGAACCAAATATATGACTTTAAAAATTCCATTTTATTTCTATAAAGCTCTCCATGGAATACTGAAATTTGTAGATAAATCCCGTCAATGTAGTTTAATCTTCCATTAGCACTAAAGGAGTTTTGTAGATTAACTATTGACCAAAAAGTAAAATATTATTATGATTTTACCAGTGATTTTTCCATTGTCATGTTGTTTTAAAATGGCAGATATTTGCATACATACACTAATAAAATGCATTTCTGTAATTATTTTTACATATACGTGCTTATGAAATGTATACATTGTGCTATATTTTTGCAGTTTACATCAAAAGAAAAATTTATGTCGAATTAACTCATTATTCTGGTTACCTTCTTTATAGCAGAATAAACTTGGTTAATAAAAATTTATATACTTCCATTACACAATTCAATATTTCAATAATTGAAGATGAGAGCAGCAACATACATGTATACATATTATATATGAAATAAGCTAAGAATATCTTAAAACATGTAACAATAACTCAAGAGAAGAAATATTTTAAGTCAGATAATATCTAACACCTGCTATGTGCCTACAGTGCTACTAGACTTTTTTTAATACAATATCTTCTTTATTTGTTCCCAACCAGACAAGGTAGCAATTATTTCCATTTTACGCGTACCAAAATTGAAACCTGGACTTTATGAGGAAAGTTATACTGCTTCTGAATTATGTTAGAGCCCAGGTCTCATTGGTGCTATTAAATCTTTATAAATGATTTCTAAGGCATGTGTTGAAGATGGAATACGAGGGAAAAGATGATAACGTCTATTCACATTTATTTTGATAATTCAACTTGTTTTGTTTTTTGTGTTTTACGTTGCATGCATATTTGTATTAAAATGTCTATGTTTGCATACGGACATACATAGACAAATATGATACAAGTTCAAAATTTTTTTACAAATGAGATACATACTCAAAAAAGTTTACGGATCTCTTTTTTATAACTTGATACCTTACACCGAGTGCAAAAGCATGTCTATTTACAAATTTAATTTCAATTCATTGTCAGTTTTGTTTATCCAAGAAGCCAGAAGGCAAAAAATACCCTAGGCCACCATTTCTTAAGTGTTTTCCACAAGGCATGTTCAACAGAACTCTACGTCACTTATTTATCCATCCCACAAGAATTGAAGGTGCCAACTGTTCACAATAGCCAAGGTACAGAATCAATCTGTGTCTATCAACAGATGGATGAGTAAAGAAAATGAGGTAAGTGTACAATGGAACAGTACTCAGCCATAGAAAAGAATGAAATCCTGTCATTTGTAGCAACACGGATGAGCCTGGAAGGCGTTATGTTAAAGGAAACAGTCAGGCACAGAAAGATAAATACCGCATGTTTCGTTTACACGTGGGAGCTAAAAAAAAAAAGTTGCTCTCACAGAAGGAGGAACATAATGGTTACCAGAGTCTGCGAAAAGAGGGGAGTTTGGGGGGAGGGCAGGAAGAGACAGGTGGGGTAATGGATACAAACTTACAGCTAGACAGGAGGAATAGGTTCTAGCTTCCATAGTACTGTTAGGTCACTTTAGCTAACAATTTACTGTATATCTTCAAATAGCTACAAGAGAGGGTTTTGAATGTTCTCAACACAAAGAACTAATAAATGTCTGATGTGATGAAGATGCTAATTACCCTAATTTGATCATTGCATTGTATACATGTATGGAAATGTCACTTTGTACCCCGTGAATATGTACAATTATTATGTGTATATTATTGCAAAACTATTAAAAAATAATTTTAAAAATGGAAGGCACCCAGACTGTGTGAGAGGCACAGTGACAGTCCCTGGAGATGCAAAGATCAGGGAAGCCATATTTCCCCCAGTGCCACAGTGCCTGGCAGCGGCTGGAGCACCTCATTTTAATTTAGGGGGAGAGGATTCAGGGAAGGCTTCCTGGAGGATGGAACCTTCAAGAGAATGAGCATGAAATGAATAGGAATATGCATGGGAAGGCAAATGGGGAAGAAGAATATTCCAGACGAGAGGTACAGACTTTGTGCTAAGGCCTGGAAGCAAGAGGAAGCCTAGAAACTGTCACCAGTGCAACGATCGTGAGGGGAGGCGCCCGGTGGGACTGCAGAGGAGGCACAGGGACAGCACTCAGTGGGTCTCAACAGCCACCCAAAGTGTCCGGTGTCCTCCCAAGGACAACGGAAGCTATATGGCAGTGGGGTCTTACGTTTCAGAAGGGCAATTCTCACTAGGGTGTAGAGAAGGGATTGGAAGAAGCAAGACTGGAAAAAGAAAAACTGGCTAAGAGGCTATGACAGTTAATATACATGGGAGGTGACGGTGGCCTGGACTTGGGTGACAGAAGTGGGATGCATTTTGGGAAGTGCTGGTTTATAGAATTCATCAGTTTGTCTCTAGTTGTATGTCATAACCCCCAAAAATTAAGATAAAGAACATACAACTTTGCATAAGTTTGTATGGTACATGTATAGGTGTGTAGGTGTGCATGTGTGTATACACACACACAGAACAAGACGTTAAAAAAATGTTTAAAATGTGAGGAATTGTGCAGACAATAAAATTAGGATGATGATGATGATTTTTACATTTATTGAATGTCTTCATTGGGCTAGGCCTTGAATTAGGTATTTTACATTATCAATAATAATTACAACAGTCATGCAGAGTAGGTAAAACTTATTCTCTCTAGTTTAAAGTTGAGGAAACAGGTTTAGAGGGGCTGTGACTAATGCAAGTTTATGCATCTAAGTCACTGTTGGAACTAGGATCCAAACCCAGGGCTGTGGAATCCAAAACCCTATTTCCATAGGTTCCCTATTTTAAACACAAAGAGAGAGGGATGGCTGTTTCCACAGTACTAAAAGTAGATAACCTAAAAAACTCTTGCTGAAAGCAACAAAGTCATTGCACATTTTTAAAAATAACTTTCTTGAAATCTTGCTGTTCTGGAAAGGAAGTAGGGAATGCTCAGAGGCAAAAAACAAAGTGAAAAGGGGGAGTTGAGAAAGACTAGCACAGCACTGACTCTGGCTTCACCATTGGGGCATTAGCTGAACCCTGGTGAACTTGAGCTTGAGTTTTAATGGCCCTGGGTGGGAGGCAAGGGAGACAAAGCCCAGGGACAAAGATGGAGTCAAATAAGGGCCTCTGCATAAACAGGGCACCCATGAGATTCACCCCCAGTGTGAGAGAAAACTGCAAATAACTTACCTTTGGTGCCAAGGCAAGGAGGTGATTCTCCCCAGAGAATTCAGAAATACAAGCTGTATTCAAATTCATACAAGCTGTGTTCTCAAAACCTGTGAGATATTAATTAATTAACTTTTAAAAATAAAAACTCAGGCTAACAATTCATTTTAAAATAGTCCTTAGTTGGTAGTATCTTTGATGACTAAGCAGAAGCAAACAAAACTTTTCTCTGTATTTATACATCTTCAACATCTTAAACTATTCCCATAAAGTTCTAGGAAATGTGAGCTCACAGTCAAAACCGAAATGCACGAGGTAACGTGGCCCCATACAGGAGGCAATGACGTTCTGCTCATCAGCAGTGAGCAGAATCAGACTGTAAAATATTCAGATATTGGAATGATAAAAACGGAATATCAAATAACTATCAATAAGATGGTTTAAAGGAATAAAAAGGAGGCTGATAATATGAGTAGGGAATAAGGGATTTAAAAATAACCAAGTAAATCTGAAAAAGAGCCAAATAGAACTTCTAGACATAAAAACTGTAATAATTGGAATTAAAATTCAAAAGACATATTTAACAATAGAGCTGAAAGGCAGTAAGATTTAAGATGAAGCAAAAGTTAAAAGACACGGAGGACGTAATGGAAAAGTCCAACCTACCTCTAAGAGAGATGAGTAAGAACTGGGGACAGGGAATACATGGGGACAGCCTGAGACACCCAGCAGTCCCACAGCCCAGATGCAGACAGGTTGTCCTACCTATGACAGCGATCGTAATTACAGGACATTGCTTATAACAAGTTAGGAAACTGAAAGCAAATCTTCTAAATTATCAGTAATAAAAACAAATTTTGATCATTTTTAAAGGAAAAACAATTATCTTTCTATTATCTCTATAAAAATTAAATTACATAACTGTTATGAAAAGGGACTTTCAAAAATATGCACTCAAAAATGTAGGAAAAAATTACTATACATATATGCCAGGTAATGAATAAGAAGCAATGTTATTTTTCCAGATTTTGTGACTATGTAGGATTGTTCAGCTTTGATTAATTTGTAACGTTTATGTTGTAATTTCTCATTCTAAATAAATATTCACTTTTGCACCTAATTTTGTATTCATAATATTTTATTTTTTTAAAAGGGCTCTCAAAATTATAATCTTTGGGCTCCACAAAACCTAGATTGGCCCTGTCTCCAACTTACAGTCATTTTTCACACATGCAAAAAAAATTTATTGTAAAGCTAAATATTTCGGATAATATAGCCACAGACATTTGCAATGAATGTGCCACTGGAAGTGTTACTTATAGATAATTTTAAGTAGCTAATGTTTAATTGGAACTAATTTTAAGATCACCTTGCAAGTGTTAAGTCTGCTGTTTTTTTTTAAATGCTTGAGGGGAAATACAGAACAGAAAAATTCTATGTATTCTTCTCCTGCAGAGACACCCCCCTCGACACCCCGAATAGAACAACAGACATCAAATAAACTCCATCTTTTTCTACTTTTAAGAAACCAGGAGAATTAGTCAGGTCATGGGCCAAAAACCATATGTAGACAGATAAAGTCTTGGCCAAAGTGGAGGCAAAAAAGAATTAAAGTGAAGAAGACACCGAATGCTCTAATGCCAGGTACACAATAGAGAAAATATTGAGCTGAATCTGTATTTTGTGGGTCATCTGAAGTTCATGTTTAATTTCAAGTTGGTTTCTCTCCTCTACCCCCAAATATTTCGGGTCAGACTCCCCTCCACATTTAATTGATATATGTTCAGGGCATATAAACCAATTTCAAGAACCTCAGGAAAAAAATATTTTAAAAAAATCTGCAAAATGAATTATTTAATCTAGTGCCCAATATAAAGTATTCTGAACTGAGTAGAATCTCCCGTGTCTCCTTGGAGAGAACAATGGAGAATGGCTCGCATGTGTGTATTTCAAAAGCCAAACTCTATCCCTTAATGGAGACACAAACTGGATAACTTGAGACTCCACACACAGTAGTACTAATAGAAGGTGTATGAGGATTAAATAGACTCATGTGTCATTTATAAAACAATGATATCTTCTAGTATTGATCAGGAGAACAAGCACTCCAGCTCCCGTTAAAATATAACATATCTGCTAGCCGGTTAGCTGAGTTGGTTAGAGCACAGTACCGATAACAACAAGGTCCAGGGTTCGATCTCTGTACATACCAGCTGTCAAACAAAAACAAACAAAAACAAACAAAAAGTGGATATGTAGGAAATAGCTAATTGAAATAATTGAAATAGCTAAATGTTAGGATTGATTGAAATGACTACAGCATGACTAAGAATGCAACACTGCCTAATAATGGCTTTGTCTGGGTCGTTTATTCCTACTACTAATATTTACTAAGTGCTTACTTTTCACCAGGGTTCTGATTACCTGATCAATACTTTCAGGATAACTTTGAACTATTAGTTTAAAAATCAAAAAAGAGAGAAACCTTCCATTTCAAAAATGTTACAATGTAATCATACAAATATTAATTGGGTATTCTACTAAATACTGAGGATATCACAGAGATCAAAAGACACAAATTTCTTACTCTTGTACTTATAGTCCAGGGGGGAAGGGTTTGTATATCCACATTAAATAAGTCTCCTGTTCACTCCTTAATTCTCCACTGATAAGAGAATAACAAATATCAATAAACTTGTGCTCTTGAGAGCCAAATGCTGAAGGATATGGGATTCATTTATCTGGTCAACTGAAACTTATTGAGATCCTGCCCGATCTTCCTGTACTCACTGTTTTCATATAGAAAATGGTGCCCAACTGCAGGCACCTGTGACTCTCCGCCTGGGGACATTTTTAGGGTGAGCTGGGTTGGCCGGAAGTGCCAGAGTCATCACTCTTAGAGGCAGACTTCAACCAATGACAGTCAGGAGTTGGAGGATAGTACCTCAGCCTCTTTGCTCCTTGGCTAAGATAATTCTGGAGGGTTCCATATGCACATCATCTCTCAGGGATTCGCAAAGGGATTCGATGCCATTTGGCCACAGTGGTAACTGTTCATTAAAGATTTCTGAGTCACTGTCTTCTCCTCTTCTGTCTCACTTCTCCATTTTCCCCATCAGTGCTTCCTAAGGACACAGGCCCCAAATAATCCCACATGTTAAGATCTCTTCCCAGGAATAAATTTCCAGATGAATTTCTTTTCATTTATCCTTTGCTTGATTAATAAGAACATAATCTCTGAATAAGGTTCCACTGAAAAGATCAAGCAAAATGATTATATCAATTTGTTTTGAAAGTGTATTCTTGTACTGAACAAGCATTACCTGTTGAACTTTCAGGGAGAGATTACTATTTTAAAATTATTTTTTGGTTTTGTGATTATCTTTCCACAATTACCATTGCAAAAAATTTCCTTCCCACCAAAGGAATATATCTGAAATATTACCAAATTGACATTTTTATAATGTGACACAAAATATAAGCATGCTGTGAGTGTATAGTAAGTAGATAAAAGGTAAAACAGCATGAAATAAGCAAAATCTTTCTTGTTCAGCAGTAGTTTGTCTTGTTCTTCACAAACTTTCCGCTTCCTCGTCGCCTTCTGGCTAAAAGCTGAGTCGGTCTCAGCACACCTGGAGACGTACAAGCTTGAGGGAAGCAGCCTGCACCCTGAAGGATCTGCACAGCCTGGCGAATATGTGCCAGCAAAAATCGGGGCAACATCTGTGGGAGTGGATTTTGATGGCATGAAGTAGGACTGGGAGGTACAGAAAATATGGCTGAATAAGGGAGAATTTACTAACAAGGGGGCACTAACCCTTGATTCAGGGTTCAATATTTTTGCAAAAACACATGAAAGGGTTACTAATGGCTCAGTGGAGCAGCTCTTTGAAGCACAGACTAGATTATGGCCTATGGTAAATGAAATGGGGCTGGTCATACGTCTTTGGCATAAGATTGAAAAAGAGATTAAAATGCTCAGGGAAGTAGAAATGTTAAAATAGATTTATTGTGTATGGTTCAAGAATCACCACTTCTTTCGCATGAGGGGGCCCAACACTCCCTTCACGAAAACAGTTACTGTAATCCTTTGAAAAGGGCAGCAGCATCTTTGAGAAATTCAGTTCTGTCTACTGTAACTCAGGGGTGACGGTGGGGGTTACTCCCTGGATTCGGACTTCCTAATATCAATGGGGATGGTGGGATCCAGGGATACAGAATGACAGCACTTAAATGTTAGAGGCAAGATGGACATAGTCACTGCAATGAGCAGCAAGACCAAATACCAGTCAGAGTGTTTTGACTTACTAGGATCTATGATGATGGCTAAGAGATCACGATATCTTAGATGGAGAGCAAACTAAGTTTTTTAAATAACTGCTCTGTTAATATAAAATTCACATACCATGAATGCATTCTCTATAGTGTACAATTCAATGTTTTTTAATATATCCACCAAGGTGTGCAAACATCACCACTATGTGGTTTTAGAACATTTCATCAATTAGAAAAGAAGTCCCATACCCATTAACAGTCATTCCTCAGTCCCCCTTTCCCCACCCTTTGGCAACAGTTAATCCCTTTTATCTCTATGGATATCCTGGACACTTCATATAAATGGAATCATACAATATGATATCCTTTTGTCACCAGCTTCTTTCACTTAGCATAATACTTGCAAGTCTCATCTATGTTATAGCATGTGTCAGTATTTCACTCCTTTTTGTTGCTAAATAATGTCCTTTTTTATGAATATTTTGTTTATCCATTTCAATGGTTAGTTTATCCTTTTATCAATAGTTTCCACTTTTAGCATTTTGTTTATCTGTTTATCAGTAGTTTCCACTTTTATGCTGCAATGAACCTTTACGTATAAGTTTTTGAGTGGCACACGCTTTCATTTCTTTTGAGAATAAACCTAAGAGTAGAATTGCTAGGTCTATGTTTAACATATTGAGGAAGTGCCAAAGTGTTTTCCAAAGTGGCTGAACCATTTCACAGTCTCCACAGCAATGTGCAAGGGTTCCAGTTTCTCCACAACCTCACCAACATTTGTTATTTTCTATCTTTTTTATTTTAGTGCTCCTAGTAAGTGCGAAGTGATATCTCATTTTGCATTTCTGATTTGCATTTCTCAGTGATTAATGATGTTGATATCTTTCCATATGCTTATAAGCCATTCATATATTTTCTTTAGAGAAATGTCAATTCAAATTCTTTGCTCTTTTTTAAAATTGTGTTATTTGTCTTTTCATTGTTGGATTCTAAGAGTTCTTATATGTTCTAAATACAAGTCGCTTATCAGATATATGATTTGTAAATATTTTCTCACATTATATAAAAATTATCTTTTCACTTGATTGTGTCATTGTAGAATAATTCTTTTTGCTTTGATGAAGTCCAACTTACCTATTTTTTTCTTTTGTTGCCTATGACTTTGCTGTCATGTCTAAGAAACCATTGCCTAATTCAAGATAAATGAAGATTTACTCCTACATTTTTGTCTAACAGTTTTATAGTTTTAGCCCTTACATTTAGGTCTATGACACATTTTGAATTAATTTTTGTATATAGTGTGATTTAGGAGTTCAGCTTTATTCTTTTAAATATGGATATAGAGTTTTCCCAGCATTTCTTTGAAAATACATTTTCTCTCATTTACTGTCTTGGCACCCTCATAGAAAAGCAAAGTGAGTTTTTGCTTGAATTATATAATCAACAATATCAAGAGCTGGCAAAAACATGACTGGAATCAGCCACTACAATAGAAAAGTGTGACCTATACACAGTTTCCAGATCCCTGTAATTCCTAGGAATAGAGTCCATTCATTGAAGTGGAAGCTAGATTCTTTGGGAAAGAACCTTGAAATATCTCCACAAGGATACACAGTGTGTATACTTTCTGTAAAATAACACTTATATCAGGGGATTACCAATGTAGGGTTTTCCTTGCCTGGATGAGAGCTTGTGGAGGCCAAGTGATAAATTGGTCCAAATCTGCTGCATGTCATCTGAAGGTTCACAAACCATCCCCAATGTGGTTATTTCCCCAGTTTCTCTTTTGAGATAGATACACTTAGCACCTGATGGAAACCTCAATTGATTCCCTAATCAGTGAAATAATGGCAGGAAGGAGTGACAATAGAAACCCCTGAACTGCCATACCCCCCACACCGAGCAGCAATGCACCTAGAAAAATTAGGAAAATTAGAACCACCACGACAGACTTGAAAAATGTAATGTCTGTAATCTCTGCTATATCCCCCATTGAATTTACCAGCCCAGCTTTGGCAAAACCCAGATGGATTATGTAGGATGACAGTAGATTAGCAGACACTTAAGCAGTGGATACCCATAATTGAATCTGCTGTATCTTTACTAGAATAAATCAATACAGACTCTGGAAATTGGTATATGTTGATTATGTTGACAAATGCTTTGTGTATGAAACCCACCACAGGGAGGAGCAAGAGTAACTCACTTCCACAGGCCAGGTCAGCAGTACACCTTCACTGTCAACTGAGGGGTGAGTCAACTCTCATGCTGTATGTTGTAATGTAGTCCACAGAGAACCTTATCTGTCTTGAAACCATGCTGGTTCACTATACCAATAGCAACATCCTAACTTAGATCCAGTGCCAAATCCAGTAGTGGACAGGGACCTAATATGCACCTCGTAAGACACACACATGCAGAAGGATTAGAATAAAACCCCACAATGTTCAGAGGCCTGCCACTCCTGTGAAATTTCTAGGAATACACCAGTTTGGGGCATGCCATCATAACCTCTTTAAGAGAAAAGATGAAAAAGAGCCATGGCATTTGGTCAGCACTTTCAGATTTTTGGGTAAAGTATATTCTACACTTGGGGATATTATTCTTTTTTTATATATAGTATTTTAAGCCATTTTATTTATTTATTTATTTATTTATTTATTTAATTTTATTTTGTCGATATACATTGTGGCTGATTATTGTTGCCCATCACCAAAACCTCCCTCCCTCCTCCCTCCCCCCCCCGTCCCCTCTGTTTGCTTGTCGTATCAGCTTCAAGTAATTGTGGTTGTTATATCTTCTTCCCCCCCCCCGTTTTTTTTTTTTTTTGTGTGTGTGTGTGTGTGTATGAATTTATATATTAATTTTTAGCTCCCACCAATAAGTGAGAACATGTGGTATTTCTCTTTCTGCGCCTGACTTGTTTCACTTAATATAATTCTCTCAAGTCCATCCATGTTGTTGCAAATGGCAGTATTTCATTTGTTTTTATAGCTGAGTAGTATTCCATTGTGTAGATGTACCACATTTTCCGTATCCACTCATCTGATGATGGACATTTGGGCTGGTTCCAACTCTTGGCTATTGTAAAGAGTGCTGCGATGAACATTGGGGAACAGGTATACCTTTGACTTGATGATTTCCACTCCTCTGGGTATATTCCCAGCAGTGGGATAGCTGGGTCGTATGGTAGATCTATCTGCAATTGTTTGAGGAACCTCCATACCACTTTCCATAGAGGCTGCACCATTCTGCAGTCCCACCAACAATGTATGAGAGTTCCTTTTTCTCCACAACCTCGCCAGCATTTATCGTAAGATATCCCATGCTCTTGGATTGGAAGAATCAACATAGTGAAAATGTCCATACTACCCAAAGTGATATACAAATTCAATGCAATCCCCATCAAAATTCCAAAGACATTTTTCTCAGAAATGGAAAGAACTATCCACACATTTATATGGGGATATTATTCTAACCCATTTATCAGATGACCTAGAAGACTGCCAGTTTTGAGTGAAGTCCACAGAAAGAGCTGGCACCTCAGTTTATACAGAAGACTTAATTCTGTAAGCAAAAGAGACAGAGACTATATTATCTTTACTCTTACTGTAAAAATGCTCCTTCCTAAAACCATCGACAATGTCACCAAAATTAAACCTATAAGAGAAATCTCAATCTGTACATTTGAGCAGTAAATAATCTCTCATTAAAGCAACTCATTGATCAAGCTGGTTTTCCACAATTCCAACAATGCCTAATTCATAAGGATTCCCTGCTAGCTCTGATGAAGATCCAAAATCTTTTTAATATTTATACTAAATCAAGTTGGATTTGACATATTCATCAGTATAAATATCAGCTAAACACCAATTGGCTTTTTAGAAATTGTATTTCAATGAAGTCACTCAAGAAAATACCCCACTATAAAATGGATTCAGTTATTCTGATAACTAGACTTCATTTTCCAAGAATAAAACAATATGAAATTAATCTCTTACTGTTAGAAGGAAATATCTTACATTATTATCACTTGGCAGTAGTTAGAACAGGGTTGATTTCAAATTTCCTTTTTGTTCTGAACACCTAAAAATTATTAAGCACTAACTATATAAAATATTTTTTTTATAAATGAAAACTTACAAAGTTTTACAACTTTAAGTCATTTTTAAGCTCATCTCGTTTAGTGCTCACCATCACTATTTAATATTATCCAACTACTGCCATCTTTAGTTTACATACCAGAAACCACAAGTTTGAACTATGTAAGTAATTTGCTCAAAGAATTGCACAATGATTAAATGGTAAGATTAGAACCCAGATCATCTGACTCTGAATTTGGTTCTCTGACCACCTATTCCGAAGATATTACTGGTAAAGCCTTTTCTAATCCTCCAACCAGATGTGTCATCTTTCTCCTGTACATTTAGGAAAATTAGCTAGCATAATTTGGGCACACAGTAGACATTTACTCAATATTATTTCCCTCACATTTGGTCCTCGATGGTCTACAGTACCTTGTATACTTCTTTTGACAATCATCTTGGCCTATAGTTTTTAATACTGTCTTTCTTCCTCTACTAGACTTAAAAGTACGTGAAAACTAACTTGAGACCTCCTAGTTTCCTCAGCAATTGATATACTTCAATCTGATGCACCATTTCATCTTTCTGCCTAAAACTTCTCTCCAGAGGTGGACATTTGTCTTACTTAGTAAGGCTAGTGGAATCCTAAAGTTACTATTTCTTACCTGCATATTATCTCTTGAGTGACTTCCAACCACCAAATAATTGTCTTTTCAGATCTGGGAAAAAGATTATTCTTGTTCTCAGACCAGACCCAGACTCCACTACTGTCGTAACCCTCATTCACACATTTCCCCTTTATCACCCACCATCCTGGTGTCTAACATTATTCTCCATGCCCCTCACAAAAAAATGGCATTCCTGTGCGATGCACACACAAACTGATGTACAAACTGGTATGGTCTAAAGACCCTGATGTTCCAACCAATTAACTGCTTTTCTGCATCAATCAATCAAATATCAAGTGTTTGCAGAACACCAACTATTTGGATCACACAGTGCCAGGCACTCAGAATTATCTGTATGCCAGTTGAGACTAAAACTTAATATTTATTTTTATTCTTTTTTAATTCTCTTAAGTTTGTGATCTCTTTTTCTGGAATTATACACTGCAGTGATTTATGATAGTGTTAACTCAAGAGTTGGTAGTAATATTGTACCATTTTGTTAAAATCCTGATGATTTTTATGTGGGTTATTACTGCTATCCAACACAGCAGGGAGGTATCAAAGTATAATATGGCATCATTCTTCTCTTGAGCCACAAGCCATATCTTTGAAGAGGCAAGGTAAATGTAACTGATATATTTAGATTAATTCCAGGCTGTAAGTGCTCCTACAAGGCAGTAAGGTCTTTAAGGTCAGTTACTGAATCTCATTCATTTGTGTCTCCTGTATACAGCTATTTGTTGAATCAATTAGACAACCATGTAAAATGAAAGCACTGTAGTAAGTAGCAAAAAATAAATTCCTATGAAATTTGGATGAGGCATACTTTCTAATTTCTAGCACTGATTATATGAAACCTGCCATTTCCCCCATCACAACATTATGGTCATATGGAAATAAGACTCAAAAACAGTTTGAATAACTTCACAAACAATGCACAGAACTCCTAACTACTGTATAGTTACTCCATGTCCCTTAGACTTGTTAAACATTGATTCAGGTTCAGTATTTCTCACTATTCCTCAAACTCATATTTTGTCTACTTTGGTGGATATTTCATACAGGTATACTCCACGGAAATTACTTGTCTTTCTTTCACATATCATCAGGTACTCTGCCCAGATGGCTCTGTTCTTAGTAATTTAGTAAAATTATTTGAAACATATGAATCTTTTAGCCTCTTTTCTATCTGAAGTTCCAATTTTTCAGTTCACCTTAGATTACATTGCTTTTCAAAAAAAAAAAAAGCACTACAACCAATTTGTTTTGCAAAAAATGGTTAATATTTCTTCAATGGATAGGCATCTAGGTTTACTCTGCCCCTCTCTCTCTCCTCTCTCTCTCTCTCTCTCTCTTTCTCTCTCTCTCTCTCTTTAAGGCAATGTTCTACTTCCATGCTGCATTTAAAATCACGGGCAACTGTGTTGTCTATTTTCTGAAAAAGTTCCACCCTAAATGGATAGCATGTGTTTCTTTGCTCCAAGGGGTAAATTTTGATAATCAAGAAATCAGAATTTTATAGCAAATGCTTCACTCATGATAGCATCAGAGTCAGGTAGATAATTCCTTCCACTTACGTTAAGCTATCACTGATAATTCACCCTGTGCAACTTTATACAAGGTGGAAAACCAAAGTACATATAAATTAAAAACTGTATTAGTTTTTGGTTGCTGCATAACAAATTATCACAAACTTGGTGGCTGAAAACAATTTTGTTACCCTACAGTTTCCACTGGTCAAGATCCAGAAATGGGTTAACTGTGTTCTCTACTCAGGGTCTCACAGGGCTACATCATGGTGTCAGCTAGGGCTGTGATCTCATCTGCAGGGTCCTATTCCAAGTTCATTCAAGATCTTGGTAGAACTCAGTTCCTTATGGTTGTAGGACTGAAGCCCCAGTTTCTTCTGCCAGCTGTCAGCTAAGTGACACTCTCAGCTCCTAGCAGACATCCTCAAGTCCTAGCCAATGGCCCTCATGACACACAGCTTAGTTCTTCAGAACCAGAGGACACTCTCCAGTCTGCTATGGCAGAGTCTTATATAATTTAACCTAATCATGGAAGTGACATCCTATCATCTTCCAGGTCTCACCCACACTTGAGGGGCGGGGTCATACAAGTATGTACAGCAGAGGTCAGGAATCAGGGGCCATCTTAGAACTCTGCCACAAAAATGGATAAAGCTTTGTTTACTTCTCGAAGGTATTTACGATTTTTAAAACTGGTATTTTTTTTTTTCTGAGACACTTAAAATCTGGAGTTTCATAGAACTAATGTTAACTAAATTTTTCCTACTAAGTTTATTTTCAACCAACAAAGAAACAACTGCATACATATCCCACGGCAGTTAAACAAATTATACAAAGGAATGTTCAGTTGCAGGAATAGATTAAGCTATTGTTTTTATCATGTCTCTTCTAAAAATTATTCCTTTCCTTCCATTTTTAATTTACTGATATATCCTGAAATGTGTAAGGAGGCAGCATTATCTGTGCATTAAACAGCTTGTCCCTCCAACTCTCTCAACTTTTATGTCAACATTGAACTAACAAAGGATGTTAGCCCAGAACAGAGAATAGGAAAAGATACCATATACTTTTCATTCATTCAATGCATAAATTATTTATAATTTTAAAAATTTTTATTATTTATTATTGGCATCTTCATTCTTACAAATCATGGTATTTCTTTACACCCTTTACCTGAACTATCACTTCCCAAAACCCCTCCCTCCCTCCCCCCACCTCCAGTATCCTTAGGTTTGTTCTCTCCTGAAAGTTCAACATATTGTTGTGGTCTTTTCTTTTCTTCTTTCCTCCATTCCTTCCTTCTTCCCTCCTTCCCTCCCCACCTCCCTCCCGTCCTAGCAGCCAGTTATGAGGGAGAACATGTGGTATTTCTGTTTCTTTGGCTTATTTCGCTAAGCATAATTTTCTTCAGACTCATCCATGTTGCTGCAAATGGCAGAATTTCATTCTTTTTATGGCTGAGTAGTATTCCATTGTGTATATCTATCACATTTTCCTTATCCAGTCATCTGTCGATAGACACTTTAGGTTGGTTCTATATTTTGGCTATTGTAAATAGAGCTGCAATGAACATGAGAGTGCACGTATCCCTTCGACATGATGATTTCCAGTCTTCTGGATATATACCCAGTAGCGGGATTGCTGGATTGTATGGTAGTTCTATTCGTAGTTGTTTGAGGAAACTCCATACTGTTTTCCATAATGACTGTACTAATTTACAGTCCCACCAGCAGCATAGAAGAGTTCCCTTTTCTCCACATCCTTGCCATTATTTGTTATTCTTGGTCTTTTTAATAATGGCCGGTCTAACTGGGGAGAGATGATATCTCCGTGTGGTTTTGATTTGCATTTCTCTGATAACGAGTGATGCTGAGCATCCAGTCTACTGAAAGTAATCTACAGAATCAATGCAATCCCTATCAAAATACCAATGACATTCTTTACAGAAATGGAAAAAGTAATCCTAATGTTCATACGGAACAACAAAAGACCCTGAATAGACAAAGCAATCCTGAGCAAAAGAAATAAAGCCAGAGGCATTACACTACCTGACTTCAAATTATATTACAAAGCTATTGTAAGCAAAACAATGTGGTACTGACATAACAGTCACTCAGAAGCACAGCATAGAGATTTTTAGGGCAGTGAAACTATATGCTATAATGATGATTATATGTCATTATACGTTTATGATGTACAACACCAAGAGTGAATGCTAATGTAACTATGGACTTTGGATGATTATGATGTATCACCTCAGTTGTAACAAAGGTACCACTGTGGTGGGGAATGTCAATAGTGGGAGAGATTGTGCATGTGTGGGGACAGGGATATACAGGAACTCTATGTACTTTCCACCCAAGTTTGCTGTGAACTTAAAACTACTCTAAGAAATAAAATTCATTCATTTAAAGAAAAAAAAAAGAAAATGGTCTCTCAGATCAATCGAACAGAATAGAAAACCCAGGAATCAACCCATGTACTTACAGCCAACTGATCTTCAACAAAGACATCAAGACATACACTGGGTTAAAGACGGCCTCTTCAATAAATGGTGCTAGGAAAATTGGACATCCATATGCAGAAAAATGAAACTGGACTTGTATCTCTCACCATATACCAAAATCAACTCAAAATGGATTAAAGACTTAAATGTAAGACCTGGAACCATAAAATTACTAAATGAAAACATAGATGAAACACTCCAGGAAGTAGGACTGGGCAAAGACTTTATGAATAAGACCCCAAAAAGCACAAGCAACAAAAGAAAAACTAAATAAACAGGATTATATCAAACTAAAAAGTTTCTGCACAGCAAATGAAATAATCAACAGAGCAGAAAGACAACCTACAGAATGAGAGAAAATATTTGCAAACTATACATCAGCAAGGGATTAATATCCAGAATATGCAAAGAACTCAAACAACTGTACAATAAAAAAACCAAATAACCCAATTTAAAAAATGGGCAAAGTAGCTGAATAGACATTTTTCAAAGGAAGACATACAAATGGCCAACAGGTACATGAAAAAATAATCAGCCTCATATCTTCTTCAGATAAGTTCCCTTTATACTTTATCAATGCTGAAATAGAGCCTTATACAAGTACATTCTTAATACTCTTCCTCCTCAAGAAGAATTTAAAACATTTTACTAAAAAGTAAAGAGTAAGGCATAAAATATAATTAGTACAATTGAAATAAAATGGGGAATTAGAATTGAGGAGAATAAAGGAAGCAGGAAGCCAACCTAGTGAGTGAACTTCATTATAATTTTCCTGGCAACTAGAGCTAAAAGGGATACCCAGTATGTTACATGACTTACCAAGTCAGTGAAGAAGAAACATACACATTCTTCAAGGACAAATATAAGGACCCATACAAAAAGCCTAATCATTTTCCAGAGTGCCTTCAAGTACACATAATGTCTTGACATTTCTTTAGCTCAATTACTTATTAAATATTATTAAGCATTTGATTTGCTCAATTATTTATGCTAGACATTGTGTTAAATATTGAGATATAAAAACTCTAATCTCTACCTATAGAACATGTATAATCCAACCGTGTATATGGGACTTGTGCTGATGAGGTTAACTGACAGTATGAGTCTATGTATTATAAATGTGAAAAAAATTGTGCAGACATTGAGAGTCAGAGAAATCAAGAGAAAGAAGAGACTGCTGCACTAGGTTCGAAATGACCTCAAGGCAGGCAATTCTGGAGAAATTAGGTCTGGAATGCGGGCAGACAGGGCAGAATGTTATCAGGAGTCCTAAGAGCAATGATGATGTCTGAATCCAGGGTAACAGGGCAGACTGGAGGATATGAACGTGTTTTAGTATCAAAGAGAGCTGACAAAATTTAGCTTTCAAAGATCTGAGCCAGGCAGAAAGACATAGAGGAAGTAAAATTCAAAAATACATGCACTACTCAGGTTTCAATCTTCAAGCCAGCTATCTAGAAACAAGTGAAAAATGGAGTTTCATCCAGAAGACTTGAAGCCCTGCCTGCTTTTAAATAGACTACTTGAGCTTCCAGTCAAGATGGTGGAATAGACAGTCCCCAGCATCATTCTCTCCTACAAATCAAGCAATTTACAACTATAAAACTGCAACAACAGCCAAGTTGGGGCCGCTAGAGCTCAGGGGAAGAGGAGGAGAGACCTACAGAGTGCATGAAGGCAGAAGAAGCCACAATGAGAGAAAGAAAAAACTGCTTGGAGTGTTTTGGGCCATGGCCGCTTTAAGGCTGGAACTGCTGAGCACATGGAGCAGGAGACAGCAGAAGCCACAGCTGTGCCCTTTGGATAGAATTGCCTGGAGGCAGCAAGGGAGAAGGGGGCCTTGGTGTCCCTCAAGACAGCAAGACCACTAATAGAGTTCCTGTGGACCCACACAGGATGAGGAGCCAGAACAACTGAAAAAAAAGGAGCCATTCAGAGGCCAATTAGTCATCGCAAGGAATCGATGCACGGCCTGTCCCATGGGAAGTATTTGGAACACAGGCAGTGAGGGAGACGGGCCCACCAGGAGAACAGTGAGACACAGCAAGGACAGCCAATCCATCCCCCAGTCAGCACAGGACCACTCAGAGGAGACTAGTCATGAATATAGAATTGCGTGGGGTGCAGTTTGATGAAAAGACTCAGGCCCAGATCAGAGTTTCTACACAACCCAGGTGCACCTGGCCTCTGGAGAGCTGGAAGTACCTATAAGGTCAACCATTAAACCCTGAGCTGCACAAAAAGTCTTCCCTCAGGAAACGGCAGCAAAGCAGCAATTTAGCTCAACCACACAGCTCAAGTACTGGTTCCCACAGGAAGTTCCCTGATTTTAGAAATAAGCAAAGGACAAAAAATTAGTTCCAGCCCAGGCATACCACCAGCACCTCAGGGCCCACCAGGGGACCTGAGGTATGAAGCCAGGGACCGGACCTCCCACTCACAACCAGGCACACCACCAGCACCAAGGGGCACGCCAAAAACATCACCTCCATGTGGATGGCCCACCACATCAACCACAGTAACCACTGCTGCCATGAAAGTGGTTAGATGTCACAACCACCATGCAGATGGTCCACCAGCCACTGGAGTGCATGGACACAAGAAGAGTCACCAGCAGAGACCAAAGAAAAGAAGAGGATGTCTCTCTCCACAAAGCCCATTCCAGAGTGACAGAAGAAGCATCTGCTCCACGATAATATTGGGGGACCTGAACACACTTCTCAGCATTGGACAGATCATCTAGACAACAAATCAACAGAGTAACCATCGCTCTTTTGGAGGAAGAGAAGAAATCTATGGTAATTAGAGGGGGGAGGAGGGACAGAGAGGGGGATGGGGAGAGATTGGACAAGGGGCGCAAAGAATAAGTACAATTTATAACAATATGTGTACTAGTAATATTGATTTGATCAACATATGTCAATGTTGAACCCCAAAAATATGTCTAATCAATTATGATTCAATAAAATTTTAAAAAATAAAAATAAATTTAATAAATAATAATAAAATAAATAAACAAACAGACTACTTGGACTGAATGGGTAAGAGGGGGTGGAAATAGGCTGCTTCCCAAAGTCAGGCAGTGCTCTGCAGGGGCTGGTGCCTGCTCAGAAAATCTCCTCTGGAACCACCTTTAGGGGACTAATAATCTTTAAACCAATTCCAAAGTGGTCAGATAATAGCAAACAGGCTAACAAGAGGTCTGGAAGTCATTGTTTGTGAGAACTTATTTAAAGAAATGAACACATTTATCTTAAAGGTAAGGAGACCAAGGGGAGCATCACAGTTACCTTCAGATGTTTAAAGGACTGCCAGGTGCATATTTAGGTGTATTATTTCTTGGTTTTCAAGTATCAAATATGTACTCTCGGTTCAACTTTTTCTTAATCGAATTATTTGTTTAAAAACAAGTGAGTTTTCCATCCCAAGAGCTGGAAGTTGAATGACCCTTTGTCAGGAATGTTGTGGAGATAATCTGGCATTGATATGGTGCCTTAGGCAGGAGCTCCATTTGCAGGTATCTCCAGCTCTATCTTCCGGTGAGTCTCATAGTTCTAACCAGGAGTATCTTGATCCTTCTTGCACATACCAACATCTCCTAATAGTTCTGACAGTACTTTACACATTGATCAGAAAAAGAATGTGTTTTACAGGCTCCCAATCCTGATTCTTGTGGCTTGAAGCCCTCCTAATCCCAGAAAATCAAGGCTAAAAGAAGTCAAGTCACTTGCACAAAGTCACAAAGTCACATGGGTAGATAATGGCAGAACTGCACATTCAATACTCCAGAGCCTCTCAACTCTCCTCCCATTCTACCACTCTGCCTCCTACATAGGAGTAGAAACCCATGAGAAAGGTGTGTGGCAAGGTAAGTTCAAGAACAGAAGCATATCTTTGTTGAGTGACAATCTGGGCAGGACACCCTAGTCACCTTTGTGAAGCTAGGTTGCTTCCTAGAGAATGCTCAGACATCTAATTTCCTATTTTCCCTGTCCACACACAGATGAATACAGTCATCACCAAAGCTGGACGTGTAGACCCTAAGTGACACATAAGACAGTCCATCAGACTGGAAGAAGAAAACACTAGTACCTCTATTCATATTAATTTTAATGTAACTTATTATAATTTTGTGTATTTTTCTATATATGCATGTAATGCATTATTACTAGAAAAGCATGTTATATATAGTCTATGCATTAATATACACATATTGAAGATCCTTGTGAAAGAAGCAATCAGAAAAGTTTGGTGCCCACTGGGTTTTTTTCCGTATACATTTTCATGATAACTATATTTAATAATATACAAAACAAAAACCTGTTCATATTACAGATTACTAGAAAGAAATATTCTATTATATTTCAGTGGTGAAAACCACCAGTTTTTAAATAAGCTTTGACTATGACACAAACAGGCATCTATAGAGTTCACTGCATCCCTGAGTAGTTGCCTTCAAATACTTTTATTGTGGGTTACATAAAACAGAAGCGGGCGCGGGGGGAGGCGAACTACAGCACATACCCCTGATAATTACTTCTGACCTGCCACTTTCAAGGAGTTCCAAGGAGCAAAATACATGAGGGATTTTCTCCAAGACTCAAAACTGCAAAAGGTGAGAACTACAGGTGATGGCTCAAGTTCCAGTGCAGGGACAAAGATCCTAGACCTATGGAACTGCCCTTGAGGAAATTCTTTTTGAGTCAAACCCCCTGTTAAGTCTCTCCAACAGCCTCAGCCAGGGCTTTGCACACTCTTAGTGGACCAGGTCTGCTGGTGATTGATTAAACACGAGTATGAGGAAACGGAGATGTCTAGGATGCCTTACAGGCTACCAGTTTGTATGACTAGAGATATGGTGATACCATTCAGCAAGAGAAGAAGCAGAGGGAAATCAGCTCCATCTTTGACAGGTTGAGTTAGAGGGGTAAGTGGGCTATTTGTGTCTTTATCATCTCTGAACCCCCAAATCCACCATTCTTTGCTTTGCTCTGAGATCCTCAAGCCAGACCCTGTAAACATTTCTCCTTTGCTAGCTGGCTCCATGTTAGTTTTTTTCAATGGGGAGCTCTGAGGGGACATTTCAAGTCCACAGCAGCAGGAGGGGACTTTCCCTCCTATTTCCAGTATGCTTTCATTTGGGATGGCAGCCCACAAATCAGCATGTGGAAGGCCCAGGGCCATTCACCTCAGAAACTCTCAGGCTACCTCCAGCCTTGCACCTTCTGGCAAGTTTTTCCACCCCTGCATGTTCCTCTGGTAGCTATACCCTCTCTTAAGAAGTCTGGATTGCAACCGTGGGGGGAAAGAGGAAGGGAAGCTCTTCTAAATCGTTACTTACTTACTTTTTCACTCTTCCACAGCCATAAAGGAAGTAGTTGCTGTTGGCATTTATTATTTCTATACCCTTAGAGACCTCTATTGCCCCTTTTAGTAGCTAATCACCTTTTACTATTTAATTCTTTCTATTGAAAGTCTCCTATTTAAATTACTGCTATGGTTTCTTTCTCCTAACTGGACCCCGACCAACACAATGTGCAAGTGGCAATGCCTCTCAAAGAGCTGAAGATGCAGCTTTCGAGAGTGGTTTGAATAGGAGATGAGTTGGGGAATCTGTATTACTTGGCCACTCTGGCTGTAAGGGAAGTTGAAAAATCAAGTTTTTACCTTTTTATTGCCTGTATAGTTTGGCAAGGCAAGAGAGAACAAAGCTGAAAATGGAGATTGAGATAACTAACCTCGAGTGTCTACCAGAGTCCCAACTAAGAAAGAGAGCTCAAGAGGTGGGGAAGAGGTTAGTGTCCAAAGGGAACTGAAGTGGGAACTCAAAAGGGCAAACCATAAGGATTTGCTTCTGGGTGGCAAGGAAGACAAACCCAAAATGGGGGCTTTCAATTCATAGTGGCACTCATCTTCAACTTGGGGTAATTTTCACAGAAAATCACAGGAAAAAAAAGAAGATGATTAATTTCATCAAAGTGGAAAGATCTGTAGAGTAAATGTGGAGAAGGGAAAGGTGGTAACGGGAGTCACAGATAGGTGCAAAACTGGACTATAATAGCCCACAGGCCCTTTCTGAAGAAGGGAGAGAAGCCAGAATGGGCTGGGAGTTTGAGAGTCTGAGGACATTTGGAGGAACTGGAGAACTTGGAGAAGGCAAAGAGCAGATATAAAAATGGTGAGGGACAGAAGGTGAATGGGGACTTGAGATGAGACACTGGAGGTAAGGCAGCCCTGGGTGATGGCAGAGGGACTAAAGTCAACGTAGGTGGCAGCCTTGGAGTTACAGCAAGGAACTCTGAGTGTGCAGTACAGACAGGGTCATCTACATGAGCATTGCCCAAGATAATGCGAGAATTGGTGTACTGAGCCAAGTACCAAATTCACAGATGTTTGAGAGGTATGTGGCCAGGATATGAACCGCGATAGCCTCGATGGGGGTAGAGAGTGGTATACATCAACTGTGTCTCCTCAAAAGAGACTTTATCCAAAGATGTAGAATCTTATTAAACTTGTAAAAGGCCAACAGTGAAAGCAGCTAAAATTTGTAACCCTAGTTTAAAGAAAAATGTTTAAATATTTGTGCAAAACCCTATATTGTAGTCCATTTACTTCTCTTTTATATTTTTAATAATCTAAATGATACTTGTAGAAATATGAAATCAATTCTCACTCATTCATCTGCTGGATATATCTGAGTATCTACTACGTACAAGGTACACTGCAGAACAAGATTTCAGAAGAAAGAGCACTAAAGTGACCTTTCAGAGGCCCAGGTTTTAGAACTGTCCTGCTTTGAACGAGTTGTATGGTTCGTGCATATTTCAAGTTCTTTGGGCCTCAGTTTATATTTACTATAAATTGAGCTGATTTAGGTTAAATTGATTATCTCTAAGGTCCTTCTGCCCTAACATCTCTTCAGATGTGTGTTTCTTATGTATTCATTGCCTCAGTTTTGGTTATTTCACTGCTCATTTAAATCATTATAGAGTAAACAATAAAAAAAAGAAAAGTTTGGGAAGCCAAGGGCAGACTGTGTTTTAATCTACCAACTCTAGATGATAACACCAGCTAAAGTTAACTGTTTTGCATTAAGCTATCTCAAAAACATTAGGGTTCTTTATAAAACTGTTAGATTTATCTACAGCTTTCATTTAACTGTTCTACATGCATCTGACCCCCTTAATGACTTACCACTTACTTCATGTACCTCTCCACCATGATCACTGCAGTGGTGCTATAGCACATATTTAATAAATCCTGTAGACTAGAGAGAGTTTTCTATATCTGTTGTTTAAATTAGTAAAAGATTCTTTTCAGTATGAATTTGATGGTGAAGTATACAAAATGGTTTCAATTATAATTCCATGTTCACATGTTCATAACTTGATGAAAAAAATGCCTTTGGGGCTGAAAGTTTCCATTCCATGTTCTATCTCCACCCAAATATAGTTATTTTTTCTCCTCTGGAAAATTTGAGGAAATTCGTGTGATCGCTTATGAATGTGGAAAAAATGCACTCTTTCAAATGTTTAATTAAATGAAAGGATCAACAATTACAAAGTCTTTAATATAAATCTTCCATACATATTTATAAAAACCCAAATATAAATATACTAGTCTCAGAAAAGAGATCAGGTTGTTACCCATTTAGGGAAAACCCTGATTTGAAAGGCTTGCTAATTTGAAGTTTAAAGCTATATTATCCAAGCACAATAGTAATTTTCACATTAAAAGTGACACATTCCAATGCCTTTAAGATATGATTACTTAATTAATTTTTGCTAAGTGTTACATGATGGGCCAAGGAATAGACCTGAGAATGAAGATTTTCTGAATGTTCAATGTTCTGTGTACAGTATGTGCTCAGTAAATGCTTACGTACCAAAAAAAATGTGTGAAATACGGCAAATAAGTTTTTTAGGACTTAAAGTTAATTTAACCATCAGAAGTGACTTTTTACCTCTGTTGTCTTTAAATGCACACAGGAAATAGAAGAACAGCTTTTCAAAGAAACTAGTAGAGGAGAATGTGGCAAGGAAGGAAGAGTGCTCAGCCGGATGAGATACATTTCCATCTGTTGATCAGAAGCTTCTCAGTCATCCCTGATGCAAGAGTTTCAAAAACATAGTGAGATTCACAAGCCAGAATGTGGTGCTTTGAGAAATGAATTGGAAGGGCAAGAAGAAAAAGCAATGAGAAGAGAGACTTTAATTTTTATTCTTTAATTGTGGAATACATCATACACTCAGAGGAGGGTATCTGACTTACATGAGTTGTTGAAAGCAAGCACCCCATAACCAGTACCCAGATTAGCAGAGAGAGCATGACCGATGCCTCCGACTCCCTCCTCACGCCTCCTTTCACCTCCTCAGTCAGGTGCACTCCCCTCTTCCAGAAGCCAACAGAACTCATAGTGAGTCAATCAGCCCCTTGCTTTTCTTTATACTTTTAGCATGCATGCATATACATATTCCTAAAGGATGGCTTTATTTGTTTTACCTATTTTGGAAATTTATAAAGATGGAATCATAAATTCTTCTCATAATTTCTTTTTTAATACAGCCATGATTTTGCGATTCATTCAGGTTGGTTCATAAAGCTGTAGTGTATTTATTTTTACTGATATATATATAGTATTTCTTCCAAAGAATATACTAAAATTTATTTATCTATTCTCCTCTTAATGAATATTTGAGTTTTCTCCCATTTTTTGCTACTAGGGAAATACTGGCGTTCATGATAGGCCCGTTCCTGACGCACGTGTAAGAATTTCTCAATGATACTACCCAGCAACGAAATGACTTTGTCATACAATGTGTAGACATTCAGCCTTACTGTGATTTTTTTAAAAATCAAACTGTTTGACCAAATTTATTCTCCCACCAGCAGTGTGCAGGGGTCACCACTGTCCCACAGCTTCGCCAGCACTCAGCACCAGCCTATCTCAGCGCACTTCCAGCTTGTGTTCTCTTGAACACACATTTATGTGATATCTTTTCATATTTTTTGGCCAGTCATGTTTCCTCTTTTTTGCCCAGTGCCAACTCATGTTTTTTTTGCCATTTTCATGCAGTTGTAGCAGTTGATTTGTAGCATTTTTTTATATCCAGAATACTAATTTTTTGTCTATAAGCTTACAGACAAATATCTATATGTTTACATCTTCTGCAAATATCTTTTGCCAGGTTGCAATCTAGCTTTTTACTCTTTATAGCCTTTTTTGATGAACATAAATTGTTTAGGTTAATATAGTCAAATATATTATCCTTTTGTTATATGGTTTGTGCTTTTTCTCTCTTGTTAAGAGTTACTCCTCTAATCAATTATTAGCCTATGTTTTCTTCTAAAAGTTTTTTTCCCCCAAACTTTATTTACTTATTTATTCTAAAAATTTTAATATTTTTCTTTTTTTCACTCAAGACCTGAATCCATTTCAGAATGATTTTTGAAGTAGGGATCTATTTCCATGTTTCTTTTTGTTCCATAGAGAAAACTGCTTGTCCCAGTAACATATTCTGAATAAACATATCCTCTCTGCATGATCTACAATCCCACCTTCATTATGAATCAGAATGTTAGCTATATCTGTGATAGCACACCCACACACATACATGAGTATATACATATACATATACATATATCCACACATAAATATACATATATAAATTGGGGAAGAATAGGCTATTTTTAGTATTAATTTCTCCTATCTATGAAAATGATCTCTCTCATTTTGTTTACCTTATAATTAATATCTTTCAACAAAGTTTCATTTTTGTATTATTTTACCTGTAAAGCTCTCAAACTGTTTTGTAATTTGTATTCCCAGAGTACCTTTTTGGTTTATTATTGTAAGTGGCATTTTTTTCTCTAACTGTATTTCCTAACTCTATTTTCCTTGATATTTGTATATTACTTGTATGACCAGTAAGCTTACTAAACTCTCTTATTAATTCTACTTTTTTTTTCCTGTAGGTTATTTGAGTCTTCTATAAGGGCAGCCATCTAATCCATAAAATTCAGTTTGCTTCTTTCTAATTGTTATATACCTTTTTAAAAAATTCTTTTCTAATTGCTCTAAGACCCTGAATTAAATGTTAAATAGATGTGATCGTAGTGGTCATTACTCATTTTAAAGAAAATTATTTTAACACTTTATCACTGAATGGGTGTTTTCTGTAAGAATTTTAAATTATCCTGTATCAGGTTAAGGTGATTCCCATCTATATTGCTTAGATTAAAGTTTTCACTACTGTAACAAAGACCTAACTTTAAAAATGCCTAATTAAGACAAAAGTTGATTTTTCTCCCACATTAAAGTCTAAGCTGTTATGGAAGTTCTTTCGTATAAAGTCATCAGGAATCTAGGTTCTTTCTTTCTGTTCTTCCACCATTCCTAGGGTGTTTTGTCAAACACAGAATCCAAATTGGCTAATCATTAGGTCCCTTCTCCATCCACAGGAAGAGAGAAGCCATATGCCCCCTTCCCTAAATGGTGCAACCTGGTAATTCCACATATAATTCAAAATGATATCCCATTAAAAAGACCTCGATCATATTCATAACTAGCTTCTAAGGAATCTCAGTCTTTATTCTGAGTGGCTAAGTCCCTAGCACCTAATAAGGTGTTCTGTTATTATAAAGAGAAGGGAAGATATTAAGGGAAAAGTAGCAGATTCTGCCACATCTTCTTTTCCTGTTTGCTAGAAGTATTTTTTGATCATAAATATATGTTGGATTTTATCAAATATTTTTACGCATCTATTGAGATGAATATATGGTTTCTCTTTTTAAATCTATTAATAAAGAAATTTAACAAATTCTCACATTTCTGAACCATAGTATTATTTCTGGAAAAAACCAAATTTGGTCATACACACACACACACACACACACACACACACACACACACACACACACACGTACATAGTTTTTATAGAATTGTTGGATTTGGATTGCTAATATTTTATTTGAAATATTTGCACCAATACTCATAAATTACATTGGCCTGTAATTTTCTCATAACATCCTTGTCTAGTTTTCATGTCAAGGTTATATCAGCCACTTCAAATGAATAAACTATTATTTCCTCTCGTTTGGTTCTCTGAAAGACACTGTATAAGATTCAAATTCTCTGTTTCTTGAATGTTTGGCAGAACTTGCTGGTAAAAACCTTCTGGGCCTGATGCTTCCTTTGTAGGAAGATCTTTTAAATAATGATCCAATTTCTTTAATGTTTAAAACTAATTTACTTTTTAAGGAAACTGTTCATTTCACCTAAATGTCCTCACTTATTGAAATAGTTTATTTATCTAGTTTTGGGTATTGGTAAAAAATGTGGTAAGGAATGCCAAAAAGATACAGAAATTTAACTTCTAAAACAGTGTAAAATTGATAGGATATCATCTGAAATCCATATCAGATAGGGAGGCAAATAACACTTGTTAAAAGATGAAATAGCTAGAAGAAATAAAAGTAGTTTTGCAACAGGTTATCATATTGAACACAGAGAAGACATGCAAAAGGTGAGTGTGTAAGTACTGGTTTCGGAAGGAAATTTCAGAATATAGATTCATAAGGTGGCAATGTACTGAATAGAGTCCAGGTTACAGTCATGCTCAAGGGGCTTGGAAATAGATTACACGGAAATACAGACTGTTGGTGTAGAAAGGACCGAGACCTTAAAAACTAAGGGGCCAGCTGTCATGTGAGTCATTGATGTAGATATTGGCATCACCCAGGATACCATGGAGAGGAAACTTGTCATCCAGTCATTCTTTCAACATAGTGCCATGTGCCAGTCACCATCCCAGATGCTCAAGATGCGCCAACTCTTGGAGAGTCTTTGCTTGTTCTGATGGAGCTTAAATCTAGCAGGGAAGATAGAATTTAATGAATCACATGAATTAATTTTAAGCAGAAACTGAAACATGAGTACAGACAGATGGAAACACAATTTCTGAGGGCAGAAACTTGATCTGTATTTAGGAGTGAGAGATGGTTTCTCGGAAGAAGTGATAGTTGTGTTAGGAGCTGAAGGAGTTTAACCAAAGATAGGAAGGAAATCATCCCAGACACAAAGAACAGCATGAGCAAAGACCCTTTGGTGTAGATGCTTGCAATAAACCTGGTGAGATCCCATAGCAATATGGCCTCAGTTGGAAAACATGAGTTGGAGAGAAGTGTACAGATTAATTTTTTTTTTCTGATGTAAAATCAACAGTGCTTAGTGACACACTGGATTTGAGGAATAGAACTTTGGAGCAATTGGGTAAATAGGGATAAACAGTTACTGAATTAGAAAACACTGGGAAAGGTTTTGGTGGAGAGAGAATAAGTCAACATAATAATAAGAGAATAAGTCAACAGTCCTGGACGTGTTATGTTGAGTTTGCTTCGGCAAACTCCAATGGGAGATTTCTAGTAGGCAGTATGGGTCTGAAGATTAGGCATGAAAATCATCGTGAAAGACATTAAACTATGTAAAGACAGTGTATTAGGCAGTGAAAATTAACAAATTTTAGGAGTGGGAATAATTTCAGATCAATACAAAAAAATTGTACATTTAGGAAGTTTTCAAATTATACAAAAATGGGAAGGGGTCTCAGATTGGGTTGTTGGTCAAAACATTACCTTATCAGTAATGTTTCAAATTTACAGACATACTGTGTATGCATGTGTTATATATGTCATTAAAAACTCTTTTTAAATTGGGGGACCAGAAAGACTCCTTAGACTAAACACGATGGTTGAGAACATGGGAAAATATGAGCATATAACGTGAGGAAAAAAGAAAGGCAATTCAAATCTTTACAAAAACAAATATCATACAAGAGTGTCATAGACCAGATGACGAAGAAAATAAAATGGCATGATTTTAAGAAAAGGTACTTAACAAGAGAGATTACATTTAAACTTGAAGCTCACAACATTCTCCTCTGACCAGATTTGTGATTGTGGTTTTGAGCCCGTACTTGGCCCAGAAGTGAACATTTTTCAGTAATCAGGGTAAAGTAACTCTATTTATTGGTTTCAAGTTTTATACTCGCTACAGAGAATAGAAACCTTAGTTGTAGATGGAGCACATAATATGACAGTACTTCAAAGTTCATGGAAAGATTCATATTATTCTTCAATCCTATTTCTCCATGAACTTTTTGAAATACCTTCGTATTACTGTTAACACTTTTCAATATAAAAATAAAAAAGTATCTAACCGAAGGCATGATAAGGAAGAGGAAAAGGTAAGGATAATATATGGGTGCTAGTATTTTCATCTTGTAACAAAAATTAATTGAACGAATGATAAAGATTTATGTATATTATTATCTTTTTAACTAATTTACTTATTTTAATTGACATTATAATTGTACGTACTTATGGGGTACAATCTGATCTTTTGATGCATATATATGTTGTCTAATGATCATGTCAGGGTAGTTAGTGTATCCATCTCCTTATGCATTTGTCATTTCTTTGTGGTGAGAACATTTAAAAGACTTTCGTGTAGCTATTATGTAATATACAAATCTTTTTTATTATTTTTATATTTTTTGTTTTGTTTTGTTTTTGTGACCGGTAAGGGGATTGTAACCCTTGGCTTGGTGTTGCCTGCACCGCGCTCAGCCAGTAAGCGAACTGGCCATCCCTATATAGGATCCAAACCTGCGGCCTCGGCGCTCCCAGTGCCACTGCGCTCCCAGTGCCGCACTCTCCCGAGTGAGCCACAGGGTCGGCCCAATAATATACAAATCTTAACTGTTAACCATAGTCACCCTATTGTGCAATAGAATACCGTATGTACAATATTTTCATAGGTATAAAGGCAACCAACAGAAGAACTCAAAATGATGAAACTTTAGGAGGAAGATATGAGAGAAAGAAAAAGAAGTATAAATTATTTCGTTATTGGTTTTCATATTGAAGAGTCAGAAATAGATAAGGCCATATTATCTAGAACTGTGGAAATTATCAGCAGAGGAAACAAAGGTAGAAACAATTTTAAAATTGTCTCTGACAATTGAAACTGAGGATGGCAAGAGATGTTGCAGGAGACTGTAACTTTTCGTTAGAAGGAGTATACACTATTGCTTGCATAATTTTTTAAAGAATGGACACCTTCAGTTGCAGGAGTTGGAGGTAGAAGTGAGGAGAAGCTAGAGAATCTCTCAAGTTCAACTCAACTCTCTACTTCTGTGGTCCCAGGAGACCACCTAGTTCATGCTAAACTTAGTTTGAGCAAACACATTAGTCAGAGCTCCACAGTCATTATCCTGGAGTTTAATTTTTCTAATGGCTAAGACTCAAATGGATACCCTACCCGGAAAATAACACAGAGATAAAAAGACCTGGAGGCCAACTTGAAATAATAGAAAATAATTTTCACAACTTTCTTATTCTTAATAATAAAACTAATAGTATTACAATTCTTACCCACAGCACACAGGCCACAATCCCTTATCTGCAATCCTGAAACCCAAATGGCATTGAAAGCCCAAAGTCATTGTTCAGGGGTCAGGGTATTTTCACCACCAAATCTGACCTAAACTGGTGCAAGGCACCTCAGAATCTTTAATTATCCCACATAGTGTGAATATTCATACTTTTTGCTGCAGAAATATGAATGCATTTGGCTACAAGTTGCTCTCCTAGATGCCACTGGGGACATTAAGGGGTATACAATATGTGCAAAGTAGTACTACCCAAAAATTTGAAATATCCAGAATTCCAAAAACACCTGACTGCAGTGATTTCAGGGAAGAGATCCTGGACCTGTATACACAACTTATTTTAATCTTTTAAAAAATATATCAGAAGTCACTGTATCAATCTTTGGGAGACAGATACTTATAGGTAAAGAAAATAAAAAAGACTGGCGAAAATCTTTATTGACCTATGTGATCTACCTAGGAATATACTTTCCAAAACGTAAGGAACTTTTATCAAATGTTTATTTTTCATAAAACTTGATCAGTGAATGTGGGGGAAAAGGGGGTTTTATTTTTTTAATGTACTAGCACTCTGGACTGCAATTAAATAAAAAAAAAACTTAGCAAATATATTTGTCTCCTACTTGTGAACTTTTGAGAAGTGAAAATTTGTCTTTTCACAAAGTTCAAATAAGACAGAACAAGTGATTATGACTTTCCTCTGGTGCAGAAGTGACATGCTGATTTTGCTCAAGCCAGGAAGTGTCTATGTTTTGAATTAACCAATAAAACAAAGAATGCTAAAAATAAATGTTGAGCTATAACACATTAAAACAATTATGCAAGCATTATTCCTAGTAAACAAACAGACTTAGATGATATTTTGCCTTTCTATATTTTTTTTTTTCCAAAAAGCACTAATATGTAAAAAATAAACAGGGCAATTTTGTGGCTTAAAATGACACCTCCATGTAAATTGCTTGGTGCTATTAGACTGTTGCTCTGTATTTAGCACATTCATTGGTTACACATTGATGTTGGCCTTACCATGGGCTTCTGTGAACTTAAGTGAACTGCTTCTTTTTTAAAATTTTCATTATGAAAAATTTTAAACATACTCCAAGTAGAGAGAATAGCACAAAAAATCATTATATATTTATCACTTAGATTCAGTAATTATCAGCATTCTGCCACCTTGTTTTATTTTTCTTTCTCTCTCTCTCACTTTCTTGCTTTTTCTCCTTATGAGCTACTTTAAAGCAAATCCAAGATATTTCACTCCAAAATGCTTCTACATTTTACCCCCAAATCCTTCTATGTTAATTTCTAAAAAATAGGAACATTTTCTTACGTAACAATACCATTAAAACACCAAAAATAACTATAATCCTTTAATTTTGTCTAGACCTAGCCAATATTCTAATTGTATTCATAATCTCAAAAGTTTTAACAGTTTTCTTTTTTCATACCATCGACTTGCTAACAACTGTTTCATTATTTTGAATTGCAATAGTCTGTTTTTTTAACATATTAAACAAAATGAGACACATTCAATCTATACCTTGGTTAAGTGAGTGGTTACTGAAGCTGGAAAACTTGGGTGCAACTCCCAGCTCCTCCACATACTCTCTGTGTGATCTTGAGCAGGTTATATAATTCTTGTGTGCCTCACTTTATCTTCTGTAAAATGGGAAAAATAGTAGGACAAGCCATAGGGTTGTCATGAGGAACGAATGAATTATTGCCTATAAAGCACTTACTGCAATGCCTGGCATATGGAAACCACTGAATGAATTTAATTTATTATTTTCCTGTACTGTGCTTCTTTCTGGACACACTATGTGCTTACTTTCTGGATTTATGCAGTTCACACAGCATTTCTAGCACTTTTAATCTATGTGTTTATATACTTAAGAAGAGATACCTATAACACAGGCACTAAAGCAGAGGCAGGAATTCCTATAACAAACAAAATTCCTGTACAAACAAAATGAAATTGCTTTTAGCTCCTTCTTGGGCAGTACCAGCCCCCAAACATCAATAGGAACCTACAGAGATCCTCATTTAATTATAGAACCTGTTGCACATAAATAATGTCAAATATGGCCTAAACTTTCATCCTTGTTGGGCTAGTACCTGTTTGTAGGGGAAACGAATTCAAGTACCTTCGGGCATAATGCATGCTTTCCCCTCTGTACCCAGCTCCAGCTTATCTTACTTTCTTTTCCAGTGGATTTCTCTTTTCCATTTTCTGATCTTGGCTTCTAATAGTTACTAGTTGTGTGATGATTTTGAGAATGTTGGATAACCTTTCTAGTCATCAGTTTCCTCATCTGCAAAATGGGTCTAATAAAATTGACCTTGTGCGATAGTTGTGAGGATTCAGTGAAACAAGACATTTAAGCATCTATTACATCATAGGTGCTCCTTAAATCTTAGTCTCCTTTGCACTGGGAAAAAATTAAGATTGCTCCATTTGTCATAGAAGTGATATCCTATCCCTTTTGTCACTCATTTGCAATTCTCTCACTCTGCTTCAAACACATTATTTTCTTCTCCACTCTCTTCCTGTTTTTCCTCTCTACTGACATTGACTTTAGACATTCAGTCAGTCCACTGTGCAGTCACTGAACTCAGAAAAACAAGGTAAAAATAAGACTACCATTACCGCGACATCCAAAACTTTTATTACCACTCTCCCACTACTACCAAAAACAATAACAGCAACAACAACTGCTTATACTCTATGCAGCACTTTATAATCTTAAACAGTTTTTCACATGCCATTATATTTGATTCTGTTCACAACCGTGTGCATATGATATTACTATCTCCTGTTTTATAGTTAAGGTAGCCAAGGAGCAAAGATTTGCTCGAGGGCCCAAAGAAAACAATCTTACCAGTGTTTTCAACCAGTATTAACTACATCTCAATTAACAGTGTAGGGTGGTGAATTTTTATTTGTTTCTTCTAACTTGAAAGTGATATTGAGGATTGAGAACAATCCATCTGTGGCTCTGTATCAGAGTTTCTTTTCAATTGCTGGTCAAAATAACAACTTTGAAAGAATATTGTACCCTTTAGGAAACTGTATCTGATTTAAAGAGTTTTGCCACTGCAAACTCTGTCTTGCATGCAAACATTCAAAAAAGCTATTGCTGAAGGAATTATGGCATCCCGCTTTCATCTATACAAGGCCCGCTATGGGAATGCAATTTAGGGAGCGAAGCAAAAAAAAAAAAAACCCATAGATTGTATGTGATAACCTCTCTGTTTCTGTGAGAAAAGGATGGAAGACAGCAGGGGCTCTAGAAAGTAAGTTGAATTCCTACCAGTGACTGGTAAAGAGTCGTCCAAGTATTCACACTCACTCAAAGAAGGAACCAGTGGGGAAAATCTGCATACAGGGACTTGACTTTCTGGCTGTTAATCGAAGCAAGTTGAACTCAAAAATAAAAATAGTAATGCTTTTCATAATGTCAAAGATTTATGAGAGATTAATATAAATTATACTGTTACAGGATGATAAAAAAGATATCTAATTAGGATAACTTTCTTTTTGTATTGTACTCTCTTTCATGTATAACTTTCATACCAAAGTCTTCCTTGGAAAAATTTGCCTAGATTACATAAATCCCCAAAATATACCTTCTCTAGTTTTACTTTTCTAAAAAATCCCCAGTAGGAAATTTTGAATATAAACTACTGTTAAAACTGGCCAAATATGTATAAGATTAATCCATATTGAATATCAAATTCAGCTGTGTTTTTATTCATTCTTTTCCCAAGGATAAGGTAGTTCAAGACATTGTGACAGATAGTGGAGAATAACAATGTCTGTAATGGCAAAACTTTAATGGTACCACATTTAAAGAGAAAAAAAAAAGAAAGACTGAGGAATATACATAAAGGAAAAAGATATGAGAAAGGAAACAATTAAAACTTCCACCAAAAGAGAGCAGCTGTGGGAGGAGGATGAAAATGGAAGGGAAATTTTTTTTTTTAATACCATTTTTGTTATTGTTTAATAAGTATTTATTTGTTAGAAATATCAAAGTGCTCTATAAATCACAGAATCAGACAAAATTCTTACCTGGGAAAATAAATCAAAGACTCAAGAATGGGTTGGAACTCATTAATTTGACTACATTAGTTCATAAAATAGGGATAACTCAGGAGCTGAGGTTTGTTTTTTATCCCCTGTGTTATAACTCCTGTTATGATTCAATGGTGCTTTGTATTTTAGCTTTCATCATACTTTATTGAAATATTTTCTGACACTCTGCTGCCCCTGCTAGATGATGCTGTCCTTCAAGACAGGGACCACATACTTCCATTCGTTTCTGTTGTTTTAGCCCCTAGCAGTGTCACTGTGTTTATGTCCCCCGCCAGCCACAGGATCAGCCTGGAAGGGTCTTGAATGCCATTTCCCATCTGCCTCCCTCCATACTTGTGTCTTTTCCTATTTTCTCTCTAAGTTAATGGTATCACTCCACAGTGTCTCTCACTATAGTACTATGGCAGCCATCCTTGATTTTCCCCTCTCCCTTAAAATTATACACACAGCTAGTCAATAAAAACATCAGTTAATTTTTCCTTAAAGACGTCTCTCGTGTCTGACTTTCCTTCTTCATCCTCACTCAATGCCATGCCCTGATTTTTGATGTCTCATATCAAGTGTCTTAACACCCCCATAACTGGCTTCTGAGCCACACATCTCTCTCCCTCCTATGCATCTTTCACCAGAAATATGAACTGGAAAAATTCAGATTATGTTGTTAAACAAACAAACAAAATGTCATTCATTCATTCATTCATTCATTCATTCAAGTGTTTCCCATCACCAATGAGAAAGCTCAGCCTTTTCTTCATAACATCCGCTGCTCTGTGATCAGGTCCCAGCATCTCCCCTCAAGCTCGTTTCTCATCCCTCCTCTTTCACTCCCACTCCTACACTCCTTCAAACTGAATTTCTTCCTCAAGTACTTAGAACCTCCATTACCTTATACATGCTATTTCTACATCCCTCTATTATTCAAGGCAAAGTTCTATTTATTCTTCAAGACCTCACTGCAATATATTATCTCCCCTAAAAAAAATTTCCCAACCTCCAGACAGAGTTTGCTGCTCCATCTCCACATTTTCACCACATATTTGTCATATTTCTATTAGAGTATTAATCACACGGTGTCATCATTACGCACTCATCTCCTGATCTCCCCACTGGTCTGAGCTTCCTTGAGAGCCAGGACTGTGCTATACCCTTCAGCACAACCTGCCCGTGATACATGTTCTAAGAATAAGATGATTAATAAATAAATGAAAATAATGAACACAATATTAGAAAAAATGTTGAAATAACTTGAAAGAGAAAATTTTCAAGCAATTTTAAGCATAGTTTACATGAATGCTAACTATAAACTGTTTTGATCAATAAAGCTAAGGTAGATATTTATGCTGCAATAGTTGAAGATCATTAAAGTTATGGCATTTTTTAAAGTAGTTATTCCAGTAATTCTTGCTAACTCAGGTTGTTCTTTCTCTCAAGTTCTATGGGTTTTATTTATTTGTTTAAGGTATTTCTCATTCACAAGATTTTAAGTTTCATCAGAAAGAAGATCGAAGCTATTTTGTTCAGCATGCTCTGCGCAGCTTCTCCTTGCTCCTGTCACAGAAGCTGTGAATAAATATTTACGGAATGAATACAGGGATGGGTGAATGCTCATCAGTTGCTGCAGATCCTGACAGAGGAAGACTTAACGGTTTAGAATAACTGAGTATACTGGGGCCTATAAATTGTGTTGCTAATTCGGTGGAGGAAACAAAGCGAAGTAGTGGCTGTGATGCTGTCTCTTCAGGAGCCACAAAGACACAGAAGCTAGGGCCGAGCCTGTGGTGCACTCAGGAGAGTGTGGCGCTGGGAGCGCAGCGACACTCCCGCTGCAGGTTCGGATCCTACATAGGAATGGCCGATGCACTCACTTGGCTGAGTGCCGGTCACGAAAAAGACAAAAAAAAAAAAAAAAAAAAAAAAAAAAGACACAGAAGCTAGACTGGGACACCCAGAGAGCTGTTATTCTAGTTGGTTGTGGAATCTTAACGCTGATAATTTTTCATAGTGAATCATTGAAGTTTCTGGTTCTTTCTGAGCTGAGAAAACATGAGTTGATCTTTTAGGAGCCTTCTAACTGATGTTGGTATTCCTGCCTAAATCACTCACTAATAATTATGAAAAATAAGTAAAAGTGTGCCATTTTTAAAAGAATGAATTAAAGGGAATATTCTTATGTGTTTATTTGATTTTTAAAAAGACTTGCCATAGGATTCCCCTGAGTAGAAAACTCCTTATTATTTTAAAAATAATCCTTGATTTGTAACAATTCAAAATGCAGGAGTCATCAGAGAGGCAGTATCTCATGGAGGTTAAAAGCATGAACTTTGAAGTCAAGCAGGCCTAGTTTGAACCAGGGCAAGTTAGTAAACCTTCCTAAATTTCAGCACACTCAACTGTAATATGCAAATAATAATAATTCATATGTTTGCTATAAACATTAAATGCCTTAAAACATTTAAAGCTGTTTATCTCAGTGACAGGCAAGTAGAAGTTGCTCAGTAAATAGTTTTCAAAAAATCGGTATTCAGACTCTTTATCGAAACACCTGCTTCAATGTTCTAAAAAAATTTTACACAAGTCTACAAATTAGTTGTGTTGTTTATATTGGTGTTGAAGAAAGTACACTTTTTCTTTCTTAAATAATAACTCTGGTGGAAAGTCATCCTATAGTACATGTTTGGCTGATACTCATAAGCTAATTTACCCTGTACCTTGATAAGGCTGCAACTTTCTGAATTGAGAATTTACATTTATTCTCTAATGAAGAGGGGGAAAAATGTCTGATGTAGACAAGTTTTTAAATCTTATATTTATATCATCTTTCTCTTGTTTCACCAACTTTTAAATGAATTAATTACCAAATTAAAAAGTAATTATTAAATGAAAAGGATTAATGTATATTGGGATAGAAAGTCCACAGGAAGCTGTATTACCCCCAAAACACTCTGTGAATATTCTAGGCCATGATAATTGCATGTGTGCTTCTGATTGATGTCTTGTAAATCAAAGATATAAATCAAAAAATTAAACTATGTATTAGGTAGAGCTATCAATACCTAATTAATGTCCAGAACAAACTGTCTTTATCTTCAGAAGTGGTGCTTTTCATCTGAATTACTTAACTCTACAATTCACTGATATAATTTGCATATTATACAAGAAATTCCACTTACAGCATAGAGTTAGAGAGCACTGATCCACAGAACTATATATATGCATAACCATGGCTAATCCAATCAAGGTCAATATCTTGACCTGAACTGGTTGGACTCCTGAAAAACTCTCTCACTCTGAGAAATGAATAATGAAAACATAAAGAAATGTGCGCAACAAATTAGTAGCAGAGGCTGCTTCTGGAGGAAGAGCCTGAGTAGCTGGCAGACAGAGTAGATGGAAAAGAAATTTAAATTAAATCGTACACCATTATATACCCTTAAAATTCTGTGCAAGTGCGTGCCTTAGCTGTTCAAAAAAGAATGTGTAATATTCTTTAAATAATAAAGAAAAATGCCTTCCACCCCACCTACATAGAGGTATAAAAAGCAATGCTTCAGCCCCTTGAGGAATGTCCCTGGACTTTTTCTCCTAAGCTTCTTCACAAACTCTTCTATGCCTTTCAGCATTGTTCTGGTTCCTGGAACTAGATTCTTCCTGTCTGGGTTGACTCTTCACTTGGATGGTCTGCTTAATGTTATCCTGGTTTCCTTTACTAAATGTTGACTTTTTGAATTTCCTTAACTTTATCCTCTACTCCCATGGGACTCCCAGAAGTCTACTGAGGTACCTCACTACAGACTGCCACTTCCTCAAGACAGGCATTCTGAATCTTCCCACCCCAGGGGTTGTAACCTTGTAGCGAGGGTGCCTCTTTAGCTCTGCTGGACTTGAAGTCCACAGTCTGGGTTCAAAGGTCTTGCTGTGCATTTAGATATGTGACCTTAAACAACACACATGGGTTAAAATATGTCTCTATACTTACCAGCTGTGCAGCTGTGCATCCTTGGGCAAGCTACTTGCCCTCTCTGTCTCTTGATTTTTTTCATCCAAAACATGGAGATGATAACAGTAACTACCTTAATCAGGTGTGAAGATGAAATGAGTTACTACAAGAAAAGCACTCACAACAGGTGATGCTGTAGTTAGTAAGATACTACTTGTTGTTGTCATTATTACTTTATTTCACCACATTAGACCTTGTCTTCCAGAACAGGGTTAGCAAACTTTTTATTAAAGGACCCAATAGTAAATATTTTCGGTGCTGTGAAGTTACATTTAAGATGTAACCATTTAAAAATGTGAAAAATATTCTTAATTTGCAGTCATCAAAAAAACAGGTGGCTGGCCAGATTTGGCCCATGTACCTTAGTTTGCTGACTCTTATTCTAGAATAACATTGTCCAACAGAAATATAAGGCAAGCCTCAAATGTGAGCCACATAAGGAATTTAAAATTTTCTAGTAGTTATGTATTTTATAAGTAAAAGCAAACAGGTAAAATTAATTTTAATAATATATTTTATTTAATCGAATATATTTAAAATATTATCTTTACAAAATGTAATCAGTATAAAAGTTATTGAGAGATGCATTTTTTAGGGGGGTACTAAGTCTTTGAAATTTGGTATAAATTTTACACTTGCAGCATATGTCAATTCAGAGGAGCCACATTTTGAGTGTTCAGTAGATGCATGTGGCTGGTGACTACCAATTCGAACAGCACAATTCTAAAATTATGAGATAAAAGGGCTGTACTAAATAATATGTAAGTTTCCTTTTGCTCTAAATAATATTCAATTGTGAAACTAATCCAACTTCCTAATATCTCACCAACACACATTAATTCTTTCATTCGTTTATTTAAGATTTTGAGTTTGAGTGTTCTGTGTCAGGCACTGTGTTAAGCTCCAAGAAAAGACAGATGGTTTAGGAACGCTTCCTGTCTCCAAGAGTTCACTACCTAACATGGGAAGAAGAATTTCTAAGCCTGTAAGAGCATGGCATAGTGAGAACATCACACAGAAATAGGTAACTGTGGGGTTGAGGGGTATGGTGCATGCACCCAGAAGGAAAGGGGCCAGGACAGCATCCCAGAAGTGGTGGTGCTTGAGCTGAGGGTGCAGAGTGGTGATGGCTTTCCATTCCAGCAGAGGGCCAGCGAGATGAGAAGCAGGGAGGCGTGACACAGCCTGGCCTCACCAGTGACCAGCAGGTCATTCTAACTGATCAGACTTCAGGATGCTAGGAAGGAAAGTCACAGCCACCGACCCCAGTGAGAAGCTGCACCTTGGAAGGATTTGTTTAGAAACTACACTAAGTTTGTTCTTCACCCTGTAGGTCATGGGGAGGCATTACATGGGGGTAGGCGCGGGTGGCATCACCAGCTTTACATTTTGAAACGATCATTTGGCTGAAGTGCAGGGCCCGCATTGGAGGCGGAGATGCAGGGGACAAGAAGACATGTTGGGACACCATGGCAGTAACCCAGACAAGTGATGCTGAAGAGCCAACCAAGACAGAAACAGAGGAGGACACAGGGAAAGAAAATGGCAAGGGCAGCAAGTAGCTGTGCAGGGAGAGGAAGGGCTGGAGAAAAGAAAGGACCTAGACAGCTGCAAAGATAACCGGGCTCCTATTTGCCACAACAGGAAAAGCAGGAGCAGGCCCCTCAAAGAGAAAAAAAAATCCCTTACAGAAGGTTCCAGAGAGACCAATCTTATACCAAATGCTTCTCTATGGCAAGTCTGCCCGGGTCAAGTTTATTATAACGGGACTTGATCAGCTTGACCTTTCATGAAAAGCTCAGGGAAAGAAAGAGATACTTTTTAAAAGATGCTTAGTGAGTCTGCAGCCTTGCACTGGAACAGTCATCCCAGTGGACTGTTGGTTGCTTATTTTCTCACAGAGAAGTTTGGGTTCACGATCTAATGTTCCTGAATCAACCACACACTCCCCACAGAAAACTAAATCTGCCTGAACTGCAGACTAGTGCTCTTTTCTGATGCTCCAGTGATGGAAACATATTGAGCTTCTCTCTACCTCAAGTAGTCATTAGTCATTATCTGGTCAGTTCTGACCACACTTTCCGGTCTCAAAATCACAGATTTCACCACCGCAATTAACAGCCTTTCAAGGCAGCTCCAGGTATTACATCCTCCATTAACTTTGTCCAAGGCAGGCAGGAAGAGGCAAGATTCCTTACCTTGACAGCTCTTTTTATTAGGGAGCAAAACCCTTTCCAGAGAGCTTCAGCACCCGGCAGTCTTCTCCCTATAAGTCACTGAGTGGAACTGGGTCACATGTCCACCCCTAAATCACCAGCAAAGGGACATAGGATTACCATGCCCTGCCCTAGACCAAGTATGCTTTATTCCATAGGACGGTGTTGGAGATTGGGGGAAGAAAAGCTGCCTTTCCTTTTCATGTGCTAACAAAATAATAATAATAATAATGCATTTGCTGCTATAACAAACTTAGTGGCTTAAAACAACACAAATTTATTATCTCAAAGTTTAGGGGTTGGAGTCCAAAACAGGTTACACTGGGCTAAAATCAAGGTGTCAGCAGTGCTGTGAGACCTCTGAAGGCTCTAGAGGAGAATCCATTTCTTTACCTTTTGTGGCTTGTGGCCCCTTCTTCCATCTTCAAAGCCAGCAGCATAGAATCTTTCAATCTCTCTCTGTCTCTGTCTCTCTGTCTCTCTGTCTCTCTCTCTCTCTCCCCCTCCCTCTCTTTCTCTGTCTCACTCTCTCTTTCTTTCTCTCTCTTTCCTTTATCACATAGATTTTTCTGAATCTAACCCTCCTGTTAAAAAGTCTCTTTTATAAGGACTTTTGTGGTTATATTGGATCCACCCAGATAATCCAGGGTTATCTCCACATACCAAGATTTTTAACTTAATTATATCTACAAAGTCTGTTTTTCCATGTAACATGACATATTCCCCGGTTTCAGGAAATAGGATGTGGATATCTTTGGTGGGCTATTATTCAGCCTACCACAGTCAGGCTTTTACAGCCCAAGGACAATAAATGATCCCTGTGATAGTGATCGCTTAGTGTCTACCATGTGTCAAGCCCTGCACTGGGCATTTACAAATGCAACCCAAAGGAAGACTAGCACTACACTTTGACAGAAGTGATGTCCCTATTTTACAGACGAGGAGAATGATAGCCAGAGAGTCTATGTTCATGGAGCCAGCATTCAGCCTTGATTCAAACCTGGGTCTACCTGCACCCCTGCCTCTGTGCTGTCATGCTCTCTCCTGCTCCGAAAAGTACATTGGAAGCCACCAAGTGAAGTGCTTTCAATCCCCAAAGTTAAGTGACTTCTGCAAGTACACACCTTGTCGGTGGCAAACGTACACCTGGGCCCTATTTCTCTGAATTCCCAGTGAAAGGCACACTGTTACATTTTTTAAGAAAGCTTATAATTTAATTTCAATTTACTTCTGAGGACTTATCTCTATAGAAATAATCAATCCCTACCCTGCCATTTCTAAGTCCTGCTTATGCCTTTCAAGGTCATCAAAGCAAAGATATATAGAAAATGAACATTTTAAAGCAATGTTAGTAATATCAAGTAGATTTATTGTTTTATTTCTTTTCATTTCAAAATTCCAGGATAGTCTATGATTACATTTAAATAATTATAACAGGTTATCTCTCTGGGAAGGATTCTCCTATCTACTCAAAGGTAGACACACAATAAAAAATAAAAATAACATATATTTGTGGTAAACAAACCGTTAAGTATTAGTTTTTGTATTTTTGAAAATCAGCAAAGTTCACAAGTTCGTTTTAACATATAGTAATAAGTAGCTATGTAAATATTTGAGGACAAATATTTGTTCGAAACCCAACAGCACCCATTTGCAGAAAAGCAGAAAGATGCTGGGATAGAGAGACAGTCTTTGATTTTCAGACACAATGAATTTCTAAGAAGACACATGAAAACCAAATACAGAAAAGTTGAACATAGCTTTACATATTACAAGAAGGGTATTTTTTCCAAGAAAGCTCAAATATAAAGTAAAATCCCTAATTATACTGTGCCTTTTTGACCATCTTCAATAACATATTTCTCAGTTATTCTGCTTTTGTTTTTGTTTTTTCCTCTTCTCCAATTGAACACTGCAGTCAATTCTTTGGTCTGCTGGGTGTCTAATTAAAGGGAAAAATTAACCATAATGAGAGACACAATCTTTGTCTCAATAGTTTCATCACTGATAACAATTTGATTTTACTGCTTTCCATTAGCATTTAAATATTAAGGATGAAAAGCAATATATTATTTATCTAAATAATTACAGAAGCAAATGCTGCTATACAGCCAACACCGAGCCACTGGCTGGAGAGTAATAGCAATAACCAGTGGACATCACTCCAAATTCCGTGAAAGAAAGGCATTTTGGGTCTATTATTGCATCAGGTACAAAAAAGAATTAAAACATCAAACGGAGGAGGAATATAGCCCTTTTCTTGAATGCTAAGTCATCAACATCTCAACTGGTCCAGACAAATGTTTCCTGTGTGTATGATGGGGCAGGGGGTGGGTCTGCCGTCCATCTTTCTGTCTGTTTGTATGGAAGTAAGTTTGGCTTTTTGTCTGAAGCTCAGACAATTCTTCAATTAAAAAGCTTCCAGCACAATGAAGATCCAACAGTCTAGCATCCTTCTTGACTGTCCCCATAGGTCCATGTCCCTCTTTTCTCTCTCCAGAGTCAGACCTCAAGACCTAGCCCTCTTCAGGTGCATGTGTTGTCCAGCAGGAGCCTTTCCTGCAGCTGTCAGCACTGCTGTTTTCCAGTGCTGCTGCTGCACATTTGGAAGTTTACAAGTGAGTCATGAAGGAAAAATGACTAGGAAGCTCCAGCATGAGCTGTTACATAAAAGCTGAAGTTTGGACCATCCACAGATTTCTCTTCCAAAAGTATTGATGAAGAAGATTCCATTACAACCAGATCCACTTCAGTATTGGGCAGAAACTTGTGGCTGGTTCTTCGCAGGCCCTTGGGAACATCAGAAGGTTCTTATTAAAATGATCACTGAGTAATAAACTTTAATAATCTCCAGAGGTACGTAATGCCAAAGAATATACATAAAAAAATGCTGATTTAATAAGAGTACTTATAAACTCCTCATAAATCATTTACTGCAAAGCATAATTTTGAATTACTCAAAAGATACTAAAACCGTGATAAATTATAACCCATGCCAAACTAAGCCTTATGTTTCCAGTATCAAACAAATGGATAAATTAATGTCCTTAATTAGCAGCTGATGAGAAATCATGTGTAGCTTTAAAAGAATCGTATAACGTCTGTGAAATTTCCAAGTCTGTTGGCTAAAATAAGCTTTTCCCTTTCACGGTTTTTTTTATTTGTTGGGTTTTTTTCTTCTGGATTTCCCCACAAGCTGTCAATCGAGTATATCATGCAGGATTGTGTAGTGCCCATCACAGGAAATTGCTGACAAAGGTATTTCCGATCAGTGATGATTACTGTCTCTGTCAAGCAGATAGTTAAAGTAACATAATAAAACTAATAATATCTGGTGCTTTCCCACATGTCTGGGTAACCGGTGTTCTTTCTGTCACACACACTAAACAGATGCCCTGTGTTTGTCAGTGGAATACAACACACATCATAACAAAGCCCACATTCTTCAGCTCACATAAGCAGCACCAATGCTGGAGGTGGAATTGCAATTAAAGATTCCGGGTTTCTTTCCTTTGTGTCTTCTAGTTGTCAAAACCTGAAAAGGTACAGTCACCCCGACAAGAAAGAGTCCACGGTTTCTATGGCAATGTTAAGAAGGGAATGCCAAAGATAGGCCAAAGGAGGGAGGAAAGGTGTCAGACTACTACCACAATTTCCTTCCTCGCTGAATCTTGTTATTTTTGACAGTTCAACTAGAAAAATAATCCAATTTTAGTGACTTTTCTTGACGTTCATGGGTAAGTTCTCATAAAGAAATTAGACCACCAAGATGCAGCTGATAGACAAGCTTCAGTAGCTTTGCTGATGTCCCCAAAGTAAGGCACACCTCACGGTTCAGATCAAGGCCCTCTGCGAAAGTGAGGAGGAGGGGTGACGGGGCACTTTGATTATCTTCTGAGACACATTTTTCAAGCGTGGGCAAGATGTAGAGGCAACCTGCCAAGTCCCTGAACATCACACCTTATCCCAGAGATTTTGATTATTTGACATCTAGTTTGCTACGGAGTTACAGTATTTGGAAATTACAAATTTGGAAATGTTTCTGACATACAGACCACCTACGCCTAAGGCCTCCTCCTGTGGGAAACGGCTACCGGTGGCAAGCACTTTATCTTAGTGCTTCAGTTGCCCTATATTCAGCCATGACTGCTAAGAATGCCTGTTTTCTCTCCAGTGATTGCCATGTCCAGTGGAAGAACTGGGCAAGAATGAGGAAAATGGGGTGTGCTGGGAGGAGCTGCCCTAAAAGTGCACCTGGCTATTGAGGTGGGACACACAGCAGGGGAACCAGGGTCCAGATGAGCTGGGGTGGAGGGGGCTGTCCAGGTGCCAATCACAGGCAGCTACAGTCAGACAGAGTGAAGGCGAAGAGTGACATTAGGATAGAACAGCACAGAGAACAGAGTCTCCCAGTAGCCACCGCGGAGGGTAGTGGAGGAGAGTCCAGGGATATTCACTTGTTGACACACTTTTATTAAGCACCTATGGTGTGCCAGGCACTGTGCCAGGTGTTAGGAACAGTGAACCGATAAGAAAGTGTCTTTGCCCTGAGGGATTTTGCATCAGCAGGAGACGAGTGTTGTAAAGGAGAAAGTAGCATCTTCCCTGGGAGGACCTAGGAAGGGCATCTACTCTAGGCTAGGAGGAAGAGAAGGCTTCCTGGAAGCGATGCCACTTCAGACAACCTAAAGGATGCATAGGAGCCAGCCAGGTAAAGAGGGGAGAAGGGTACCCCAGACTGAGGGACATTCCCAAGTTTGAAGGAAAGTGGGTCCATGCTGTTTAATGAACTGGAAGAAGTCTGCTGTCTTGGAATTTAGAATACGTGGGTTGGAGGAGAGGGCAAGTGATTTCAAAGGAGTGAAAGATAAGAACAAGCTCCAAAAAGTTTTGTCAGTCAGGTTAAGACTTTATCTAAGCACCGAGAGAAGTTCTTTAGAAATGTAAGCTGGGGGTCGAGATCTGATCTGGGCTTTGGGGTGGAGGATGCATTTGGAAAAACAGCTCAAGTCTTCACAAATGTAGGCGAGCGACGCTGGTGACCAGGGCTCGGGTGGTGACTGTGGAGGTCGAGAAAAGTGGAAGAGTCGGAGCCATTTAGGACGAAGACTCGCCACTTGACAGCAGCTGATCCAACTGGGAATGAGAGAGAGGAAAGAGAAAGCAAATGCAGCTCTGAGTTTCCTGCTCCGGCTACAGGACAGGGAAGGGGGACGTTTGAAAAGTAGCTGGGCCATCCCCCTCACAAGTTCACCCCAGCTGAAGGGAGCAGGGCCCACAGGCTGAGAAAGGGACTTTCAGCCCTGGCAGGGGGAGGCAGGAGCAAGATGAGCCCTGTGCCCCTCTCTCCTCTCCTTTGGTTGTCACCTCCGCACATGCTCCTTGCGCCCCGCCATCCCAGTGGGTCCGCGGTGGGGATTGACAGCCTGTGCCTCGTTCTGTGAGTGGATCCCCACCTACCCCTCAGCTCCACTAACTCTGTCTTGTCACCTGACACCTTGGGCACGTGAAAGTTAATCAGTTAGGGCTGAATAATATGCCATTGTGTGTGTCTGTATACATACCACATTTCTTTATCCAGTCACCCCTCAACACACCCATGTTATCTCCATAATCTGATTATTGCAAATAGCGCTGCAATGAATGCGGGAGTGCAGACATCTCTGATGTACTGATTTCAGTTCCTTTGAGTATATACCCAGAAATGGGATTGCTGCAACATAAAGTAATTCTGTTTTTCATTTTGGAGGGAACCTGCGTGCTGTTTTCCTTTTGGCTCAATCAATTTACAATCCCACCAAAGGCGTATGAGGATCTCCTTTTCTCCACATCTTGGCCAACACTTGTTATCATTTGACTTTATGATAAGAGCCTTCCTAACAGGTGTGTGTTACATGTTATGGTAATCACTTCACAATGTATATGGATATCAAAGCATGACATTTTACACCTTAAATATATGCAATTTTGATTGGCAATTATACCTCAATAAAGCTGGGGGGCAGAAAGTTAGTCAGTTAACATTTGTGAAGAAATTTTACATCCCTGGAGAGACACTTTCCACTAGTTAAAATTGTTACCTTCATCTGATGTGAGACTCTCTAGCTTTTTCAATTTCATATACCCAGAAAGCTAGCGGAGGACTATAGCTAAACCATCATCAAAAACTTTCAAAGATGACAGAGAGAAGATCAGAAAACAAGCAGCTTCTTCTAGTCATGCCTTCATTCATTTGCTCATTTCACTAATACTCATTGTCATTTAACAAATATTTTAAACCTCCTTTGAATGTTCGAGGTTGTGTTAAACACAGCTGTGAACAAGACAAGTTGTCTGCCCTCATAGTGTGTACATTTTTGCAAGGAAGACAATAAATAAATGAATATTAGCAAATCAGTACCAATTTTGGTAAGTACTACAAAGAAAATAAATGAGGTGAAGAGCAGAGAGTGCCTGAGAATGGCCTTTCTACATGGACTCATTGGGGAAGGCCTGACCTTCCATGTGACAAGGAGACAGCCATGCAAAGAGCTGGAGGATGTGGAATAAAGGAAACTCTTGTAGAATGTTGATGGAAATGTGAATTGGCGCAACCACTATGGAAAACAGTGTGGAGTTTCCTCAAAAAATTAGGACTAGAACTACAATTTCATCCAACAATGATGCTTAGGGGTATATATCCAAAGGAAATGAAATCGACACTTTGAAGAGACTATCTGCTCTCTTGTGTTTATTGCAGCATTATTCACAATAGCCAAAACATAGAAGTGACCTAAGTGTCCCTCAGTGGACAAATGGATGAAGAAAGTGTGGAATATACATACAATGGAATATTATTCAGCCTTTACAAAGAAGGGAAACTTGCCCCTCACAACAACATAGATGATTCTGGAGGACATTATACTAAGCCAGCTACTAAAGGACAAATACTACATGATACCATCTTTATGAGTAATCTAAAATACCATAAAATTCATAGACGCAGAGGGTAAAATGATGGTTGAGAGAGACTGGGGGAGGGGAAATGGGAAGGCATTGGTCAAAGGGTACTAAGTTTTGGTTATTGGAGACGAATAAGTTTTGGGGACCTACTGTACAGCATAGTGCCTATAGTTAACAGTAGTGTATTGTATATGTAAAAATTTGCTAAAAGGGTAGATCTTGAGTATTCTTATCACTAAATAACAATAGTAATAAATAAAGAGGGCAGGAGGAAGCTTTTGGAGGTGATGGATAGGTTTAGGTCATAGATTGTCGTGCTAGTTTCACGGGGCTACACTTATCTCCAAACTCACCAAGTTGTATGCATTAAGCACATGCAGCTTTTTCTATGTCAATCATACTTTAATAAAGTGGTTTGAAAAAAGGATGTTGGGTTTCATTCTAAGTACAAAATCACCGGATGTCTTAGGCAGGGAGTGACAATATCGGCTGTGTTATAAGATTACTCTGGCCACACTGTGGAAAAGAGACGGGAGTAGAAACAAGAGACGACAGTCAAGAGGTTGCTGCAGGAGACCCGGTGAGAAATGCGAATGGGACCATGTCTCTGTGGAGATGGGAAAAAAGTGCAACAGCTTGGAGGAAGATTTGCTGGGGAGGGACAGGCAGGGAGGTTGGGGACAGGGAGAATCTCTAGTCTGTGCAAGGCACACGCCTTCTATTTTCTCTTCTGTAAACACCTCCCACCTCATCTCAACTGATGGCTTGTGGAAACTATTCCTACGTGGAATCACAGTTTAGCAGCTATCATTGGATTTCATTCGACTGAAGTCTATTTTCACATCCTGGCCTATGTGTCAGGTATATTTCAGGTCACAAAGGAAGAATTCTGTGCCCAGCCATCATCACTGGTGGGCAACTTTTTCATTGCTTGGCCCAACTTACCTTCCCTTTCCCTCAACCCCACCCTCCTGGAAAGTTTTGCACTTGCACAGCTGGAAAAGATGACTACTGGGGGCTGAAATGCCACCACTGCCCAGAGGGCCAAGGCATCACTTTAAAAATAGAATATTGAGCCATTTAGCAGCGTAGTAAAAAGTCCAGATGCCTCCATTACGTGGAGGATCTGGCCAGCTTGAGACAATCAAGAGGGGCTTTGGGACCCTTCTAAAACTTTCTTACCCCTGTTGCCCCTTAGTCTCTACCTCAGTTTGCACTCATGACACAGCTAGTTCATCACTGCTTTCTGTGTGCTATGAAGTCATTTGCACATGGGGCATCATCTCAAATTTTAGGCTGTCCTGTATGGACAACACGGTGTCCGTCTTAGCCTCAAACTAAGAAAGTGCTTGCAGTAAAAACACACTGATTGACCCCCCACACTTTATCTCCCTCCCCAAATAGACCTACTTTTTTTTTTCCTGTGAAATTTGCACCCCCTGAGGTCACAAAGTCTGCTGCATGTGTTCACGCTTTTGGTGTCTCCTGTTCATTAAACCAGAGCCGGTCTCACTTCTCTCCTGGAAAATGAACCAGAGCTGGTCAGGGCAAGGACAGGAATTACTGGAGGATTTTGTGTGTGTGTGTATTCAAGTACAGGACTTTCTTAGCACGTCCCTGGAAAGAAAATTTATGGGCAGTAATTGGTGACAGGGAAAGAGATACGTGGCGCTGGCCATCTGGTGGTCTGAGCAGGCTGTGGCTTTATTTCATTCAGACGCTGTTTGTCCTTTTGTAGATTCCAGCTGTCTCATTAGATTGCTCCTTGGCACCAAATATTCTTTCCAAATCATTTCGTTTCTAATAATAAAATTAACCTAGGATTTTTAAACTATTTCTATATTAAAACTTTTAAAAATATATTTTTTGGTTTGAAGAAATTTTGCGGGTGGGTGAAGACTTCCTGATATTTTCTCCCTATGTCATCCCCATAAAACTGTTACAGTGAAATTCTTCTGGCATATTAACATTTATATACTAGGAAGAAAAGAACCTAAGCATATGGCTCACCTCTCTGTCAGCTCTGACCCTCTCCAAATGTTTTCTCAGACTATGCTGTTCCTGTGCTGCCTTCCTAGAACAAGTACTTCTCTGGGAAATGGGAACCAGACTATTTATTCCTGAAGGAGAATTAAGTTACCATTTATCTGAGCCGCAGCACTGAAGTTCAGGAATCACGATGATTTTATTCTCCCACTTTGGGGTGTTTTTCTACTAGAAGAGACAGATTCACATGGATTACTTTCCCACTCTTTTTGTGTGTGTGTGTATGTGTTTTAAAACTCTATTTCTTAGATTACATACTGTAAAATTGACTCCTGCGAATGTGCAGTTCTATGGGTTTTGAAAAATGCACACATGCGTACATCTACCACAATCGTGATATACAGAACATTCCATTGCCCCTGAAATTCTCTCATGCTGCCCTTTTGTGATCAACGCCCCCTCACCCACACCCCACTCTTCTTTTTCCCATCTCTATCGTTCTGCCTTTTCTAGAATGTCATATAAATGAAATCATACACTCTATAGCCTTTTGGGTCAGCTTTTCACTTAGCAAAATGCATTTGGGACTCATGCAGGTTGCTGCGTACCCCAGTCCTTCGTTCTTTTTACTGCTGAGCAGTGTCGTGTTGCCTGGCACACCACAGTCTGCTCATCCGTTCACCTGCTGAAGGACATTTGGGCTGTTTTCAGTTTTTGGAGATTACATACAAAGCTTCTACAAACGTTTGTGTACAGATTTTCATAGGAACGTAAGTTATTATTTATTTAACAAACATTGTTAAGCCCTACTACATATCTAAGGCTATTCTATGCACAAGGGATGCTGTGATGAGTAACATTCTCACGAATTTACATTTTGGAGAGGGAGATGGATGATAAACAAAATTAACATATTGTGTGCTGGATTGAAAAGTGCCCCCAAAATTCCACATCTGCCTGGAACCTGTGAATGTGACATTGTTTGGAAATAGTATCTTTGCAGATGTAATCAAGTTAGGATAGGGTTATGCTGGATAAGGGTGGGCTCTCGATCTAACATGACTAATGTCCTTATAAGAAGAGAGACATTTGGACACAAAAAATCGAGAAACAGGGAGACGATGGTAGAGGCAGAAATTAGAGTGAGGCAGCTACAAGCCAAAGAACAGCAAGTGGTGCCACTGCCACGGAAGGCAGGAGAGAGGCTGGCACACACTCTCCCTCAGTGCCTCCAGAAGGAACCTACCTTACTAACACCCTGATTTCAGACTTCTGGCCTCCTGAACTGTGAAAGAACAAATTTCTGCTGTGTTAAGCTACCTAGATTGTGGTACATTTTTATGGCAGCCCGAGGAAATTAACACAATTTACGAGTGATGATAAGAGAGGAGAAAAAGTAAAGCGGTTAAGTGGGATAGAGAGTTGGAGTGAGGGGGAGATTGCAATGTTAAGTTGTCCAGAAAAGTCCTCCATGAGAAGGTATCATGGACAAACAAAATTGGCGGAGGTGAGGGAGTGACACACGACGATGACGATACCTGCAGAAAGTGCTCCTGGCAGAAGGAAAAGCACGTGCAAAGGCCCTGAGGTGGGGGCAGGCCTGCATGTTCAGGGAATAGCAAAAGGCCAGTGTGGTTGAATGGAGCGGCAGAGAAGGAGCGCAGAGGAGAGGAAGGGCTCAGAGAGGTGGTGGGAGCCAGGTCATGGAAATGCCATGGGCCGTTGTGAAGTCTCCGGCTGCTGCTCTGACTCAGACATAAAGAAAGCTCTCAGAGAGTTTGGAATTTAGAAGCTGATAGATAGAGAGTTTGGAACTCTCCAAGAGTGAATCAAGGAGTGACAAGATCTGGCCTGTATTTTCATAGGATCTTTAAGTTGTTGAGAATATTCTGAAAAGAACTAGACAGAAGCTGGTAGACTAGGTGGAAAACCATGGCAATAACCCAGCTGAGAAATAATAGGAACTTAGACTAGGGTGGTAGTGGTGAGGGTACTTGCACAGGGTCAGATTCTGGATATTTTTTGTAGGTATGGCCGATTAGACTTATGGCCAATGAGATCAGATATGGAATCTGAGTAAAAGAGAAGAGTCAAATATGGCTCTAAGGTGCTTTGTCAGAGGAATTGGAAGAACAGACTTGCTATTTACCAGGAGGGAAAGGCTGTGAGAAGGCTAGGTACGGTGGGAATGATCAGAAATCATCTGGGGAAATGTTAACCTTCAGATGCCATTTATATATGCAAGTGCGAACATTGACTAGGCAGCTGGGTATCCAAGATGGAGTTAGGGAGAAATCTTGGCAGGAGATTCTAGTTTACAGTTGTTGGGATAGAGATGGCACCACATGTTGTGTTCTGGTATCCTTAACACACCTCTACCATGCTTCTTATTTTCCTGCAGAAGGACCATATAATTTGACAATGCAGGAGGGTGACCCTGCCTCTGATTAATGACAGTTCTGCACCCCTCTTATGGAAAGAATTATAAAAATGGCTTACTAAAACCTGTTCAATGTCTTAGATTGTTATGTATTTATGATTTATAATCCTTCTGTCTTAAAAAATGTGTTAGGAAGTTCACAACGTTCAAACACATAAAATACAAAAATCATAATTTGAAAAAGTAAAAATAGCAATTAGAAAGAGAAGTTAAATAAGTAAACCAAGTACCATGAGTAGGGGACTTCTTTACAATCTTTTTATGATCATTACACTTCCTGAAAGGAAGAAAAGACAACAGGTATCAGCTTCCACGGCAAATTTCTAAATAACATTTTATTATTACCTCATTTTTGAAAAAACTTTGAATGTATTACTTGGAATCAATGAATGCAAAGGTTTGTACTGATCATCGAGATCTAACCTCAAAATTGTATTGATTCCTAGTATTAATTAAACATTGTCTCCTATGAAGATTTAATAACTAAGTTATGACTCCTTTGCAGGAATCCTTGGCCAGTGACCCTAAAGTAAGTATATCAATAGGAAGAAAGCCTCTCTTCTAGTTTAGAGCATAGAGGGTGGTGGCCCAGTGATACAAACAGGTGGATCTGAGAGGATGACCAGGACTCAGCTGGGAGCAGGAAAGAGTTCAGGGGAGGGCTGAATTCACTGAGGGCTGAACCCCCGGGGGACAGGGACTGCTGTGATTTATTCTTTTTTTAAAACAATATTTATTTATTTTTGATTATGCATATTGACAAGGTACAGAGTTGATTATCAATATTTGTGTACAATATGTGATAATCAATATTATTAGCATGTTCATAGTTACAAGTTGTAATTATTTTTTGCATCTTTTACCCACTTACTCCCTAACTCCCCTCCTGCTCCTCCTTTCCCACCTCTAGTAACTGTAACCCTGTTCTCTCCTTCTGAAAGTTCAATGTTTTATTGTGGTATTTCTTTAATTCTTCCTTCCTTCTTTTCTTCCTTCCTTAGCTCCCACTTATGAGTGAAGACACGCAGTATTTCTCTTTCCATGCCTGACTTATTTTACTGAACGTAATTTTCTCCAAGCTCATCATGTTGCTGTGAATGGCAGATTTTCATTCTTTTTTATGGCTGAGTAGTATTCCATTGTGTATATATACCACATTTTCCTTATCCAGTCATCTGTCAATGGACACTTGGGTTGGTTCCATATTTTGGCTGTTGTTAATAGAGCTGCAATGAACATGGGAATGCAGGTATCTCTTCAACATGATGATTTCCATTCCTTTGGATATATACCCGTAGTGGGATTGCTGGATAATATGGTAGTTCTGTCTGTAGTTGTTTGAGAAACCTCCATATTGTTGTCCATAATGGCTGTACTAATTTACAGTCCCACCAACAGTGTAGAAGAGTTCCCTTTTCTCCACATCCTCACCAGCATTTGATATTCTCAGACTTTTTGTTAATAGCCAGTCTAACTTGAGACGATGATATCTCAATGTGGTTTTGATTTGCATTTCCCTAATGATTAGTGATGTTGGGCATTTTTTTTTCATGTACATGTTGGCCATTTTTATGTCTTTCTTTGAAAAATGTCTATTCAGATCCTTTGTCCATTATTTAATTGGATTATTTGTTTTTATACAGTGAACTTGTTTGAGTTGCTTGTGCACTCTGGATATTAATCCCCTGTTGGATATACAGTTTGCAAACATTTTCTCCCATTCTGTAGATTGTCTTTTCCCTCTGTTGATTGTTTCCTTTGGTGTGTAGAAGTTTTTAGTTTGATATAATCCCATTTGTTTATTTTTTCTTTTGTTGTCTGTGCTTTTTGGGTATTATTCATAAAGTGTTTGCCCAGTCCCACATCCTGAAGTGTTTCCCTAAGTTTTCTTCTAGGAGTTTTATAGTTTCGGGTCTTATACTTATAAGTCTCTAATACATTTTGACTTGATTTTGGTATATAGCAAGATTTATGGGTCTCGTTTCATTCTTCTATACATGAGTATCCAGTTTTCCCAGCACAATTTACTGAAGAGGCTGTCATTTCCCCAGTATACGTTCTTGGTGACTTTGTCAAGGATCAGTTAATTGGTTGCAAGAACCTGTGTTGTTTTCTGGGTTCTCTGTTCTGTTCCATTGGTCCATGTGTCTTTTTAATGCCAGTACCATGCTGTTTTGGTTACTGTAGCTTTGTAGTATAGTTTGAAGTCAGGTAATGTAATGCATTTAAATTTTTTTTTTTTTTTTTTTTTTTTGCTCAGGTTTGTTTTGGCTATTTGGGGTCTTTTGTTATTCCATAGGAATGTTAGGATTGCTTTTTCTATTTCTGCAAAGAATGTCATTAGCATTTTGATGGAGATTGTATTGAATCTGTAGATCGCTTTGGGTAGTGTGGACATTTCCAGATCATTAATTCTTCCAATCCATGAATATGGAATGTCTTTCCATCTTTTGGTGTCCTCTTTAATTTCTTTCAGCAGTTTTGTGGTTCTCATCATAGAGATCTTTCACCTCTTGTTAAATTTATTCCTAGGTATTTTATTATTTGTAGCTATTGTAAATGGGCTTACATTCTTGATTTCTTTTTCTACTTGTTTGTTGTTGATATACAAAAATGCTACTGGTTTTGTGTCCTGATTTTGTATCCTGCAACTTGACTGAATTTGTTTATGAACTCTAGGAGTTTTTGATAGAGTTTATGGATTTTTCTGTATATAGCATCATGTCATCTCTGAACAGTGACAATTTGACTTTGTCTTTTCCAATTTGGATACCCTTTATTTCTTTCTCTTTCCTAATTGCTCTGGCCAATATTTCCAATACTATGTTGAATAGGCATGGTTATTGTGGGCATCCTTGTCTTGTTCCTGTTCTTTAAAGAAAAACTTTCCATTTTTCCCCCTTCAAGATGATGTTGGCAGTAGGTTTGTCATATACGGCTTTTATCATGTTGAAATGCTTTCTGAATTTTGTTAAATGCTTTTTCTGTATCCATTGAGATAATCATGTGATTTTATTCCTTGCTTTTGTTGATGTGGTATATCACATTTATTGATTTGCATATGCTGAACCATCCTTGCATTCTTGGGATGGATCACACTTGATCGTGGTGTATAATCTTTTTGATGTGCTGTTGTATTCTGTTTGCTAATATCTTGTGTATGATTTTTCCATCTATGTTCATCAAGGATATTGGCCTGTAGTTTTTTTTCTTTCGGTTGTGTCTTTGTCTGATTGTGGTATCAGAGTGATGCTGGCCTCATACAATAAGTTTGGGAGAGTGGCCTCTGTTTCAATTTTTGGAGTAATTTGAAAAGGATCTGTGTTGATTCTTCTTAAAGGTTTGATAGAATTCAGAAGTGAAGCCATATGGTCCTGGGCTTTTTTTTGTTGGGAAACTGCTGATTTCTACATCAATCTCATTGCTTGTTATTGGTCTGTTCAGGTTTCGTATTTCTTCTTGTTTCAGTCTTGGTAGTTCATATGTGACCAGAAATTTATCCATTTCCTCCAGGTTTTCAAATTTATTGGCATATAGCTGTTCATATTCATCTCTAATGATTCTTTATATTTCTGTGGTGTCAGTTATAATGTTTCCTTTTTCATTTCTGATTTTTGTTATTTGGGTCTTCTCGCTTCTTTTTTTAGTTATTCTCCCAATGGCTTGTCTATTTTTGTTTATCCTCTCAAAAAACCAACTTTTTGTTTCATTGATTTTTTTATATCATTCTTTTGGTCTCTATTCCATTTAGTTCTTCTCTGATCTTAATAATGTCTTTCCATCTACTAGTTTGGAGATTAGATTCATCTTTTTTTTGTAGTCCTTTGATATTTAACAGTAGGTTGTTTATTTGAAGTCTTTCTATTTTTTTGACATAAGCACTTATTGAAATAAATTTTCCTCTTAGTACTGTTTTTGCAGTATTCCAAACATTTTTGCAAGTAGTACTTGTATTTTCATTCATTTCTAGGAATTTTCTGATTTCCTGCTTTATTTCTTCTTTGACCACTCATCATTCAGGAGCATGTTGCTTAATTTCCATGAATTTGTATATTTTCCATAATTTTGTTTGTTTTTAATTTCTACTTTTATTCCATTGTGGTCTGAAAATATACTTGATATAATTTCAATCTTTTTAAATTTGTTGAATGTTAATTTGTGACATAACGTGTGGTCTATCCTGGAGAATGATCCATGTGCTGATGAGAAGAATGTATATTTTGTCATTATTGGATGAAATGTTCTGTATATGTCTGTCAAGTCCATTTGGTCTAAAATGCTGTTTAAATCCAAAATTTCTCTGCTGATTCTTTGTCTAGATGACTTCTCCAGTGATGAGAGTGGCATGTTAAAGTTTGTAGCTGTTACTGTGTTGGAGTCTATCTCTCCCATAAGATCCAATAACAGTTGCTTTATATATCTGAGTGCTCTGATGTTGGGTCATATATATTTATGATTGTTATATCTTCTCCCTGAATTTATCCTTTTATCATTATATAATGTCCTTCTTTGTCTTTTTGTGTAGTTCTTGTTTTGAAGTCTGTTTTATCTGATATAAGTATGGAAACTCCTTGTTTTTGGTTTCATTTGCATGGAATGTCTTTTTTCTATCCTTTCACTATTACTCTGTGTGTCTTTCTTAGAGAAGTGAGTTTCTTGCAGGAAGCAAACAGTTGGGTGTAGCTTTTTAATCCATTCAGCTAGTGAATATTTTTAAGTGGGGAATTTAGCCCGTTTACATTCACTGTTGTTACTGAAAGATATTGTCTTATTCTTGCCATTTTATTACTTTCTCTATGGTTGTTCTATATTTCTTATGTTCCTTTCTTTCCTTTTTATTATCTTTGTTATTGGGGGTTGTTTGTTTGGTTGGTTGGTTTTTGTAGTAATAAAATACATTTTCCTTCTCTTTTTCATCTGTATGTCTGTTCTACTAGTGGTTTTATTCTTTCCTGTTGAAAAGTCTGCTGTTAGCCTGATGCAGATTCTCTTACAAGTGATTTGACAATTTTCTCTTGCTGATTTTAAAATTCTTTCTTTGTCTTTGACTTTTGATAATTTGACTACAATGTGTCTCAGATTGTTCTTTTTGGGGTTGAATCTGTTTAGGGATCTTTGAGTTTCTTGGATTTGTAAGACCATCTCTCTCCCAATATATGAGACGTTTTCAGCTATTATTTCATTAAATAGACTTTCAGTGCCTTTTCCTTTCTCTTCCCCTTCTCGTACTCCTATAATAAGGATATTTGTATGCTTAAAGTTATTAGAAATATTTTGCAGATTTTCTTCATCTTATTAAATTCTCCTTTTTCTCTTTTTTGCTTTTTTTGGGGGTTCCTGCTGTGTTAATCCAAACAGCCTGTCTTCTAGTTCAGAGATTCTTTCTTCTATTTGTTCTAGACTGCTGTTTATGCTCTCAGTTGTACTTTTTATTCCTTTGAATGAATTCTTCAGTTCCAGGATTTCTACTTGATTTTTTTTATTATTGTTTGTATCTCTTTGTTGAATATCTCATAGATGTCCTTGAATTTCTTTGTTACTTCACTGTGATTTCTATCTATTTTTTCATTCATCATTTTGAGATTCCTTTGGGGTTCCTCCTCAGGCAATCTGTCTATTTCCTGCTGTTTGGGATCTGGTATTGTGGAATCGTAGTCTTCTTTTGGGGGAGTCACTCTTCCTTGTTTTTTAATGCTTCTGATATCTCTGTGTTGATATCTGGATAGCTGGAGGTATAGTCACTCGTTTTAATTCTAGGAGTGATTTTTGAAGGTGGAGACTCTTTCCTATAGAAGTATTCTATATTGATAATGAGGTTGGGCATTTTAAGTTTAGATCTGGATGAGTATGGTAGTGCAGGCTTTGTGAGACTTCTTCAACTGTGTTCGATCTTAGAGTTGTCAGTGGGTGCCTTTGTGGCTTAGGCAGAGGGACCATCAGCAGTTTCGTATTGGAGTGGGTCTCTTGCTGGGGTGTATGATCGGCTGTCAGTCAGTGGGTAGATGTATACTGTTGCAGCAGTTCCTGGTAGATATGTAGGGGGCCACTGGCTCAGCTGTTGAGTTTGGAACAAGCCTGTGTGGATGCTGCAGGACCCAGAAGCTTTCTAGAGGGGTCCTATAAGGAGGAAAACCTGCTACTCAATCAGCTGTTGGTTTGTGAGTAGGAGTACACAGCTGTTGCAGGGTCTGGAAGCTCTGAAGGGCTGGCATGATCAGCTGTTGAGCCTGATACAAGCCTGTAAGGGTGCATCCAAAGTCAGCAGCTCTGCAGAGGCCTGCTTTCAGGTGCCTGAGCCCCTACCTGACCCACTGTCAGTCTGGGAGCAGATACACACTGAGGCTACAGGTCCTGGGAGTTCTGTAGAGGGCCCCTGGCATAGCTTTTGAACCTGGAGCAACCCTATATGATGACGCAAGGCCCAGAATCTCTGTGGAGGCATTCTGTAGGAAGGGAAAGCTGCTTCCCAAATGTTGTTGAGCCCAGTGAGTCTGCAACGGTGCAGCTGAGCCCAGCAGCACTCTGGAGACCTGCTTTGGGGAGGGGTGCTGCATGAGTTCAGAAGCTGGTGTCTTGGTCCTTCCATCTGTCCTAAGCTCCAGGCAGCCTGTGCCTTGGTTCCATCTGTGCCTGAGCAAGCATGGTAGAATGTAGACAGGGCCTCCAGACAAAGGGACTCAGGGTCGTTGGGTCCAGCACAGGAGTCTGGGCTCCAAATAGCTGAGATTTTGGTCCTACCAGTTCCCATGTGAGCACTTGGAGAGTCATGGAGGGAGGTGGGGCTTCCATTGAGTTAGCTATGGACACTATAGGCAACCATGGGCTCAGCCCTCATGGTCTGTGCAAGGCAGACACGAATGTGGGGAAACACTGCACTCCAGTGGATTTTCTGCCTGCCTGCCTGAGGAGGAGGGGTGCTGAGTTCAAATGCTGGGGTCTCGGTCTTTCTGCCTATCCTAGGCTCCAGGAAGCCTATGCCCCGACCCCACCAGTGCCTAAATGAGTGCTGTAGAATACAGGGGTGCCACCACATGAAGGAATTCAAGCTTGCTGGGTCTGGTGCAGGGGTCTAGGCTCCAGATATCTGGGACTGTGGCCCTGCCAGCACCCATGAAAGCATGTGGAGGGTCCCAGAGGGAGGCAAGGCTTCTGCTGGGCTTGCTATGGGCCATGCAGGCACTTGTGGGTTCAGCCCCCATGGGGCCATGCAAAGTGGGCTGAGAATGTGGGGAACCACTGCACTTCAGCAGATTTCCTGTTCAGCAGGTCTTGCCTGCCCACCTGGAGGGGAGTGAGTGCTGAGTGAATTCAGACATGGGTTCCCAAAATGTCTGGGGAGACCTCCCCAAGGTGGGGATCACTGGCATTTGTGGTGATGGTGGAAGTAGCTGGGGTCTTTTCCTGCCTACCTTCTTTCCACCCAGCTCTAGGCTGGTCCCCTTGGCAGGGCTGAGGCTGGATGCCCTGCTCTGCTCTCAGTGGTTCCATTCCCTTCTTCGGCACTTCACAAGAATCTCTTCACTCTCCCAGTGCTCTGCACTGTGTTTCTTCTGGTTCCAGTCAAAATATACTTGTTGGTCTGCTGTTTTGGTCTCTTTTTATGGGGAGGGGACTAGTGCCAGACCTCTCTAGTTGGCTGTCCTAGGAGGAAAAAAAGACTTCCTTATTCTTACTCAGTGATGCTTTGAGGTCTGACGTCATCCACGGTTCCTGCTTTTATTAAGAAATTGAGTCGAGTCATGATCCTAGAGGGGTTCCTTCCCACTCACCCAAAGAAGAATCCTGAGCTAAGAATGTGCCACTTTAGAGCCAAGGGTGTGAAGCAGGTGGATAATACCACATCTCTCTAATTTGAGAACTTGGTGTTGCATGTTCAATAAAATTGGGTCCTGGGTGGGCATTAGTGAAAATGTTTTGATTAGTTATTTTCCTCCTAATTTCTCTTGCCAACTCAGAGAGACTATCTAAAACAACTGGTAGGGGTTAGATATTATAACTGAATGCTGAATTCAACTTTGAGCTTCAGAGTAACCAAGTTAAAACAAATCATTAGATTTTACTCACAAAAGGTAAGTTTTTAAAAGGCTTATAAATTTGCATGATGCTACAGACTAAATATTTGTGGCCCCCTAACATGTGTTGAAATCCTAACCCCAAAAATAATGGTATTAGGAGGTGTGGCTCTTGGGAGGTGATTAGGTCATAAGGGATCTTATCTCATAAATGGGATTAGTGCCCTTATAAAAAGAGACCATGGAGGCCGAGCCTGTGGCGCACTTGGTAGAGTGCTGTGCTGGCAGCGCGGCGACGCTCCCGCCGCGGGTTCGGATCCTATATAGGACTGACCGGTGCACTCACTGGCTGAGTGCCGGTCACGAAAAAACGACAAAAAAAAAAAAAAGAGACCATGGAGAGCTTTCTTACGCCTTCCACCAGTTGAGGTTACAGTGGAAAGACAACCATCTATAAACCAGGAAGTGGGCCTTACCAGATACCAAATCTCCCAGTGCTTTGATCTTGGACTTCCCAGCCTCCAGAACTGAAAAATAAATGTTTATTTATTAAGCCACCCAGTTTGTGATGTTTTGTTATGTCAGCCTAAAAGGACTAAGACAAATGGAAAAGCATTTTTTTTTTCTGGTGTAAATCTAGGAAGTACTTATTGCATGGAATTTAGTGTCATGGATATTGGATGGTAGTAAGAAATGCTTACCACCTAGCTTTTGAAAATGATACTGACTATAAATAATCACACTAGTATTATTCTCACACAAAATGTGTAGCACTGCATACAAATCAAAAGCTATCTTCAAAGAATTAGAATTCACACAAACCAAGTCTGATTATATGAGTATAACCTTAAAATGAAAAGGGCTTAGGAAATGTAGAGGAATTAATGATTAATGTGTCTTTTGTGCAAACACTTTAAAATGTCAGATATTTTTAAAGACAAAAGTTTGAAAGCGCTGGACTGGCATCAATTCATTATGCTTAAAGTCTTGCTATTCTGTAATGTTGATTAAAGAGATGATCATAAAATTTAAGCAGGGATTACAACCCACATTGTCTACAAAGGCCAGGTTGGTAAGAGAATCAGGTAGTAAATAGAGAGTTATGAGGACTGTGCAAACTCAAAATTACATGACTTGTTATCAAGGGGAATCACTACCCAGCTTCATCCCATTTTTATTTTAAGGAAATACAGACACATTATTATAAGACTTTTCTGGATTTTCAAAAACAAAGAAAGACAGAAATCTGGATTTTATCTAAATTTTTACTCTCTTTCATTAATTTATTTTAGACATATGTTAAAAGTTGATGCTAAACTAAGATGTTAAAATGTAAAAATTTAGATGTTAATAGTTGACATGTAAAGGGACTTCCTCTTCCTGTTAGAATGTAGAAAGTCATAAAAGGACAATTCTTCCACCTAAGAGGTCGTACAGACTGAATAAGCACACAGATTCTTCCCCATGCACAAGGCAGCTGTCCACCAAAGGCAGGGGGTAAAGTTAAAGAGTTGAGAAAAATCCTTCCAAGATTCACAAGTCTTTGGAAGCAGGTCAGCAGGGCAGAGAGAGGTTGCCTGGAGCACAGAGAACTGGAAGAAATTTTCAGATCAAAGAGAATTCCAAAAAAGCTGAGAAACCCAAAAAGCTGGTAGCCGGGTTATAAAATATATCAAAGTCTTGTGAGTGCACAGATCCCAAGCCCTGTTGAAGAAAAAATACTGATCTCTGTTGTAAAATTTAATATTATTTCAAATGTAGAACTGTGATAAGTTAAAAGCTCATGTAGAAATATCTAGAGAAATTGCTAAAATATACACTAATATCATAAAAGTTAATAGAGGAGATAAAATGGAATATTACAAAATCTTTGATTCATTTAAAAGAACATAATAACAGGAACAGCAGAAAAAAAGGATGAGGCAAATAGAAAACCAATACCAAGATAGTTGACTTAAGCCCAAATATCAATAATTACATTAAGTGTAAATGGATTCACATGTCATGTAAAAAGTAGAGATTATCAACTAGACAAAAAATAAGACCCAATCATTAACTGTTTACAAGAAACACCCTTGAAATTGAAAGACACAGCCAAATTAAAAGTAAAATGATGAGAAAAATACACCACGTAAGCACTAAGCATAAAAAGTTGATATAGGGGGCCGGCCCCATGGCTCACTTGGGAGAGTGCAGCGCTGGTATCACCGAGGCCGTAGGTTGGGATCCTACATGGGGATGACCGGTGCACTCACTGGCTGAGCGTGGTGCTGACAACACCGTGCCAAGGGTTGCAATCCCCTTACCAGTCAAAAAAAAAAGTTGATATAGGTATATTATGTCAAATAAATACACTCTGAAACAAAGAGCATAATCAAACTAAAAGAGAATCATTTGAAAATGACAAAATGGTCAATTCATCAAGAAGCCAAATAAATCACAAACAAATATGCACATAATTAAGAAGCAAAAACTGTCAGAAATTAGGGGAGAATTCAAGACAATTTTAGTTGGAGGACTTAACATCTTTTCCTCAGTAATTAATAGAAAAAACAAATTAAGAAATCAGTAGAGATATAAAAGGTTTGGATGCCACTATACTAGTATCTAACTTGACTCAGTTTGTATTCATAAGAAATGCAGTATCTTAAAATGCAGAATTCACATTTTTTTTCAAATACACATGAAATATTTACCAATAGACTGTATTTGGGGCCATAAAACTAGTTTCAACTTATTTTAAAAGACTGAAATAACAAAATATATTCTCTTATGGGACTGCACCCTTTTTCTAAGCAAAAACAACAGATGGCCTAAACAGATAAAAGGTGGCACCCAAGGGAAGTTAAGGGGGAGGGCTAAGCATAGAGAGGCAAGGCACGTGCACATTTGACCTTTTCAAGGATTGGCCTAAGCTTAGAAATCCCCACATGCTAAGCATATAAATATGATCTTTTGTGTTACAATAAATGGAACTGCCTGACAGAACCCCCGCTGCGTGTGCATGTGTTTGTTCCCTATCTGAGAGAGCAGCGGTGTGCTCACCCATCTCTTGGAATCTCTTTTTGCCCCATGTCCTGGGGGGGATAAAAGGGCAATCCCTTTGGCCCCAACCCTTTAGGGAAAGGAAAAACCTGTTGGGGTCCCGTGTGGCTGCTGGAGACACCCAACATTCTCTGTCCATAATAATATTAAATTAGAATTTTAAAACAATAAGATAGCTAGAGACATCCCCCCTAATACTCTTAAATGCTCTTGTAAATAATCAATGGGTCAAAGAAGAAGTTATAAGAGAAATTTAAAATATTTCAACCTAAATGACAGTAAAAGGACAATGTGCCAAAATGTATGGAATTCAGATAAAACTGTGCTAAGGGGAAAATGTTTAGCATTAATTGTTGATATTATAAAAGAAGAAAGATAGAAAATCACTGATCTCTACTTCTACCTTAAAATTAGTAAAAGAACAAATTAAACCCACAGTAAATAAGAAAAATAAATATAATAAAAATAAGGGTTGAAATCAATGAAATTTAAAGTGGAAAATCAATAAAGAAAAATCAACAAAATCAAAATTTGGTCTAGTGTCATGAACATAGACACTAAACTCTATAACAAAATATTAGCAAATTGAATCCAACAGTGTATAACAACCATAATACATTATGACCAAGAGGGGTTTACCCCAGGAATGCAAGGTTGGTTTGACATATGAAAAGTAATCAATGATATTTGACACTTGAACAAAATAAAGAAAAATTATAAAACCATCTCAAGAGATGACTAAAAAGAGCATTTGACAAAATTCAACCTTCATTCATGATTTCAATTTAAAAAATAAAAATACTCAGCATGTAAGGAATTGAAGAAAACCTCAATCTGATAGATTAATCTTTAAAAATAACAGCTGATATAATACCCATAATGTGACGCACTGAATGATTTCTCCCCAAGACTGAGAACAGGGCAAGGAAATTCACCCTCACCATTTCTATACAATATTGCACCAGAAGAGATAGGCTAATAAGGCATGAAAAAGAAAAACAAGGCATAACGTTTTGATAAGAAGAAGTAAAACTGTCATTATTTGCAGATCATATGACTGTGTATACAGAATTCTTTGTGGAATCTACAAAAAGAATTCTATTAAAACTGACAAGTGAATTTACTAAAGTTGGAGAATACTCATATTAGGGCAAAATACAGAAACAACAAAATACACTAACAACAAACAATTACAAAGTGCAATTTTAAAACAATACCACTTACAATAGCAACACAAAACTTCAAATACCTAAGAATAATTCTAGCAAAAGATGCACAAGATGTTTACACTGAAAACTATAAAATTTTCTGAGAGAAATTAAAGAAAACCTAAGTAAATGGAAAGATATGCTATATTAATCAGCTGAAGGACTCAGTACTGTTAATATCCATTTTACCCAAATTGAGTTTGGTACAATTTAATACAATCCCTATCAAAATTACAGCAAGCTTTTTTGAAAAATTGACAAGCTGATTTTAGAATGTATACAGAAGTGCAAAGGACCTGAAGAAGCCAAAATAATCCTGAGAAAGAATAAAGTGGGAGGATGTATACTACCTGATTTCAAATTTACTAGAAAGTAATATTAATCAAGACAGGATGCTGTTACAACAAAGATAAGCAAATAAATCAATAGAACAGAATAGATATTCCAGGGCAGGTCAGTTAGCTCAGCTGGTTAGAGTGTGCTGCTGATAACACCAAGGTCCAGGGTTTGATCCCTGTACCAGCCAGATGCTAAACAAAAAACCCAAAAAACAAACAAAAAACCCCCACCAGAATAGAGACTCCAGAAATAAATCCATACATATATGGCCAGTTGGTTTTCAACAAAGATGCTAAGGAATTTAATGGGGGAAAGAAAGTCTTTCACACAAATGATAATTTTTTTAAAAACCCTGGAATTACATGGACAAAAGATAAATAAATCTCAAGTGCTGTCTTAATTTGAGATGGATTATAGACCTAAACTTGAAAACTAGGGCCATATAATTCAAGGGTAGATAAAGATTCCTTAGGTCACAAGTGCACTAGCCACAGAAAAAAATATTTATAAATTAGACCTTATTAAAATGAAAATCTTCTGTTCATTAAAAACCACCAATTATAAAATTAATAGGGAAACCACAGACTAGGAAGAAAATATACTAGCTAAACATCTATTTTTATTTTATTTTTTTTTTTAATTTTATTTTGTCGATATACATTGTAGCTGATTAATGCTCCCCATCACCAAAACCTCCCTCCCTTCTCCCTCCCCTCCCTCCCCCCCAACAATGTCCTTTCTGTTTGTTTGTTGTATCAACTTCAAATAATTGTGGTTGTTATATCTTCTTCCTCCCCGCCCCCCGGTTTGTGTGTGTATGTGTGTATGTGTGTGTGTGAATTTATATATTAATTTTTAGCTCCCTCCAATAAGTGAGAACATGTGGTATTTCTCTTTCTGTGCCTGACTTGTTTCACTTAATATAATTCTCTCAAGGTCCATCCATGTTGTTGCAAATGGCAGTATTTCATTCGTTTTTATAGCTGAGTAGTATTCCATTGTGTAGATGTACCACATTTTCCGTATCCACTCATCTGATGATGGGCATTTGGGCTGGTTCCAACTCTTGGCTATTGTAAAGAGTGCTGCGATGAACATTGGGGAACAGGTATACCTTCGAATTGATGATTTCCATTCCTCTGGGTATATTCCCAACAGTGGGATGGCTGGGTCGTATGGTAGATCTATTTGCAATTGTTTAAGGAACCTCCATACCATTTTCCATAGAGGCTGCACCATTTTGCAGTCCCACCAACAATGTATGAGAGTTCCTTTTTCTCCGCAGCCTCGCCAGCATTTATCGTTCATAGTCTTTTGGATTTTAGCCATCCTAACTGGGGTTAGATGGTATCTCAATGTGGTTTTGATTTGCATTTCCCGGATGCTGAGTGATGTTGAGCATTTTTTCATATGTCTGTTGGCCATTTGTATATCTTCCTTAGAGAAATGCCTACTTAGCTCTTTTGCCCATTTTTTAATTGGGTTGCTTGTTTTCTTCTTGTAAAGTTGTTTGAGTTCCTTATATATTCTGGATATTAATCCTTTGTCAGATGTATATTTTGCAAATATTTTCTCCCACTCTGTTGGTTGTCTTTTAACTCTTTTAATTGTTTCTTTTGCTGTGCAGAAGCTTTTTAGTTTGATATAATCCCATTTGTTTATTTTTCCTTTGGTTGCCCGTGCTTTTGGGGTCGTATTCATGAAGTCTGTGCCCAGTCCTATTTCCTGAAGTGTTTCCCCTATGTTTTCTTTAAGAAGTTTTATTGTCTCAGGGTGTATATTTAAATCCTTAATCCATTTTGAGTTGATTTTAGTATACGGTGAGAGGTATGGATCTAGTTTCATTCTCCTGCATATCGATATCCAGTTATCCCAGCACCACTTGCTGAAGAGGCAGTCCCTTCCCCAGTGAATAGGTTTGGTGCCTTTGTCAAAGATCAGATGGCAGTAAGTGTGTGGGTTGATTTCTGGATTCTCTATTCTATTCCATTGGTCAGTGTGTCTGTTTTTATGCCAGTACCATACTGTTTTGGTTATTATAGCTTTGTAGTATAGCTTAAAGTCAGGTAGTGTTATGCCTCCAGCTTTATTTTTTTTGCTGAGCATTGCTTTGGCGATGCGTGGTCTTTTATTATTCCATATAAATGTCTGAATAGTTTTTTCCATTTCTGAGAAAAATGTCTTTGGAATTTTGATGGGGATTGCATTGAATTTGTATATCACTTTGGGTAGTATGGACATTTTCACTATGTTGATTCTTCCAATCCAAGAGCATGGAATATCTTTCCATCTTCTTGTATCCTCTCTAATTTCTCTCAGCAGTGGTTTGTAGTTCTCATTATAGAGATTTTTCACCTCCTTGGTTAACTCAATTCCTAAGTATTTTATTTTTTTGGTGGCTATTGTAAATGGGCAGGCTTTCTTGATTTCTCCTTCTGCATGTTCACTATTGGAGAAAAGAAATGCTACTGATTTTTGTGTGTTGATTTTGTATCCTGCTACTGTGCTGAAATCATTTATCAATTCCAACAGTTTTTTTGTAGAGGTTTTAGGCTGTTCGATATATAGGATCATGTCATCTTCAAACAGGGACAGTTTGACTTCATCTTTTCCAATCTGGATGCCCTTTATTTCCTTCTCTTCTCTGATTGCTCTGGCTAGTACTTCCAACACTATGTTGAATAGGAGTGGTGAGAGTGGGCATCCTTGTCTAGTGCCTGTTCTTAAAGGAAAAGCTTTCAGCTTTTCCCCATTCAGGATGATATTGGCAGTGGGTTTGGCATATATGGCTTTAATTACGTTGAGATACTTTCCCTCTATACCTAACTTATAGAGGGTCTTTGTCATGAATGAGTGCTGAACTTTATCAAATGCTTTTTCAGCATCTATAGAGATGATCATATGGTCCTTGTGTTTGAGTTTATTAATATGGTGTATCACATTTATTGATTTGCGTATGTTGAACCAACCTTGCATCCCTGGGATGAATCCCACTTGATCGTGATGAATAATTTTTCGTATGTGTTGCTGTATTCTGTTTGCTAGTATTTTAGTGAGGATTTTTGCATCTATATTCATCAAGGATATCGGCCTGTAGTTTTCTTTTTTGGTTATATCTTTACCTGGTTTTGGTATCAGGATGATGTTTGCTTCATAGAATGAGTTTGGGAGATTTGCGTCCGTTTCAATCTTTTGGAATAGTTTGTAAAGAATCGGTGTCAATTCCTCTTTGAATGTTTGGTAAAATTCTGCTGTGAATCCATCTGGTCCTGGGCTTTTCTTTGTTGGGAGCCTTCTGATAACAGCTTCAATCTCCTTTATTGTTATTGGTCTGTTCAGATTTTCTACGTCTTCACGGTTCAGTTTTGGGAGCTTGTGTGTGTCCAGAAATTTATCCATTGCCTCCAGATTTTCAAATTTGTTGGCGTACAGTTGTTTATAGTAGTCTCGAATGATTCCTTGTATTTCAGATGAATCAGTTGTAATATCGCCTTTTTCATTTCTAATTTTTGTTATTTGAGTCTTCTCTCTTCTTTTTTTTGTTAGCCATGCTAATGGTTTGTCAATTTTATTTATCTTTTCAAAAAACCAACTTTTTGATTCGTTGATCTTTTGAATTGTTTTTTGGTTTTCAATTTCATTCAGTTCTGCTCTGATCTTAATGATTTCTTTCCGTCTGCTAACTTTAGGATTGGATTGTTCTTGTTTTTCTAGTTCTTTAAGGTGAAGTGTTAGGTTGTTCACTTGCCATCTTTCCATTCTTCTGAAGTGAGCATTTAATGCAATAAATTTTCCCCTCAATACTGCTTTTGCAGTATCCCACAGGTTTTGGTATGATGTATCATTGTTTTCATTAGTTTCAATAAACTTTTTGATTTCCTGCTTGATTTCTTCTTGGACCCATATGTCATTAAGTAGAATGCTGTTTAATTTCCATGTGTTTGTATAGTTTCCAGAGTTTTGTTTGTTATTAATTTCTAGTTTTAATCCATTGTGGTCTGAGAAGATACATGGGATAATTCCAATTTTTTTGAATTTACTGAGACTTGATTTGTGACCTAATATGTGATCTATCCTGGAGAATGATCCATGTGCTGATGAGAAGAATGAATATTCTGAGGTTGTTGGGTGGAATGTTCTGTAGATATCTGCCAATTCCAATTGGTCTAGAGTCTTGTTTAGATCTTGTGTTTCTCTACTGATTCTTTGCCTAGATGATCTGTCTAATATTGACAGTGGAGTGTTCAGGTCCCCTGCTATTATGGTATTAGTGTCTATTTCCTTCTTTAGGTCTAATAGAGTTTGTTTTATAAATCTGGCTGCTCCAACATTGGGTGCGTACATATTTATGATTGTTATGTCTTCTTGATGGATCAGTCCTTTTATCATTAAGTAGTGTCCCTCATTGTCTCTTTTTATGGTTTTTAGTTTAAAGTCTATTTTGTCAGATATAAGAATAGCTACTCCAACTCGTTTTTCTTTTCTGTTTGCATGGTAAATCTTTTTCTATCCTTTCACTCTTAGTCTGTGTGAATCTTTATGGGTGAGGTGGGTCTCTTGTAGGCAGCATATAGTTGGGTCCTGCTTTTTGATCCAGTCAGCCAGTCTGTGTCTTTTAATTGGGGAATTTAAGCCTTTAACATTAAGAGTTGTTATTGAAAGGTGTTGATTTATTCCTAGCATTTTATTGGTTGTTTGGTTGTCTTAGGTGTCTTTTGTTCCTTGCTTTCTGATTTACTGTTTGGTTTCTTTGTTTGTTGGTTCCTTAGGTTGTAGATAGTGTTTTTGTTAGCTTGTTTTCTCTTCATGAATGCCATTTTTATTGTACTAGCGGGTTTAGATTTTTCTTAGGTTTTTATGGCAGTGGTAGTTATTTTTCCGGAACCAAACCCAGTACTCCCTTGAGGATTTCTTGTAAGGGTGGTCGTGTGGTAGTGAACTCCCGCAGTTTTTGTTTGTCTGAGAAATATACTATTTGCCCCTCATTTCGGAAGGATAGCCTTGCAGGGTAGAGTATTCTTGGCTGGCAATCTTTGTCTTTTAGTATTTTGAAAATATCATCCCATTCCTTTCTAGCTTTTAGGGTTTGTGATGAAAAGTCTGATGTTAACCTGATTGGGGCTCCCTTATAGGTGATTTGACGCTTCTCTCTTGCAGCTTTTAAGATTCTCTCTTTGTCTCTGAGTTTTGCCAATTTGACTATGACATGTCTTGGAGAAGGCCTTTTTGGGTTCAATACGTTTGGAGATCGTTGAGCTTCCTGGATCTGAAGATCTGTGATTTTTCCTATACCTGGGAAGTTTTCTGCCACTATTTTGTTGAATATGTTTTCAATGGAATCTCCATTTTCCTCCCCTTCTGGAATACCCATGACTCGGATATTTGAGCGCTTGAGGTTGTCTGATATCTCTCTCAGATTTTCTTCCATGTCCTTGATTCTTTTTTCTTTCTTTTTGTCTGCTTGTGTTATTTCAAACAGCCCATCTTCAAGTTCAGAGGTTCTCTCTTCAACTTCGACAAGCCTGCTGGTTAAACTCTCCGTTGTGTTTTTTATTTCGCTGAATAACTTCTTCAGTTCAGCAAGTTCTGCTACATTTTTTTTCAGGACATTGATTTCCTTGTATATTTCCTCTTTCAGATCCTGTATACTTTTCCTCATTTCATCATGATGTCTAGCTGAGTTTTCTTGTATCTCATTCAGTTTCCTTAGAATTATCACTCGAAATTCCTTGTCAGTTATTTCAAGGGCTTCTTGTTCTATAGGATCTAGAGTATGAGATTTATTAACTTTTGGTGGTGTACTTTCTTGATTTTTTGTATTTCTGGTGTCTTTTTTTTGGTGTTTATTCATTGTTGCAGGGGGTTTCACAGTCCACCGGTTTAAGACTAATGGCTAACTAGGATGTTGCTGTGGTTGCCAATTTGGTATGGCTCCCGCCGTGACTGCTCAGTTGGCCTCTAGTGTCTTGTGTGTGTGGTTGCCTCGGGTCTTGGGCTTCTCCGGGGATCCACCTTTCTGGTCAGCTTGTACTCTGCTGGGCTGGTGGATCACGTACCACAGGGTGTGTGATCTCTGTTGAGCTTTCACTTTCTGTACAGGACTTCTCCCCGTTCCGTGTGCTCTGGCCCAGGCTGTTAGATCGTGCAGTGGCGACCCCACCGGGTGTGTGGTTTCTGTCGAGACTCTGCCTCCCTGGCCGCACGTCTCCCCCCTCTGTGCACACTGTGCTGGGCTGGGGCGTGTCTTCTGCACCCCTCGTCTATCAGCTGGGCCTTCAAGACCCTGCTCAGCACCGCCTCGCCCAGGAAGTCTACCAAGTTTCTGCTAGGCACAGACGACCGGTCTCTCTGGGTGCCTTTGTAGCACTGTGTAGATCTTTCTCGGGTCTTGTTCACCTTTGTATCCCCCCGGTATAAACCGAGTCTAGTGCCCGCCTGCAGCCTGCTCTCCGGCAGGTTCAAGCGGACCTGGGAACTCTCCTACCACACACTATTCCCAACCAGAAATTCGTTAGGCTTTTTTCCAAACTGGTGGTCGCAGAGATGGTATCTCCCTCCCAGTAACAGGAAGTTTACCGGGGCCGGAGTCCAGGGTGTGGTGGAGTGACAGTCGGCCTTCACGTACTTTCTAGCCCTCCCAAAACTGGTCGGGACGCCCCACACCCCCAGTCCTGCCAGAGAACCGCGGAGGGAGTGGGAGAGGAGGTCTGCCCGCAGGGTCCGGAAAGCCCCGCGCCAGGCCAAGCAAATGGGCTCAGTGATGGCCGAGCAGGGCGGAGCTGCCCGCACCTGGGAAAATGGAGGCAGCACCGGGGCAGTGAGTGGCCTGGTGGTGCAGGCGGAAGCCGCGTGGGCATTCACCCCCCGAACAGAGCTGTGCCAGGGATCACTCACAGTGCTGTGCCAGGTCGGGCGCTCGCTCTGTCTCTGGTTTGTTGCCTTCCGTGTTCTCGGCGCTGCCGCCTCGGGCTGTTCAGTCGCGGCGCCACTCGGGCGCTCCCAGGAATCTTCTTTAATGTCGGCCTGAAACCTCGAATCCTGAATAGGGCAGCTGGCCGCCTTCAGTGCGGCCCCAGCCTCCGGGATCCTGGCTGCATCCACAGCAGCCCTGGCGCCGTGTTCCCTGTTTCAAGACTCACTTTTGCAGCTAAGAATCAGTTCTTTTCCTGCTCCACACTTCAAAGCTGTTGCCTGTAAATGAGGCAGCCTCTTCTGCCGGGGGCAAAGTGGCGTTGAGCCCCCACGACCGGCCAGCAGCAGCAGTCCTCCCTTAAGAGATGGCCAGAGGAAGGTCCACAAGTTTCCCGGCTGCCTGAGGCCCAGTGGCCACCTTTTCCACCTCAGCTACTCCGCGCCAGCCGCCTCAGCCGCCGCCATCTTGAAACTCTAAACATCTATTTTTAAAAATAACCCTAGTATCTAGGATGTATAAAGAACATCCATATGTAGAAAAATGAAACTATACCCATACCTCTCTCCATATACCAAACTTAAATCAAAATGGATTAAAGAATTAAATATACCTCCTAAAACTATAAAGTCCTAAAATAAAACATAGGGACAACACTTCAGGAAGTAGGACTGAGCATAGACTTGATGAATACAACCCCCAAAACACAGGCAACAAAAGGAAAAATAAACAAATGGGATTATGTCAAACTAAAAAGCTTCTGCACAGCAAAAGAAACAATTAACAGAGTGAAAGAACAACCAACAGAGTGAGAGAAAATATTTTCAAAATATGCATCTGACAAAGGATTAATATCCAGAATATACAGGAACCCAAACAACTTAATGGCAAAAAAACAAGTAACCTAATTTAAAAATGGGCAAAGGAGCTGAATAGGCATTTCTCAAAGGACTATATACAAATGGCCAACAGACACATCAAAAAATGTTCAACGTCACTCATTATCTGGGAAATGCAAATCAAAACCACAATGAGATATCATCTCACTCCAGTTAGGCTGGCTAATATCAAAAAGACAGAATAACAAATGCTGGCAAGGATGCAGAAGAAGGGGAACCCTCCTATACTGTTGGTGGGACTGTAAAATGGTGTAGCCATTATGAAAAATGGTATGGAGGTTTCTCAAACAACGACAGATAGAACTGCCATACAGTCCAGCAATCCTACTGCTGGGTATATGCCCAAAAGAATGGAAATCATCATGTCAAAGGGATACCTGCACTCCCATATTTATTGCAGTTCTATTTACAATAGCCAAAAGTTGAAACCAGCCTAAATGCCCATCATCAGACTAGTGGATAAGGAAAATATAGTATATCCACACAATAGAATACTACTCTGCTATAAAAAAGAATGAAATTCTGCCATTCACAGCAACATGGATGAATTTAGAGAAAATTATGGTAAGTGAAATAAGCCAGGCACAGAAAGAGAAACACTGCATGTTCTCACCTGTGGGAGCTAATATAAATAAATAAATAAATAAACAAACAAATAAATAAATAGAATGAAAAAAAACACACAACAACCACAATAATACTTTGAACTTGTTAAGAGAAGTGAACAGAACTGAGATTTCCAGGGATGGAAAAGGAGGGGGAGGGAGGTGGGAAAGGAAGGAATCGGTAAAAGGCCATGAAAATCAATTACATTGTATAATGATAAATAAAAATAAAATAAATTTTTTTTAAAGTGAACAATTCAGTGGCATTTAGTCTATTCACAATGCTGTGCAACCACCAACTCTATCAAGTTCTGCATTTCCAGTTATCCAAAATAAAACCCAAATAAATCACTCCAAAATTTTTTAAGAAAAGAAACAACTTACAACTTAATTTTTTAAATGGGCAAGATATTTGAACCAACCCTTTACAAAAAAAAAAAAAAAGATGTACAAGTGATCAATTGTACAGAAAAAGAAGCTTATTATTATTCAAAGATAAAGTCATATTAAAAACCAAACTGAGGCACCATTTCATACTCACTAGAATAACTAATATCACAAATTGACATTACCAAATATTAGTGATGATGTGGAACAATTAGAACTCTCACACACTGCTCGTGAAAACTTCAAATGGTACAACAACTTTGGAAAACTGTTAGGGAATTTCTCTTAAAATTAAACATATATCTGCCCCATAGCCAGAAATTACATTTCTAAGCATTTACTCAAAAGAACTGGAAACATATTCAGGCAAAGACTTGCACAACAATGTTCATAGCACTGGTATTCATAATAGTCAAAATCTGGAAACAATCCAAATAGCTATCTATCAACAGGTTGCTTCTTGGGGAGCAGGCTGACTAAAACGAGGCACAAAGGAACTTTCTGGAAGAAATGGAAATGTTCTATATGGTTTTCCTGGATGGTGGTTACATGGACATACACAGTTATCAAAACTCCAAACTAAACCCTTAAAACCAGTGCATTTTATTGTGTACAAATTATACCTCAATTTTAAGTTTGGGAAAATTTACGATAATTTTTAAAGTCAGGTGCCTACATGTTTTCTTCTGATGTAAAAGAGACATTGGGATAGAATGACCAATATTTTTCTTAAAAGGAAAAAGAAAGTATGAAATCTGCTTAAGCACTTGGATACTTAGTTGCAACTTCATAAATATGTATCATTCAGCAATAATTTTGAGATGCAAGAAAAATAACCCTATTAAAATGTGCAAAGGACTTGAATGGATATTTCTCCACTGAAGACAGACAAGTAGCCAACCAGGTGATAAAAAGATGGTTAACATCACTAATAATCATGGAAATGCAAATCAAAAGCACCGTGAGATACCACCTCACACCTGCTGGCATGGCTATTATCAAAACAAAGCAAAAGATGACAAGTGTTGGCAACAATGTGAAGAAAAGGTAACCCTTGTACACTGTGGGTAGCAATGTAAAATGGTGCAGCCAGTATGGAAAACAGTATGGTATTCCCCAGAAAATTAAAAATGGAGCCACCACCTAGTCCAGCAATCATACTTCCGGGTATATATCTGAAAGAATTGAAAATAGAATCTCGAAAAGGTGTCTGCACTTCCATGTTCATTGCAGCATTGTTCACAATAGCCAAGTCATGGAAACAACCCAAATATCCATCAACAGATGAATGGATAAAGAAAATGTGGTATATGTACATACAATGGAATATTATTCAGCCTTAAAAAAAAAATCCTTCTTTTCTAGCTGTGCTTAAAAAAAAAAAAAAAAGGAAATCCTATAATTTGCAACAACATGGATAGACCTGGAAGACATTATGCTAAATGAAATGTCAGTCACTGAAGGACAAATACTGCATAATTCCTCTTACATGAAACATCTAAAATAGTCAAAGGTAAAGAAGTAGACTGTAGAATCATGGTTACCAGGGGGACAGCAGGAGGGGACATGGGGAGCTGTTCAGCTGGTAGAAAGTTACATTTATACAAGATGAGCAAGTTCCAGAGATCTGCTGTACAACATAGCATCTATAGTTAACAGTAAGGTATGATGTATTTAGAAATTTGTCAAGAGAGTAGATCTCATGTTAAGTATTCTCCTACACCCCACAAAAAGAGAGAGAGGAGAGAGAGAAACACAAGGAAACTTTTGGAGGAAATGAGTATGTTTATTACCTGAATTATGGTGATGTAAAGTGAACATAAGTGTATACATATGTCCCAATTGTATCCATTAAGCATGCGCAGTTTTCAGTATACCAATTATATCTTCAATAAGCTGGGGGGAAAGGAACGGGAGAGTAACTTTGGGACAGTATTACTAAGTAAACTGCAGACTTTATGGCAAATTCACCAGTTTTTCATTAATATCCTTTTTCTGCTCCAGGGTCCACAACTGCAGTCAGGAGTGATTTCTCCTCAGATGCTTCCATCCTTCAGTATTGTGTCAATCTTGCAGTGTCTTTCATGACCTTGATGGACGTTTATTTTACATAAGTCTTACAAGGAAGAAGGGCTTCCCAATTAGAGAATCACACACATGCGCACACACACACACAAACACAATGCTGTTAAGGAGTAGAGGATAAAATCTTATGTGGGAACCAAATATTTTTAAAGGAAAATAAAATAAACAGGCAATTCTGATCAACCCTTTCTTGGTCCTTAAGGCAGGCAGCCCCTGAAGCTTCGTTAAGAAATCCAGCTGATCTTCAGAAGAGTTTGAGGGTCTCTAAGAAATAGAAAGTAAAGGACAATAATGTTTAAACATTTTAAGAGAAAAATGTTACGATCTCCCAATAACGAGCTTCACGGCCAAATGGGGTTTTTTTCTTTTTTTCTTTTGCTACGTTCTGTTGAGAGGTGGTTGTAGGGGTGCATTCATTTAAACTCGGAGAAATTTCTGACCGAGACTATAATTTTAGCCTTAGTTAGCTGATGTTAAGTCAATCTTATTGACAGTAATGACCCCCCAGGCTCAGTTGTTTCTTAACACCATCTTTGGTTGCTAACAATAAACCATGTTATCAATATAGAAGAGGTTACTTGAGGCATACAGGAGGGCATGCATCCAATCGATTGAAGAGCCCTGCCAGATTATTTAAATTTATGCTAGTAGAAAGGGAGGCAATGACAAACTACAGTTTTGCAGCATTTAGAAATGAAATTCCTTTTGAAAGAAGATAATTCTTACCCACCCTAAGCCAAGAGCATTATCCTACTAGAAGTTTTGAAAAAGTGTTATATGCAACACTTTGAAAGTGTGTTGCAAATGTTAAAACATGTTCTAGAGAATATTCTTTTCTATTTCATTGAAGTCTGTCAAGAAATGAAAGCAAAAAGCCCTACATCATCCCATTTTTCTCTATATTACATTGTCTGTTAGCTGAGCAATGATACAGCAGTTATCAGAAGTGGTAAAGTTATAGTAAAACTTCATATTAAATGCTCCACGCCATTCATTTTGTTTTGTTTCTTTCTTATTTCAGAAAACCTTGTCCAGTCTTGAAGGAATATATAAGACACTAGTAGGCCTGTAAATTGGGACAAAATAGAGTTTTTCTTTTGTGGAAACTGCATAGACAACACTTCAGGTCGACCCTGATGAAGTCCTATGGAGGAGCTAAAGTTCATAAGAGACGATGATACCACCTCCTGCTCTCAGTTCTGCCAGATCCTGAAGAAAAGAGAAAACCTTATCTTACTATTATTTTTAATTTTAAATATTCACAAATGTTTTAATATGACAAAGGAAATCATTGATAAAAGTAATAATAACAAAATAAAAAATTCTGCATGGCAAAATATACCATAAGCAGAGTCAAAATACAAATGGAAAAAAAAAAAAAGAAGGGAAAAGGTATTTGAAACTCACATCATAGACAAAAGGATAATTTCCTTTATAATGATCTCAGAAATCATTAACACCAACAAACCAATAGTAGAATGGTCAAAGAACAGGAACATATAAAAACTATAAATAGCTCTTAAACACATGAAAAGATGCCCAGTCTCAGGCAGAAAAAGAGAAGTAAACATTTACACTAAAATTAGATGTCATTATTTCATTTATCAGATTGGCAAATATCAAAAAGTTTGGTAGTCCCAGGGTTGGTGAAATGGCAGGGAACGAGGCACTTTCACACATTGCTGATGGGAGTATGGAGACGATGGGAGACGGAACAGACGATACAGACATCAGTTTGGAAATTTCCATCAAATGTACCAAATGTACAAGTGCTATGTTGTTTGCAATAGTAAAGGAGACCCATCAATGGGAATCTGGTTAAATAAGCTATGGAACATACATAGAGTGGAATGTGGTATTGGAAAGGATATGAGAGTTTCATATGTGATGGTCTGGGGAGAAAAAACTTCAGTTTTTAAAGACGGAACTCCAAACCCTCCATCACGTACCCAGGATCAGGTTTTAGAGTACGAGGAAAGATGAAAGAATTCTCCTCTCCAAATACCTTTGGCATTCAGAGGGCAAAGGAGGACTTGGTTCATTTCCAAGTGGGGCCCAGAGAGGCAGGCAAAGTCCTTGTCTTAGTCTGGGGAAAAAAAAAAAAAAAAAAGTAGATCCTTAAAAAGGTCTATTTGCTACTACTTTTCAGGGAGTACAAAGAAGCAGGAGTGAGGGATGGGGACAAGGTGAGTGAGGCAGAGGAGCAGATGACGAGAGGATGCACTACCAAGCTGGCCACAGTAAAACATGACCTGTTGCCACATCTTTCCAAACAGATCTCTGAGAAGTCATATAAAATGAGTCTCAGGATTCTCTGTCTGGGGAATGAAGGAAGGATGGAGAAAGAATTTATCCACCATCCATCAGTTCCTATTACATTGGTCAAAGGTTCACCCAGGAAGCACTAACTACCCAGCTCTTCCAAGTTGTAAATTTCATGGGGCACCTCAGCAGAGAACATGACTGTGGTAGACGCATCGCCCCACAGCCACCACCAAACCATGCCACTGGTCCCCACGGAACTTCTTTACCTGGAGAGGAGAAGAAAAAGCCCCCAAATGAACTTAATCTGAAATACTTAATCTGGAATAAACTGGATAAATTTTCTGCCACCAGGCACAAATGAGGCTCAAGATAGACATAAAATTGACGTATAGAAAAATAAAGCCACATTCTTAGCATCCCTGAGCACATGGCATGAAGATATTGGTCGTGCTACTTGTATATTGGCTGATTCAGTGGCAGCAAGATTGAGGCTCAAAACCTGTTCAAATTGGTCTAAAATAGCTGTTTCAGGAGTACAGTTTGCAAAGAAACACTGATTAATAAAGAATCGATAGGGCTGGTTTTCTAATGAAAGTATACTTTTCTCTAAACAAGTATATTACTTAGCTGGGGCTGCTCTAACAAAGTACCACAGGCTGGGTGGCTTCAACAACAGAAGTTTATTTTCTTACTATTCTGGAGTCTGGAAGTTCAAAATCAAGGTACAGCAGGGTTGGCTCCTTCTGAGGGCTGTGAGGAAGTGTCTGTTCCAGGCCTCTCTCCTTGGCTTCTAGATGGTCATCTCTCTGTGTCTTCCCATTGTCTTCTTTTTGTTTGTTTCTGGGTCTAATGATCTCACTTTAACTTAATCCCCCCTATAAAGACCATATCTTCAAATACAGTCACATTCTAAGGTACCAGAGGTTAGGACTTCAACATAGAAACTTTTTATTGATGGAAGGTGTCCATTCAGCCCATAACCACAAGCTACCTTCCCCCTCCCACAATGTGTGTGAGGCGCTATGAGGCCAGAGAGGAAAGGACCAACAAAGGCATTGCCCGGGACATGTGTGGGGAAGGGATGAAGATGGTCAATAACCAGGAGGCTGGGGAAAATTATTGTAGTCATAGACACAGCAGACCTCCTGCAAGAGACAAATGTAGACTTTAACAGATGGAAAGGTATCCCCTGTTCTTGGATAGGCGACTTGACATTAAACAAGAAAGTTTGCCATATAGTAATTTGTCAAGTCAGTGCAATCCCAATAAAAATTCCAACGAGCTATTTAACGGAGTTATACAACTTGATAACTAAAACTCATAAGGGAAAACAAACATACAAGAATAGCCAAGAAAATTTTGAAAAAGAAAAATTACTGGAAGGAACTAGATCTCTCAGACATTAAAACACTATAAAATCTCTGTTAGCCAAACAGTGTGATACTGGCACGTAAAAAGAGAAATAGATTAGTAGAATAGGATAAAATGTCCAGAAATGGATACAGGTAGATACAAGCATTTAGTATATGATAAAGGTGACATCTTAAATCACTAAGAAAAAAATAAATGGTGCTGGAACAACTTAGTCAGTGGTGGTTGGACAACTCAATGGTGCTGATAAATGATTTGGAAAAGATAAAATTAGATTCATATCTCACATCATACACAAAAATTTTGTACTCTAGTTAGCAAATATGTTTCTCACAGGGGTATGGGCTAGCCATTCTACTACAATCCTTTGTATATATTCTAATATTGAACAAATAAGTGAATATACTATACATAATGCAAGCCAGGTTTCTCACTATGAGAGGAAGAAGTTACAAATGAGGAAGCTAGAAGGAACCTTGTGGTGTTGGATTGGAATCAGAAATATTAGGATGAACTCGTAGTTTTTAATATATATGCAGATAAATGAATTAGAAATAAATGTAGATGTAGATGTGTGAGTTATTATAAACAGTACTCACTGAGACAATCTGGGATCAATGATACCACAGAATAATGAGAACAGTCAGTACGCAGATTTTTGTTTTCTAAATACCATTCTCCCAAAAAAGAAACCAGGCTCCTTGGAGGAGTGGCTGATACCAGGGCTGGAGCAGATACAAGATAAGATAAGCCTGGGACATCTTAAGATGCTAAAAAATAAGGAAGTGCATGAAAAAGAATTGGGCAGGTCAAAGGGACACAAGAGTCAAATGGAGGAATTCCCAATGGCCAAAGTTGAAACAAGTTGAGCAAAAATAATAATGATAGCAATGACAGTATTGGATTAGAAACCATAGAATAAAATAAATATCCATGAGTCCCTGTGGGTATAAATACATACTTGAATAAACAAATAAATTGGGGATATGGGACATCTCTTCTTCACAAAAGAATTCCAATTAATAAATGCAAAAGAAGAGAAGAAAATAAAATCACCATCAGGCAAGAACCACAGTACTATTTGTTACAGACAAGATCCATTAATGGATGCTAAAATTAAAGGCAGAAGTTCAAGGAAAAACAGGATATTAGTATACTCTCAAAGTATCTCCCCAACTCTATTTATCAATTTGAAATGTAAAAATAACTATACAGTGACAATCCAGCAGACAATACCTAAACCAAGTGATCAAAATTAATATCACCAGTAATAAGATGGATCTACTCTCTCTATGGTATGCTGAGAAGAGCACAGCATCACCTGTGGTATTCTTGTCAAAAATGCATAAACTCAACCTAATCATGAGAAAACATCAGACAAATGCAAACTGAGATATTTTCTGCAAAATAACCAACTGGTAGTCATCAAAATTGTCAGGGTCATGAAAGACAGAAATAATTTGGAACCAGCACCAACTGGAGAAGACAAAGAGATAACTAAGTGCAAGTGAGGTCATGGACAAGATCCTGGAACAGAAAAGGGACATTAGGGAATAAGGAAAAAATAAAACTAGTGAAATTTGAACAGGTCTCTCTTGTGAACAGAACTGCACCAGTGTTAATTTTTGATCTTGATCATTGGTTTTGATCATTGCACTGAGGGTTTATAAGTTGTTAACATCAGAAGAAGCTTGGTGAAGGTACATTTTAAGTAGATACTATCTTTGCAACTTTTCTGTAAATCTAAACTAAAAAAGTTTTTCTTTAGAAAGACATGGGAAGGGGGAATTATCTATTACAATTTCCAGCTGTATGGGAAACGGAATTCAAGAGAAAAGAATTCTGTGGATAAAGCGGTTCAAAAAACAAAAAAAGGAATTACACATGGAAGACACAATATAACACCAGTTATCCTCTGAACAAAACACGCACCCGTAGCCCAGTGGTCCGCTTGTCTCCTTAAGCCATATCAGAGGACCTCCTCTGAGGGTGACATGATGGGGGACAGAAGGAACAGCTTCTAGAGATCAAAGCACAGGCCATTCAATCTCTCACAAGATTTTTGGGAGGATTAATGAGGAAATATGTGCAGAAGAGCCCGGTGTGGTGACTGATGAACAAGGGGTGTTTGACAAGGTTAGTTTCTGGAAGGGAGGGTGGGGCTTAGTGTTTATCCTAGCCTCACATATCCACAGAAGAGGGGGACTTTTGCTCCACTCCACAGCAAGTAGCAGTGGGAAGAAAATTGCCCATCTCCCCCCTCTTCCTTAGGAGAAGGTGCATTTTCTCTGAATGTTGAAGTCACAGTGACTAATGAGACTGGGTCACATAACCAGTGACTTCTCTGCACTCACTGACCACAGGCTGCCTGCCTCAGTGTCCATAAGGAAACCCGCAGACGCCTGCTGCACGTGCTTGCCTCCAGCAACTTCCACCCGCAGGTAAACAGGTGAGTCAGGACAGCAGGGATCCCAAGATCACTTTTCCATGGGTAATCTCAGTTTGGTCCTTACCCAAAAGCACTGCTTTTAGAAACAGATTAATGAACTGTAGTCTGATCCTTTGATAACACATGTATTTTTATCTCTGGTCTTGTCTTTAGGGACACACTCTTTGGACTTTGGAAGAAAAGAGAAGTGATAGAAACTGGGTGTCAAGCCTGACTCTGAACTTCCTACAGTTCTATTCCCTTATGTTCATATATAGGAGACTTGAATTCAATGTAATTGTGATACATTATGTGATCCTTGTCCAGGAGGGTTCCTGAATTCTATTCATGCCTAAATTGTCAATTAGAAATTTTTTTTGTGAAAAGAACAATAAAATCCAAGGGCAGGGACTCTACTACATCTGAAAGATCTAGCTATAATGATTTAAATTCTGATTTTTTTCTGGTTGCCAGAGTGTGAAAGGGAAATTAGAAAGCTTATTAAAAGAATCCTTTGCCAGTTCTGGTTTAGAGATAGGTAGATCGATGAAGTGATTGTTTCCCTGGGAAGAACCTCACTACGCTTCCTTCCCCCAAAGTCTGCTACTTATGTAATATTTTAAACATTTATTGAACAGATTATATATACACAATAGTCAGTGAATGCTGTGAGGAATACAAAAGATTTGTGAATTTCCTCAGGAACTCACAATCTCACTGAGAAAATGACAGACTGAAGCACAAAATACATACAGAGATTAGCAAAAGCCATCGAGAGTACTATAAGATCATGTGACAAAATGTGGTAGAACCAATAAGTGCTATGGGGAAGTCAAAAGAAAAAAAGATCAGGATTGCTAAAAATGTTTGAAAAGGGCTTCATGAAGACATGAAAACTGAAATCGATTCTGAAGACTTTATATTTGTCATGGTCAAGACAAGTGCAAGTAAAAAATGGTATGGTAGGCAGAATAACACCCCCCCACCCCCAGCCCCACTGCCCCCATGTCCATGCCCCAATCCCTGGAACCTGTGCAAATGTTACCTTATGTGGCAAAGGGACTTTGCAGATGCAATTAACATGACCAACTTTGAGAAGGTGGGATTATCCTAGATTACACAGGTGAGCCTATTCTAGTCACATCAGTCCTTAAATGTGAAGAAGACAGAAGGTCAGTCGGGGAATGGGATGATAGAAGAAACAGCAGGAGAAATTTGGAGTGGGAGAGAAACTTCACCCACTGTTGCTGTCTTTGAAGACAGAGAGAGAGGCCACCAGCCAAGGAATGCAGGCAGCCTCTTGAAGCTGGGAATGGCCCTCAGCTGACAGCCATCAAGGAAACAGATCCTCAGTCCTACAATTGCAAGGAACTGAATTCTGCCAACAACCCAAATGATCCTGGAAACAGAATCTCCCCCAGAACCTCTAGAAAAGAGTGCAGCCATGCCAACACCTGGATTTTCGTCCAGTGATGCCCAGGTAAGATTTCTGACCTACAGAACTGTAAAATAATAAATTTGTGTTGCTTTAAGCCACTAAGTGGGTGGTAACTTGTTATAGCAGAAACAGAAAACTGTACACATGGGCACAATTCCCATAGCTTGCACAAGGAAACGTTAACTCTTTTCCTGCACAGTGCTTATCTATGCAGCCCACTGGGAACACGATGAAATAGGGCTGCGATCATCCTTTTCTATCTGAGAGTCCTCACAATGGCTGCTATGGTCATAACTCACTGCAGCAGGTTTCCTGACACAGAGGTCTCCATGCACTGATCCATCTAGTCCTAATACCTTGGACAGAATTGAATGAACTAGGGAAGGTCACCTGACCTAACGCAACCAAAATAGTTCAGAAGCTCATCAGAAGGCCCAGGAGCATGCTATCCTCCTGCATGGTGGATGCCACAATCAAATCCTCTACACGACACGAAAAGAGTCATCAGGCAGATGGTTTGGGGGCAGGAGGAAAGAGGTTCGCAGAGAACAGTGATTAAAAGAAGGCATTCAGAAGCTAACAGAAGGCATGAATGTAACCCACAAGTTAACAGAAACCCTGATATTAAAAGAAAAAGAGAGGAACATAAGCAGTTATCTGAGGATGCTGGGCGCGGTGGAAGCAGAGCATGCACGATTGTGCAGAGAAGGAAGCAAAACACCCTACTGTGGAGGGGTCATGAAAGAACAGAACTGCATGAATCAAACTGTACTTGAACGAACTTCCAGGCTCCACGAAGCCCTCTGAGAAACTTTCCCATTCCTTATTTCCTGTTCTTTGTATCCTATAACAAGGCTTTTTCTCTGTAGGTAACCTGACATCTCTCTTATCCTGCAACCTGAAAGAGCTGACTGGTTGCTGGGGATGACTTGCTCTTCTGAACAAAAAGGTAACTATTGTAAGGGACCCTCTTGACCTCTGTGGATTTCATTTATTGTTGTCTGTTATTTACTAAGAAGTTGGCTATGATTTTCCAGAAAGTACTCTGATAACGACGCCATTCTAAAATCACAGAAATGAGAAGTTAGAGTAGGCAAACAGGAAATCAAAAACTACCTTTACTTCTACACAAACGTATCATTTATCAATTAACGATATGCACAATCATAGTCTAGTACCGTTTTCAATTGTTTTGTGGGTATTAGTCCTTTTTCTGCTATTAAACTATAAATTTCTGAGGACAGAGGCTCTATATGTTATATTTGAATGTAGGGTACTTAGTTACATACCTAATAAGATGATCAAGGTCTTCACAGCATAATCAAAGATCATCTTTCCTCTCTTTCTGTCACAAAATACCATCCACCTTGATCTACTCTTCATAAAAGAATCCTCTTCCAAATGGTTTATTTGTAAAAATAATACCCCACCAATAGCAGACATCAGATCTGCTACTTGGAAATATCTTTCTAAGGAAAAATGAACGGGGTGTTACTTGAAGGAATATTTATGGTTTCCTTACCTCTTTTTTAGAAATGGATAAACATAGCTACCATTTGCTGAACACCTGTTATGTATCAGTCGTTGTGTACACATTATGACTGCTCTTCACAAGAGCTCTTGTGACAGGCAGGCACTGGTCACTTCACTTTAGTGCTGAGGAGCTGGAGTTTAGAGGGATTAGACTGCTAGGCCAAAAGGGTTGTGCTCAAAATGGCTGATTCTGCAGTCACTATTTTCCAGAGACCTCATGCCCCACCTCCTCATGCCTGGCTTGCATTCTTTGCAAATTGATTTGAAGCGTGCAAGTAAGCAGACTCTGAGTACCTCAGGAAGCAGGGTTATGATTCCTACTTGAATCTGCCTAATGTAATTAATAAGATCTCAGAGAAGTCAGTGGTCTGTGCTATAGCTTTAAGGGGGAAATGTTTCCATTGAGACCTGGTGCCACCTGTTGGCTAATCTGTGAAACTGGTGATATAGTTAGTTTCACTCCCACCTCCACCCCCAAAATCAAACAACCAAGAGGTCATGCAAGAATTCTTTAAAAATAGAGCCATATCAAGAACATTTTTCTCAGCCCCATTCCTTCCCACCTCCAGCCTCTAGTATCTGCGTCCAGCCAGTTGATGACACATAAAAACTATTGAATTTTAAAATCAATCTCAGTTCCCATTTAGTACTGTAAACTGTGTGGAGGCAAGTTAGACATGCACATCTGTCCTTCCATAACTGGATCACAGATTCCCTGACTTTATTCCTGTCTATCTGTGCTAGAGTTATTTATATGTAACAGTGTCTTCTTCTAGATAATGAATCCCCAAGGGAATGGGCAGAGCTTATCAATCTAGATGTACTGGCAATACACAGCACAATGTTGTACATGTATTGGGGGCTCAAATATATGTTTAATTTTTAAGAAAAATTTTTCCTTAATGAGCATATGGTATCAGGTGAGGATCAACTTTGAAATGCTTCATTAAGAGAAAAGAGATGACTTTTAATGACAGGGAGCATTAGAGATCCAGGGATCCAAGGGAGGAAATGTAAATTTCAAATAGAAATAGTCATAAATTTTATGTGAAAGAACTGAAGGTAGAAATACTGATTTCTGGGAGCAAATATTCCCCTTCCATTTATCGATAATTTTTTCTTTTTCAAATTTTTTTCACAAACATTCTGCAGTATAGGGTGTTACATGACTTACCCAGAGGTTATAGTGTATGAGTCAACACTGGAGCATGGGTTTCCTGCCAGCGTTTTTTTCCACTTATGATATCATCTCACCGTATGGCCAGAGATCAGAATATTGTCATACACATTCTCCTATTCACCTTTCAAACCCAGTTCAAATGTCATTTCTTTGGGAAGCCTTTTGTGGTACCCTCAGGTAGAGCTCATGGCATCATCCTCTGGAATCACATGATATGCAGCAACCCTTTTTTCTATTTTCAGGGTTTTCTTTCTCCCACTAAATCATTAGTACACTTAGCACAATGCTGGGCACATTTTAGATATCAATAGTCATGAACGCACATTGACTCCATGCTGTCCTGAGCAGTGGCTGCCTTCTGGGAATTCACCGTTGATGGACATAAGGCAGGATGGCCTCTTTCACCAAGTCATATCTGGGAGATTATAAACAAAGCATCATGACAAAGAAGTCAATCTCATGATTTAAAAGATTAACCAAGACTTTAAACAGCATTTAGAAATTGCCCATTTTTAAATGTTAAATCCCAGTGAACTGTGAAGGACCCTAATAGAAGTGCTGGAGCGTATAATGTTATGTAGTAAGTGAAGTGGGAGTCAGGGGCTCAGGTTTCGGAGCCAAGTCCTGGGTTCAAATAAGAATTTGTTTTCTCTATACAAGTGATTTTATCGCTAAACCAAAATCTATCGTTTTTGACCTCTCTCCTTTTTTTGTATCTTATTAGTAAACTATATGCAGTCTCCCTCCTTCTACCTTTGACTCTATATGGTATATATGGTATATGCTCAAGTCAATACCCAGTGATCCCTTTAAAATGTAAGTAAGATCTGCTCAAAGCCTTTCAAGTGCCCTGTTAATGGGAAAGAGGGTGAGGGGATGAGAAGGCTAGGGGCAGACTCCTGGAGATGTGATTCCACAGGAAAGCAGATCTTTATCATTACTCTGAACTATCAAAAAGTGGAAAAGATTGGACTCGAAATGTATGCATTTTCACATAAACTTTTACTCTTGACTATTTCAATATAATAAGAGAAATACTTAGATTTATTAAAGTTCAGCTGTTGTAAATGATTATTAAAATAAATTTAATTTTTTTCACCTGCTTATTTGTGAAAAGTTTCCACTTGATAAACTATCAAGAATTTGAAGCAGGGTCGGCTGGTTAGCTCAGTTGGTTAGAGTGCAGCCTTGTAACACCAAGGTCAAAGATTCAGTTCCCATGCTGGCCAGCCACCAAAAAAAAAAAAAAAGAATTTAAAGCGACTGTCCTTAAAAAGCCTGGTCAGAAATTGTCTTTGGCTGTTTCAAGTCTAAAAGCTAATACAAAAAATTCATGGTCATAGAGGTGAGTTCATGTCTTTTATTTAAAATAGAGCAAGATTTTGTTTGTAAGTTTTATGAAAAGTAAAAGTTTAATATTTTCCTTCATACTCAGTTATGTATTTTTCTAATACTTATATAACATCGAGAAAATAGAATAACTTTTTTTCATGGAGCTTGATAAAGATAATCCCAAATCCCCTCCAGTTTCCCCAGTCTGCATACAAATATCATCACTTTCTGTGTGTACTATTATATAAAATATTATTGAAAAGTACTGGAATAATGGTCAAGAGAGATAGAGATAGCAGACTCAATTTAAATCCACATTCTGCTACTCACTACTAGGTGATCTTAAATGAAATCTTCCTGAAATTTGGTTTCCTTATCTATAAAATGGGGATAACGCTATCGAGCTTTAGTGAACTATGTGAGGGGATGTCTGTAAAGCACTTGGCACAGTGCCCAGCATGTAGTCATTGCTCGGTGAGTAACAGTTGTGTCATGGTGGCAGTGGTGATGAAAATGCTCGATGCTGAAGAAAACCTTCAAATTACAAAACTAGCTTTACATTCAGTTCTTGAGACATTTGCAGATAACCAAAACTATGACTTTCCTGTATCTGGAACTTCGTGAAAGTGCAGTTAAGAATTGTGCACTCATTACATGAGCAAGAGTTGAGAATCTCATTCCCACACACTGTGCTGAAAATTCTCTCAAGTTTATTAAATTGGGATTAGTACTTAAATTGCGTGGTCTCAGCATGCTACACAAATTGCAGGGGCTAAGTAAAGATTTCTTTAATTCAACCCTGAAACCATGAAATGTAACCTAAAGGAAATATTACAGTGTATGCTGTCATTTTGCTCACTTTTCTCAATTTAAATATAGATATGAAATAAAAATGGCACCATCTCTCCAAGAGTCTCATGCATTTTTCATACATGTGTGGTATTAAAATACCTTGAATATCCTGAGCCTCTTACTGTTTTTTTTTTTGGTTTTTTTTTTTTTTTTGAGTTATATTTATGACGTTCTACTATCTGCAAGTCAGGTTCCACCTAGAAGGAAATATTTATACACACCAGGGAATCATGCATAATTTAATGCCGAAGCAGGAAAGAAAAAAGAAAATGTGCCAGCATGTACTACAACATCACTTACAAGTATATATGTCTAAGTAGGAGTTGAAAATCAAAGACTTTTCTCTTAAGCAACACCAGATATTGAGAGTAAGAAAAAATTTAATTTGGATTTTTCTATTGACTATTCCCTAGAAAACCAGGGCATGATTTATTAATCTCTAAATTAAGGGGCAAAAGAAAATTCCCAGAGTATCTAAAGATAAATTTTTAATATGACGAGAAAGCTTAGCAACAGAATAAACTGGTATATATTATCTATGTAATAATAAACTCAATTATATTCTGGCAATAATCTCTGGCTTTCTAACAGTTAGCATTTAGGCACGTTTATTGCAAAACTGCATAATATATTTTCACTGTTGGCACCTCCATTTTATTGTTTTATTGAAAATTGATGTTATCTGAGAATTTTAGAGCATTATTGCTTCTGCAATTCATAGTACTTAATTATATGATCAAGTTTTTAAACTATATAATAATGTCTAATGCAGCAATTTAATAATATAAATATGATGGTGGTAACAAAACAAAGGTGTGTTGATTTAATAATGTTAAAGTGAAGAAGAATAACAAAAATTTTTATATACACTTGAATTAAAACTAGCAAAAAGTGTGCATATATTACACAAATAAAGACATTGTGATTGTCATTAATGCTGTTCATAAATATTTCAACATTCTTCTTCTGAATGCACAGTGGATATATTAGCTTCCTGGGGCTGATATAATGAAAGCAAAGTATAACAAAGTATGTACCACAGACTGGGTGGCTCAAAACAATAGAAATGTAGTGTCTTGCAGTTCTAGAAGCTAGACATCCAAAACCAAGTTGTCGGTAGGTTGTTTCCCTCCCAGAGCTGTGAGGGAGAATCTGTTCCAGACTTGCCTCCTAGCTTCTGGTAACCTCAGGCATTCCATGTCTTGTAGGTGGCATTCTCTCTGTGTCTTCACACTGTCTTCCCTCTATGCATGCCTGTCTCTGTGTCCCAATTTCCCCTTTTCATAAGGACAGCAGTTGTATTAGATTAGGGCTTAGCCTAATGACCTCATTTTAACTTGATTACCTCTGTAAAGACCCTATTTCCAAATCAGATCACATTCACAGGTATGGGAGTTAGGGCTTCAACATCTTTGTGGGATACACAATTCAACTCATAACAGTGGGAATGCACTTTTCCCACCCACTTTGAAATTAGGCCTGATTATGTGACTTGCTATGACCAATGAAACGTGAGCAGAACTAATGTGTGTCATTTCAGTGCATAATCCTGCACATCTACTTTTTCCTGCCTGCACACACACCAAAGCATGTGCTCAGATGGAGCTTCCATCAGCCTGAGCCCCTGAGTAATTCTGATGAGCCAACCCTCTGTTAAATCAAACTAAAAAAAATTGACCTGAGAAAACCTCTTTATTCTCATTCCTGAGCTCCTACGTATGAACCGCAGCCTAACTTAGCACGTAAGCACGTGGGCAAATTGAAAACCTAACTTAGGAGTGTGCTTCTGTGACAACAGCTAAATATCAGCCAATTGGAGGCAGTCAGCTAGTCTGTACCACCATTTCTCCTTTCCTGCCTATAAATATAATGGACCATGTGTTTTCAGCTGTAGACCCTCTGAATTTGTTCTGATGCAAGGGGCTGCCATATTCAATTAATTGTTTTTATTTATTTTTTCTTTTCTTACTCAAATTACACTATGTTAAATTTAATTTGCCTAAATTTGTTCTTTTAACAGATTGGTGTCAGAAGTGGTATACAAAGTAGCACCTCCAGCGACCCCTGGAGCATTGAGTGACCAAGTGAGGTGCCCACAAGACCCATTGCATCCGTTGGTCTCTCACAGCAACTGGGGTTCTTATGTAAGTTATCTCTCAGATTCTGGAGCTCCATAAATTTGTGTTTTGAGCTATCTGAGTTTGTTTGAGCAAGTTTTTTTATCAGGACTGGATTCGGAAGACAAGATTAGATCCAATAATGAACTGGATTCAATTCATTTAGAGGCCTCACATGTCTGGCTGGATCAAACAAGACAGAAACTGGACTGGGTCCAGGATTAGACTGGATGAGATGGTGATTACTACTGTAGGAAGTGAACTCCAGCTTTGGGAAATTCACAGGGGTTTTGCACTCTATCATCTTTACTTCTTTCTTTTCTGTGTTCAAGTAGAGAAAAATCTTTGACTTCATGGATCAAGGAGATTGCAAAGCCAAAGCCAAGATTTAGCACAAAATGAGATCCTTAATTTCTAAAGCACTGAGTACTCCAGCTTCTGGCTATGCCTACATTTACATGTGTAAGTTTTAGGCCCCAGAAGTGGCAAATGCATAAAACATAGTGAAATCTTACTAAAGATCATTTAAAATTATGTTGGAACATTCCAAATGAACAACAGTGCACTTTAAACTGAGGGCCCCCTAATTAGGCTTATCAAGGATGCCCGTTGATATGTAAAAGTTTAAAATTTGAAGATTTCAAAATTTGTATTGTCTCTTTTAAAAAACCCTTTACAAAAGGCAAATAAAAGGCTTAAGTGAATAATTGATAATAAAAATTGAATATGTTTACCTTTTGGCTCAGCCCTTAGCTCAATAAATCAGGTTAGGGACAGAAACTAAATTAAAAGCAAACTATCTAGATGGTCTCCAAAGTATTATCTCCTGTCATTCAACTGGTAATTTTGAACAGATTTTTGTATTTTCTTCTAGGCTCATCTGTGTGTCCTCTCCTAAAATCCTATGGTGATGTTCTATGATTTTATTTTGTCTTGGCATCCATTTTTAATCTGTTTTTCTATCTCTGGCAAACCCAAACTCCTTGGGAAAAGTTTGTATTCTTTCTCTGTGCTCTGAGATGTAAATTTGCTACTTTGTTTTTTCTAAAATATGGTGAAGGCTTCAGCCATGTGAAGTAGATAAGCTTTGACTTCTTTCATTAAGATTCATGATTTGAATCCAAACTGTCCTTTTAAATTAGCGAGTTTTATATTATATCTTTATTTGTTTCTGTGTTTCCTATGCATGCATATATACACGTGTAGGCTGTATGTTGTGTCTACTTGTTTATGTCTATACATGTGTTTGTATATAGTCTACTTGGTACCAAATTGACTTATAAATAATGTGCACTAATAATAAGCATAATTGCTTTCAAGTTCAAATGACTTTAGTTTTTGAAATTGTTGGGTAGAATAGATATGTTTTCAGAATTTAATGTAGACATTTGTGCCGAGGTTTGTTTATTGATCTAAAACTTATACTGTCTCTGATGTTTTAAGGCCAGAAAATTGTTGCTTTTGTGATATGTTTTATACTTGCTTAATTTGTTCATGAACTAAAAAGCTATGAGAGTATTGGCCGCTGGGCTTCCCCAAAAGCTTTACACATATCTTGCTGTTAACTCATCTTTGGTTTTAAGCCTTTAAATTCTGGAGTTTAGACAGGTAGCCATGGTGAGGCCTAGGGACATGTGTTCATAGCACATGGGCCACCAGCTACAGGACAAAATCCAATATGGTCTCTGCCTCCTGGCCCTGCTGGGAGGGACAATATTCTTTAGACATTATCTTTCAGCCTCTGTTCTTGAGCTTGTCATGGCTGTCTTGGATGCCACGTGTGTACTTATGACCCAGGAAGGCTAGAGAAAGGGTACCTATGTCCAGTATCTCAAATGCCTTAGTTAATACTGGTTGATAAAGGTTTATCTTGGTATGAGTAAATTAGACAAATGTGAATGGGTTAAACACTTGTAAATAAAATTGTCATAGTTTCAAAAATTCTTTCAAGTAATTTAAAATCTTAAAGTCATGTTATGTTAAATTACATAATAGGCAACCATGAATGTCTGAGTCATTTCTAAGTAAGTTAAAATACTGAAACATTAGTTATTATACATAATTTTTAGTTTATATACTCTGATGTTTTGTTTTTATATGATATTTTAAAAGCTAAATATATTATATCAGTTTAAAAAAATTGAAAATATGTCTTTTCAAAAACAACTAGGAAATGGGTTTCATCTACACATTGATAATAATAGTTTAAAATTCCTTCCTTAGGTTTTTCCACTGGAAGTTAGGATTACTAAGAGTTAAAAGAGTTAATATATATAATTGGAACTACTAAGTAAAAGAAAATTTTACATGCAGAGTATTTAAGGAGCACTCTAAAGAAATATAATTTTTTATTTATGTGAGGAAATTTTTTATTTACGTGAGAAAAGTAAAATTTTTTTGGTAAAAAGGTTACAAAAGAACATGAAAATGTGCTGTGGTTTTGTTAAAGGAAAAAATTTGTCTACTTTAAATGGTATTTAAAGAGTATTTCAAGTTAAAAAAATAGAAAGAAATGTTATACATATATCTAAATGGATACAGTTTGAAAAATTTGTAAGAGATTATAAAAAGTCTATAGAAATCTTGTCTTGTTTGGTTAAAGCTGACTGAGATTGGATAGATTTGTTTATTATAAATTTTTATTGAAATTAGTTTTAGTATTAATAGTAGACTAGTACAGAGTAAAGTTGGTTTTCTCTTCTAAATAACATTTTCACCTTTTGAATAAACTGCAAAAAAAGAAAAAGAGGGAAGAATCAGAAACAGATTCTGTATATTTCTTAGGTCTTTTGATTATTTGGATAACTGAGTCTCCCCTCTATCAAAGAGTAAAGGTTTTCACTTTTCAAAATCTTACTTTTGCTAAATGAATGACTATTATTTTACAAGGACTTGTAATCCTATTTTGATCAAGTGTTGTAAACTTTTCACATATTTCACAGGCTTTCCAAAATCAAATTTAAAAATCAATATTAAGTCTTTTTTACCTCAAACTAACTTTGGCCCCTAAAGCATTCAAAAGAGAGATAATAAACAGGCTTATGTGATATGTTAAGTTATATGGGAAGCATTGTCAAACAAAAAACAGTGTTTAACTTTTTCTATTTTTTAAATTATATCTGTATGGATATGTTATTAATATATGTTCCAAAACTGTGTGAAATTCCTAAAGTTCTAATATGTCTTGGTATGTTATCAGTTATAATTATTATTGTGTTAAATTATTGTAGGTCAAAGAAATAACCACATTTTCTTATCAGTTGCATCTTTAGTCATGACCATTTTAAGTTTTGTTGTCCACAGTTAATTGCTTAATTTTGATGCTTTTTCTTAAAGCTCATTACAAACAAGTATAATCCTAAAGTCTTCAAGGAGGTTCATGAAAAGTACTCTGACAAGTACAGTTTTCTACTAACTTTAGATCATATCATTGCAGTAAGTAAGAATTACCTGAACCGTGATTAAAAGAAAAAAAGCTGACCGGTTTATAAAACTGCTAACCAATAGCAATCAAGATAAGAATGAATTAAATACCAAAAAAAATGCTTTGGCAAATTTTTGTGCTAAGTTAGCCTGCACTGAAATTGATAAGATATGTAATTTGAATGAATTCCTTAATCCAAATCAAGTTACCTTTGATAACCCATTTGATGACAATGTGAAATTGTGAAAAACAATTGGTAAAACAAAATTGGTATTTAAAAAAATATATGAGAATCCAATGTTGAGCATGAACTGATGGAGAGCCTGGGTGGCCGCCTGGTCCTTTCTGAGTCCTTAGAGCTTTGTTACTAAAAGCTCTGCAATCCATGACTCATCATGGAAAAGATAAAATATTCCAAATTATGGGGAAAAATTGTTGTGGTGACTATTATAAAACTGGTCATAAAATGGTTTATGACCAATGTCTGGTTTGTCAAACTCATAATTCTGGGAAGACAATAAAAACTTCAGGTGAATTTCTGCTACCTGATGGGTCATTTAAACATTTATAGAGGGATTTCATTCAACTGCCATTTTCAATGCATGTTTTCTGGTTGTACGGAGGCTTTCCCATGCAGGAAAGCCAGTGCAGCAGCAGTAACTTAAAGGTTATTAAAAAGTGTGTTTCTCTCATGGGGCATTCCTGTAGAAAGTCTCCAGTGATGGAGGTACTTGTTTTACTGGACAGGTTATACAGCAGTTAAACAAGGTTCACAGAAACAACAACCTTAAGCAAAGCTCATTTAATTGACTAAATTGCCTTGGTCAAAGGTATTGTAGATTTATGGCAATTAGATCTACTTCTAATGGGAAACATAAGTTCACCCCTTATGAAATATTCACCAGAAGGCTTATGCCCCTAGTAATGGAACCTCTTGCATCTCCTGCTCTTCTAAACTCTGATGTGACCAAGTGCTTCAAGGATTTAATGCATTACGCCAAAGTGCATTTTTACCAGGTTCTAGAACCTGGAGATTGGATCTTCTGGAAAGGACACCAGAAAAAGACTGCCATTGCCACCCACTCTGCAGCAAAACCTTGGGACCTTGAACTTTGGGTACACATCTCACAGCTCAAGGGCCCCTCCAGACTCTTGGAACTCTACACCCCTTGGAGACCTTAAGGTAAAGCTAACCAGGGAAGATTCTCCCCAGAAGGAGATGGCATCATAGAAGTGAACAGCTTTTCCAAGAACACAGATCAAAATATCTCTGCCATCATAAAAGCCTTGTGCCTTTTTTCTTTTCTATTATTTCCTGCTATCCTATCCTTTCCTTTTCCCCACAGGAAAATCCATGGGACCATAATGAGGGGATGATTTTAGCTCAAGCTTATGCTTTAGCACAAAACTAGAGCAATTGTTGGGTTTGTGGACTGGTAGCCAAAACTCAGGAAATAATTCCACTGACACCAATGCCTCTCCATGTTCCCAATGAGAATCACACGGAAACTCCAAAGGAAGAGTGGAAAGATATCCTTGATGTTCTAAACATCACTGCTACCTGCTTTCCAGCACTTACTAGAAACAAAACTCTGACTTTTCCAGTTAATAATCTGGTTGCTACAAAACATAGAGTGATGCCTGCAAAATGTATATTGTGCTTTCAGGCATCACACACTCAAGATCTGGGAATTATCTATGTGGGTACAAGTAATTGTTTATATAATGTCACCAGATTAAATCCAGTAGGGTCTCTTTTTTTCCAAATATGGTTATATAACCTTACAGCATGCTATAAGGGGGCCACAAAAAAGTAAATTTCCCACTAGACATTGTTCAAGAGCTATGCAAATTTATGAGTAAACAGATTTAACTGATGCTTGCTGTAATGCAACTACGTGGCCCTCCTTTCCAGCATCCAAGGGCCTATATTGAGTCTGTGGAGAATCTGCTTATTTGTACCTTGCTATTTGGTCTGACTCACTCTTGCCTTTCAAAGCACATCCCCTGCAAGCTCTCATAGGGCCAAAAAAGTCAGTAAATGAAATTAACACCAACCCTGAAAAAGATTAAAATACATTAATTTCTGATGAAGAAAGACTCCAGTGGGGTTCCTGAGGGCTCACTCTTGGTGGTAGTGGAATACCAATTGTATAGAATTTGAAGTTAATCCATCAATTGGGAAAAATCTTGGATTTTGTAGCCTCCTTAGATCAGACCTTCCTGGGTTCAGACATGAAGAAGCTACTCTTCAAAAAGGGGATGATAACATACATATTCAACAAAAACACTTCATGGACCATGCAGCTTTAGACCTCCTTTTTGCTTAAGTCGAGGGCTTTTGCTTGTTACTGAACAAAACTGAATGTTGTACCTACCTCTCCCTGATTTTGTTACCACAAAAGCTTAACTAGAAAGGTGGTTGACACAGCTGTTTCCTTAGACTCTGCCACCAAACACATTAAGGAAATTTCTCAAGAGAAAGGAACATATGATGTGTTTACGGGAACAACTACCAGTTGGTTGCAGGCGTCCGTAATGGTGGCTGGCAAGCTTGGGTTTTCCAAGGTTTTCTAGTCTTTGTATTTCTTCTAGTAGGTCTCCAGTTATTAAGACTCATGTAACTAGGCTAACAGCAAAAATGAATCCTTCTTTAAATCAGGGCACTTTACAGCAAACTATGGTCTTTAATTGCTGCCATACCCTGAAAGAGGACTATGACCAAGTAGACTCAAACATTGTTGAATTACCTATATTGCCTGCCATAAGAGTTCCTCTGAAGTGAACCAAACTTCTGTTTGGGTTTGGTTCACTTCATAAGAACTCTTGTTTGAAGAGTACACTTTGGTTTTTTAATATTTTCCTTTTGATAGTTATCATAGCCCCCCCCCCATTGCGCTGTATTCTCTCAAGTCTTAGATGTTTGTGTGCAGACATCCATCACTCAATGAATGGCCTCACTTCAACTACATCAGCAATAACATGAGCATTGGTCAACTGGTGTGATGTTGAACTGCTGAACTTCACACTCAGACCAAAGAAGACTGGCGAACTCCAAACTGAGACCAGAGAAGTCTCACGAATTCCACACTGAGACTGAACAAATCATTTGCGATGGTGACAAAGAGTGACATCAATGCCCAAAGTTTTGGTTAATCTGAGAGGCTGACTAAAAGGAAGGAATTGTTAAATCAAACTAAAAAAAGAATTGGCCTGAGAAAGCCTCTGTATTCTCATTCCTAAGCTCTTCCTTACAACCTGCAACCTGACTTAGCACATAAGCACGTGGGCGAGTTGAAAACCTAACTTAGAAGTGTGCTTCTGTGCCAGTAGCTGAATCTCAGCCAACTGCAGGCAGTCACCTGTTGTGTACCTCACTTTCCTTTTTCTGCCTATAAGTCTAACTGACCAAGCATTTTTCCTATAGTATCCTCTGAATCTCTTCTGACTGTAGGAGCTACCTGATTCGAGAATCATTTTAATTTTTTTTCTTTTCTTTCTCAGATCCAACTTTGTTAAATTTAATTTGCCTAAACTTATTCTTTTAACACCTCTTTGGACATCATGAACAAGAAAGGTAACAGAGTTATAATATTTGAATAATTAATAGAATTGTAGGCTGGAAAGAAACAATTGCTCCCACCCTAAACAGTAAAATATAAAATTTAGAAATGCATTGAGTAACAAGGCTTATTAAAACCCAGCCTTGGAGCAAGAAATAATTCAGAAAGATCACACCTATTGTTAAGCCTCTGAATGAAATAGAATACCTGGGAGTAACCGTCAGCTGAGTGTGGTGCCCAGTAAAGACTTTTGATAGGACAAAAGGGTTCAAAAAGGTAAGCAAGAGGGACAGTCATACACTGCCGACCAACTTTGAACATAAAGTATAAAAATAAACAAATTTTTGCAAATTAGCAACTCAGTCAAGAGAGAGAAGGAGATCAGAAAGCAATGAAAACACAAAGTATAACAGTTTAGAAGTCTAGAAAGGAACTGTGGGCATGGTTATGGATGCATGAAATTGATAGGAATCATATAGATAAAAAAGCCTACTAAATGCCTAAAAAAATCTGAGCCCCCCCAAGAAGCTCTAAGCCTATCCTGACTGATTCAGTAATTAAGGGAACACAAGAGAAAATTAAAATAGTTGCTCTGTCAAGTAGTTAAAATTAGGGGCGAAATTTAAGTTTTATTTTCTTCCACAATGTTTTATAGTTTTTTTTTAATAATGGGGTTATAAAGACAAAGAAGTAATACAGAAAAATTTAAACTCTGGTGGCTAATAAACATATTTTTCATTCTCAAGTAAATAACATTCTCCCAGGCAGTACCAGCCCAAGGTCAAGGATGTGAGTAGAGTGACATGGTATTGTGAGAATCTCAACACAAATCAAAAGAAGTTGGCTGTACTGCAGATTTCCACAGATTCCCCAGGCAAGTGAGCACAAATCATATTTGGGCAAGAGAAACTATATTTGGTAAAATTTTGATAGGATGCATTCATGTCTGAATGTTTTAATCATTTGTTATATTTTTTACTGCAGGAATATGTTACATGTATTATACTCTTTTATAGTTCAGATTGATTTTTGTGCAAAAAATAAGCACTGTAATAAATGATGTACACAAGCTTCTTTTCTACTTTTCAACAAGCTCATTAAATTCCTTATTGATTCAAATTTACAGTTATATGGTTGCAAGCCCAAAAGAGTATAGAAATTCAAGTTCACGTTTACATCTATATGTTACTATCTGCGACAAACAAGTGCATCTGATCTTCTCAGAAAGATCAGACAATTTAATAAGAAAAAGAAAGAAAGGTAGGAAGGGGGGAAAATCGAGGTTATAGAAAGCAGAAGGGAATCTTTGATGAGAAGGAGTATCACGTTCAAAGCAAGGTCTCAGTGAAATTATTTGAGTCTTGATTTTGATTTTAAAAGTGAAAGACCAATTCTAATTCAGTCAAATCTAACCCCTTTGATCTGGGGAAATCTTCCTTAGTCCGGAAAAGAGATTTTATGGTAATGAATCCTTTGGGGAATCAGCCATCCAGCAATCCCAAAGGAATGGAAATCATCACATTGAAGGAATATGTGCACCCCCATGTTCATCACAGCTCTACTTACAATAGCCAAGATATGGAACCAACCTAAACGTCCATCAATGGGCAACTAGATAAGGAAAAAGTGGTATATATACACAACTCTGCCATAAAATGAAATTCTGCCATTCACAGCGACATGGATGAGCTTGGAGAAAATTATGTCAAGTGAAGTAAGACCTCACTCGTAAGTGAGAACAAAGAAGCAAGGAAGGAAGATCACAATAACATGTTGAACTTTGAGGAGAGAACAGACCTATGGTTACTAGAGGTGGGGAGCGGGAGAGGGAGGGGGTTAGGGAAAAATTGGGTAAGAGACACAGAGATAATTACAATTTGTAATAATGAACATGCTAATAGTATTTATTTGATCATCACATATTGTACAAAAATACTGATGGTCAACTCTGTGCCCCCAAAATATGTATAATCAATTATGCTTCAATTAACAAAAAGCAATTTGGCAACATCTCCTGAGTGACCATTTATTTATGTCTCTGCAGTTTACATATCAATCTTCAGATCTAAATTGGATATTCACAGGTGGGATACATGTTTAAAATATCTTCCTTGGCGCTGAGAGTTACTGATAGAGATGAAGCCAGTTTTCCTCGTGTTCTACCCCAACACGCATGTGGGTGCGGATGGGCAAACACGTATGCAAGTGCGTGCACACACGTGCACACATGCACCCCTTATTGTCACGGGTCCTATAGCTAGAGCCAGATTCAAACATGCCTCAAGGAGCCAACAAAAAGTTAAACCCCAGAATAAAGGATTATCCCCCCAAAACATTGTAGAACTTTGCTTGCTCATGTTGGCAAAACTCTAGAGAATATGTGGGAGAACGTATTTTGAGGTATTTAGCAAAGAAGAAAAGAATGCAGCTTTAGATCAAGCCTAAATTTATCATCATGTGCACTCTTAGCAGAAGTTCTGGCTTTGATGTCCTTCTCAAATAGCTGGGAGTGGCGCTAAAAGTGTGTTCAGCTGGTTCACAGAAATTTTGACTCATTGTCGGACCACAGTGAACAAAGACAAACTGCCAGAAATTCCTCAGTGGAATGTAGTGAGTGGATTCTGAAGACTTTGGGAGAAAGGAATGCTGAAACGTATTTACTGTGTGACTGTACCCACTCACTCCCAGACTATGTCCCCCACAGTGATTCAGAAGACACATCCTGCACCAAGTCCTTAGAGGGCATGCCAGTATCTATGAAACGCTCTTTAGTCACTGATCTGCATAAGCTAAGGAGTCCATTGCAAGATACTCTATTGAAATGGGCTTTCTGACTTCAATTGGATTGAAAGGATCCTGACAAAGACCTTAATCTCTAGCAGCACAGAAAGATGGCTTTTATAACAGGTATCAAGGCAAGCAATTAAAATGGTCCAGTTCCTTACCAGTGATTGGGGGTTCATTGGGACAGAATATATGGGCAGCTCACTGAGATCCTATTTTATTTTTTAATGAAAAATGTCCCAAACCAGGTAAACAGAAGTCTTATGTGACAAACAGTAAATGAAGTCTGCTTATGATGATCCCAGTACGTTTCCCAACACATTCTGAGGTGATTTCCACAGTTTCTGAGCCAAAGTTGAAATGGACATCCTCAGGAACTGAAGCCCCTCTATATTGGCTCACTAGCCCATGGCAATAGGGATACGATGGAAGAAAGGTCCAAATAGAAGTCCGTTGTTCTTCCTGCTCCCCAAGACAGTAAACCCCAAACTTAGAAAAGCAAAAGCTAAACATTTCCCTGGGGAAAATTGCGGAGATTAACGTCATCATCAAAGAGTCAGAAGATGCAGAGGTGGTAAGCCTACAAATCCTCGTTTATCTCTTTCAGTTTGGCCAGTGTGAAACACAGATAGTTCTTGGACTCAGGAAGTGGATTTTGAGAAACTGAATCATGGTGGCAAACAAGAACAACAGTTTTAGAAGTTGTCTCCTTACAGGAGCAAAGCAATTTAGGTCTGCCCCTGGAATGCAGTTCTGAATCTGGCAATTGCTTCTGTTGTATACCAACATATATATTGGGATTCAATACATACATACATATATATGTATTTTATATATATGTTTATATAATATACCTATTATATATAATATACATTTTATATATATAAAATACATGTATATATATATAAAATGTTTATCCATTTTATAAATTTTACAAGTTATAAATTTTTATACATTTTATTCATTTTTATACATTTGCATATATTATATTTTATATATGTTTGTGTGTGTGTATGTGTGTATATATATATATATATATATATATATATATATATATATATATATATAATGCCATAAGTTAACTTCTGTCACTTGGCAAGACAGCAGTACACCTTAACATTCTCTCTCGAGTTAGGTAGTTAGATCAACTCTCTTCTCTGTGTCACACTTGAGTATATAAGACATTGACTACCTTAACATCATACTGGTTCAGTACCTTGATAATGTCATCTCATGTTGGCAGGACCAGGAGAGCAGGAAGTGGCAGGTACTGTAGATGCCTCAGAAAGATGTATGCATGCTGGAGAGCTGGGGAGAGACCCTGTGAGAATAAAGAGGCCTAACTCAGTAAAGAAGGATGGCCGAGATTCAGTGGTTTCAGGTGCATTGGATATCCCCTCTAAAGTGAAGGCAAGTTTCTCACTAAACCAATAAGAAAAGCACAGTACACTATGGGTCTCTTTAAATGTGGGATGGAAATAAGTTAGATTTGGGGTGATGCTCTGATACATTTACCAAGGGACTTGACAACCACCAACCTTGTGTGAGGCCAACGCAAGATAATATTCTCCGGATGGGTAGACAGTAGAGCCAGCCAGCAGAGCCAGGAGTTCTGCTATCAACCTTATCACCCAAAGATGAGGGGAAGTCAAAGGGTCTCACATAGATCAGGAAGTTGTATGGAGACCATATCAAACCCCTCCAGGAGAATCACAGAGGTGGCCCCTTGGGTTCTAAAGGAGATTGTTCTTTCAAAGTTCATGGCTTGCTATTGAGCCCAGGTTCAGGGTGAATGACTTACCATAAGCACAAGTGACCGGAGCTGTATATATAACCCAACGATCTCTGATCCACCCAGCCATAAGTTCTGGCATAACCATCTTCACGTGCCCAAGCAAGTCTTGAAGACACAAGGAATTTGCTTGAGCAGGTTGCTTATTATACCTGCCAGCCTGCCTCTTCCTGCCATCCTGCCAGCTCTTCTTCAACACTCCTGGTGAGAGTATAACAAACAGCATTTCTTCTCAACAATAATCCCATTTTATAGTAAAAGGAGTGAGGCAATAAATTGACACCCATGGGATTCACTGGTGTTATCATATTCCACAACAGCCAGATGTAGCAGACATTACATAATGGTGAATTAGCCTATTAAAGACTTGGTTGAGTTCAAAAGGACTCCACATCTGCAAGGTTGGACTACCACTGTACAAAATGCTATAAATTTGCTAAAACAGAAGCAAATCTATGGAACATAACAGTGGTTCCACTGAAGTGGAATGTGACAATTTCAGGCATCTCATGCCAGTGGGTAAAAATGAAGGAAACGGTATTACGGTACTAATGATTATTTCTGATTAGCAAAAAGAATAGTCTGGAAGCTACTTCCTGGGAAAGAGTCTGAACAGAAGCCAGACCATCACTTGTGGAATTCCCCTTGTAGGCATGTCCAGGGGACGAGGAGTTAATTAACCTGCTCTGTGTCAGGCACTGTAACAGGTATTTAGAATATAGCAATTAAAAAAAAAAACAAATAGGGCCGACCCCGTGGCGCACTTGGGAGAGTGCAGCGCTGGGAGTGCAGCAACGCTCCCGCCGCAGGTTTGGATCCTATATAGGAATGGCCAGTGCACTCACTGGCTGAGTGCCGGTCACAAGAAAGACCAAAAAAATAAATAAACAAATAAGAGAGGGATCATCCTGACCCCCAAACACCTGAGGCAAAGATTATCAAAGGGCTGTAGAGGAGGCAGGTCATAAATTCTAAATACAACCTCTTGACCACCTGCACTAACTTTTCCCTCTCTCTTCCTCTCCTCCCATTATTATATATAAGTTTTATTGGTGATGATCGGCTTTAAAAATTAATTCAGAGATGTCAGAATAACAAGATGGGATGAAGACACACCAGAAGAAAAATGGGCATCTCTCAGGAATACTGAACCAGGTACAAAATCCAACGAAGTTTTGGGTTATCTCCATTGAAGAGGGAATGGATATCTTCTTGGCTGTTTGAACAATATTCCCTTTTTTTTCTTTTTCAGTGTAAGTGTAGAGAAAGTTTAGGTCTCTTAAGCAGTCAGAGAGGTAGGGTCCAGTAAACACTGCCCTTTTTTTCTTTTTAAACTCCCAGCAACCAAACCCGCTTCTTCATTGTGTGCGATATGGGAGAGGTACCGTGTTTCACCCCCCATTCTGGAAGCCAGTGTGAGGGGATCTCTCTCTTCCAGTCTCTATCACATAGGAACAAAAACGCAGCCAGGTGCATTTTCCAAACTAGGCCCCTGAAACTTTAGGAAGTGATACAAACATGTAAAAGTTTAGGAGGTAAATGCAACAGCAAAATCAATAGGTCAATGGTATGTCCATCGACAAGAGCCCCAGCAGGACCCCAACCAGATCATTTGCATGGGTTCATCTTGGCTGTGATACCAGCTCCCTTCCGTCCTCTGCACTCTGTTTTCTGTACTTGTTTCCCCAGCCATGCCATCCTCTGATACATTCCCTTTCAGCAAAGGTTAGCCTGAGATGTTTCTATGGCTCACAACTAGGATCCTAAATGGATTCACACTGCCACCCTCTATGGTCAGTCTACCGGATTACGGCTGTAGCTTCCATTCTTGTCTCTCCCTTCAGCCTCTCTCTAGTCTAAGCAATCCAAAACTTTAAAACCAGATTATTCCAACTAAGGTTAGACACTGATCATGTCATTTTACTGCCCACAATCTTAATGACCCTCTTCTGTCACCTCTCACCTCTACTACTGCCACATTGCTTACTGAATTAAGTGATATCGTCTCATCACAGATCAATTTCCTGGCGTTATACTCACGATTTCTCTTTATTTCTACAGAATTTGATGACTTTGTTCTGCAAACACATGTCATGTTTTTATGGTACTGCACCTTTGCTCATCCTCTCCTCCTGTACTGTCACATCTACACCTGTCAAAATTCTCCCCATCTGTTAAGACACATCTCAGATGCCACCTCCTCTATGACATCTTTCAGATCACCCCCAAAAAACATACCATCTCCCCTTCCTTTGAATGTTTTAGAGTACTTCATGTTTCCTGTCTTACATCAGTCTGCATTATAGTTATTTGAGAACTTTTCTTCTCATTTTATGGTGCAAGTAGTTTGAATATTTTTCTTTGTAGAACCTAAAGCACCCAGTATGTACCTCCAACATATTATTGAATCAGAATGTTGGATGAATTCAGCATATCATACTTTAATATCTAACCAGTAAGATGATACACACTCTGTGTGAAGAAAAAAAGTTAAATGACCAGTGCCCAATCTGGCAAAGGTGCATACTACTATAGAGTCACCTGAGGCCGGAAACTCTGGCTGAGTATTGTATTATAATATTCCCAGATTGTATTATAGTTAGGGCTCCTCACATGTCCTGAATGCCAACAAAGTAAACATGACCACATTACATTTGGAAGTAGACATGAGCAGTGGAGATGGAAACCTCATCCAGGGAAACTGGACCGAGTCATGTTGGCCTGGTTATAATGTTGTGTAAGACTCAAAATGTAGCAAGTGCTCTCTGCTGTTTGAACATTCATGCCTCACTAGGAAATACTGGCTGTGACATCCTTCAGAACCAAAGGACATCAATACTGCATCGCAGATACTGAATTTGGAGCAAGCTTGAACTCATATTGTACCTCATTCTATCAGCTTCCCAAAAGACACCCAAAACTTCATGATTCTGATCTTTGAGATCAGTTCAAACATCATATGTACTGTCTAAGAAGCAAAATTCAATGACAGGTCATAGGCTTTTGATGCCAGTAAAAAGCTTTGGGGAAGTTGTTTATGCAGCCTGCTCCTACACGGGCTCATTCTGACAAATGTGTCAGGCAGACATGCCTCAAATGTTTCTCTCAAAGCAGTCTGCAGTTCTTTAATGGCTCTCACTGGGGTGCTGAATAATACTCTTAATTTATAATGCATTCCATTCAAGAATTGCCAAGTCCTTTACTCTCCTATACTGTTATTGGAAGGATAGTGTTGCAATATTTCTGTAGAATAGCTTCATCATGTATCAAGCTTTAATGTATATATCAAAGCCTTGAAAAAAATTCTGCATATCATTTCACCCGACAATGCCACTTCTAGAAATTTATCCTAAGAAAAAATTATCCTAAAAGATGGAATTCGACATGTGCATAAGAATGTTAGATGCAGGATTATTTATAATATTAAAAAATTAGGAAACAACCTAACAGTTTAGTAATAAAAGATTGGTTAAGGAAATTATAGTATTCTAAATTATTTTTTATTGAAAGATAATTTATTATACATATTTGTGGGGTACAAAAGTGAATATCAATATTTGTGTACAATGTGTGATGGTCAAATCAGGATAGTTAGCTTATTCACCAGTACTATACATAATCATTCTTTGTCCATTAACCAATTTCTCATTAATTTCTCATTAACCCACCTACCTCATCCTCTTCCCTCTCCCTTTCCACTTCTAGTAACCACAGGTCTTTTCTTTCCTATTAAAAGCTCACCATATTATTGTGATTGCTGTTTCCTTCTTTCTCGCTCTCTTTCTTTATTATTTATTTATGTATGGATTCAGCTCCCAATTATGAATGAGATGTGGTATTTCTCTTTCTGCGCCTGGGTTGTTTACTTAGCATAATTTGCTCCAGGCTCATCTATGTTGCTGCAAATGGCAGAATTTCATTCTTTTTATGGCTGAGTAGTATTCCATTGTTTATACAGACTACATTTTCCTTATCCAGTCATACATCAATGGACATCTAGGTTGGATCCATAGCCTGGCTATTGTAAATAGAGCTGCAGTAAACATGGGATTGCAGGTGTCCCTTTTACATGATGATTTCCATTCCTTTGGATATATACCCAGAAGTGGGACCGCTGGATTGTATGGTAGTTCTATCTGCAGTTGTTTAAGGAGCCTCCATACTGTTCTCCATAATGGCTGCACTAATTTACAGTCCCACCAAGAGTGCAAAAGTGTTCCTCTTTCTCCACCTCCTCACCAACATTTGTTATTCTGTCTCTGGTAATAGCCAGTCTAACCAGGATGAGATGATATCTCAGAGTGGTTTTGATTTGCATTTCCCTGATGATTAGTGATGTTGAGCATTTTTTCATAAACCTGTTGGCCGTTTGTTTGTCCACATTTGAGAAATGTCTATTCAGCTCTTTTGCCCATTTCTTAATTGGATTATTTCCTTTTTTACTGTAAAGTTGTTTGACCATTCAGGATGATCCATTCAGGACGATATTGATGGTGGGCTTGTCACATCTGTCTTTTATTGTGTTGTGATACCTTTCTTCTATACCTACTTTCTTGGGAGTCTTTATCATGAAGCATGTTGAATTTTGTCAAATGCTTTTTCTGTGTCTACTGAGATGATTATATGGTTTTTGTTCTTTATTTTGTTGATATGGTATATCACATTTATTGATTTGCATATGTCGAACCATCTTTGCATCCCTGGGATGAATCCTACTAATCATGATGTATAATCTTTGTGATGTGCTGCTGTATTCTGTTTGCTAGTATTTTGTTGAGGATTTTTCCATCTATGTTCATCAAGGATATTGTTCTGTAGTTTTTGTTGTTATTGTTATAATTCTATCTTTGTCTGATTTTGGTATCAGGGTGATGCTGGCCTCATAGAGTGAGTTCGGGAGGTTGGCCTCTGTTTCGATTTTTTGGAATAGTTTGAAAATAACTGGTACAAATTCCTCTTTTAAGATTTGGTAGAATTCAGCAGTGAAGCCACCCAGTCTTGGGCTTTTCTTTGTTGGAAGATTTCTGATTACTGCTTCAATCTTGTTGCTCATTATTGGTCTGTTCAGTTTTACTATTTCTTCCCAGTTCAGTCTTGGTAGTTTGTATGTGTCCAGAAATGTATCCATTTCCTCCAGGTTTTCAAATTGGTTAGCGTATAGTTGCTCATAGTAGTCTATCCACCAAGAGGACATAACAATCATGAGTACATGTGCTTCCAACAATGGTGCCTCCAGACATACAAAGCAAACATTATTACACCTAAAGGGAGAGATAGGTCCCAATTCAATAATCATTTGGGGTCTGGACACTGCGTTCTCAGCACTGGACAGATCATCTAGGCAACAAATCAATGGAGAAATACAGCTGGGTTTTTTTTTTTTTTTGACCAGTAAAGGGGTTGCAACCCTTGACATGGTGTCGTCCACACCACACTCAGCCAGTGAGCGCACCGGCCATCCCTATATAGGATCCAAACCCACAGCCTCGGTGCTACCAGCGCCGCACTCTCCCAAGTGAGCCATGGGGCCGGCCCGAAATACAGGTTTTAAATTAGACTTTACATGGATTGGACTTGGTGTATATATACAAAACATTTCACCCAACAACTAGAAAATATACATTCTTCAGCACATGGAACATTCTCCAAGAGGCCACATATTAAGCCACAAATCAAGGTCTCAACAAATTTTTTTAAATTGAAATTATTTCAAGCATCTTCTCAGACCACAATGGATTAAAACTAGAAGTCAATAACAAGTGATACTTTGGAAATCATGCAAATACATGGAAGTTAAACAACATGCTCCTGAATGTCATATGGGTCAAAGAAGAAATCAAACAGGAAATCAAAAAATTTCTTGAAACTAATGATAATAACAACACATCATACCAAAACCTATAGGATACTGCAAAAGCAGTACTTAGAGGAAAGTTGATTGCAATAAATACTTACATCAAAAGAATAGAAAGACTTCAAATAAGCAACTTAATGTTATACCTCAAAGAACTAAAAACACAGGAACAATCCAATCCCAAATTAGTAAACAAAAAGAATTAAAATCAGAGCAGAATGAAATGGAGACCAAAAATATGATACAAAAGACCAATGAAACAAAAAGTTGGTTTTTTGAGAAGATAAACAAAATAGACAAACCATTAGCCTAACTAAAAAAAAAAAAACGAGAGAGAGAGAGAGAGAGAGAAGACCCAAATCACAAAAATCATAAGCAAAAAAGGAAACATTAAAAATGTTACCACAGAAAAATGGTATATTTTTTATGTGATGGATATTAAGCATCTCAAACATCAGGTTGTAGAAAAGTATTTGTTAGCATGGAAAAAAGTCACAATATATTGCTAAATGAAAAAGAAATCAGGTCACTTCAATCCTATTTTGTTTAAATATACATCAAGAAGAGGGATTAACTACAAAGCCATCACACTTCAGCTCTGGGCCCTTCCATTGCATCAGCCCTTCCAAGGTAAGCCATGTCCCCTTGCAAGCAGAAAGAAGTAACTTCAGCTTCAAGGTGCCCAAGGCTCAAGGTCACCCTCTGTACCTTTGTGTTCTTCTGGGGGGTTGACAGCATATAGGCTGCCAGACCTATCTTCACATCCACCAGGCCTGGCAAGAACTCACCCCTGGGTGATCTTATACAGTATTCAGACCCCATCTTTGTCCCAAAGGAGAAGGATCTGAATGAGTCACTGCCCAGTGGCCCTCTGAGCCACTTCGACCTCAGCTGCATGGACCCCTCCAGATCTCCCAGAGTAGACAGCCTTTGTGGGAGCACGGCTCATTTACCCATCTCTTCCCCACATCTGTTACAGAGGAAGTTATAGATGAGACAATATCAATAAGAAATGTGGAAAAAGAAACCCTAAACTATCAAAAATAAAAAATGAATGCTGATCGACCATGGGAGAGGAAAGACTGAATTATCCTTCTAATTATCTTTCTAGTCTTTCTATAGAAAATGGTATTAAATTATTGTTACTGAACCCAAGTCTGGCTGCTCACCATCCAACAATTCAACAGTCAAAAGCTGGTGAAAAGTGGGGGCAGCTTTATTCAGGACCAGGAACCTGAGGGAGAGAACAGGCTAATTCATCTCCAAGGCTCAGATCTACCAAGAGGTTTTTAAGGAGGAATGTGCGGTAATAGAAAGCAGGAGAGAGACATGAGCTGTGAAAATTATGTGTAAGGGGCAAATTCTCCTCAAGCCTCCATCTGGCTTCTGTTCTCGTCCTAGACGTTATCTCAGGGTCCTGCAGGATGTTGATTTGCTTCAGGGTGGAATCAGCACAGTTTTATGGACGTCTTCGTCGGTTTCTCAGGGTCTGAGAAACAGCTCTATACTTATGTAAATAACATCATCCTCCCCCACAACCAAGGTTCAAAATATGAAGTAACCATGGGAAAAGAGAGAACTCAGAGAACTGCCTTCTAAGAAAAAAAATGGTTTTTAAAAATTTTTCTAAAGCCCATGCAGTTTGAGGTCCCAACATGGCTTCAGTCCTGCTCACTCCAACAAAAACATTGTCTTACAAAGAGGCAGAGTGTTCAACCCAAAATTGGCGGGGGGGGGAGAGTATCAAGCAGTGAAATAGTAAAAATAGTAATTTGTTTTTTTTGCATTGTATGACATTTGTAGTACAGTAGTCCCTCCTTATCCATGGTTTCACTTTCCGCAGTTTCAGTTATCCATGGTCATGGTCAATGATGTTTTGAAAATATTAAATGGAAAATTCCAGAAATAAACATTCATATCACTTTTATTACAGTAAATTATTATAAATGCTCTATTTTATTATTAGTTCTTGTTGTTAATCTCTTACTGTGCCTAATTTATAAATTAAACTTTATCATAGGTAAGTATATATAGAAAAAACATGGTATAATATAGGGCTCAGCACTATCCATGGTTTCGGGCATCCACTGGATGTCTTGGAATGTATCCCCTGAGAATAAGGGGAAACTACTGTATTTTTCAACTTTATAAAATTCTTAATTTTTGTGATTTTCTATCTCATTCAATGTAAATATTCACTTCCAACTTCAGTTTTGTGTTTATAATTTTGATTCTTTTTGTTAAAGAAGGTCCCTAAAAGTTCAGGCCTTGCAAAAGTTCTGAATTCATTCCTGATTTAGAAAAAGTGCTGTAAGGGCTAAAATACACCAAAATATTAGTAATGAGGAAACCAGTGAGATTAAGGGTGATTCTTCTCTTCTTTTGTTTTCCTTTCTGCTTTTCCAGGTTTTCCCGATTTTTCACACAAAGCATGTGCTATACTATAATTAGAAAAAAACTCTTATAATAAAAAATGTTTAGAGAATTGCAAAGTTCTTAACCAACCCACTAGGCTGGATAAAACACATGATTAAAAAAATCACCTCTGCGTACACACTCTCTAACCTAGGACACATAAGAAGAATGCTTTACGTGTAGAAAGCACTCAATGACTTAATAAAATATACCTAAAATAAAACTATTTAAAAATGTGGTCTTTTGTATTTAAGTGAGAGAGATGTCTTGTTAATAATAGTTTTTCATTTTGTGAATTTATTAAATTAGCTAAATTAGCCTTATGAGTTAACTTGCACATGGATTAGTAAAAACCCATTCCAGGAAAATGCCAAATTGCAACCAAAGCCCAAGACATTATTAACCACCTCTCACAGATACAGGCATTCCTCTAGGTTCAAAGGAATACAGAATAACTAAACTGAGGTGTGGAGCTTGCTCTCTAGAAGATTCTAATGTGATTGAAGAAATAATTTATGTGCAATAAAAGGCATGAATAAATTTGTGTAAAAGTACATGGCAGAGCCATTAAGAGAACACGACAGTATATACTAAGATTCTAATCGGGTAGAACAGACAAACTTAGATGGATGTGGAAATGAAAATTATCAGAGTGTGTAGATATCCTGAACGAGGCCTCAGAGGATGTGGGCAAAGTAGGACTGGGGAAGGCCTTCTAGATGATGTAAATCAATTTGTATTAGCCTGAAGGTAGGCTGAGCAGAGTATGGCTAAGAAATAGGGAGGAAACAAATAAAACTGAAGCAAATAGTGTTTGCTGAGGAGTAAAAATGCCTACCGTCTTTTTTATAGTGATGACAACATAATGATGTTTGAAAAAACTCACCTCTACCATGGAACTTAAAACTAAGAAAGTCAGTACATAAACATATTTTACTTGAGAAGATGCACTTGACTAGAAAAACAAAAGTACAAATTATTCATAATTATTCACCCAAGTCCAGTTAAGTTAACTGTGATTTATATTCGTGTAACTAACTATGGTTCTTTCTCTATTATTCAAACCTGAAAACATAGATATCTGGCTAAAAAATTTTTTTCTTATTTACTAGCAGATATCAGCAATTGAACCAGCATAATTTATGTGTCCTTGTGTAGATACAGGTAATTAAGAACTCAAATTTATAGTGATGCATTTAATAGTCACCTGTTGTACTCTAGCCATGTTTAGTTTTCTTCAGGAGCAAAATGGAATTATTTTTCACATGCTCATTGGGGACATTATAACTGTCTCAAGAAAGTATGACAGTTAATTCATTTCTGGGTAGAGGGAGAACACTGCTACCCTGGCTGAGTTTCAGGAGATAATATGATAATTCTAGAGAATTTCAGTGAAGAAAGAATTTCTGGTTCAGAAACCCGAATTTTTTTCAGTGCTTTGAGTCCTCATTCAAGTTCATGTATGTAGATTCAGACTTTAACCCACTTAACTATTTGTTTATATCAGATATTGTGGAACTTTGATAAAGTTTTTAAAGTCCATCAGAATGTTAAAAAATTGAAATAAGAGTATGAATGAATGAATGACAGCCAGAACTCCTCTGCAGCAGCTTGTGCAGCTGGGCTTTTACAGCTAAACACAGAAGCAAAATAATTACTTGTATGGCTACAGCTAGGTGTTTGCCTTATTTGGGTATGGTTTGATGGGAAGTTGCTAGTAATATAACCGGTCAGATGATTGGCTGCCTGTGATTGGCTGATGCTTGATTCAAAATTAAGCAGTTATAAGGAATGTCTCAAGTAAAGTTGTTTGATCGTTTTTTATCAATACACAATGTAAACATTTTGTGTGGCCCTTTACCAATTTCTCCCTCACACCTCCCCCCCACCATCCCCTTTCCCAACTCTGGTGGCCTCAGTTCTGCTCTCTCCTTTGAAACTTCAAAGAATTGTTGTGATTGTTGTATCTTTCTTTCTTTTTTGGTTTTGTTTTGTTTTGTTTTGTTTTGTTCAGCTCCTGCTTATGAGTGAGGACATGCAGTATTTCTCTTTCTGTACCTGGCTTATTTCACTTAACATATTTTCTCTAAGTTCATCCATGTTGCTGCAAATGGCACAATTTCATTCCTTTTTATAGCAGAGTAGTATTCCATTGTGTATATATAACACGTTTTCCTTATCCAGTCATCCATTAATGGACATTTATGTTGGTTCCATATCATGGCTATTGTAAATAGAGTTGCAATGAACATGGGAGTGCAGGTATTACTTCAACATGATGATTTCATTCCTTTGAGGATATACCGAGTAGTGGGATTGCTGGATCATACGGAAGTTCTATTGGTAGTTGTTTGAGGAACCTCCATACTGCTCTCCATAATGTCTACACTAATTTACAGTCCCACCAACAGTGCGGGATGGTTCCCCTTTCTCCACATCCTCACCAGCATTTGTTATTTCCTGTCTTTTTGAAAACAGCCCATCTAACTGGCATGAGATATCTCACTGTGGTTTTGACTTCCATTTTGCTCATGCTGAGTGACGTTCAGCATTTTTTCATGTGTGTGTTGGCCATTTGTGTATCTTCCTTTGAGAAATGCCTATGCAGCTCCTTTGCCCATTTTTGAATTGGGCTACTTGTTTCTTTACTGTTAAGTTGTTTGACTTCCTTGTATATTCTGGATATTAATCCCTTGTCAAATGCATAGCTTGTGAATATTTTCTCCCATTCTGTAGGTTAATTGCTCTGTTAACTATTTCTTTTGCTGTGCAGAAGCTTTAGTTTGATGTAATCCCATTTGTTTATTTTTTCTTTTGTTGCCTCTGCTTTTGTGGTCTTGCTCATGAAGTCCTATGACTCTGCCCAGTCCTACTTCTTGAAGTGTTACCCCTATGTTTTCTTTTAGGAGTTTTATAGTTTTAAGTCTTCTATATAAGTTTTTAATACATTTTGAGTTGGTTTTGGTATATGGTGAGAGGTACAGGTCTAGTTTCATTCTTCTACATATGGATGTACAGTTTTCCTAGCACCACTTTTTGAAGAGGCAGTCCTTTCTCCAAAGTATGTTCCTGCTGCCCTTGTCAAATATCAGTTGGCTATAACTATGTTGGCTGATCTCTAGGTTCTCCATTCTGCTCCATTGGTATGAGTGTCTATTTTTATGCCAATACCATGCTGTTTTGGTTACTAAAGCTTTGAAGCATAATTTGAAGTCAGGTGGTGTAATGCCTACAGCTTTATTATTTATTTATTTATTTATTCACTTACTTACTTACTTACTTTTTTTTTTTTTTTTTTTTTGCTTAGGATTTCTTTCACTATTTGGGGTCTTTTGTTATTCCATGGGAATGTTAGGATTGTTTTTTCTATTTCTGTGAAGAATGTCATTGATATTTTGATATGGATTGCATTGAATCTGTAGATTGCTTTGAGTAGTATGGACATTTTCACAATGTTAATTCTAATCCAAGAGCATAGAATGTCTTTCCATCTTTTGTGTCCTCTTTAATTTCTTTCAGCAGTGATTAGTAGTTCTCATTGTAGAGATCTTTCACCTCCTTGGGTAAATGCATTCCTAGATATTTTATTTTTTTTGGACTATTGCAAATGGGTTTGCTTTCTTGATTTCTTTTTCTGCTCATTTATTATTGGAGTTTAAAAATGCTACTGATTTTTGTGTATTGATTTTGTATCCTGCAACTTTACTGAAATTGTTTATCAGCTCTAAGAGTTTTTTGTAGAGTATTTAGGTTTTTCTATATAGGATCATGTCATCTGCAAACAGGAACAGTTAAACTTCATCTTTTCAATGTTGATGTCCTTTATTTCTCTCACTTGCCTGTAGCTCTGGCTAGTACTTCCAATACTATGTCAAATAGGAGTGCTAAGAGTGGGCATCCTTGTCTTTTTCTTGTTCTTAAGGAAAAAGCTGTCAGCTTTTCCCCATTCGGGATGATATTGGTGGTAGGTTTGTCATACATAACTTTTATAGTATTGAGACACTTTCCTTCTACAACTAATTTGCTTACAGTCTTTATCATGAGGGGATATTGAATTTCCTTAAATGCTTTTTCTACATCTATTGAGATAATCATATGTTTTGTCATTAATTTTGTTGATATGGTGTATCACACTTATTGACTCGCATATGTTGAACTACCCTTACATCCCTGGGATGAATCCCACTTGATCGTGTTGTATAATTTTTTTAATGTGTTGCTGTATTCTGTTTGCTAATATTTTGTTCAGGATTTTTGCATCTATGTTCCTCAGAGATATTGGCCTGTAGTTTTCTTTTTTTGTTGTATCTTTGTCTGCTTTTGGTATCAAGGTGATGCTGGCCTCATAGAATGACTTCTGAGAGAATGGCTTCTGTTTGAATTTTTTGGAATAATTTGAAGAGAATTGATAGTATTGATTCCTCTTTAAACATTTGGTAGAATACACCAGTAAAGCCCTCCGGTCCTGGGATTTTGTTTGTTGGGAGGCTGCTGATTACTGCTTCAATCTTGTTGCTTGTTGGTCTGTCAAGTTTTCTATTTCTCCTTGGTTTAGTCTTGGTAGCTTGTATGTGTCCAGGAATTTATCCATTTCCTCCAGGTTTTTAAGTTTGTTGGCATATAGTTGTTTATAATAGTCTCTAATGATTCTTTATATTTCTGTGGTATTGGTTGTAATGTCTCCTTTTTCATTTCTGGTTTTTATTTTTTGGATCTTCTCTCTCTCTTTTTTTTTTTTTTTTTTTTTTTTTTTTTTAGTTAGCCTAGCTAATAGTTTGTCTATTCAGTTTATATTCTCAAAAAACCAACTTTTTGTTTCACTGATCTTTGGTACACTTTTGGGGGGTCTCTATTTCATTTAGTTCTGTTCTGATCTTTTTATTTTATTCTACTAATTTTGAGATTACACTGTTCCTGTTTTTCTAGTTCTTTGAGGCGTGACTTTAGGCTGTTTATTTGAAATCTTTCTATTCTTTTGATGTAAGTATTTATTGCAATAAATTTCCCTCAGTATCACTTTTGCAGTATCTCACACGTATGGGTGGGTATGATATGTCTTTATTTTCATTAGTTTCAAGAAATTTTTTGTTTCCTGTTTAATTTCTTCTTGGATCCATAGGTAATTCAGAAGCATGTTGTTTAATTTCCACGTGTTTGTATACTTACCAGAGTTGTGCTTGTTATTGATTTCTAGTACTACTCTGTTATGATCTGAAAAGATACTTGAAGTCATTTCAGTTTTTTAAAATTTGTTGAGACTTGATTTGTGCCCTACATGTAATCTATCCTGGAGAATGTTCCATATGCTGATGAGAAGAATGTATATTCTGTAGTTGGGTGAAATGTTCTATAGATATCTGCCAGGTCCAATTGGTCTAAAGTGTAGTTTAAATCCTATGTTTCTCTGTTGATATGTTTCCTAGATGATCTGCTCAATGCTGAGAGAGGGGTGCTCCAGTCCCCAATGGTATCATATTGGGGTCTATCTCTTTCTTTAGGTCTAATAGTGTTTGCTTTATATATCTGTATGCTCCCATGTTGGGTACATATATATTTATGATTATTATGTCTTTTTGCTGGCTAGATCCCTTTATCATTATATCATGGCCTTCTTTGTCTCTTTTTATGGTTTTTGGTTTAAAGTCTATTTTATCAGATATAAGAATAGCTACTTCTGCTTGTTTTGGGTTTCCATTCATGTGATATATTTTTTCCATCCCCTTACTGTGTTTGTTTTTATAGGTGAGGTGGGTCTCTTGAAGGCAGCATATAGTTGGGTCTAGCTTTTTAATCCAGTCAGTCAGTCTGTGTCTTGAGTGAAGAGTTTAATCCATTTACATTTATGGTTGTTACTGAAAGGTATTTTCTTACCCTGGACAATTTATGCACTCTCATTTGGATGTTTTAAATATCTTTTGTTCCTTTCTTCCCCTTTTATTGTTTGCCTTTGATGTTTGTTTGTTTCATGAGGTGATAAGATTTATCTTCTGTCTCTTTCTCATTTGCATTTTTGTTCTACCAGTGGGTCTTGTCCTTTCTTGTGCATTCATGGTAGAGATTATTGTTTTTCAGATTCCAGATGCAGGACTCCCTTGAGTATTTCTTGCAAGGCTGGTCATGTGGTGGTGAACACCCACAGTTTTTGTTTGTCTGGAAAATACACTATTTTCCTCTCATTTCTGAAGGATACCCTTGCTGGGTATAGTATTCTTGGCTGGCAGTTTCTTTCTTTTAGTGTTTTGAATATATCATCCATCATCTTCTGGCATGTAGTTTCTGTTGAGAATTCTGCTGTTAGTCTGATAGGGGCTCCCTTATAGGTGACTTGATGCTTCTCTCTTACAGCTTTTAAGATTCTCTTTTTGTCTTTGAGCTTGCCAGCATGACTATCATTTGTCTCAGAGAGGATCTTTTTGGATTGAATCTGTTTGGGGATCTTTGAGCCTCCTGGCTCTGAAAGTCCATGTCTCTCCCTATACCTGGGAAGTTTTCTGTTATTATTTCATTGAATAGGTTTTTAATGCCTTTTCCTTTCTCCTCCCCCTCTGGAACACCTATGATTTGAATGTTTGTGTGCTTAAGATTGTCTGTTAGCTCTCTTAGATTTACTTCATTTTTTTTAATTCTTTTTTTTTTAATTCTTTTTTTTTTTTGTCTGCTTGGGTTATTTCAAAAAGGCTATCTTCAAGATCAGAAAATTTTTCATCTGCTTGTTCTAGCCCACTGCCTAAGCTCTCAATTGTGTTTTTTATTTCATTGAATGAACCTTTCAATTCCATCACTTCTGCTCCATTCTTTTTTAAGGCAATATCCCTTTTTAAATTTCCTCTTTCATATCCTGGATTTTTTTTTCTCATTTGGTTATGTTGTCTGAATCTTCTCACATCTCAGTGATTTAGTTAAGATTGTTGCTTGGGATTCTTTTTCAGTGATTTCAAGGGTTTCCTGCTCTATAGGGTCTGGTATTTGAGAATTACTGTACTGTTTTGGTGGTGTCACATTTTCTTGTTTTTTTGTATTACTAGTATCTCTATTTTCTGTTTTAGTCCATTTTGTGTTGCTATAACAGAAATACCTGAGACTGGGTAATTTATAAAGGAAAGAGGTTTATTTGGCTCATGATTCTGAGACAGCTGCATCTGGCACAGGCCTCAGGCTGCTTCTATTCATGGCAGAAAGTGGCAGGCAGCTGGTGGGTACAAGCAGATCACATGGTGAGAGGAAGCAAGAGAGAGAAAGCAAGAGAGAGAGAGAAGGTGCCAGGGTCTTTTTTAAGCAACAAGCTCTCGCGGGAACTAATAGAGCGAGAACTCACTCATTAATCCCCCCTCCCCCAGGGAGAGCATTAATCCATTCATGAGGGTTCCACCCCCATGACTCAATCAGTTTCCAACACTGCCACATTGGAGATCAGATTTCCTCATAAGTTTTGGAGGGGACAACACATCCAAACTCCATCACTCTACATTGATCTCTGGTCATCTGGTGGAACAGTTTCTTCTACCACTCTGGAGTGGGCTTTGAGGAGAAAGATTTACTCTTCTTTTTCTAGTCTCTGCTGGTTACTCATCGCAGTCGAGGGGGTGGCAGGCCACCTGCATGGCTGTAGCCACTACTGTGGTGGTGAGTTGCCCTTGTGGCATCAGTGGCTGTGGCAGTGGCTGTAGTGGGCCACCCACATGGAAATGGTATTTTTGTCATGCTCCTGCATTCTGCCAGGCAGTGGGGGCTGCCCATGGTTCCTTGCCTCTAAGATTTTGGCTTGTTGCCTAAGGGTTCCAGGACAGAAACATCCCCAGGCTAATGGCCTCCTGCTTATTTTGCTTTAACACTTCATGTTAATAGCCCTGTCCCTAGGGATTTGGCAGTCCCCTGGGAGGTAGGGTCAGATGCTAATCTGTGTTACTCCTTTAACAGGCATTTGGGGCTGGCTAAGCTGGGGTCTAAACATGATGAATAGAGACAGATATCAGTTTTGTGCCCCATCCTCAATTCTGTACTTTACCTTATCCCACTATTTATTTGCAACCACTAAATGGGGTACTTTTACTTTACACACAGGGGCTGAAGGTTAAGGAAAAGGGTAAAGGAGATAGACTGGAGGGTGTGGTGTCTGTTCTCAATAATTCTCTTACACTCTTTTGGAGCACTTGGCACAGGCATTAAAAGGAGACATGCAGGAGCCCAGGCTTTGGGGGATACGACCTGGGTGACATCCTTGCTCTTCTGTTCTCTCAGCTGTAAAAAGGGATTGTTGTGATAATTAGTAATTCTTTTAAATCCTGACATATAGTAAGCCCTCAATAAATGTTTGTAATGATAGAAAAATTAGGTATCGGGAAAAACATCTTTGTTTTGCCTACTTTATAAGCAAATATAAACATTGAAAATATATCTTGTAGAACTTCCAGTGATAGAGAATATTACCTTTCTAAGGTACATACATAATTGAAAATTATGTATGGACAGTGTCACAGAAGATACTCAGTTCTTGTCTCCAAGACCTGTTTCATAAAAGAGAAAATTTAATGGTTTTTGCCTAAGGAAGGAAAGTCCATTCCAAAGTCAAAGATATTTTTTTGCTTAAAAAAGAAATGAAACAAAAAAATTTAAAGGAAAATGGGATATTACTATTGAAATCATGGTCTCAACTAAGATATCAGATTATCACATGGAGAATCCAACCAAACATTTTAGGGATAGCTTAATTTTTCAACACAGGCTCTTGGAAATCATTAAAAAGTAAACTGAAATAATAAAGTATGTTTACTTAGGACATTATCTACCAAGCGTTATCTAATGCTTCTAACAAATATTCACAGTCATGATGCAACGGGAAAATAGAAGCTGTTTCTTAGATTCATAAAAGAATCTCAAAATTTTTTAAATGGTAACCAGCCCTCAAGTTGCAACATAATATAATCTCTAATAAATAGGAGTTTTGTCATTTTCTGACACCTATCAAAAGTCAAAAATGAAAACTCTTGGCTAAGCAATGAAGGATAATATATTCTGATTTATTTATACCTAATTCCTCTTGAAGGTTCTTCTCCTACTGCACTTAAATTTCTGGAATTTCTCCTCTAAAAAGCATACATTTAGAATGAAAACAAGCTTTCAGTTTCTCTCCAGTTGTACCAATTAAAGCTTCTACACTAAGTGAGAGATGGTAGTTCAAGCTTTGAGGATTGTAGGGAGATTAAAGCAAACTCAAAAAATGTGCCTTTATTTGCTTTATTGTCTAAGCCTCAGGTTGGTTAGTTACTCATATTTTGGTAACTATCATTCTTACAAGGTACTGATTTTCTTAAATATCTTCCTATCATACTTATCCATAAACCTATTCCAACCCCTTCTTCTATCCATATGCTAAAGAACATCTTGTTCACTGGAATGGATTACTTTCACAGCACTTTGGCACAAGACTAGAAACCAACCACACTAGATTTTCTCAAGAATATTCTGAGAAGCACTTACTAATCAATCTCATAGGATAAGAGCAAAAAAGAAAAAAAATTATTTGGTGGTCAAATAAGAATGAAAAATACTACAAGTTACACAGTTCCTATGGCATATTAAAAGATATGAGAAGTACTGTTTAAGGGACACAACTTATTCGTTTTTTCTTTGCTACAAAATCTTTTTTGCATGGAACAGCTACAAACATCCTGAACATTGATTTTTTTTTTTTTTTTTTTTTTTTTTGCCCACCCATTGGGAAATGCTGGATTAGAGAGCATTAGGCAGAAGGCTGTACCGATGATGATATTTAAAAGCCTTCCTGGGATGTGGCCTAGAATCTTTCGACTAATGGTGTTCTAAAACTTCTCAAGAAGGAGCACACTTTTATGTTATTCTAAGTGAACTTTCTAGATCATAAAATAATCCTCAGTAACAGTGAATTTGTATTCTACATATATTTCAACCAAACCATTTATCAATCTCATCTTAAGTGCTAAGTGGTTACAGTCATTCTGTCAATGATATTATTATTTCATTTTATAAATAAGGAAACTGAGTTCAGAGAGGTTAATTAACTTGTACAAAATTATGTTGTTATTAGGGAACAAAACCAAGGTCTGTCTGTCTCAAAAAACAGTGCATTTTCTTTTTGTTGTTGTTTAAAAAAGATGACCGGTAAGGAGACCGTAACCCTTGACTTGGTGTTGTCAGCACCACGCTCTCAGAAGTGAGCCATAGGCCGGCCCTTGAGACGAGTGCATTTTCTAAGACCCTAGAATGTAAAATTAATATTAATATTTTGGGCACCTGTTATGCAGTTTACCTTCTGTATTTAGTCCAAAGAATTCAATATTAAACAACAATGGACAGGACTCATCACAGAGCATGGAGACCAAAGGGTGAGACCTACCTTAGTAAAAAAATCATGAATATGAGCAAGGCACTGTGTTTGTGATTCAAGGAATTACAGAAACAATACATTTCCTCAAAGACATTAACATACAGTTAAATATATATTTTTAAATGAGAAATTAAATAACAATATACAGAGTAAATAATAATATAAACTCAAAATACTAATAGTATCAAGGGGGGATACAAGCCTCCAGGTATTTATAGGAACTACAAGGATATAAAGACCTTCATTTACTCATGAAGAAATATTTATTGAGCAAACTACTCATGTCAGGCACTATGTTGCACTTGGAATACATTGGAGAGGACTTATTCAAACCAAGCCAAATAATTTGGCCAGTGAGGCAAGTTCTCGTATCCTGGTTCAACCATGCAGAAGTTGCGTGGAGGTGAGCAACGGACTCTCTAAGCTTCACTTCCTTATCTGTGAGATGGAAGCAGTAGAAATATCTACCTCAAAGGGGGGTTTGTAATATTTAAACCAGAGAACGTATGGGAACAGCTTATCATGGTGATCAGGTATGCTTGGTAAATAGCAACAATTAGCAGTCAACAGAAGTGAAAAGTCACTGGAGTTTTCTGAGAACACGTAGAACGTGATCAGTGAGTGACTTGAGAAGATTAATTTACAGTAAAGTTAGGATGGATCCGAGTGGGGAGAGGCAGGGGCCGTGTGCTCAACCCTATCAAATCGAAGAGTAGTCTGGGTGTGAGGTGAAAGGGCGATGAGGGCAGGGGTCATGATCTTCAAACCTAGGGGTTAGACTGCATCAGGGGAAAGTCATGATCAACAGAGTCCAGAGGCAGCATTGTATCTTATCCTGCGGACTGGCCACAGCTCAGACTGATTGATCAGGTACCAGTTTTGGTTGAATGCCAAGTTGTTAATCCTTTGAACATCACCTCTAGGCATAGAAAAATGAGCAAAGAATTAACCAGACTCAATCTCATTTTTTTTAAATTTATAATGGTGGGGAGAGAGGATTTAATTGTTTCTACTCCAGAAATTATTTATGTGGCTTAGTACTAATGTATGAAAAACATCCTGCATATAGCAGGCACACAATAAATAACCATTAGTATATTTAAACAAACATATTGTTTAAGAATTTAGGCTGCAAAGCATCACAGTGCCTTTGTATCATATTATAACAAGCAATGTGCCATACATAGTCTTCGTGAAGTTTCTCAGCTTCTTTTCTCTTCCATCCTACCCCCATGGGCAACGTACTCCCATCAATCAGGTTAGAAGCAGAGATTTCTCAACATCTCTCACCCTCCCCTAACACCGTCTCAACCTACCACTTGGTTCCAAATGACTCAAGAATCAACTTTAACCTTGGAAAAAATGGAAGTTTCACTTTTGAAATCTTTCAGGCACTATTGTACACCAGTTTATTGTGTGTGTACATTCGCCTGTTTAATAGATAAGACAGAAGAGGAAATAAAAATTGATCTAAGCATTTAAAAGCTTACAAAAGAAATGCATTAGCTTTACTCTGCATCACTACCAAACTCCAAAAACGTTTCCCAGGAGCTCCACAGATGAACAATAGAGTGTGCACACTGGTTTCATAAATAATGAGTCCTGATTCCATTCAACCTAAGGCAAGGCAGGCACACCCAGTAAAGTAGAGCTGTTTGTCAAAATGCCATCCAAAGACCATGTAGGGTGAGACTCAGAGCTAGGGTAGTGTTTTGTAGCATTTGTTTGTGTCAGAACTAGCAGGGACTGGAGAGATCATCCATTTTAACTGCGCACCCAGTGTCCCTGCATCCCTCTGCCACGAATCTCAAGGGCCCAACCTTGCTGGAAAAAAATGCCAGTGGGGAAGTTCTCATATTTTTTAGTGTGTGTGAAAGTTCTGATGTTAGAAAGATTTTCATTCCAATGAGCTAAAATTCTGCATCCCTGAAAATTCACTCAGTGTTTCTTCTACCTAAAGCCATATCCTTTCTTTCCCTGATCTTTCTCCTGTTTTATCATTTCCATTTCCTTTATGCACTCTTCAGACGACATGTTTCCGAGGACGTTTACACATCTCATCATCTGCATCTGAACTTCAGTTTGTCCATAATAATCCTCTCGGTCAGCAAGATGGCAGAGAAGCAGACGCCAGCCTTCCTCCCTATACAAAAACAATTAACAATTAGCTACCTACGAAGGAAAATAGCCCTGGGAGGGCTCAAGGGTCCCATTAAGAACCTGTAGTAACACAGTGGAGCAAAAACACACAGAGTGACAACACAGAAAGACGGCAGGAAGATCAGCATGGCTGAGACGCGGAAAGATGGCTGGGAACAAAGAATCAGGGCCGTGTCTCCCGCTGTCACCAGCAGGCAGATGCCACACGGTTCCGATCCTGCAGCCTTCGCCAGTGAGGACCTCAACAGCAGCGCCACCCCCAGCCACGGCCTCCCGCGATCTTTCACAACAGAGGACACCAAAGTGTACATTGGCGCAGACCCCAGCGGCCTGATCTGAAGTCACTAAGCTTTCCCCCAAGAAGGAGACCTGTTGCTCGGCGCTGGGACAGGGGCCCCCCACCCCCACCCCCGCAGCCGGGGACTCGGAGCCGTGGCAGCTGCACTCGGCTATGCTCCGGACACTAGAGCCACCGCTGCTGCGGCTCGCCCGGGCAGGGACCCCAGCTCTGCTGCCACCACGTGCGCGCCCGCCCTAAGACTCCAGAGCCGCAGGCACAACCGCACCCGGACCCTGCAACCAAAGTAGCTCTGCACATGCCCACGCTCCTCGCCCCAGCTACGCGGCGCCCGTGCCTTGGACACTGTAGCCGCCTCTGCAATGGGACCCCCAGGGCCCCAGACCCCAGAGCTGCCTTAGCTGTGCTCCAGCCCGCGCCCGGACCCCAGCTCTCCAGCTGCTCCACAAGCACCTGTGCGTCCCACACTGTTCCCAACACTGCAGCCCAGGCACAGTTGCCACCGTCACCCCGGACCCCAGAGCCACAGTCCCTTCATTGCAAAGAGATACCTGCACTCCCATGTCTTGGTAGCATTATTCACAGTAACCACGATATGGAAACAACCTAAGTGCCCATCAGTGGATGAACAGATAAAGAAAATGTGAGATTATATATACATACATATTACGAATATTATTCAACTTTTAAAAAGAAGGAAATCCTGCCATCTTGTGACAACATTGATGAACCTGGAAGACATTAAAGTAAATTGGCCAGGCCCAGAAAGACAAATACTCCATGACCTCACTTGTACGAAGGTACTTCAAAAAGTTCATGAAAAGATTTGTATTATTTTTTAAATCTGTTTTTCCACAAACTTTCTGAAATACCCTTGTACGTGGAATCTAAGAAAAAGTTGACCTCAGTAACAGAGTAAATGGTAGGACCAGGGGCTGGGAGTAGGAGGAAAGGAGAGATGTTGGTCAAAGGGTACACACTTACTGTTATGAGATGAATAAGTTCTGGACACCTAATATACAGCACAGTGACTGTAGTTAATAATGTATTGTATACTTGAAGTTAGTTAAGAGAATATATCTCAAGTGTTCTTACCAAATAAAAAAAGAAAAGAAAAGAAATGGTAACTAGGTGAGGTGATGAGCACGTTAGTTTGAGAGGTAATCATTTCATAATGCACACATATATCAAGACATCAAATTGTACACCTTAAATATAAGAGGGTATTTCAAAAAGTTCATGGAATAATAGAATTGAAAGATAATACAAGTCTTTCCATGAACTTTTTGAAGACTCCACATTTATTTGTCAATCATGTTGCAGTAAAGCTGAAGAAAATAATAATAACAATTCTCCTGTATGTCTAATCCAGAAATGAATACAATATTCCAGATGTGACCTGACTAGTGCTGTTACACACACTTCCCTTGTTCTGGACACCCTCCTTCTAATACAGCCAAAGAACATCAATCTTTTCAGCAACGCCAAATCACTGTCCATTCAGGTGAGTCAATTCAGTCAATAAAACTACCTTAGGGCCCTTCAGGGAAAGTCCCTTTGCCTGAATTACCTAAGGCATTCGTTTACTCTTCCGCCTCCCTCTGGATGCAAAGCTAGAGTTACAGCTGTGCGTGGTAGTCATGTTTACCCATTCCAGAGGCTGACAGAGAAATGACACAGCATAAACCTGAGCAAGAGACAAATGTCAAGAACCGTGTAGGATCTGGTATTTTACCCTGCTTGCAAGGTAACAGGTTAGGCTGCTGCAGTTTCACACACAAGACACAAGACTCCCGGTCAGAGACACAAGACATTATTACTCAGCAAGAGCAGTGGGTAACAGTATCTGTTTCCCTGAGCCCTAATTCCCATAGGGCAGCACAAAGAAGGCCAGGTTATGTCTTCACGTGAAGTAGGTTACATCACAGGAGACAAGCTCTGATCATAGACAACTTGACTCTTTTATACAGGACAATAAACACTCCTGCCTTTTGTTCCAGAGGGAGACACTACCGCTATCTTCCAAGTCTGTTCACTGTGAAAATATCCTTGAAAAGATAATCTGGAACAAAGGCTGTCAGAGTCTACTTGCGAGGTGTAGATTAATGTGAGACCCATGTACAATTGTCTCCCAACAATAGGTTATTCAACACACGGTTCAGAAAATTGACTATTTAGAAAATAATGAAGTTTAAAACTTTCCTCATAGTACAAATAAATTCCAGACATGACAACTAAGTGCAACACGTGATCCTTGATTGGATTCTATACTGGGGAAAAACTATACTGCTATTAGAGAATTATTAGGACAAAAATTGGCTAACTTTAAATAAATCTGTATATTAGATAACTATTTTATCAAAGTTAATTTCTTAATCTTGATAATTTTACTATGGTTATATCTATAATAATGTGTGTATTTCTGGATTAGACATTCAAGAGAAATATTTTACCACTGAATTATGTTCAAATGGAGGTGATCAGTATAGCAAACATTTTTTTTTTTTAGGAAATACATACTGAATTATTTAGAGGTAAGGAGGCAAAGGGGAATCACGTATGCAACTTACTCTCAAATTGTTTAGAAATATATATATTTATATACATATGTGTGCATGTAGATGTAGAGATAGACAATGGGAAAGAAAAAGTTAAAACAAATGTGTGAAATATTAACATTTGGGGAATCTGGGTAAAGATAGAGAGAACTCTTTGTACTATTCTTTCTGCTTTTCAGTAAGACTGGTTGTTTCAAACTAAAAATATTTCAAAAATCATAAACAACTAGGAAAAATGCTGAGACATATCTAATTAATCTCAGGATGGAAAATAATTTTCTAGTTAAGTAAAAGAAATAAGAAATTTCTCAAAGGAAAACATAAAAATTTATAAATTGTAGACATCAAAAAGCCCATAAAAAAGGAAGGACAAAAGAAAAATAATACAAAGTTACTTGTGATAATTATTCAGACAAAACATCAACTTACACAGATAGTAAAATTTTTATAGCTTAATAACAAAAATACAAATCCTTTAATGGAAAATGATCAGTGAAAGGAGACACTTCGTAAAAAAGGAAGAACAAATCTCTAGAGAAACAGGAATGCTGTTCAACTTCGGTGGTTATAAAATTGCAAATTAAAACAATACCCATCAAATTGGCAGAGACTGCAAAAGATGATGCCCCAAACTAGTAAAGATATAACAAAATATAATCTCAAACACCACTGGAATCGTTTTTTCTGAAAAGCAATCTGACAACGTGCATCAGTTGCTCTTAAAATATTCATGTCTATTGACCCAGATATTCCATTTCTAGGAATCTAAGGAAATAAGTGGGGGCTTGGGTTCTCTGAACTCTGGCAACAAACTCCCTTCCACCCCAGCTTGGGCAGCAGTTGGCTCCTCACTTCAGTGACCCCCTCACAGATGTGCCAGTCGGCACCCTACAGCACCCACCCTGGGAGCTTCCGCCCTCCTTCCTGCCCAGAGCCCGCTTGCTGCCCTCCTGAGCCTGCACGGTTGTGATCACAGTGGGGAAGTGAGATGCTTGCACCAGAAGTTCTTTCATCTTGGCAGCCCGCACTCTGCCACAACACTGTTGGACCCAGGACCAGAAACGGGCAGAAATGGGGAAGGAGAGGCAGGGAGAACCCAAGCTGAGTCAACGTACCCTGGCCTCTCCCCACCCCCAGTCCTATTTCTCTTGGTCCTACCCCCCTCCACCTCTCCCCTTGTTCCTCCTGGGCAGAAACTTTCCATATTTAATATTCTGACTTCGCTCCCTCTATGTGGTTTGTAGTAAAACTCTTTGATCTGACTATTAAAGTTTATTCTTGATGTGTGAAAGGAAAGTTGTTGAATTTTGAAGACTCTTTTCTCCCTCAATAAAGCCTGCCTTTTAAAACCGTCTTTCCATAGACCTCAAGATCCTATATTGAAAGTCAAAAGTGTCTTTTTTCTAAAAGAACCTTCATTCTCTTCTTGGCGAATGATGTGTTTGGCTGAATCTTGGGCTGATTACACTTAGTAAGTATATGGGGGATGGGAAACAGTGTATCACTATGTTTGAAAAAATGTTATTCCTGTTACAAGGGAAAATCTGGAAGAAAATAATACACAAAAATGAATGGAAATAGTAATTTTTACTGAGTGAGAGAGAGATTATCACTGAGTGTGTTTACTTTTCACACTTTTCTGAGTTTTCAGAATATAATACAATGAGCATGTACTACTTCTAAAATAAAGGGAAAAAAGGAAGGAAAGCCACCATCTGGCCACATTCCTGTTTGTTTCTGGCTGACTAAATGGTCATTTCAGTGGTAATGGATCTGCTTGAACATACCAACACAGGGACTCTCTTCTACTTCTTGCCCCAATCCCCTTAGTATACTGTATCAAGGTTTCGCCTGGAATTGTGACTAACTACAAACCCCTAAATTACCTTTCAAGCTAAATATTTCCCTGAACTACAATTTCTACAAAGATGTGTTCGTAAGAAAAAAAGAGACTCCCACACTCAGCAAGTATCCCGCTCCTTTCAGAATCATCCTTTTCGAAGTCCTGAGTGTAATTTAGGTCAAATCATTTACTGTACAGCACTGTTATGAGCTGTGTTGGCATCAAATATTATCATCCTATTTAAAAAAAAAAAAAAAAAGGAAAGAAATAAATTGAGGCAAAGAGACCAAAACTTTCCCTTAAGGAATAAATTGGTCATTGGAAACGTGTAAAATAGAGCCCTTAAACTTCCAATTAATATCCTGGGTACTGAGCCTCTCTTTTGTTCCAGACAAGGCTGTAACCAGCCTACGAGGACAACTCTTTAAAGCTTTTTGATGAATTGAGCATATATCATTCTGTCAAGCTAAAGAAATAAAAAGAATACTCTGGCTTTTTTTATGAGTTAATTTTTGTGCCACAGTCTAAGAAACTGCAAACCACTGTAGAGTGACGCACTTATTCCCATTTCTTCTTGCTTTTCTTAATTTTCTGTTGCATTTAACTTTCTTTACTTTCCTCCTCCATAACTAAAAATCATAAAATGGAGATTGAAAAGCATGTCATGACCAGAAGTAACAGGAAATTATCTGTTTCAGTTTCTGTCTGAACACCAAGCACCTAGGGTTCCACTGACTAGGTAATTTATTCAAAATGGAACACGTGGTTGGGCACAAAGACCAAGTTTACTGGAAAATTTAAACTGAACCGTAACCACTTAGAAGAAAATATAAGGGTAAATATTCATGACCTTGGATTTGGCAACGGATTCTTAAACATGATACCGAGCAAAAATTAAAAACATTTCAGCATCAAGGCACATTACCAAGAAAGTAAGAAAACTACCTACAGAATGAGAGAAAATATTTGCAAATAATGTATCTGATAACATTCTAATATCCAGAAAATATAAAGAACTCTTACAACTCAGCAACAAAAAGACAAGCAACCCAATTTTTTAAATGGGCAAAAGACTCGAGTCGATATTTCTCTAACGAAGATATACAAATGGCCAACAAGCACATGAAAAGCTGCTCAGCATCATTACTCACTGGGAAAATGCAAACCCAAACCACAGGGAGATACCACTTCACACCTATAAAAATAGCTATAATCAGAAAATAATAAGTGTTGTCGAAGATGTGGAGAAATTGGAACCCTCGTACATTGCTGGTTGGGAATGTAAAATGATCCAGCCACTATGGAAAGCAGTTTGGTGGTTCCCAAAAAGGATAAACAGAGCAGCTTCATTTCTCTTACCAAAAAAAAAAAAAAAAATACAAATGCAGAGCTAGATGTTGCCAGAACACAAGGATAAAGAGGGTTTAACAAGCATTGAGAGGGACAACAAAAGTATCAGCATAATAGGAGATCACTGCATAGAAATAATCATGTACATTACGTTAAGCTCACTCATTCAACATTCAATTTCTAAAAATCTTAAATGATTGCCATACACCAGGTATTCTGCTAGGCAATTAGGATAATAGTAATAAAGCCCATCACTTACTGAAAACTTACTAAGATGTTCTATGCATTTTATATGAAATAATCTTTATGGGAAATTATCTCTTTTTATCCCCATTTTATAGGTGAAGAAACAGGCTCAGAGAGATGAAGTAACTTGCCCAAGATCACACAGAAGGTGAATGGATTCAGCAGCAAACAAGGCATCTGCATTCCATGTTCTAGGGCATCTTAGAATCTGATGTCACTGACAATTTCTTCTGGATTCTTTCAGAAGACAACTTCAATTCATTCACATTATGTAGTCAGTGAAGCACTCTGCTCTCTGAGCTTCTCTAATTTATGTTTCAAGCCCAACAAATTCAGCAAATTGTGTTTACAAAACAAAAGCCAACATTTACTTGATAAAAATAATAATAAAGAGGTAAAAAAGATGGAAGAGAGAAATATAGTAGGATAGAAAGGAGTGAAAGAAGCTAAAGAAAAGCACTTTCTGAAAAATGAATATTGGTAACTGTTAAAAAAGTAAATAGGATTTCCATTTCCAGCATATGAAGACTAGATATCCTGAAAGCCACTAGCCATAAAATACCTGGAAATGCTAGATAAAATAGTTGAAACACTTTTAAATGCATTGCTGAGCTTACAGAAAAGTAAGGCAAATCTCCAAAAACCAAAACTAAAGTAAAATCCTGAATATGAAAGCCAAATCCAACAGCTGGCAATTCCCAGCTTGAACTTTCAGTTTTAATAGGTGACTCTTTTCGTATAAATAATAAATTAGTAAAGAAAAGAGGAAGAAAGCACAAATGTGCGAATAAAACCACAAATCAAAACAGACATTTTATTACATGCAAACAAATACAAAAACCTGGATGAAATTAATTTCTTTTTAGAAGAGTCAAAAAGCAATAAGATAATTTCTATTAAGTCAAGAACGAGACTATCACCACTAAAAACTTTTTAACACACGAATCAATGCAATTAAACTAAAGAAAGAAATAAGCAGTGTAAACAGTAGAAAGGAGGAGGTAACATTTACATTTTTTGAAGATTTGATGCTTATAAACCTGGAAAATCCAAGAAAACTCATTAGAAGATTACCACACTGCAAAAAATATGAGAATTCAAAAGGTGACTGCGTTAAAAATTAGTTTTAAAAATGCCAAAACCAGTTAGAAGACATACTACAGAGGAAGATACACTTAATTCAAAATAGCATTAAAAAGATAATATATCTAGAAATTAGCTTAGTCCAGATGTGAAAACATCTACATAGAGAAAATATTTTAAACACTGAGACTCATAACATAGTAACTGGGAAAATATATCCTGCTATTGGATAGGAAAAGTCAATGTTGCAACGATGCCAGTTCTCCCTAAGTAAAATAGATAAGTTTATTGTGACTATGGTTAAAATAAAATAGGGTTTTCTTAATAAATAGGCAAGCTAATTTAAAATTCCCATGGAAAAATAGGTAGAAAATTTCCAAAAAAAAATAGAAGAAGAGCAATTAAAACAGTATAATGGTACTAAAGCATTCAAGACACACTAATAAATGGAACAGAAGAAAGAATTCAAAATAGAGGCAAACACATGACAGCCTCTGGAATATGATGAAGGTAGCATTCCATTCCAGAAGATAAAGATGGATTAACAGATAAATGTATTATTCGATAAATAATGCTGTGTCAACAGGGTAGCAATATGAGAAGTTACTTCATCTCTATCTTATACCTTATATCCAAGTAAATATTAGATAAAGCAATGATTTAAAACATTTTTTAAAAAGAAGTAGAATTTTTTTTTAAAAAACCCATGAAACATTAGCAAACACCAAGGAAAAAAAAAATTCTTTTTCTTCAATCTTAGCGTGGAAATAGACTTTTTAAGTATGACACAAAATCCAGGAGCCAAAAGAGAAAAGACTAGCAAATTCAAATACATGTAGAAAAAAAAGTCAATTTCTTCATGGCAAAAGCAAACAGGAAAAAAGTATTTGCAGCAATATGTCAGCCATCAACACAAAGTGAATTTCAACTAAGGCCAGCAGACCAATAGAAAAAAATAGACAAAATGAACAGGTGATTCATGATATAATAGAAATGGCTTTTAAACATTTAAAAGATATTAAACTTCTCTCACAAAAAAGAAATTCTATATAAAACTACAAGACACAACTTATTATCTTATTTATTATCTAATAAAAATGGCTCATAGACATTTACAAGATGTTAACTTCACTAATAATAAAATCAACTCTAAATAAAACTACAAGATATGATTTCTTGTCTTATTTATTAGCCTATTAAATCAGAATTCCCAAAATCAAAAAGTTTGATAATTTTTTGGTGAGGTTAGAGAGAAATAGGTCCTTACCCTCTTCATTGATGTGAAACTAGTGCTACATTTGTGATGGTAATCTATCAGTCCCTTTGTTCTAATAACTTTATATCTACAAACTTGTCCTTTAGAAATGCCCCAACGTGTGCTCAGCATTGTAGATACAAAGCTACTCATCGAGCACGAGCAAAAGATTGTGTGAGCAAAAGAGTGGAGACCCCCATTGGCAGGGGACTGTTTAAATACATTTTGATACATGCATGTAGATTTATAAACATCCACGAAAAGTACAACTGTATAGCTTCTGAAACTGAACAATCCCAATACATGTTGTTTAGTTTTTTTAAAAGGATGGAAAGACGTGTATGCTATTTGTGTAAAACATAGAATATGTATACGAAGGTACTTCAAAAAGTTCACAGAAAGATTCATATTACCTTTTAGTCCTATTGTTCTATGAACTCTTTGAAGTACCTCCGTATATTTTATACATCTGTAAGCATAGATTATCTCTGGAAGGACATATAATTAACTGAATCCAGTTGACTCAGAAAGAGAATTGGGTTGCTGCTTGACAATATTCTACCAACTGGAAGACAAGGCAAGTAGGAAATTTGTTTTCTGTTGTATCTCTTTATAAACCATTTGTGTGAGCATTAACACATGTATGCATTAATTACTCAAAAATTTAAAGTAGCTTTTTAAAAAGTTATACACACAGTGGTTACTTCTCACAAATAAATAAATAAACTGGTTTACTGTGCCATGTCAGCCTAAGTTGTACAATTTGTAGAACCACATGAAAGGTGTTTTTTTCCAAAATAGAAGTATTGCACCATTTTTCAACAAAAGAAGAGGTTTCTCTTTGCCATCTGAAGTTTGTTAGAAATAGCATACCAATATAAACAGAATTTGAAGCTGCATAATGAAAAATATCCATTTGCTCTGTTGTTAAAGTCACATTGGTAAATTGAATATAACTTTGCACCACTTGCTCTAATAAGCTTCTTTAAGAATTTAGCAAATCACATAAAATAGCAAAATTATTTTGTTAGCTGCTTGTTAAAAATATTATAGATCTTTTGAAAATACACATTTAAAAAATGAGTACTATTTCAACTTCCAACTAACTTGCTCCACATTTGCTGGAGTCCAATGCATCTATATTCATAAAAAAAAAAACTTCTCTAAACTTGTTTTATCAATTTAGATGTGAACAGTTTTCTGAGTTGATCATAATTATCTACATAATAATGATAATTTTATTGCCAAAAGTTTTATTTTTTAAAATAAAAGTGCCTACAAAAACTGATAAGAATAATGTAATTTTAGAAAATATCATCCAATAATTTTTAATATTTGTTGATTCTCAAAGCTAACTGTATGAAAAATAAGCATTAAAATATAACAAATTCTGTTAAGATAATGTTTAGGTATCTACTAATAGTTTGTTGTTTGACAGTTTTTTTATTGAAACAATTGATATATTGGGGGTACAAAAATGAATATCAATACATGTGTACAAAATGTGGTGATCAAATCAGGATAATTAGTATGCTCATTGTTTTAGTACATTTGTGTTGCTATAATAGAAATACCTGAGACGGGGTAATTTATAAAGAAGAGAGGTTTATTTGGCTTATGATTCTGTGACAGCTGCATTTGGCATGGGCCTCAGGCTGCTTCTACTCATGGTGGAAAGTGGCAGGCAGCTGGTGGGTACAAGCAGATCATATGGCGAAGGGAAGCAGAAGAGAAGAAGAGGAGGTGCCAGGGTCTTTTAAACAACCAGCTCTTGCGGGAACTAATAGAGCGAGAACTCACTTGCTACCCCTTCTCCCCCAAGGAGAGCACTAATACATTCATGAGGGATCCACCCCCATGACTCAAACAGCCTCCAGCACTGCCACACTAGGGATCAAATTTCCACATGAGTTTTCGCAGGGACAACACATCCAAATTCTATCACTCATGTTTACAAAATGTAATCAATCTTTGTGACCCTTACTAATTTCTCACTAACCCCTTTCCCACCTCTAATAACTACAGTTCTGTTCACTTTAGGAATCTACTAATGAAAATATTAGGGAGAAAAACACAGATGTGTGGCTATTCACCTAAAATTATGAAATTATCACATGCAAAAACTTTTTTTTGGAAACATTCTATAAATAAATTTTATTATTATATGCTCCCCTACACTTATTTCTAAGATTTTATTCTCTTATTTCCTACTGTGGGGAAAATAGGATAATTTACTCAGGCTGTCTCAGCTCAGGTCCAGTTGGGGGCCATGCAGCACATTTCTTTGTAAACAAGTTGTGTGGGTGGAGTTTGTGCACATGTGCACCAATGTATCGTTTTAGTTTATTGCTATTGTGTGTTCTTGAGTTTGTGAAGCAGGCTGGTGAACAGAGAGCTCACATCTAAAAATAAAGCGTGTTTACTCAGCTGACAGCTGCTCAGTTTTTCTGTGGACTTTGCTGGTAGCAGTTGAATTTCTGAGTTTCTCTGTGGACTGCTTGGCTCATAGTGTTGTGTGTGATGAATAAAGACTATTCCTTCTTCAACTAAGGCTCCAAGGACCTTTTTGCTTGTTACCTAGCTCACAGACCTGCCATGTGAAGGGTCTGTGAATGGGCTTGAGGGGTCTGTGAGTTCCAGACCCTAGTTCTAGCTCTACACCTAACTTAGCTTTTACTGTGAAAGATCTCAAAAAAACAAAAGAAAAGAAAAGAACTTTGGTGGATGTGGCAAGTTCATTTTTCCCTCAGCTTCTAAAAACAAACTTTAGTAAACAATCCTTAGGCATAACAAAGTAAGCTACCAAAAAATGTCCAAAAATTCAGAAATATTAACCTATTGACAACTGACATGTCGAACAATGAGCATATATGCTGTGGGTTTAACATTATGTCATGGTCCCTATTAATAAAAAAAAAAATTGTAACTGAGTGAGAGACACAAAAACACACACTCCAAAATGTACATTAATATGAGAGAGTTTATGAATAAGGATTGAATGGGGGTGGGGACAGCTACTGATGCAAAACATTATAGGAGTACAAAAGAGAGGGACACCAAAGAGGACCAAGATGACCTGCAAAGGCCTCAAGACTTCATCAAGATGTTATTAACAGGACAAATATTTTTTTAAAAAAAAGAACATTTAACCTAGGTGAAAGGAATGAAGATGGAAGTTCAGGCCAAGGCAGAAATCAGCTTGATATGTGTGAAAGATCTATGTTGGAAAACAGTAGGAAGTAAACCAAGACAGCAGAGAGTGGAAGGGCTATGGGGCCTCTGGAAGCTCAGCAAACCTTCCCGACACCACAGAGCCAGCGGGGGCCTGAGCCCAGACACAGCCCCCACAGAACTGTTGTGTTACTTGTTCTCAAACTCCCATCTCACATACATTTTCCAAAATTTGCGGGGCAGAAAAAATTATTTCCAGAAGGAATAGCTGTTTTTCTAGGTAAATGCTTCTACTTCATAAAAACATTTCTTCGACTTTATTCCCGTATTATCAATCCTTTTTTCCAATTGGACTTTCCTCAGCAGGTTCCCGTTAGGCAAAAATACACCTTTGTCACCTCCTCGTCTTTGCTGGCTGCCACTCCACCTAAAGAGATGTCCTTTCTCCTTCTAACTTCTGAAGGAATTGTATCTGCCCTTCAATAATAAACTCCCAGAACATTCTGCGGTCTGTTCCAGTGCCTCTAAACCCACACTAATATCTCCTTTCTCTGAGTCTTTATAGCACTTACAATCTTTTTATCACTTTTTATACCACATGATTGAGCTCTCAATTGTTACACTTTTTTTCCTGTGTAACAGAGATGGAAAAAAGGAATTATGTGATTACTCAAGCACTATGTATGCATTGAGGCCCAGATGGACTGCACTTCAGTTATTTCCCCATTAGGAGGAGAAAAACTGAATGTGTCAGCCCGATTTAAAGTTAGCCTCTTCCTTTCATTGTAAAGGCAAAGAAGTTTCACAAGAAAATTCAATTGATTTAATCATTACAGAGAACACAAGGACTAGTAGCATCAGTGCAATAACAAAATTCCATAATGCAATTTGCAAAAGGTTAAGTCACTCCACCAACAAAAGCTTGTTCTTAGCAAATACTTTCTTTTCCTACAGCAGTTTCTTCAGTATTTTTATATAACAATAAAGCAACTTTAGGTTAACCTGCACCAAGGATGTCTGTCTTGAGCCAACAAATTTGCTGTGTTACAATTCTTTATCTACAATGGAGACTTTAGCCTGGGGAAAGTTTCCTGTCTCTTGCAAGCTTAACATTTCTATGTAATTTTGTTAGTTAGGTTATACCTGGAACTACAGGGCTTTGGAAACTAGGCCCTGTGAAGTACATTTACTTTATAAATGTTAGTATACTCCACATCTCCCCCATTTTATTTATTTAATTAAAAGAAAAAGCAAAAGCTATAGATCAAGTTTTCACAGTTAAGACAAAAGCATTTTGTTAAAGCCCAGTTAGCATCATTTAGCATGGCAAGTCCTTTTAATTTATTCCAGGTGAGGACTGATGATGTCATTGTTTCTCAGAGCTGTTTCATTGGCATCATTCTTGGTGCTGTGATTGGGGTGTAATTCCCAGCTGTTGACACTCTGGAATGGGGTTCTGTTTAGTCTAGAGAGTTTGTTGATGTTCACTAGTCCAAGACATTACTGCTTCCAAAGCATCTAATCTTTGTAAAATTTCTGATTAATTATAAATCTTTTGCTTAAGAACAGGATGTTTCATCCAAATCATAGGCACCCTCTTTAAGGCTGAGAAAATTTAGAGAACTGCTTTCGTAGATAAGATATTATTTCCCCCTTTACGATCAAATATTCCTCATAAAAGCATTGATTATCAATTTTTTGATAGAAAAGGTTTTACTTTTCTTTGTATACATCCCTCACCACTGGGAAGGCTCATTCCCAGGCTGTCATGTCCCACATCAGGGGAAAAGATGAAGCAGCAAGATGAAATAGCAGTTAGGCCAAATTAGGGCAACATGAAGAGAGGTCAAGAACTTAGAAGAGATATGCTATCTTATAACCAAAGTTTTAAATTATATCCTGTTATAAAGAGAGAGTTAATTTTTATTGAAGTTATAAAAATAGCCACATTGTCATAATAATCATAAGGATACTCAAAGTTATTAAATTTGAGGGGATAAAATAAAGAGAAAACAAATGTTTTAATTTCTGTTTTAAATGATATTTTACCAAGATATTGTCAGTTATAGATAGCTTAAGAAAGAGAGTTTTCTTAAATCTGGAAAACAAAACATTAAGAGAACCAGCAGTGTTTCAAAATAAGGAAATTGTAAAAACCCATAATTCTTTTTAGTCAGCTCATTAGTTAACTTTTGTTGTTTTGACCTTGGTGAGCAACTTCATAAACCCATCAGTTTCTTCATTAGAATTTTGTAAATTTAGTTTAAAGGCATGAACTCAAAGTTTGTCAGGAAACTGTACCTAACACAGTATTTTCATGAAATATTTGAAGACATAACTTTTTAAAATTATAATTGAACCGAGATTAGGATTGGTAGCATTTATATCAAGACACAGATTTTCAAGAACCTTACAAGATTTGGGAACACATATTAATAACATCTCAATACTGACAATGCTTTCCCATGTAGTCTAATTTATCAAATAAGTCAATTAGTTTTGATACATCTCTTATACGTCCTTTGAGAATCTCCAGGGCCCTTGGAACTCCTTAAAGTTAATTTAAGTCAAAAGTTGAGCTTTCAGAATTTAGTTTTGGAAAGTTTGTCAAATAACAAAGGCTTAAAACACTTGGTTGAATAAGATCACAAATTACTACAAAAACCAAAGTGACAACAGATTTCAAAGGGAGAGAGCACAAGAAATTATCATGCACAACTTAAAAGACCTCTAGAAAAAAACAAACGTAATCCTATTTGATTAGTAAACCCAGGCAAAGATGTGTGCTGATAAGAACATTTTTACACATTCAGGTTAGTAAATGGTTGTTCATTTTTCAGAACAGATTATGCAAAGCCCAGTTTGAGCCTCAGCTATTTTCACCAAATAAATATTTATGGTTAGTCAAAAACTTGGTGTATTAAATCTATACTCTTATCAGTTAATGTTAACTAGGGCCTTTGAGATATTGGGCACAGGTCCCCTTTCACTAGCCATCCTGGGTTTCAGGTTTCCATGTGGCATTTAGGGCCATATGGAATCCAGAGAGGCCATGTGGAGCAAAGATAGTGTCTAACAGATATTGTTTCTCCCAGTATGGCCAGGAGGCAGAGCTGAGGTAAGGAGCAGATGTACTGACCTAAAGACAAATTTAGGTAAAAGGTTTAAATCAAATTTTAAAGATCTATTTATCTTATCAAAACTTTAGAAAATTAAAGTCACGTGAACTTGAAAAGTATACTTATTTATTTAATGAGTGTGCATTAATTATAAGCCAATTTGGTACCATGCAGGCAATACAAACACACATACAGACATGAACATATAGACATAACATACAGCTAACATACATATATATACAGACATAAACAAAAACAAATAAGGATCTTATAGGTTTTGTTTTAAATGTAATAAGGAGACAGATAAATAGAAAACTCACTAGTATAAAAGGACAGTCAGGTTTAGATTGTGTTTCTAAAGAATATTAAAGCTTATCTGTGAGGCCTAACACTGTTTTAGAGAAAGCAAGGTAACAAATTTACATTGTAAAGCAAATTATGCAAGCCTTTTCAAGGAGATGCAGAGAAAGGATGACCAGAAACATGAGATGAATTGTGGCTACTGTTTGACTAATGAGACCTTTTAATTTACCCCAGGTCGGTTTGGAGCTTGTTGTCATCATAGTCATTACTGGTGGGCTCCTGTAGGTCAGAGTGGAGGTAGTTGTTGGCACCATCACTAGTGGTCTGATGTGTACCAATCCCAGTGGGATGGACTGAGGTGTGGTGGTGAGGCATTGAGACTCTGGGATCACATTCAACTCTTCATCTGGTTTGGGGTTCCACATGATAAGTTTTGACAGCCTTAGCAGGGATCCATAGCAGACCTGCAGATGAAAGAAGAGATGCATACCCTCTCCCCCATGTTAACAATTTGACAGGTCCCAACCATTGTGGTCCTTTTGGCAAGTGGTGGTGTAAAACCAAGGGTTAGGTCTCTTTTTAGGAGGGATAAAGTGTTGTTCTGTGGCCATTAATTTTTGAGAGTTACAATTTTTAGAATTTAGTGTAAACAGAGCTTTAAAGACCTGTTTATGAGGGGCCAAGCCTATATCTGTATTACCCCTCCTTCATTTATTTATTTGAGATTTAAGAAGGCCATTAGCTCTTTCAATAATTGCCTGGCCAGTGGGGTTAAATGGGATTCCTGTGACATGTTTAATGTTCCAGTTGCCACAGAATACTTGAAAGACTTTGGAGGTGTATGCCGGTCCATTATCTGTTTTAATTTGATTTGGAATCCCCATGGCAGCAAAGGCAGAAAGACAATGTTTTTTAACATGTTTACCAATTTCTCCTGTTTGGGCAGTGGCATGAATAAGACCAGAGTAAGTATCAACAGTAACAAGTAAATAATTAAGACGTCCAAAAGGGGCATAATGAGTGATGTCCATTTGCCAAATTTCATTACCTTTTATTCCTCAAGGATTAACTTCTCCAGGGAAATTAGATTTAGAAAACCTCTGACAATCAGGACAAGTACAAACAATATGTTGAGCTTGTCTGTAAGAGATCTGATGCATGTTAGCCAAAGCTCATGCACCCTGATGAAAAAACTGATGAGAATCAATAGCTTTTTGTAAAACATTATTATACATAACAAAGTGATCAGCCATATCATTTCCAATTGATAAAGGGCCAGGAAGACCAGAAAGAGAACACATGTTTTACATAGAAAGGATGATGTCTTTTTCGAATAAGTTTTCGTAAATGTTGAAACATTTCAATTAAAAGAAAATCATTTCCCTCATGGATAGATGCATCTTGAATAACCTGTAAGGCCCCAACTATGTAGGCAGAGTCAGCTACTAAATTAAGTGGCTGATTGAAAAAAATGTCGTAAAGCTGCAATGGCAGCCACCAATTCAGCCCTTTGAGTGGACTTATGATGAATAGTAACAAAATGTTTACAGATTCCCTGTTCCTGCCATGTTATAGATCCCCTTCCTGATCTGCCAGAACCATCAATAAACATAGTTAGCACTTGAGGGAGAGAAATAGGGGATAAACAGAATTTTAATTGTATAGGCAGTAATTGAAGTCCCTGTAAGATTTTGTCATGGGGTATAGAGAATTGTATCTTACCAACAAAATCAGCCATAGTTATCTGTAAAGACTCTGATTGTTCAAGGGCAGTGTAAAAATCAGTTTTAGAAAGACCAGAATTAATAATATCAGGATATACACAGTAAGTACTTGACAATGGTGTCTTCCTGTAGTGAGTAAATTTAGTATATAATTTATTTTTTTGTTGATGGGATAAGAAAATCCATTCAATGACTTCTATCTGAGGAAGAAATTGACGAAGCAAACCTGTGGGATTATGTGGGGTATTTAAAATAACGAAATGAATGACTTGAGATTTAACAATACATGTTTATTGTCTGGAATGTAAAAAGGATTCCATCTGTTTTAATTCTAATTTTGCTTCTTCAGATAAGTAACGAGGGGAGGACAGATCAGGGTCTCCCTTTAAGGTATTGAACAAATGTTGTAATTGATAAGTAGGAATACCCATAGAAGGGCGGAACCAGTTAATATGGCCAAGTAATTTTTGTAAATCATTTAGAGTAAACGGCTCCTGAATATGGAAAGATATATTTTGTGGCCGCATATTTCTCTGAGTGATCAAAAAACCAAGGTATTTCCAAGTCTCCTTTTTTGGAATTTTATCTGGAACTGTTTGTAAACCAGCATTATTAACTTATTTGATTAAATGTAAATAAATTTGTGATAGCAGTTCTATATTATCATGTGCAATGAGGATATCATCCATGTAATGATAAATAAGAGCAGTTGGGAATTTTTCATGAATGGGTCAAATAGTTTGATCCACGAAGTCTTGACAAATAGTAGAGCTATTAATCATTCCTTGAGGGAGAACTTTCCACGGATATCTTTGAGCAGGTGCTCCTGCATTAATGCTAGGAAGGGAGAAGGCAAACTTTTCTTTGTCTTCTGGGTGTAAAGGTATGGTAAAAAGCAATCTTTTAGATCTATGATAATTAGATGATAATTGTTAGGAATAAGGGCTGGATTAGGGAGCACAGGCTGTAGAGCCCCCGTGCAAAGAATGCAGGCATTAATTTTTCTTAAATCATGTAATAATCTCCATTTCCTGATTTTTTAGGAATACAAAATACGGGAGTATTCCAGGGACTATGTGATGGCTCTAAATGTTCCATTTGTGACTGCTGTTTGACAAGTAAATTAGCTTGACTTAATTTCTCCCCTTTAAGAGGGCACTGCTCCATCAAGGGAGTAAATGAATTGTTTGCCTCTAAAGGTGGAGGTGGGGCGAGGAGGAGGAGGCGAGGATTGTTTTTCATCCTCTTTAGTGACATAAACACGTTTTTGCCTTTTGTTAGGGTCCTGAAAATTTTTTAAAGCAATTTGACATAATTTCCAAGCCATTATAATCAATAATAATTTAGTTAGATGATGGTTAGTTACTTTATAACCTACTGCCTTAAAGAGACATTGAAGTAGTGACCTATGTTGAACTTCCTTCTTAGACAGTGAACCACCCATAATCATAAGAACAGATAGAAAATTGAAAAGGTAAGAAAGCAAAACTTCCAGGTGAAACCCTAGCTAGGCACTGCCACAGGCATGCAATCACTAATCTAAAGCCACCTGTGGTCTCCTTTATCGAGGTGAGTCTCCCTTACCAGGACTTCCCTTGACGGGATGAGTAGTGGGCGTCCTTTTCCTTTCCAAGGCTTGGCAAGTCGGTCTCTGATCTGCGAAGCCAGAATTCATCACATTGGGGTCACCATTTGTTACTCTTCTTTTTCTTGTGTAACGGAGATGAAAAAAGGAATTATGTGATTACTCAAGCACTATGTATGCATTGTGGCCCAGACGGACTGCACTTCAGTAATTCCCCATTAGGAGGAGAAAAACTGAATGTGTCAGCCTGATTTAAAGTTAGCCTCTCCCTTTCATTGTAAAGACAAGGTAGTTTCACAAGAAAATTCAATTGATTTAATCATTACCGAGAACACAAGGACTAGTAGCATCAGTGCAATAACAAAGTGACATTCCATAATGCAATTTCCAAAAGGTTGTCATTCCACCAACAAAAGCTTGTTCTTAGCAAATACTGTCTTTTCCTACAGCAGTTTCTTCAGTATTTTTACATAACAATAAATCAACTTTACATTAACCTGCACCAAGGACATCTGTCTTTGAGCCAACAAATTTGGCTGTGTTACAATTCTTTATCTACAACAGAGAGTCTAGCCTGGGGAAAGTTTCCTGTCTCTTGCAAGCTTAAGATTTCTATATGTAATTTTGAAAGTTAGGTTATACCTGGAACTACAGGGCTTTGGAAACTAGGCCTTGTGAAATACATTTACTTTGTAAATGTTAGTATACTCCACACTTAATTATAAACTTTCTTGTGTTGTTCCCTAATTTTTATGTCACTCTGACTTACAGTATCTTACTAAATACACCATATGTACAAGAATCACATCAGATTTTGTTCTGTGTCCCATGTAGCTCTGTGTATGCATTATCTTTCTTATTCTTTTCACTTTTCTTCAGTACAGCTTTCCTCAAATGGTCCTTCTGGTCAGAGGTACTGATGGCTGACATGGGCAGTATCTTCAACATGCTCTCCTGGGAGAAGAACTGAATAGGACATGAAACTAGGAAAATCTTGTATATTTCCAAGTCACTCAACCTTTTCAAGGTGATCTCACTGAACACCATGGCAGATAATACAGCAAGCTAAAATAACGAAGATGGGTTTTTTTCCTCTGCTCTTTTTTCTGTTTGAAAAACATAGAAAAATGAATTATGTGTTCTAAAATCTGAAACATTCAATTCACCCATCTCAGAAAAATAAACATATTAAAATGCAATGTTTATTTTAAAGTTTTTCTCCGAGCAGCATCCAAAATTTAAAATCCAGATGAGTCACAAGTCTATCTTAATGTTTAATTCAGGACCCAGAACTAGTCAAAGGTCAGTTAAGAGCAGAGTTGCTACAGATTGTTATGTAATGTGGTGTCCCCCTAGTAGTTCATAGCATTCTTTCAAGTAGTAAAATAGTCTCAGGGTTATTATATTAGCAATGGATTAATTTGCTAGTTGGGTAGTTAGAATTTTAAATATTTCATTAGGAAAAGTACTGGCCAAAATGTTAATTATTGCTATTCTTGCTAAATTATGTGTGAAGTACCTTTCTAATTTATCTTGTAATAACTTTTGCATGTACTTATGCATGGTGTAATTGATTTAAGAGGGGGGCTTATAATGATAACACGTGCTTCCTTAAAACACTTCCATTTAAGACTGGCACTTGATATATTCTTAGGATGCCATAATTCTCCTCTTTATTCCCAGATGCTAATTTGTTGCGTCAGGAGACAGAGAAAGGTTTTGATATGTACACAGTCTCTAGTACCAACTCAGCAGGTCATTCAGTGGTTACGAGCCACTACAAACAGATTGCACTCTGAAGTCCCTTATAACATGAATTATGAACTAAAGAGGCTATGCCTGGAATTAACCTGCTGTCAAAAAAACAAAATTTTAACAAATTTAATTTAAAGATCTAATTGGCTTTTATTAGCAATTCATGAATCAGGCAGCATCCCATCTAAAGATTTTTAAAGGTGATCCAATGAGCTGGGCAGAGGAGGTGGGCTTTACAGATAGAAAAAGGCTAAAGAAAGCAGAAACAAGGAACAAAAAGCAGATTGGTCTTTACAAAGTTATTTTCCTTATAGCGTTAAAACAAAGAAGACTCGGTTATCACACAGGCTCAAGTAAACTGGGCCTCTTCCGATGGGTTGCTGTGACTTTCCTATTTTTCAGGAAACCAGCTTGTTTTTCAAGTTCAGTTTGATTACGTGGCACCTGCCATGAGTGACGTCATTCTGGTCTGGTCTGGTCTGCTGGGACCTAGAGCAGGAGTTCAGTTCAAAACAATGGCCTCCCATTCATTTGATCTGACACTACTCACAACATCCTAATTAAACCGGTAAATTCTAAAGTCTGCAGTCCCATGAATATGATTCTCACGGTCAGGAGCAGAAGAGTGGAGGTATTCAAGGAGAAAAAGAATGTGATATGGCAAAAGAAAAAAGGAGGCCATGATTCCCGTCATCAAAGGAACTTACTCTCTAGACAAGAAAAACATTTGATTGTATTTTCAAAGTCAAAGAAGAATTTATATAAAACAAAGTACTCTTGTGCTTACACAGAATAAGAAATGGCCGGCTTATAATTTAACATATACAAGAAAGTCTGTTTCTTCCCATAAGCTTTCCCTTAAAATTTTCACTGACCATTACCTCAGTCACTACAAGTTCGAGGATGTAAGCACACTTCTTAATTCTAAACAAATCATGATATTAATTCATTAAAGGTCAATCTTAGTCATGAAGGGGCTCTAAAATCAGATCATTTTCCAGTGAAAGCCGTGAGGTGACAAACTCCATCCATAAACATGGAGCTTCCAATTTATTTTGGCATCCTACTCTTTAATAAGAACAGCCTAGAATCACCAGGCATTTGAGGAACGCCTCTATGGTGGAATACAAAGACCAAAACAAACAAAGGGGTAAATTGAAAAAAAATAGTCTGGAAGAAAGAAACTTAGAAAGTAAACTATCACTAAAAATCCCCAGAGAGGGGCTTCTGAATTCCACCAGGAGAGAGTAACTGCAGCTGGATTTATTGATCCTCCTGCCTTAAACACCTTGAAAGCTGGATATGAAAAAATGGTTTCAGGCAGTGACAACAGGCAGGGCAGGACTGTGGTCTCAGAGGGAAAGGAAACCAGTAGGGTGAGCCCTACAGTTGGTCCACATTGAGGTAGTTTCCAGGCTGCAAGGCAGGGAATGGAACCTAAAGAGAGCCTACAGTTGAGGAGACAAGGACAGAATTGGGGGAGGTCTGGAAGGTTAGAATTTGCAGGGCTGAGTACAAGAGAGGAGAGGCTTCAGGGAGAGAGGGCACCTGAGCCCTGGACACTTGAGGCTGAGGACTGATTGGCACATGCCTGCAGGCAGGAAGGAGCTACCAGAGGAGCTACCAGAGGAGCAAAACAATTCCCAATGACCACAGAGGTCTGGGAATAGTTCATAGCCCGGCCAACTTTTAGGGAGCAGGAAACTCAGCAGCAAAGTGGTGTGAGAGCTATTCAGAGAACTGCTGCTCTTTCTAAGAGGACTTGTAGAACTATATGCCTATACAGTTTTAATAAAGACAATGTTTACAAACACTTATTATAGCAGCACTATTCACAGTAGTCAAATGGTAGAAGCAGCCCAAATACCCATCAACTGATGAGTGGATAAACAAACTGGAATAGCCACACCATGGAACTCAGCTACCCAAGGGAATAAAGTCCTGACACATGCTGCAATGTGGGTGAATCTCCAGCACATTATGCTAAATGAAAGAAGCCAGACACCAAAGATCACATATTGTATGATTCTATTTATACGGAATAGCCAGAATAGATAAATCCATAGAGATAAAATGCGAAGTGATGGTTGCCAGAGGCTGGGGAGAGGGAGGAATGGAGAGAAATGGGTTAGTGGAAAAGGAGTTTCAGTTTGGAGGGATGGAAATGTTTTGGAACTAGGTAGAGGTGGGGGTCACACAACATTATAAAACTACCAAATGCCACTGAATTGTTCACTTTAAAACAGTTCATCCTATACCATGTAGATTTCACCTAATAAGTTATTTCTAAAAAACTCTTATTAAACAAAAGCAACAGATGCCATATATTATCAAATTTTAGATGTGAATTGCCAGTTAGTTCAGCTCTACTGAAGCTTTGTGGTAACTAACAATTTATTTTCCCCAGAAAGCTTGACAGACTTCCAAAAGATTAGATCCACAGTAAGTGACAGTGATCATTGCTAAAATACTAGCATAAGAAGCAAAGTTGCACTGTACCCCATAAACATGTACAGTATAAAAGTTAATTTAAAAGAAAAAGGAAGAAAAGTTGCAGATTTTTTGCGATTTACTGAAGAAGCAAATATTGCCAAGAAAATGGAGATAGTTGCTGGTGCTCAACTTCTGCCACATTTGTACAAGGAAGCCTTAAAGCACCTTTATCTTTTAACAAAATACAAATTGCTTTTTGATTCAATGCTCCTACCGCAGCAGGAAATTTCTCCTAATTTAAACTCAGCTGAAGATGAGAATTGTATCTAAGTGTATAATGAACGAGAGCAATTTAGAAACATGAATTTAAGCATCCTGTGGCTTCTTGTGGTCATTCCTTGGTTCTCAGCAGCTTGTGCATTTGGCTTCTCCAGCTCGTATTTGTCTTCTGTGAAGAGTATATCCGGATCTGTTTCACATACTGCGATGCCATCTGAGATGGGAAAAGATGGAAGATATGATGACTTTGGGTTTGGTGTTCTTTTAGTTTGAAGGAAAATCAAGATGATAGGAAACAATGCAAGGTTTTTTGTTTTTTGGTTGGTTGTTTTTGTTTGTTTTTTTTTTGTTTTTTTTGCAATCTGCCTTTTTCTTTATTTTTAACAAGAAAAAAATCAAGCGCTAGTTTTTCCCTTAAATTTTAATATGGAGGCTGATGGAGTTTGGATGTGCTGTCCCCTCCAAAACTCATGTGGAAATTTGATCTCCAACGTGGCAGTGTTGGAGACTGATTGAGTCATGGGGGCGGATCCCTCATGTATGGATTAATGCTCTCCCTGGGGCAGGGGGATTAATGAGAGAGTTCTTGCTCTATTAGTTCCCGCTAGAGCTCGTTGCTTAAAAAGACCCTGGCACCTTCTCTCGCTCTCTCTTGCTTCCTCTCGCCATGTGATCTGCTTGTACCCGCCGGCTGCCTGCCACTTTCTGCCATGAGTAGAAGCAGCCTGAGGCCCATGCCAGATGCAGCTGTCCCAGAATCATAAGCCAAATAAACCTCTTTTCTTTATAAATTACCCAGTCTCAGGTATTTCTGTTATAGCAACACAAAATGGACTAAAACAGAGGCAATGTGATTCAGAGAAAAGCAAGTGGGTTTTGGGAATCAAAGGGACTTAGATTTGAATCCTTGTCCTGCCACTTAAAAACTTACACAGTAGATGCTGAATAAACGGTAGCTATAATTATTGTCATTATCTGAAAGGCACAGAGATTTGAAAGAGAAGAGCAGGGAAGACTATGAGAAAGGAAGGAGAAAGGAGAAAATAGGGAAAGGTCAGGGATGAGGAAAGAAAGAGTAAGGAAGGACTTCGAGAGAATCCGATTGGTTATACATGCTGAAACAGGATGCCAGAATCCTGAATCTTTGCCCCAGGCCTTCCTCTGATTTTACTACTATCTTCCTCATTTTCTCTTCTCTTTTTTCTTTTGGGGGATGTTATTTAAAGAGTCTCATCCATGTTCATTTCCCCTTGGATGGTACTATACGAATACACAGAACGCATTCATAAGGTAAAGGAAGAACAAACCAGTGAGGTAAACAACGTTTTGGGGTCAAATTTTAACAAGATCTGAAAATCTAGTTGTCGAAAGCAAAGACCAGGAAAGAACTTTCTTTTTCCTGATGGGTCTTTTCTCTATTAAAATAATAATACATGACTACCACAGAGAGTTGAGAATTGCAAGAAGGTACTAGGAGAAAATTAAAATCAGAGTAGGCATTCCCACCCCGAGACAACACAGTTAACACAGTTAATATTTTCTTTTTTTTCCTTCCAACCTTGTAGTCTCATTCTTTAACAAGAAAAAAATCTAACACTAGTTTTTCCCTTAAATTTCAATATGGAAGCAATGTGATTCAGGGAAAAGCCAGTGTAAGTCAAAAGGACTTGGATTTCAGTCCTGGTCCTGCCCCTTGAAGACTTACGTTGCAGTACACCCAGCAGATGCTCATACATGGTAGCTGAAATATGATATTGTTTCCTGATTTTTCAGTTTTCATTATATCTTGAGCATTTTTCATGTTAAGTGATTTCCCAAAACACCACTTCTATTGTGTACATATACCTTAGTTCATTCAATATTAATCAAACATTAATAATAAGCTTTCTATGCCAACTCCTAACCCCACCCCTTAGCACAGTACCACAACTGTAAAAGAAATGGCTGATGCAAAAGGTAACGTATTTCTTAAGATTTAAGTATTGCCACGTGTGTCTTCGTTTTACAAGCAAAAATTAAGGGTATACCTAGAAAATCGAAGAACTTGAAAAATATTGAGAAATAATGCTGCCCCTTCCCAAGTAGTTTTTTACTCTCATATTATACATCATTTCTATGTCAATTTTCATACTATCACAAGCATAAAGAAAGCTTTTGCCCCTCAAGTCTCTTTTCAACTTGAGTTTGTCACTTGCTTTAGAGTAGGCAAGGCCATGTCCTCCAGGACACAAAGAGATCATTCTGGCTGCAGACCTGCTTAAGCATTGACTTTTCCTTAGTCAAGGAGGTAATTTGCCAACAGAACAAATTAGGTAATGTCTCAGCTGACTGCAAGTAAATGGCTTCCCCTAAAATTTGATCCAATCTACCCTAGTCCTGACAGAAAAATTAAAAATAAAAATGAAAGCTCATCATGTGCTCCCTTGAGCTTTAGTTTATGTTTATTTTAAACAAACAAACCAAAAAGTTTAAATGCACATTTTTTTTAATTTCAGGAGACAAGAATTAGGAAGAAGCATCTTAAATATTTCAACCCCCTTATGTATTTTAACGTCTTAATAAAATAGTATATGCTAAGTATTTGTTGCTAAATGAGCAAATAAATGGATAAATTTTAGCATTTAATGATGTGGAGAAATCAGAAACCAGAGAGCAAGAGTCAGCTCTTGGGAGCCTCACTGCTAGGAAATGTGTCTGAGTCCTGCCAACTCTGTTTACTAGTTTTGTTTTTGTGCAAGTCACTCTGCACTTTTTTTTCTGCATGGGGAAAAAAAACCCTCTAAGCCTCAATTTCCCAACCTATAAAATTACATTGTAACATTTTATCTTCACAAGGACATGGGGGTGATTAGCTTAGGTCATGTTGGTTCATGTATACTGTAAACAGCAGAGTGAATGGACTTTGGAGACCAACAGATTTCAGACCACATTCCAGCTTCTTATCTTTTAGCCATGTCACCTTGGGCAAGTTTCTCAAACTCAAGCCTGTTTCCTCCCCAGTGAAATGGAGAATATACTAATTTACAGCACTGTGAGTTTTAAATGTCATAATAATATATAACATGCTAAGCAGAGGCCTGGCTTTTAACAGTGAAGGGAGAACCGCCTTTATCATTCTGCTTCAAAACAGAAACTGATACGGGGACCGTCATTCAGGCTCATCATGATACATGGTGAGCCCAAGTCAGGAAGTATTAGTATTCTGTCTTCTACACAAATAGCCCAAGTCAAGCAGGAGCACATCCAACCTCTCTAGAGTTCTTCTTCCATAGTCTCCAGGCTCCATCTCTTCTCCTACTGGTGATCTTTTCCAGCCATGAAATCCTAATTTTCTCTGGAATTATCATTGTTTGGTTTAAAAACTTTTTAGAGATAGAGTACATTGTAATTATGTTTCAAGAACTCTTGGTGCTACAATAATAAAAGAAGGAAAAAATATTTGTATTTTTTTTTCTTTTTTTCCCCTCTGTTACACTTTCCTAAGAACAGAACAACTTTTACTCATCATGACATAGACATCGCGCCAAAGAATTTTAGGATACTCCTAGTATTTAACTTCAAAGACATTTGGCAAGTATTAATGATGAAAGTTTGTGTTCAAACTTTAATCGTTTCTTAAGAAGTTTGAGTTGACATTAGAATTTTAGTTATGGTTTGTTGATGAGATTATTACCAGCAGATATTGCAATTTCAAGGACATATTTTATTGAAAAAATGCAATAAGTAAAACCCAATTATAATGTTGAAGGTGCTAAAGTAATGTAAGTTTATTCAAATTATTTTTGTTTCCATTCACCTCCCCTACAAGACGAACTTTATGTTTTTCAAAATATAGAGGAATTGAGCCCAAGAAACCATCTCCCCCAAGGAGATCACCCACTAGGAAGCCATGTAAACACCTGCAGGAAAGAGTTTAGTGCTGAATTTAGGACTGTGACCCCAAAGTCCTGTAATAGTTAATTCACATACCATATAAAGAATGATCTTTGTTATAGCCTAGTTCCAGACAGCTGCCACCAGTGTCTCCCCTCCCTAAACAAGCATGCCATTGCCCCATCAAAAAGTGAAGTCAACCCAATTGTCCATTAACAGATGAATGGATAAATGTAGTACGTATCCGCAATGGAATACTATTCAGCCATAAAAAAGAACAAAATCCTGCCATTTACAACAACATGGATGAGCTTGGGAGACATTGTGTTAAGTGAAGTCACGAACAGAAAGAGAAATACCTCATGTTATCACTCCTATGTGGAAGCTAAGAAACTAGATCACGTAGAAGTAGAGAATAGAATGGAGGTTACCAGAGGCCGAAAAGGGTAAGGAGAGAAGGGATCGTAAGAGGCTGGTTAATGGTTACAACAGTACAGCCAGATAGGAGGAATCATATCTAGTGTTCTTAGCACTGTAGGGTGACTATAATTAACAACAATTTATTGTATGCTTTCGGTGAGCTAGAAGAGAGAGGATTTTCAATGTTCCCAACACAAAGTAATAATAAATGTTTAAGGCAATGTAAAAAAAAAAATCAGTGATTGCCAGGGCTTTCGGGGAGGAGGGAGGGAGAGAAGAAGGATGGAGCACATAAGATTTTCAAGGCAGAGAAACTATTCTGTACGATACTTTAGTGGTGAATACATGACACTATGCATTTGGCAAAACCCATAGAACTGTCCAACACAAAGAGGAGACCCTAATGTAAAACTGAATTAATAATAATCCATCAGTATTGGTTCACAACTGTAACAGATGTGCTATATTAATGTAAGGTGTTAATAACAGGAGAGACTGTGTATGTTAGGGGGAGAGTATGAGAACTATCTGGATTTTCTGCTCCATTTCTCCGTAAACCTAAAACTGCTAAAAAAATCAAGTCTAATTTTTTTTAAAAGTCAATGCTATTTCCTCCCTATATGAGTCCATGTATGTTGCTTATAACAAAATACTTGGAACTGGGTGATTTATAAAGAAAACAAAATTTATTGCTTATGGTTTCTGAGGCTGGGAAGTCCAAAGTCCATCTGGTGGTGGGGACAGCGACCCAGGGGTCTCACATGGCAAGATGGTGGAAGCAGAGAGAGAGAGACAGAAATGAAGATGAAGCCCAGTTTAATTTCTCAATTGATCATATTCAGGAGAGAATAATTGAAGTTACAGGAGTCTTCTAGTCATTCTCCTTGGAAAGAAATTCAATTCAGGTTATTTCTTAGATATTCATAATACTCTCCCTCCTCTTAAAACAGGGCTGGATGAGACACTTGCTTGGCCAATAAAGTATAGAAGAATTGATGCTCTGAAGCCAACATGAACAAGGTAGAGGAATTTAAAATTACTTTAATAAGATACGTGTTCCTTACTGTAGTTTTAGAAACTAGGGAGGAGAAGATTGAAACAAAAAAGTATGACCAGAAGTGACAATATAAAAATTCTGTTCTAAGGTAGTGTCCTGATGAAAATGACATAATTATCTCTCATAGATATATCCTTTATCATAGCTTAGCATTATAATATTTATGCTTTTATATTTTCTTTTTATTGAACTCTTTTAGCCCTAGATGGAGACTACAAATTAGAAATTAAAACACATTGAGTTTTTAGACTTTTTCCAGGCTATGTCATTGATGAATGTCAAATTTACTATTTAAAAAGCTCTTAAAAATTAAACCTATGTTTAGCAAACAAGGGAACCTGCAGCATAGTGACAAATGTGTATCTATTCTGTATCACAAACAATTAGCCCATCAATATTTTTGCTTGTATTTTTAAGAACACTAGATATTGTGTTTTTATTTTGTTTTTCTCATCATCTCTTTTTATTCTTTCATTCTACATTTCAAACACATATTAAGAATAGATAAGCCTCAGGTTCATGAGATGGATTAGTTTAAATATCTTAAATTTTCATTTTTTCAGTCATCCCACAGTCATTTTTATGCCCACCAAACCCAGCTTGCAAATTAAACAGTTGTTTTCATCCATTGTGCTCACAGACAGGTAGGGCAAGCCTCCAATCTTCCCTTTCTAAAATATTTTTACTGCTTCCTCCAAATTCTTAAATTACTTGAATACTGTGTTTATTGGTCTAAATTCTTTAGACCTTGGAAGAGGTGCTGTTGGTCACTGCAAATTTCTTTCCTGTCATGTATGAAGTGCAGAGAGAATGGGCATATAATTCTCTTGTTTTGAAAATCCGAGTAAATCCACTTCAAAAGCTGAGGGTCCCACTTTGAAGTTTCCTCCACTTCAGAAGCTTTGCCTGGAAGAACGTTATGGAGACAAACGTGCACACACACAGAGACATCCTGAATTTTAAGGTTTATTGCGAATGACTTCCTGTGGTGAGAAATAAAAACCAAATAATAAATGGGGGAAAGTCAGTCTGAAAGAAAATTTGAAGAGATATAGAAATCAAATTTTTCTGTTTCAAAAAAACAAAAGCCTAAATGTTTATTTTGCAAGAGTTTCAGCATACTTTTTCTTTATGGTTTACTCCCTTAGTAACTTTCAACCCAAAGGTACAGGGTTTTCATCCTAAATAAGATAATATTGTAAAACGGAGTATTTTTTAAATTCTAATGAAATTTAAAACAGTATGAAAGAGAGAGACCTTCACACAAAGCCAAGGGTAAAAAAGTGTAGTACTATTTGTCCTTGTCATCTGAGAAAACCATTTAGAGTATTACTTCATAAAATGAAGAACACAAAAAAGGTAGTATAAAAGAATATACATCTTTTGGTTTGTTTTTTTTTATTTAGAAGTTATGCTTAATCTGTGGTAGCTCCTTAAGGACAGGCGTGTTTGTTTTGTTTATCAATGTCTCTTTCACTAGGTTAGTGCCAGCCACACCATGGGTGGGTGCTCAAAACAGTTCCTAAATAAGCGAATGATCACAAATAAACCAGACAAAATGCAGAGAAAAGATAACAAAGTGGTCTCTGGAATAGAATGTTATGACTTACTACTCACAGATCACTAAAATATAGAGCTGGAAGAGACCTTCAGAAATTACCTAGACCACTGCTCCTTGAAGTGTGGTCCACAGACCAGCAGCGTACACATCATCTGAGAGTTTGTTAGACACACAGATTCTCAGAGCCTACCCAGATGTATTGAGTCAGAATCTGCGTTTTTAACAAGACCTTCAAGTGACTCACATGCACAATAACATTTGCAAAGCCCAGACTTAGATGATTCTGGAGCTCACTGTGGAGTCATATCTCAAGACTGAGTAGGCAAGTCTGGTAATTTACTGCAGGACAGGACAGAAGTTAGAGAGACCTTGGAGAAACCAATGCTACAACTGATCTTGATAAAGAAAAGTCTAGCTGAGGAGTAGACACAGGATTCAAAAGAAAACAGAAGCATTTGGTCAGAGGCTGGGCAATTTGTCAACAAAATATGGTTGAAGATCAAGGAAAAGTACCTCCCAGTAGGTGGGAAAAAACAACAGGGGTGCATTTAAATAGTTTTCTCAGAAGTGCAGAGTTGGGGTAAGCACACTTTGGTTCCTTGGATGGTCCATATGGGTTACAGAGCCTCAGACACTGAGCTGGAATAAAAGGGAAAGGCTCTGAGGTTGTCCTGACAAAAGAAAGAAAGAAAGGAGTTAGAGAAGAAAGAATAGAAGAAAAGAGGAATGAAGGGAGGAGTGAGGGAGAGAGGAAGGGAAGGATCCAAAAAGGTATGAGAAGACCAGAAGACGACCTCAGGAACAAAGAGGAAAAGGGAAAAATGACTTTCCTTAAACATCGGCAAGAGACAGACACTGAGCCCGACACTGTTCATACAGTATCTAATTACACCCCATATGATATGCATTGTTATCTGAATTTTGCAGATGAAAAGTAAAATACTGAGCTCAGAGAACAAAAAAAAAAAAAAAAAATGAACAATCCTTTCACAGGAATCATATATGACCAATAAACATACAAAGAACTCAGCTTCACGAGAAATTAGGGAAATTCAAACCAAGACCAAAGGAGACCACCTTTTCTACCTAAAGACGGATAAAAATGAAGAAATATGACAACATCAAGTGCTGCAACAGGTGTGGACCAATAGACTCTTTTACATTACTAGTGGGAGTATAAATGAGTATAATTACTTTGGAAAAACTTGAGCCTTATCGTATAAAACTGCAGAGGTGCATCTCTTTCAACCTAGTAATTCCTTTCTTAGACATAGACCCTTAACGAGAGATGATCGTGCATGTGTGAACAAGAAGACATCAGTAAAAATTTTCATAGCAACACTTGTCATAACAGCAAAAAAATCAGAAACAACTGAAATGTGTATTGACTGAAAAGCAGATAAATAAGTGGTGGTATGCTCATACAATGGAATAATATGCAGCAAAGAAAATGAATGCATTTGAGTCACATTCATCAACATGGCTTTATCTTTGTAATATACTGAAAGAAAAAGCAAGTCTTAAAAGATGACATATAATAGGAAATCTTTGTTTTAGAGCTCAGAAACAAACAAAACTACATAAAATATTGAAGTAAATGTAAGTGGTATAACCAAAACAACAAGGCAAGGGAATAATAAGCAGAAAATTGAGACAGTGATAACAGGAAGGATAGAGGAAGGTGGAGAGAAGAAAGAGGATCACAGATGGGGATGAAAATTGCAACAATTGGATAATGGATTCAAGGGTAGCAATTATATTATTAAATAAATAAATCCAAAGGCCAATGATCTGACTACATTATGAGCAAAGACTGTAACTAAATAAGTACTGTACGGTGGACATTCAAATTTAGAAAAGAAAAAAAAAAAGGAGAAAAAAATTGAAAAAGCATTGAATCTTTTTGACCATTTTGCAAAAGTCAAAGTTGCTGTGAAGACTATCACATCAATGATTATATAATTTAATCAAAAATATGTTATTCATTTTTATTCTAAGAATTAGTTCATATGTGCATTTAAAACCAGAATTTTGTTAACTCTAAAATAAAATAAATTTATTTTCATAATTTTAGTTTCAATTTTAAGTCCCAATCAAAACTTTTTTTATTTAAATTTACTATTTACTATGATGTTTTACTTTATGTTCAAAGTGGTATTACTTTAAGTGGTCTTTTCCTACAACCAAAATCTTAAAATAATATGGCCCTTTTATGTTAGAAAAAGCTTCCTCATATTAGGCCGAAACCTGCCCTTCTGTAATTTCTCTGTTGGTTCTAGTTCTGTCTCCTGGGATGCTTCTCCACTTACGTAAAACTTCACCTTGCTTTCACATTTTGACCTCCTTCTCTACAAATCCTGCCCTGAGTACTCCAACCCACAATGATTGCTGTCTTTTCTGAATCCCTATCTGCAATAGTCAGTTACTCATAATAGTTTAAATTTTTGATTGAATTTTATGTTTGTTCCTGGCCTCCCCAACTACAGTATATGCTACTTGAAGGCGATAGACTTACATGTTTTATACATCATTATAGTAGAGATTTGGGGTCAAACACTTACCCTTCCTCCTATTCTGGCCCTACCCATAGATAATAGACCCAGGGAGCTATATAGAGACCCCAAAAATCTGTTTTGTTAGTGATAATCTAATAATTAAACACACACACACTGATAAAGTTTTGTTGAACAGGTAGGTGGGACCTGAGGCCAAACAGGGAGGTAGCCCTTGAAAACAGTTGAGCATGCAAAGTATTTGCAACCAGAGAAAATAGAAAATGGCAGACCATCCCCTCCCAGGGGCCCTAGGATGTGGAAAATAGTCATATAGGCCCGTTCTGCATGAGCACAGCCTGCAGGCACTTCCCAAGAGGGAAATTTCTCACTGTCTTTTCTATGCAGCGGCCAATGCAGGTCAGGCACTGACCAGTAAAATTGGTTAGTCCATCTAATTAAATGAAAGAGAACGAAATGGAGATGCTCACTCCAATAGTCCCCACGCAGTGAGGAAAGAAGTAGCACTCTCCTCCTGTAGAAATATGAGGGAGAACACAGGCATCACCCAGTTAGGACAGTGCTATCCCTCGGTGAATGAATGAATGAACGAATGGATGGATGAATGGATCAATGCATTAAAAATGCTTATGGGACAAAAAAGCAAATTGTTTGTGATGAGGCATGCCCCTGTACAAAGAGAAATGGACACAGATATTCAGATTCAAATGATTCCCAACCTAAAACCTCATGGGTTCCTTGGACAACAGCTACAAGTCAAGATGTTGTAAGCTGAGCTGTTATTTCCTGTAGGTACAATTTTATAAACTGTGTTTTCATGTCTGGAAACACATTTCATTGCCAAAGAAATGACAATAAAGTACAAACATATGTTTTTACATACATGATGTATATAAAACAAAAATAGAGAGAGCGAGCTACTCTGTAAATGTCCCTTTTGTGGGGTGAGGGTTCTCTAACCGATTTGGAGAAGGTGAAGCTTTGTCAAAAAATGTCCAAGAATGCATCTCTTTGCTGATCAATCGCCCTACAACAAAGACATTCTTCTTTCCTCCAAGGAACGTTAATCTGCATTCAGAATTAATTAAGTCATCTTTCCTACAATTTTCACTGTCCATGTAACGTGCATGAATGTCTCTGGAAGCTTTTGAAAAAAAATGGTAAGAGGGTGAGAAGGGAACAGAGGGGAGAAGAGACTGCAGCTTCCATAGTGACTTCTTCAGTGGACCAGTAGATGCAATGGAACAGTTGTTCAGCCTGGATTACTTCCTTTAGACCGTTATCAATAAATAAGTTAGGGTCAGGATAATAAATGGCATAAAAGCAGCAATGAAGGGACAACTAAATCAAATTATTCAAGTTATGAATGTCCTGTGACTTGAGATGTGCCTGTTTATTTATGTCCTAGTCTCTGGCTTAAAAATTAAGAAATTTTATTTTATTTTATTTTTATTCTATTCATTTTTATTGTAACATAGCTGATTGTACATATCTGTGGGGTACAAAGCTGAATGTCAATACCTGTGTACAATGTGATGTTCAAATCAGGATAATTAGTATATTCAACATTATACAATATAATCATTTTTCATGTCCCTTTATCAGTTACCCTTACCCCCTCTGTCTCCCCCTTTCCCACCTCTAGTAACCTTAGTTCTATTCTCTCCTTTTGAAAGTTCAATGTATTATTGTGATTGTTGTATCTTTCTTTTCTCTTTTTTTTTTTAAATGTATTTGTTTATTTTTTAGCTGCCACTTATGAGTGAGGCCATGTGGCACTTCTCTTTCTGTGCCTGGCTTGTTTCACTTAACATGATTTTTTTCTAAGTTCATCCAGAATTTCATTCTTTTCATGGATGAGTAGTATTGCATTGAGTGTATACACCACATTTTGCTTACCCAGTCATCTGACAACAGACATTTAGGTTGGTTCCATATTTTGGCTATTGTAAATAGAGCTGCAGTGAACATGGGGGTGCAGGTATCCCTTCAATGTGATGATTTCCATTCTCTTGGGTATCTACCCAGCAGTGGGATTGCTGGATCATGTGGCAGATTCCTAAAACAACCTGTAGTTGTTTTAGGAATCTCCATACTGTTTTCCATAATGGCTGCACCAATTTACAGTGCCACCAACAGTGTAGGAGGGTTCCTCTTTCTCCACATCCTCACCAGCATTTGTTATTCTCTGTCTTTTTTATAATAGCCAGTCTAACTGGGGTGAGATGATATCTCAGTGTGGTTTTGAGTTGTATTTCTCTGATGCAGAGTGATGTTCGGCATTTTTTCATGTGTCTGTTGTCCATTTGTATATCTTCCTTTGAGAAATGTCTATTCAGCTCCTTAATTTATTCATTTCAAAGACTCAGAAATATGACTCTACGTTTGTTTCTAGCAAAGTGATAAAATCCGTGACCTGTTTGAGATGGAGAGAAAGGAGATTCAAATAACTTCATAAGACAGTGAAGTAGCCATTGTGTAAAGCTACTGAATATAAAAATAAAGAATGGCAGTATTTCTAGTTTCATCTAAGCAATTTACCATAACAAATAAATACTCAGCTGGAGTCAGCCCTGTGTCGCTAGTTTTCCACTCCTGCTTTCCAGCTTTGTGTCATACTTCCATCACAATGGAAGGAGGGGGAAGTTGCTCAATGGCTAGGTTGACAGGTGAGCTGCATGAAAAGTGAAAATATAATTGTCTACTTGGAGTTAGTTCATAAGCTTTTGTTCTACGAACCTCTTCAGCTGGGCAATTTATAGCGTATGACCTTCCTCAGAGGAGAATTCTTTACAATCTGGCGCAGAGATCAATCATTATAACTAGCAATGACAAAAATGTATGTAAACATCAATTTAGTAATTTTCTATGCAGATAACCAGTTTTATCATAGAAGTGAATGGAGTTCATCACAGAAACAAAAGATAGTTAAATCTCAGAAAAACCAATGTGATTCACTACATTAATAAACCATGAAAGAAAAATCACATAGTCAGCATGATAAACACAGAAAAGTTCTGATAAAATTTTTAAAATTAATTTCTAATTATTGGAAATTAATAATAGAACAGAATTTCTTTGACTTTATAAAGACCATTTACCAAAAACTCCAGTAAATATCATCATTAAAGAGAAACTTTAGATGAATTCTGTTTAAGATAGAAAACAAGAATGTTCTTGGCACAATGGAGCCAGCTTTGTTTGCCACAGTGACTAGAACAGTGTCTGGCATAAACAGGTGCTCAATAAATATTTGTAAAATGAATGACTATTGGTGCTGCTAAGCCCTGATCAGTACACTGAGACAAGGGGGAAAAAAAAGTTCACATAAGAATTAAGAGGAAGGAGACAGTTTAGCATGATTTGCATAACATTTGATTATTTATAGAAAAAATTCAAGTAATTCAATCCAACAGGCAAACCTCATTGTTCAATAGAACTGATAAGAAAAGTCAGCAAGATAATTAGACATGAGATCAATATACATAAATCAATAGGCACCACCAATATCCAACTAGGAAATATAATGGAAAATAAGACATATTAGTTAAAGCTTTTGTTCAGCTATACATACCAGAAAAACCCAACCTATAGCAATTTAAACAAATAGGAGTTGATTTTTCTCACATATGTGAAGGTGGATGGATGCTTGCATTGGTTCAGCAGTACAATAATAACAAGGAGACAGTCTCTTCAACACCCCTTTTGTTTTGGCCAGAAAACAAATCTTAATACATTTAAAAAGATTAAAATCATAGAAAATGATAGAAAATATGTTCTCTGACCACAGTAACAGAAAGAAATTTAGAAAATTCACAAATGTGTGGATATTAAATAATACTCTCCTAAATAAACAATAGGTAAAAAGAAAGATCGCGGAAATTAGAGAGTACTTTGAGATAAAAATCAAAGCACAACATATCAAAATTTATAGGATGGAGGGCTCATGCAGTCCTTAAAGGAAAATTTATGGCCGTAAACCCCAAATTAGAAATAAGAAAAATCTCGAATCACTAATTAAACTTCTACCTTAAGAAAATAGAAAAAGAAGAGCAAACTAAACCAAAAGCAAATATAAGTAGGAAATAACAATGATTACAACAGAAATACATGAAATAGCGAATTAAAAAACAATGGAGAAAAACAACAAAATCAAAAGTTGATTCTTTAAAAAGATCAACAAAATTTGCAAACCTTTATCTAGACTGACCAAGAAAAAAATGAGAGAAAACAGAAATTACCAAAATCAGAAATAAAGCAGGGGCATTATTACACTGTCATTATGGTTTTTTGTGGTGGTAAGATTTAGTTTTTTTCTCTTGCTCATTTTAATTTTTGTTCTACCAGTGGGTCTTGTTCTTTCTTGTGTATTCATGGTAGTGATTATCATTTTTCAGATTCCAGATGCAGGACTTCCTGGAGGATTTCTTGTAGGGCTGGTTGTATGGTGATGAATTCCCACAGTTTTTGTTTGTCTGGGAAATACACTATTTCTCCTTTGTTTCTGAAGGATAGCCTTGCTGGGTATAGTATTCCTGTCTGGCAGGTTCTTTTCTTTTAGTATTTTCAATATTTCATCACATTTTCTTCTGGCATGTACAGTTTCTGTTGAAAATTCCGCTGTTAGTCTGACAGGGGTCCCCTTATAGGTGACTTGATGCTTTCCTCTTGCTTCTTTTAAGGTTCTCTCTTTGCCTTAGCTTTGCCAGTTTGACTGTAATGTGTCTCAGAGAGGATCTTTTCAGGTTGAATCTGTTTGGGGATCTTTGAGCTTCCTGGATTTGAAGGTCTGTGTCTTTCCCTATACCTGGGAAGTTTTCCATTATTATTTAGTTAAATAGGTTTTCTATGCCTTTTCCTTTCTCCTCCCCTTCTGGAACACCCATAATTCGAATGTTTGTGCGCTTAAGGTTGTCTGCTAGCTCGCTTAGATTTTCTTCTTTTTTTTAAATTCCTTTTTCCTTTTTCTGTCCACCTGGATTATTTCAAAAAGAGTATCATCAGGATCAAAAATCCTTCCTTCTGCTTGTTCTAGCCTGCTGCTTAAGCTATCAGTTGTGTTTTTTATTATGTTGAATGAATCTTTCAGTTTCATGAGTTCTGCTACATTATTTTTTAAGGTATTAATCTTTTTGTAAATTTCCTCCTTCACATCCTGGATTTTTATTTTCATTTCATTATGTTGTCTAACTGAGTCTTCCCATATCTCAGTGAGTTTCCTTGCTCAGGAGTCCCACTCCACTGCCCACCCCTTCCCCAACCTGGACCTCACTGGGCTGTGTGCTCCTAGTCATCCTCGCCTTGAGGTGCCTTGCTGTGACCTGCAGACAGATGCAAGACAGGTTCTGGAGACCAATGAAGAGGCCTGAAGGAGATGGACGATGATACCCTAGACCCTTGAAGAAAGCGGAAGGTACTGCTAAGCCCCTGTTTGGGGGGACCACTTTTCCTCATGGAGCCTCAGGAGTTGTGAGATACTATTGGAAACGCTGATTACATTACCAAGGCTTTGACTGGAATATCATTATTTGAAAATGTTCATAGAATGCCTGGGTTCAAGGGTTCCCAAGCTTCCAGTCAGTGAGTAAAAAGTTGTCACTTTTTGGCATGGACAGGAATCTCAAAATATCAGATACAGCAGGCAAAGACTGCCTTGGCTTAGCTTCCTAGCACTCGAATTTTTTTTAAAGTCTAATCTGATATTCCTTGTCAAAATTTTCAACAGAACAAATTTAAAAGAAGCCTATGTAGTTATTCCTGCTGCATTTATATAAATAGGTAAATTGATCTTGCCATGATTTACTTTGGTAGAAATGGAGTGACTAGAGAGAGAAAAATTCGTTTTTCAAAAGAAAACTATAGTACACCTATTATTAGATTGTAACACTATGTACTGTTTTTGAGTTTTATTGTCTACCTATAGACTGTACTGGATTCTAAATTCTTCAAGTTTTTTCAAGTACCTGACTACAACTCTGAGAAAAAGAACTGCTGTGTTCCTGAAGACTGTGAGCTGAAGCTGCCTGCTTCTGGGCAGAGGGGGAGGCTGCCCTCAACTCCTGCCTAGGACCTCGGGCATCTGCAACACTCTTGTCTTTTCCAGAATGGTTGCAAGATGGCTGCTGCAGCTTCTGGCATTGTGTCCACATTTAAAGCAGAATGAAAGGGAAAAGACAAGTGCCAGGGAAATCTGTCTCTTTTTTCAGGAAAGCAAAATTTTTCACATGAACCCTCCCCACAACAGATTCCAGCTTCCATTTCATTGGCAAAACTATAGGACCAACACCCAGATGAAAAATAAAACTATTTCATTAGGGCATCCTTGGTAGCCAGAGGAGGGGTTGGAAATAATGTTTGGTTCATCCAAGCAATATCTGACAAATAATGGTCACAGTTTTCAAGAACTTTATTGAGAAGCTGTTTTTTTTTTTTTCAATTCTATTAATGGAAAATTTAAAATACCACTTAGAGAAAAGTTAAAACATGTCCACAGATGGAATGACTTAATATTGTAATGAGATCCAATTCTTCCAAAACTAACTTATAAAATCAGTGGAATTCAAATGAAAATCCCTGCAAAATGTATAGGAAAACTTGACAAACATAATCTAAAATGTATAACAATGAATAAAGTTTACAGACAACTCATGATTTCAAAAAAGAAGAAGGGGAGATGAAGGAACTCTTTTTACTATATGTTAAGATAAACTATAAAGCCATAGTAAAAACAGCATGGTGCTAGTGCACATGTGTGCACACACACACACACACACACACAAATCAATACATCAGAGGGCACAGAAATTGTGTTTAGAAGCTTGGTATATGATTTGTTGAGATCTATAGTTATGGAAATCTGTTGAGATAGCAGAAAGTAAATAAATGCTCAAAAAAAAAAAATAGGGACATGTCAAAAGTAAACAGGGACCAACCTGGAAGAATTCCCATTGGCCACAGATGGAACAAGTCAAACAATACAATAAACAACGTAGGATTGGATTATAACCCAAAATATAAAATGAGTTAATAGTACATGCATTATGACATGTATTTGACAGATGTAGATGTGAGTTCATAATGATATAAATAAGTAGCTGAATAAATAAATAGTACAGAAGAGACAAATCTTCTGTGGTATTTTTACCAAACATATATAAGCACAGTCTAATCATGAGAAAAACATCAGACAAACCCAGATGACAAACCTGCTTCAGAATGTGGAGCTTAATCTCCCCACCCTTTGAGTATGGACTGGACTTAGTGACTTGTTTCCAAAGGATAGATCATGAAAAGGGCAAATAGTAACTTTACATCAAAGAAACTTGGCCGAATTGTATTAGTTTCCTAGAGCTGCCATAACAAAGAAACACAAACTTGGTGGCCTCATAAAACAGACATTTATTCTCTAACAATGCTGAAGACGAGACGTCAAAAAGCAAGGTGTCAGTAAAGCCTCTCTCCCTCTGAAGTCTCTAGGGGAGAATCCCTGTTGACTCTCCAGCTCTTGGTGGCTCCAGGTTTCCAAGGCTTGTGGCAGCATAACTAATATCTGTTTGTGTCTTCACATGGTCATCTCTCTTTTATGTCTTTGTCCCAATCTCCTTCTTCTTTCTCTTATAGACACCACTCGTTGGATTTAGGGCCCATTCTAACTCCAGAAATGATTTCATCTTAAGATCTTTAACTAATTACATCTGCAAAGACCCTATTTACAAATAAGGTCACATTCTGAGGTTCTGGGTGAACATAAATTTTGGGGAGAAACTATTCATCCTACTACACAAATGATCAAGGTTAACATCACCAGTGACATCATGTGGATGTCATGTATCCTCTGATATTATGTGATGAGAAGGGCAGTTTACTTCTGTGGTATTCTTCCCAAATAGCTATAAACACAGTTTAATCATGGGAAAAGCATCAGACACCCAAATGACAAACATGCTATACTTCTCAAAACCGTCAAGGTCAGAAAGAACAAGGAAGATGGAAAATGCTGTCAACCAGACAGACTATAGAGACATAACAAGTAAATGCAATATGGTAACCTGGACTGGATCCTGAAACTGAAAAAAAAAAAAAAAAAAAAAACTTTAGTGGAAAATTGGTAAAATCTAAATAGAAGTCTGGAGATTAGTCAATAATAATGCACCAATGCTGTTTTGATAGTTTTGACAAATGTACAGTGATGTAAGATGATAACATTAAAAGAGACTGAAATTGGTTGAGGGGTATGCACAAGTTCTCTGGATCATCTTTGCAACTTTACTGTAAATATAAAACTATGGAGAAATAATGGGTTGTTTAATAGGTGGTAATGAAGAACATTACCAAAAATACAAAGAAAAATAAGTTAGATCCATACCTCACACCATATACAAAGGTGAATTCCTCAGTGTGAAAGGGCCAGTAGAACTAAACTTCATAAAAATGTCCTCATGACCTTGGATTAGAGAATTGTCTCATAAACAAGTCTTCAAAAGCACAAGCCACAGTGCTGGCCAGTTAGCTCAGTTGATTAGAGCATGGTGTTAAAACACCAAAATCAAGGGTTTGGATCACTGTACCAGCCAACTGCCAAAAAAAAAAAAAGGCACAAGACATAATTTCATAGTATTATGTATTTTTTTGTGTTGATATTTCCACCAATGTTCTTTTTCAGTTTATAATATATTTTATAATATAATGTATTATATTAATGAATTTGAATAATTTCTATGAACAAAAATAACCATGGACAATATTTTACAGGTGAGAGATGAGGAGAAAATACACACTTGCAATTTCTAAAACTGTTAAGAATTAATATTTAAAATATACAAAGAACTCTTTCTATTCAAGAAAAAGACAAAATTTGATAGAAAAAAAATGAGCAAAGAATACAAGCAGACAATTTACAGAAGGAAAATCTTAAATGAATTACAAATACCTTATTAGTTATGAAAATGCAAAGTAAAACAGGCATTTACACTCATCAGATCACATAAATTTGATGTAAGATAATACAGGTGCCATAGGAAAATAGGATTCTCTTTGCACTTCTGATGGAAGTACAAGTCGGTATGGCTATTCTAGAAAACAATCTGAGAGTCTGTGAAGAAATGTGTTATGCCTATAGCCCATAGTCTAGCAATCCTACTTTTGGGTATATATCTGTATTAGTCTGTTTGTGTTGCTATAACAGAAATACCTGAGACTGGTTATTTTATAAGGAAAAGAGGTTTATTTGGCTTACGATCCTGGGACAGCTGCATCTGGCACAGGCCTCAGGCTGCTTCTACTCATGCTGGAAAGCGGCAGGCAGCCTGTGGGTACACGCAGATCACATGGTGAGAGGAAGAAAGAGAGAGAGAGAGGGAGGGTGCCAGGGTCCTTTTTACAATCAGCTCTCACACGGGAACTAATAGAGCAAGAACTCACTCATTAATCCCCCCTCCCCCAGGGAGAGCATTAATCCATTCATGAGGGATCCACCCCCATGACTCAATCAGTTTCCAACACTGCCACATTGGAGATCAGATTTCCACATGAGTTTTGGAGGGGACAACACATCCAAGCTCCATCAATATCCAAGAAAACCCTCGTGCAACTCTATAAGGAAGCATCTATATGGATGCTCACCCCAATATTAGTTTTAGCAGCAGACTTGAGGTCAACCTAGGCATCCATCACTGAAGTCATAGAAAGGTTAAAAACAATCATAATAATACCATCCAGTAGTCAACACAGAGCTCTCTTGAAAACATAGCAGTGAAAAAAAACATTAAAAACAGAATGGGATTTGTAACACAGAAAGATAAAATACACACACACAAACACTATTTTTCTACATGTATTTCCAAAGGAATATTTCAAATTCATTAGAGTGGATGCCTTGAGAGGAAAGAGGGGTAAGAGAAATAGAGAGTGAATAGAGAGTAAAGGTTTTTTAAAAAGGAATAAAATAAAACAAGAGTCAGGCCTTTCATGAACTAATCATGACAGTTATATACTATCGCCATCATGAATTGAATAGGGTTAACACTGAGCTTGAGGTTGAAAAAAAGAATGATATTCCAAAGCCAAATATATTTTTTTCATTAACACATTTATTGCATACCTCCTATGTGCCCAACACTATTCTAGTCACTGGGGTTCCAGGTCTGAACAAGACAGAATCCTTGCCTTCATTAAGCTTACCTTCCAGTGCCAGTGACAGAGAGCATGCACTTGAGCAAGTAAGCATGCATTAGAGTGTCAAGTACACATGCTAGGAAGAAACAAAAAGCAGAGTGAGGGGTTAACAGTAATGTGGGTTATGTGAGCTACTGCAGATACAGTCGTCATTGGTCATGAAGGGCCTCCTGAAGAGAATGACATGTGAGCATTTGGAGATGGAAATCACAACATATAATAAAATAAAAATGGGTTAATGAAGAAATGTCATTTGCAAATTATCACAATGTCATTTGCAATATTATCCACATTATTGTTGGATTTTGGCTAGGGAAGTTCCCAAGGGAAAGGAACTATCTCTGGTGAAATGCTGTTGAATTTGAGTGCTCTGTATAAATGTGTGATGGAGCTCAGATGGGAGGTAGCCCTGAAGACCAATCGTGGTTTAGAGGCAACCACCACAGCAGGAGCAGTGGGTTAGATGGATGAGAAATGAGGAAAAGAGAACTCTCGAGGATATCTCCCTTCAGTGGGCAGAAAGAGGAAGAGAGGTCAATGAAAGGGACAGAGTAAAAACAAAGAGGTAGGAAAGTTAAAAATATTCAATATTATGAAAGTCCAGAGAGAGGGTAATAAAATATGTGAAACAATGCAAAAATGTCAAGGAGATGAAGGACTGAGAAATCATCATCGGATTTATGTGTTTTTATTTTGCATTGTTTTGATCATGTGAAGGCAATTTCAGTACAGTGTGGAAAAGTAAGCAAATGACCAGCTAATGAATATTTTCTAGGTCCTAAGCATTTACCTATATTATGTCATTTAATCTCCCCAACCCTAAAATGTAGACATAATTGTTGCTATATTATAGATTGAAAAAAAAAAACTGTCATGAACACACATTGAAGAAGTAAGAATTCAAATGGGATTTATTTAACTACAAAGTCCATGCACTATCCTCACAAAGCTCCAGGAGTTTAAGAAGTAAATGAATAGTCAGGATATTTTTTAAATTTTCTCTATATGGAAATAATAGCTAGCACTTACTGAATGCTTACTATGTAATAGGTCTTACTCCAAGCGCTTTACTTATTTTATCTGAATTATCACAATAACTCTGTGAAAGGGGGACTCAGTGGTGCTGGAGCCATCTCGTACCTGATCCCCAGAGCTAAATGGAAGCATCTCACCCCCACTCAGTTCAGTGAAGTCATATTGGGAGCTTGAAATAGGCCTGGGTGGGAATATTTACACAATGGAAATTGACACACTCACAAATCAGGGCTTTCTCTCCCACGTGCCCCCAGAGCTGGTAGCACACCACCACGTGCCTCCCAGAGCTGGTAGGACATCACTACGTGCCCCCCTTAATGCCACACCACTGTCATTGCTATGCCCATCTTACAAAGAGGGACCTCTTCCACATCACACAGCTAATAAGAGGCAGAACTGAAACTGAACCCGGGCAATCTAGTTTTAGATTCTAGAATTTTAAACCTTGCCCCTCTACTGAGGTCCCTAAGAACTTGGGAGGGTGACAAAATCAAGGAAAAGAATGTTGTAACCAAAAACTTGTTATGTTTAGAGGCAGAGGAGGTGGAGCAAACAGAAAAGGCAAAACTGAAGATGTAAAAGAGACTGGGGATTACACATAAAGTGTGATCAAGCGAGAGGACAAGAAAAATGGAATCATGAGTTCAGATATTGGCTTCAGACTGAACGACAAGGAACAATTTTCACCTAGAAAAGAAGGAACAAAGGAGCAGTGAATATACACAGGGACTTTGGAGGTGGCCAGGATGAAAATTAAGACACACATGTGATACGCAGCTCAGTCTTGTCTATAAAATTGAATCCAAGGTTATTTGTCAAGAGAGAGATGACAAAGAAAAGTTGGAAATTACAAAAGCAGAAAAGTTCTGAAATCCTGTTGCTGACAGTGTTTCAGCCCTATCTTAGATATTTGAAAATGAGTATTATATATGGAAAACTAGTAAGTGAAGGGCTGAAATCCCACTGTGTGTTTAATAGGCTGCAATTTGCTACACTGATCTTGCACACAACCACGTCAATCACTCCACGAGCACAGGTACTTCAATTTGCAGTCCTGCTATCTGGCTAGTAGGGCTGTATGCCAATGTCAGGCAGTGTGGAAGAAAGCGGGCTTTACTCACTTTCCCCCGTTTGCATTGCCTAGGGAGTAGAGTGATCAGTAAAATACATTCAGTAGGAAGATGAATATCTGCACTTATTTTAACCATATGGATGAGACCACTAAGAAATAAAAACAGAAATATTCTCTCAAAGAAATATGTTTGCAACGAATTTGATTTTATCTAAAATAATTATAATTAATGTATATGAATCTTAGTAGTGAGTGAGAGTTCCCTCAATTCTTTTTAATAATATTTATCTGAGTTTCACCATTTTCTAGTAACCAGATCAGAAGCAGAGGACATGTCTGAAATGAATGCCGTGTGGTTTTAAAGTGATTCCACTGGTGGAGGAATCAGGTTGACTCTACTTTTTTAAAGATTTGCCATAACTTTTTTTCTGGAGTTATCTTCTTATGCACAGAGGATGTCAGCATCCTGATGTTTGGTTTTTCACTTTCTTACATGATAGATACGTGGGAGTGAAAGGTGCACAATGTATAAAAATTGAATCATAATCCACAACGAAAGTACACTAACTGCAAAAAATAATCTTAGACTCTTCATGAGATCTCAATTAGTATAACAGTGATGTTTTCAGCGGTTGCTCAAATTTTGATTTGATTGACAGTCAGTAGGCAGCAAATAGTCTCTTAAGGAAAAAATAAGTTGAAATATTTTAAAATCAGTTAATCTTTTTGACAAAAAGGAACTTTGTAGAAAGACGTGTGTGCCTACCATGACCTGAGCTTTCTCCACTCTCTTTGGAATTGTTCTCCTTTTTAATAAATAGCTTCTCTTCCATGTGAGTATGTCCCTATTGTGTTGATTTTCAACTGGTGCTGCTGTCTGCGTGTTTTCTTGAAACTGAGCTCCAGACATTACCTTATAATCATTCAGAGTCAGGCACAAATATAACACAACCCCTTTCCAAAGGACATTGTGGCGCATTTCTCTGGAACTGAAAACTCAGTTACTAAGCACAGTAGTTGCCCTCCAGGCATGTTCTCTAGTGAACAAGGAAATCTTCTTGAGAATAATTCCGAAACTCAGTATGACTTTGTGTCCTTTATGTTCTCCCTCTTCGACTAGAGTCAACAAACACAGACACAGTTACTGCACACAGTAAAAGCAAGGATGACTGCGTTTTGTGCTGCTTTTCCTTTTATCTCCCTGTTGTGTGTTGTCAGTGCTCCATGTTCAAGAGCATTGTGTCGTCTGTAATGTACTCCTTCTTAATAATACACCAAAGGACCATATCTGGCAAAAACAGCTGACAGAAATTTAGATCCTGAAGATGGGATGATTTTTTAAACTTACATCGGCTACTTTGGCCAACAAACCAGAACAAACAATTCTAGAAACCCAGCTACATATCAGAGAGAGAACTTTGGCTTTGGTCCTCCCTGAAGCATGATAGTTCATAAATTCAAACCAATTTTAAGTGACACCACGGGCACAGCACATAGATATGTCTATAGGAAAAAAATCAGAGCTTTCCCAGAATTATTTTATAAAGCACCATATAAATGTTACAGACCAAACACCAGCACAGAAATAGATGTGCGGCACTGCTCCTTTTATTGTAGTCCTACACATTTCCATGATTACTTTTTCTGCATATCATGTTACCTCAGCATCGAGCCAGTCTGCATTTTGTACTCGCTGCAGAGGAGCACCTGTCTCTCTGACTGTAGTTACTCTAAGTTTAGATTTGAGTGGTACCATCAGCCATGATTTAAGCAGCTCACACCAGTCCTGTTTGGTCTGCATAGAGTTGACCGAGGTCACTCCTCCTCTGTGTGGTGCAGCACTAGCTGTAGCTACTGTCGTGCTGGGTCCCCCTACTCTGGACTGTTGCAGATGCTCATGCCTCGATACACCTGTGAACACATCTGTGCACACAAGTGCTGGTGAGGGTGGGGTTGGGGCAAAGATTTGATAGTTGGCCTGTTCTCCCAACATACAGAAGAACTGACTTTCTTGTTTCCTGTGACATGTGATCCAACATGCTAACATGCTATACCTTCTCTTCCCAACCTCATGCCTACTCACCCACCACATTGAGAGCAGGCTAGGATTTTGCTATTTAAAAATATCTTGCCCAATATGGATGGTCTATTTTAGCAATTTGCAACAGTTGGTCCATACGAAATTGTCAATATTTGACCTACAAAAATGGCAGTTCCATATGATTCCAACCTAAAAGTTCTGTTCAAATACTGCCTTCTAGTACAGTGAAATAGACCGCTGGTCTAAGAAATGTTAATCTTCGGTCTGTCAAATATTGAATTAGCATCACTTTGTTTGCAATTCAATAATTAATCCTGTATCATTATTTTTATTTTATACCTACATCGTGACATGAAGACATTTGATCAATCAGTATTTCAGATTCTATAGTTTGGAAAGAAAATTTTCCAGACAGCTGTGGCTAATCCTCTGTTATTATTTCTACCCACATTTCATACTGCATTTATCGACTGTCTCAGAAAATAGGCAGGCAGAGGCAAATACAGATCAAACTAATTTTCCTGATAGTTTATAATTCTGGTGACTTTCTATTATGAACAAGGCTAAAATAGAGTTTAGAGATTAATCCAGTGCTTATGTCCCTTTTCCTTAGAAAAAATTAAATGCTAATTGCAGATATAATGGTGAAATCGATATGTACATTATCATCCATAAAATTTTCCAGAACCTCCAAGGTAATTTTCATCCAGTCAAATACAGTATTATGTGATTACATGGAGCCAGTAACACAAAACCAAGCAATGGAATCCTCTAAAGCACTTTTCTGAGGAAACTAGATATGCTGTGAATTCTCGAGAGCATTGTACTACAAAATTGATACTACATATAAAAAAGCATATAAAAGGCTGAAGGCATCTTGGGGAACAGGCAAAGTAAGCCATTACCCTGAAAAGAAACTCATATTTAGATAACATTTCTTTCTTTAAGAAGGTCTTAGTAATTTGATGCATTTAGTAAATTATATATGGTTTCCATTATACCCCCCAAAAAGATCATTTAACTCTCACAGAGAGTATTTATCTTACCAAGATTACTAAGAATTCTACACCTTTGAAAGAAATTATTATCTGAGTATTTCCAGTGCTTTAATTTTATGTCTCTTTTGTGGATTGCACAAAAATAACAAAAGATAAAATAAAGCAGATTCTCTACATTTCTGATTTTAAAAGATTCTCCAGCATCTCTATAAGATTTTTCACAAATTGATCATTTTCATTTGATTTGTAAATATTTTCTAGTTTTTTTCCACCTAAAGACATTACGGTAAGATGAAAAGTTTTCCAGAATTGTATATAATTTTTACAGTTTCTTGCAGACACAGGAAACCTTGGATTGACTGAAATTTCACTAACTTGTTTTATCAAGGCTTTGCATTTTGAATCTTAAAATTTGTAGCACCTTTATAATTTCATCATTTTGCTTCAAATTGAACTCATTGTTATCAAATCTCATACAGTAGCTTGTAGCCAGTCGTATTTCTTTCTAACTGTCTGCTTCCCTTTTACCCATTTTAAACAAGTTTTAACATTGAAAAAATTCCTGCATGATGAAAGACTTCAAAAGTAAAATGAAAAGACAAGTTATACCTGGGACAAAGTATATGCAATATATGTAATAGAAAAAGTATTAACACTGACATGTTAGAAGAATTCCCCAAAAATATTAATGACAGAAATACTTTCAAAGCTGGAAAGATGGAATAGATGTAACTTTTTCTATTTCTCTCACCAAAAAAAATTTAAAATCCTGGACATTATATATAAAACAAACAAGAAAATTCTGAAAGATGGATAAAAGAACGGCAGACTGGCTGTAGACCTTGAGAACTGAGGAACAAGACAGTGGCCTGGTAAATCACAGGAAGGCAGGAAAAAGAAAACCCAAAAATGAAAAATGTAGAAAACAAGCAGAAACCAAAAAATAAAATGGCAGGCTTAAACTCTACAATATCAACAGTTATACTAAATAAAAATGATCTAAACATACCAATTAAAAGGCAAAGACTGGCAGAGAGGATTAAAAAATACAACCCAACTACATGCTTTCTAGAAAAAACTCACTTCAAATTTAATGATATTATAGGTGGGTTAAAAGTGAAAGGACAGAAAAACTATATAATGTAAACATAAATCAAAGAAAAGCAGGAGTAGCTATATTAATATCAGATAAAGTAGTCTTCAGAGAAAAGAAAATTACTGGAGAAAGAGAAGGATATTATATAACGATAAAATGTTCAATTCACCGAGAAGACATAACAATTCTAAATGTGTGTGCACCAAAAAACAGAACTGCAAAATATGTGAAGCAAAAACTGATAGAACAATTGTAGTTCTAAGACTTCCACATCCCTTTCTCAATAATTAATAAACTAACTAGACAGAAAATTAGTAAGGATATAGAAGAACTCAACCAACTGGATCTAATGACATTTTTAGAACACTCCACCCAATAACAATATATATTTTTTCTGAAGTGCCCATGAAACATTTATCAAGATAAACTGTATCTCAGGCCATAAAGCAATCCTTAATAAGTTTAAAAGAATTGAAATTATAGTGTAGTCTTTGAACACAATGTAATTAAACTAGAAATCAATGACAGAAAGATAACAGAAAATCTCCAAATACTTATAAATAACTCACGTGTCAAAAAGTAAATTATAAGGGAAATTTAAAAGTACATTGAACTAAATTAAAATGAAAATATATCAAAATTTGTGATACAGTCATACCATGGAATATCACTCAGAATAAAAAGAAATAAACTATTGATACACAAAACTTAGAATCTATCTCCAATTGAATTATGCTTAAAAAAAAAATCCCAAAAGTTTACACACTGTGTGATTCCATTTCTACAATACCATTGACATGACAAAATTATGCAAATGGAAAACAGATTGCAGGGGGTTGAAGAGGTGGTGGAAACAGGAGGAAAGTGGGTGTGGTTATAAAAAGGTAACCTAAAGATTCCTTTGGTGATGCAAATGTTCTGTATCTTGACTACATCAATGTCAATATCCGCACTGTGATATTGTACCATAGTTTTGCAAGATGTTGCCACTGGGAGAAATTGGGTAAAGGGTACTCTTGATCTCTCTGTATTGTCTGTTACAATTGCAAGTCAATCGACAATTATCTCAAAATAGAAAAGTTGATTAAAAAGAAAAAAAATCAATGAGAAATTAATTTCATAGAGTCAGTACTGCCAGTGTTTCCTTTATAATTTCTGGTGTTGTATCTGCTTGGCAAAGTCTCTCCCCTCTTCAAGGTTACAAAAATAACCTTCTAAATCTACTGTTTTTATCATTTTATTTTTAACATATGGAACCTTTCTCTATTGGATATTTTTTAATTGAGTAAGCCATGGTATACACACCATGTACCTTATCTGAATGCTCTACGAAACTAGCAGTGATGTTGGCATCCCTCTTAAAAACCACAAAGTGTGCTGGTGACAACCATGATTAATTTCATAAGTTCTCAAAGGAATTTTCTAATAAAAATACTTTCTATTTCTGATGTGATTGAAATGTGTTCCATAAGCAAAACCTAAAGGCTTCATTAGGAAGTTAGTTGCCAATACTAAAAGTAGGCCAGTAAATCTAAGTTCAAATTAAATTTCTGTTGCACAGTTATCTGGATAAGATCACCCCAAGCGATGGTGCAGGTGTACACACTCCAAGTGGCACCATGAAGGTAGACTACAGCCTGCACACACTTAGATGGCAGCACTTTTAATTCAGCCAGTCATACTTGGGCCCATTCCATCTCTGCTAGTATACAATGTTCAGGCACTTACAGATCCTGGCTCTATGACAGAAGAAAAGCTTTTGGGTGAAAGGAGAAAGGTTTACAAGAAAAGGTGATAAGCAAGGCTTGTCAGGAGAGGAGAGTGACAGAGTAGCTGAGCCTTCTTCATGAATGCCCTGACCAGGCATCTCACTATACTGAGCGATGCAAAGAAAAGCCTCTTTTCTCTGCCACATTCCCCCATCTCCCAAGCTCTGGCTCTCTGAATCCAGAGTAGGAGTCTGAACCCCCAATGACTGAACACAGAAAAAGAGAGAGTTATATTATACAGGAAACGGACACAGGCAGAGAAAGAACTCAAGGGCGTGACCTGCCTAAGGCCACAGGGCCCCCTGATATTGGGAACTCAGTTTCTCTGATTTTCTACAGCCAGCAATTTAGAAGTGCAGCCTGGGGAGATCAAAGAAAGCACAATAACCCCAGGCTTCTGGTCAGGAGCAGAAACGTGATTGTCATGAGCAAACTAGTGACCACTGATGTGGAGTCCTGTTGAATGCATTATTTAAACATCCATAAACACTGACAACACATACCTAAATTATTTAGCTTCCCTGAGAAAAAAGGAAAATGATATCACATCAAGTATACATAGTCAAAACATAAAAACTTTCCAAAAAATGGACCAAGAGCATGTTCTCAAAATGTCTAATTATCAAGACTGATTATAATAGAAAGTTGTTGAGTGCAACACCCAGGGCAGTGCTCTGAGCCTGTTCTGAATAGAGATGTAATCCTGTAGGTGGGATGTATTTATCAACTTCATTTGCATCCCTGCTTAAAATGAATGGGTACACAATTTTATCAAAGAAATAAATGTAAATAAAAGAATTTCCATATGGAAATCTAGCTTTCTCATTCAGGTTATCACAGAATTAACAAGAAATCTGCATTTCTAAAGTAATCTAAACATATATTTTTCTAGTAAACCAGACACTGAGAATTTTATATCAATATTTTGTAGATTTAAAACAAAGAGATTTATTTGTGTGAGGAGAGGGCTACTCCAGTCATTGAATTTGATTGAAATAACACCAGCAACTTTGATTTACACAGTGCCTTCAGTACTAGGAGTTAAATGCGCCTTCGCAGGAAGTGCTTCACATGCCCGTAAATCCAGGGGTTATTGGGATTCAAACCATTTCCTCACGTTTGCAATCGGATTCATGTTATATACTAGAAATTATTTGCTATAAATTTTACTTGAAATAAGCAGGGAATGGAAATATTTTTATTAATTTTATGCTGAAGTTTTTTTCCACTTGGTTTTCCAACAGTTACATGCTAGTTGCAATACTAATTGCAAAAACAAACAGATACACACTTTTCCTATGTGAAACTTCTAAAAATTTACTTCTAGAGTACTTGTTCACTGTTTTTCTATGGCTTTAGCTACTGTGACTGGTAACAATATTATAATAGCTCCCTTTCCTGAGGATTTATGAGGTGTCAAATACCTCCCATCACATGTACACAATGATGTAATCCTCACAAAAGCACTGTACTACTATTGTCCCCACTTTAAATATAAAGAAACTGAACTTTAGAGACACTGAACAATTCTCCAATATCACAGAGTTTATAAGTAAAAGAGGCAAGATCTGATTCTGATCTGTCTGCCTCTGAGGTCTGTGTTTGAACCACTGAGCTCAATTGTTATTCCAAATGTTCTCTCCCCAGATCCGTGTCACGCAGGCTCTAGGTAGCACCTCTCAGCTCCAGCGTATTAAGGCTGACTTCACATTTCCTGAAACACACGGTGCTGATGAGTTTTCCTTGGATTGTGGTGAAAAGATAAACACCTAAATTAATTGCCTAAAACTGTCTCACCTACTACCTAGACAATGTTTCACCCATGCGGGTCAGAATAACAGCAAACTCTTGTAAAGTTACTTACTATATGCCGAGCACTCTTCTAAAGACATTATTTATGTTAATTCATGCAACACTTCATCCTTGGTACTATTGGTGTCCCAGTTTTACAGCTGAGGAAACTGAGGCATGGAAAGATTAAAAACCTTTCCTGAGAACACAGGAATAGTAAGCAACAGAAGTGCCTGCCCAGGCCATACAGCTCCGGGATCTAAGCACTAATACTTAGCATCCCCTAACATTTCAGGGCCTGAGCTACAGGCTAGATTCTGGACTGGGCTCCAAGGGAGCTGCTATAAACCAGGCAGATACAGCCTCCATCCTGGTGTGGAAGACAGAAATTAATCACATCATATATACATATGATTACAAACTGTAATAAACATGTGAAAGAAAAGGAGAGAGCTGTGAGAGCGTAACGAGGCCTGCGTTAGACTGGATGGGCAAAGCAGCCTTCTGCAGGAAGCTGCATCTAACCCGAGACCCGACGTGGAGGAGGAACCAGCCACGTGGAAGCTCTGAGCCCAGAGGGAGCCAGCCTGTGGGAACGGGAAAGCGAGGCAGGACGTCCTGAAAACCCCCACTCATTTCTTTATTATTTTAAAGTTGTAAGAAGATGCCAAAATATGACTCATCCTATCTCTGTTTCATCTTCCCATAGACTGACAACATAATAATAGGTCCCAAGTGCTCCTACAGGACCTGTAAAGAGGGTACCCAGAAACTGATTTGCCAGTCCCGTGGGAGCACCTATCACCAATCTCAAGGGGACAACAGGATTGGAGTCGAAAAGATTAAGAGCAAGAATTTCTCTGGAAAAGCTGTATTTATGCTCTGCATCCCCTCCTTTACCTTGTCTGTCCCACAAAGGGGAAGAGAGGAGTGTTTTACCCGCTCACTTTGAGATCTGGTGAGGGGGCTCAGGGATCCACTCAATGAACTGGGTCTGATTTAGCAGAATAATCTAAAGGCAAGAGGCCTGGCTCAGCCACACTGAGGAGCAGCGATCAGAGACGGTGGGCGGCTTTGGAAGTGAGCTGCACTTTCACACAGGCAAGGATGTAAGAGAGATTCCCATCAACCATGGTTCTTGTGGGTCTTGTGGGAGCCAGGCTGGAGCCATCTTCAAAGAGACCTTGCTCAGGAGATTTACCAGAGAAAGTCTCCTGGTGGGAGAGGCCAGATGCCCAGGGACTGCGCATCGTTGAGTGGCCAGCCCTATCCCACATTACAGTGGGGAGTTCCCTAGAAACCCACAAAACGTATCCCAAGGGAAAGATCTAGGTTTATATTTGTCGAGACTCATGAACACTGAGGACATAACGTGAAAATGCCTCTCTCTGAATACAGTGTGTTTCCTTGATTTCTTCCTCCCAACTCTGAAGGAATCAGGAGCCCAGATAGTGAGCTGGGGTTGGGGGAGCAGAGCAAGGTGGGGATTTGAAACTAAAGACATCCATGTTTCCTGCTCATGTCAGGACTCAAAAGCTGGGAGAGAGGGATACACTTTAATCTTGACTAAAGGTCTGAACTTTATTATTACATGGAACTGGGTCATTTAAGTCACAGAAATAACACTGTCCCTGTGGCATGAGGTGTCCCAAGACCTTTTCATTACCTAATTCTAAGCGAAAAAGCTCGAGCACCTGGTCAACTATTAATCTAGGAGAAGGGAAAACATGTAGACCTCACCAGACAGGTTTGAAGATTTCTGGTAGGGTTAGAGAGAGAATTGTTTTTAATCATTCAACAAATATTTATTGAGTACCTACAATGTGCCATGTGTAATTCCAATATGTGGAATATGTCAGTGAACAGGCAAAATATCTGCCCTCATATAGCTTACATTCTATGGGAGTAGGGGAGGCAGTCAAGCAATAAATGTGATAACTAGGTAAATTATACATTATGATAAAAAGTAATTAGTGCTATAAGAAAATTGATCAAGCTAAGATCATGGAGAATGCTGAGGGAAGGTAGCTTGTAATTTTAAATCAGGTGTTTATGGTGGGCCTTATTGAGTGGGTGATACTTGAGAAAGGAGATTGTTTTAAAATATAAGTCAGATCACGTCACTCCTCTGCTCAAAACCCTGCAATGGCTCCTAAACTGGCTGCTGGGACAGAAACTATAAAAGGCAAGGATGGAGCAGAGAGAACTGCTGGGAGGCTATGGCAGGAATCAAGGTGACAGATCATGTAGCAAGTGGTGTCTGTGGGGGAGGTAAGGGGTGGACAGACTCTGGAGATATTCTGAGAGAGAATTTCCTGACTGGGTAGAGGTGAGATGTGAAAAAAAAGAGAGAAAGAGTTAAGATTGACCCCAAGGTCTTTGTCCTAAGCAACTGAAATGCTGGAATTACCAAAAACTGTCCTGGAGAAGACTGTTAGAATAGATTTGGGCTTGGAGCACAGTTTTGGACAGTGTTAGGTCTGAGATGTTCATTGGACCACCCAGTGGGGAGGTTGTATAAATGCCTGGTACATGCATCTGAAGTCTAAGAAAAAGTCTGGGCTAGAGTTACAAATTTAGAATAGAGACTGAGAACTGCTTATCACTTGCAATAAGAGCCCTAGTATAAGAGAAAAAGCAGCCCATTGTCAACCAGCAAGGGTGAATAATAAGGTGTCCAGAACCTAAATGGAAAAGAAGACAATTTCCATAAAATCAGAACATACGTTTCTGCCAACTCATTATTCAAAGAAATCCTGTATGTATACTCTCTGGTAATTTGGAAAGTTTTTTCACACTAGCTATCCTTCTGAAGATGTGCTGGGTCTTTTTGCTTGGATTTTTTTCTTTTTTTAATTTCTTCAAATGAGAAATGCTCATATATTTTCCACACTGGAGGAAGAACAGACTACCGAGGGTGAGGTGAGGGGTGTCTAGACACTTTCTACCCTCAACAAAGAAAATGTTCTCCTAATAAACTTGTCTATTCAACTTTACACTTAATTGATGTAATAATCTATCAGTCACGCCATCAGATTGCTGGCTTTGGAAAGGAAGCATCTTTCTGGCCTTTCTTCCTAAAGAGTCCACAGGGCACGAGCAGAATCCCTGCCTGCTTTTCCATGGTAATCATGCCATCCTAATAAGCCCCACCAGAGCCCAATTAGTTCTGTATCTCCTGGCAACATAACTGACACAGCATTTTCCTGGTGGAGCAAAGGATACAGACAGCCTAATCACTGTGCTCAATAAAACTGAATATAGTGACTTTACTTCCTTAAACTTTGGGGTGAGGTCTTTCTCCAGCAATTTATTTAAAATTTAGAGCAACATATATCTCTTGAATACAGACAAAATTACCTTTATATATAGATAGAGAGAGAGAAGAATATGTTCATTTCTTTAAGCCAACCAATCAGTTAAGAATATGTGGGGAGTCCCCTCTGTAAAGTATTACTTAGTTATCCATGATGAAGAATTCAGAGCTACATTCCTACCTTCGTTCCTTGGTAAGCCCTCTAACCACAGTAAAAAGGGGAAATTTAGTCTCCCTCTCTGTAGCCCAGACAAAGAAAATTGCAGCTAGAGCTCAGAGGGGCAAAATAAATGTCACTCTGACCCAAAGGCTTGGAAAGAATGTAAAATCCCATTATGACAAATGAGGGGGCAAGAAAAATGGTGGTAGTAATGTCAAACTGCCAGGTATATTCTGGAACTGATTACGTTCTCATGAAGGATGGGGACCAGGACACAGCAAATACAGACAGTCTATTCAGTTGAATTCCAGACAGGAAATAGAGAGACAAACGAGACAGCTCCATCCTTCACAGTCCTATGGCTCTGAGACAGTGAGTCATTACAGCACAGAAGACAATGAAACAAACACTGAAGGAAACATAGAAGCGACAATAAACATAGCCAAGCAGAGAAAACCATTTGTAATACAGTTAAACTCAGAGGATTCAGCTTTGACTTAAAAGGTAGTAGGAGAACTGGTTCCAAGTCAGGCTGGGAGGGTTGTTTGTTTCGCCTTGCTTGAGTCACATCTGATGATCCTAATAACTTTAAATATTCCTAAATTATTCCCCAGACTTGGTTAGATTTTGTATCAGGGCCCTAGACAGTGAGCACTGATCTATTTAGCATTCAATCAACCCAGCTCTCAATTTGCCAGCATTTTGCCCCTCTGTCAGTACAGTGAGTGTTAACATTTATACTTGCATGCCTAAAATATTCCAAGAGTATAGCATCCCTTCAGAATTATTAAAGTTCAGTTAGTTTCAGGGTTAAGTTAATTGCATTGGCTTCTTTTTCGTTTTCATTTCTTTTCTTTTCTTTCTTTCTTTTTTTTTTTTTATTTTTTTTGGAGATTATGTGGTATTTCTCTGTTAACCAGAATACTCGACTAACTAGAAAACCTCGTTCTCTAGGACAGAGCTACTCAATAGAACTCTCTGGGAAGAGGACCACATTCCGTGTCTGTGCTGTTCAATACAGTAACTACTAGCCACATGTGACTATTGAGCACTCAATATATGGCTAATGTGTCCAAGGAAGTGAATTTTTAATTTAATAATTTGAAATAATTTTAATTTCAATTTGATTTTAAAGAGCTGCATGTGGCTAGTGGCTAGTGGTGTATCAGATGGTGCTGCTCTAGAACAACAGAGAAGGTGTGCGATTGTATCTGGTATCTGTGTTGCAACAGAGAAGGTATTATTAGCCTACAGACAAACACTGACTCTGTATGCAAATGAGTCTGCAAAACATAGAGGTTCTATCCACTAATGTCAGGGTTAGGGTCTAACCCTAAGCAGAAGCAGCTTATCTTTTATCATACAGCCTGTGGTAGGCTGTGGGCAGGCCTGCTGTGGGACTGTTGACAGCATAAAGGGGAGCATTAGTTTCCTAGGGCTGCCTTAGCAATGCACCAAAAACTGGGTGGCTTCAAACAATACAAACTTATTACTTCACAGTTTTGGAGGCTAGAAGTCCAAAGTCAAAGTGTCATCAAGGCCACGCTCTGTCTGGTGGCTCTAGAGGAGAATTCTTTCTTGCCTCTTGTAGCTTCTGGTGTTTGCCAGCAATTCTCGATGTTCCTTGCCATGTGGAGATGTCACTCCAGTCCCATGGCTGTCTTATGCCTATGATGTGTCTTCATGTTGTCTTCCTTCTGTGCGTGTCTGCCTCTGTGTCAAAATTTCCCCTTTTTATAAGGACACCAGTCATATTAGATCATGGCCCATCCTAACAACCTCATTTTAATTTGGTTGTCCCTGTAAAGATCCTACTTCTAAATAAGATCACATTCTGAGGTATCAAGGGTTAGGACTTCCACATATCTTTTGGGGGGACAAAATTCCACACGTGACATTTGGTACAGTACTAATTTTCTTACATGGCAGTAGGTGGATCCCCGAAAGCTGATACGGCCCCTTTCCCACTCTGTCCTTTAAAGGCAGTGGGACCAGGTCAGAGGTCCTGGCAGGCTCTCGTTTCCACACAAACAGCATTGACCATAGAACTCTGAGCAAGAGATACTGAGGAGCTGCATCCACTCACGCCTAACCTTACCTAGGGTATCGCGTGGCTTCGTGCAGGTCTGGCAGTAAAGTGAGGATACGGCAACTTGAACAGAATCCAAGACATCGTTCTCCCCAGCTTTGAATCAGACTGGCTCTGTTGCCTGGCCTGCGCAGTGCTGCTGTCAGAACCCATCACTACTCATAACCTCTTAGAAGTTTAGATGAAGGAAGACTTTCCTTTTAAAATTTAAAATTAAAAGTATACTTGCTCTTCTCTTCTTTTTGTCTTTCCTGCCATTTCCCTTTGCTGTCAGTCTGATCTCCTTTCTGTCAAGCAACATCCTTCTACTACTGGATGTGGCATTTCACATAGTACCTGATCCTTTAGGAAACTGGGTCATGTTATGTACCAGCCAAGGGTGCAGGGCACAAATCTCCCCAGATGAAATGTGATCCCAGTAGCAGCAACTCATAGAAGGGCCATAGGCCTTGATGAGCTGTGCTAATGAAAGTTTTCCTGGTGAAGTGAGAGTCCTGAGACTGCAGGAGGACTGAGCAAGGAGAATTGGATTTGGATTGGGCAAGCAAACCTGAAAGCCACAAAGGGGAAAGGGTAGGGTGTGGAGGGACTGAGGAAATGAGGTGGTCCAGAGTAGCTCAATAAGGACTTTGAAACACCAAACAAGAAGCAGGCCCTTGTGATGGTCAACTTTATGTGCCAACGGGACTGGGCTAATGGATGCCCAGATAGCTGGTGAAACATCATTTCTGGGTGTGTCTGTGAGGGTGTTTCCAGAAGAGATGAGCATTTGAATCAGTAGACTGAGTAAAGATCTCCCTCACCAATGTTGTCAGGTGTCATCCAATCCATAGAGGCCTGAACAGAACAAAAAGGTAGAAAAGGGGCAAATTGGCTCTCTCTGCTTCAGTCATGACATCCATTTTCTCCTGCCCTCAGACGTCAGAGCTCCTGGTTTTCAGGCCTTCAGACTCAAACCGAGCTACACCACCAGTTCTCCTAGATCTCTGGTTGGCAGATGGCATATCACAGGACTTTTCAGCCTCCATAATCATGTGAGCCAAGTCCCAAAATAAATCTCCTCTTTTGTATCTCTATCTCTATCTCCATCTATCTATCTACCCTTTCTGTTGGTTGTTTCTAATACAAGCCCGATAGAGATGCTGAGGAAACCACTATGGTAGCATGGGAAGGGGGGGGGGGAACAAAAAAGACAGAAGGCAATTCAATCAGCATCTCTAAGGACTGAGCAAAAGGATGTCAACCAGAGTCTCAAAAATACTTTGTCAGTGAATCGCCAGGTTGAGTGAGACAGTAAAGTCCTTGAGGGCAATAAGAGGAAGCTGTCTTCTAAGTCTTTATATACGAGCACCTAACACAGTGGCTGGTGCACAGAAGTTGCCCAATAATTGTTAAACGGATAAAGAAAAAAGCAAATGAGTTTTGGGATTACTGTATCATTTCAAAGTGCAGGAAAGTACTATTCTGAGAAGTTAGTTGGGAGATAGAAACAAATAGCCTAAGAAGAAAGATATCAGGAAATAAAGAATAAAATGTGAAGAACAAAAATAGTCTTCAGTCACATTGAATAAACAAATGAAGAAATGGGGAAATGAATAAGCAAAGAAGTCAGAAACAATTGAGGTTTTTCACCTGAGGCTTTGGTGTTATAGTGCATTAGCTATTAAGGTAGAAACCTGGGTGTGAAGTCTCCTGTGATGACAAATGCCCATGATCACCTTGCAGATGTGTTTTGTTTCTCCCACCCTGGGTTTAAAGAATAGCTTTCTTAAAGGATGTTTCCAATGGACATAAAAATCCACGGGAATGTAACCAGTAGTGGCCAGTAGCAGCGTTCCTGCTCAGGTTCCCACAGCCTCACCACACTCTATCGTCTCTTTGCAGAGCCCACGTAGCCCATGTGGGGAGGGCTGATAATCCACAGGTACACATCGGTTTAGGCAAACAGGCTGTTAAAGTATTGAAATGCTTTATATTGATTGGTAAGTCTGCACTGTCTATGCCTTCCCACTGTTTCTCTGTTTCTCGAGCTATCCCAGATCCACCGCCTGAGCATCCTCCAGTCCTCCCCAACATCCAGCAAATACAAGAGAAATGCCAATGGCACAGAGAACCTACTGGATCCTCTTCTGATTGGTCAGTGCTGATACCACATCAGTTGTTCAATGTTCTCAATAGCATCCCTGCTTGAAGGTCACCTGCCTACTCCCTGAGGGTATTTGAGTTTGCCACCTCTGCTCAAACCTCAGATCTCTCCCATTCGCATCTATAGGTGCTCATCTGAATTTTCTGTCTTTATTCTGCTGCCCAATATATCTTAAAATATTTGTGTGGGTCACACAACATTATCCTTGTGTGACCTTTAGAACATGGTTTTGTTGAAGCCCCATTCCCATGCAGGGCCCTTAACAACTTCTGTGCTCAACCTCTCGGCTTAATCATCCTTCTGACCCTTTGCATAGCTGGTTGTCAATTTGTTTGATATCTTCCCACAAAACCCCCCTCTGCTCCCTTTCTCTGGGCTTTCCCCCACCCCAGTTACTGTTTATTACTGGATTTGAATACTGAAATCTTGCGTACTCTTTATTTACCTAAAATGTGTGCAACGTAAAGCAGGAAGAGGAAGGTTTTATTATTGAAAAAGTTCCATTGATTGAAAGGTTACCATCAGTTACCTAATGAAACTCAAATATCAGAAGATAAGAAAGAAAATCAGAAACACAATTTTTCTATCCAGTTTTCTAAGAGTTTCTGCCTAAGCTTAGAAAATATCTAAAGTGCTAGGAGCTCCATCTTAACAGTGGAGTCCTGTGGAGGCCAGAATTTGGCTGCATTTCAAAACAATAAGCATTTGGTTCAGAAGGCTGTCTAAAGGAAATAAAAAGGCATAAAATCTCCATCATCCAATATGGTGTGTATTAGAATAAATTGATTACCCATATCTAACATGATCAGAGTTCTGCCAAGGGCCTGGCAAGCAATGAGTGTTGACATAGCCCAAATCCTAATCAGCTATTTGTAACAAGTGATTATGTAGTAAGCACTCACAGTCACCTTTGTTTCTTTAACCAAATGAAGGAAGAAAAGACAGGAGTACCTTCAGAGGGAATAAAATGAGCTCCAAGACGATTTTTTTCTCTTTGTGAGTACAAGAAAATGTGTCCATGGGCAAAGAAAAATTCAATGCTGTCAGTCAGCCCCTACACAATTGAAAAGTCACTCCTTCCATCTCTGAAACTCTTAAAGAACAACTGACTTACTGAACTATTCCTAAGTGAAAATATTGAATGAGGAGATTCAGGGTCATGACGCTTTTCCTAAAGCACATATTCTTTTTTCTGTTGTAACATGTATAAAAGTAAATAATTACAAGGTACAAAGCAATATGTTAATTAAAGAAATGTTCCGTTATTTCTTAGTTGTACTTTATTGAAAGATGAGTCCAGTTCATCAAGCATCTGAAATTCCAAGCAAACGTTTAATCAGGTACACTAAATAATGATAAACATGGCAAATTTAAAGAGAAAACTTGGAACATCATTAAGATATATTAATGGTTTACCAATCGACAATAGACTAAAAAATTTTTTACAACAATCTTGAACAAAAAAGCAGCATTTTTTTACTCTGTGGTATCACCATAAAGAGTAGCTCTTCTCATTTTTTCCTAGACTAGTTTTGATAAAAACATTTGATGTTAGTTGGTTGACTTTCTAATCTTTCCTATCTCTCAACTTCCAATTTACTAACTTGACACCCTGTTCAGAAAAAAAATTTTTGTAACTGTCTAAAAATATGATAAAATTGTCAAAGGCACATGAACTAAGTTATATAAATTTTGAAATATGCCATAGTATTATTTATTCTTTAATGTTATAAGTTCCCAGCAAAACAGTTAATATATAAAACTTCTAGAAGAGAGCATAGGAGAAAATCTATGTGCCTTTGGGTTTGATAATGAGTTTTTAGATACAGCACCAAAGCATAATCCATGAAAGACAAAATTGTTAAATTAGACTTTATTAAAATTTAAATATCCTGCTCTGTAAAAGATCCTGTTAAGAGAATAAAAAGATAAGCTACAGACTGGGAGAATGCATTTGCAAAACAAATATCTGACCAGGAAACTGTATCCCAAATATACAAAGAATGCTTAAAACTCAATGATAATTTTTAAAAAAACAAAAACACCCAATTTATAAATTAGCAAAAGATAGCAAATAAGCATATAGAAAGATATTCAATATCATCTGTCATAAGGGAATTTCAAGTTAAAAAAATAACGAGATACCGCTATATACCTGCTAGAGTAGCTAAATCCAAAACGCTGACAATACTAAATGCTGACAAGGATATAAAGCAACACAAATTCTCATTCATTACTGGGGGGAATGCAAAATGTATGGCCATTTTGGAAGACTGTATGGCAGTTTGTGCAAAGTTATACATAATCTTACCATATGCTCCAGCAATAGCGCTCCTAGATATTTGTCCAATTGATTTCAAAAACTGTGTCCACAATAACCTCCCATGAATGTTTAGAGCAGCCTTAATCATAATCACCAAAGCTACAAGCAACCAAGATGTCCTTTAATAGGTAAATATATAAACACACTGTGTGGTACATGCGTACAATACAATACTATTCAGCAATAAAAAGAAATGAGCTATCAAGCCATGAAAAGACATGGAGGCACATTAAATATATATTAAGTGAAAGAAGCCAGTCTAAAAAGCTTACAAACTGTATGATGCCAATAATATGGCCTTCAAGAAAAGGCAAAACTATAGACACAGTAGAAATATCAGTGGTTGCCAGAAGCTCAGGGGTAGAGAGAAAGGATGAATAGGTAAAGCATCAGTGCTTTTCAGGGCAGTGAAACTCTTCTTCATAGTATTCTAATAATGGATATATTGTGTATTTGTCAAAATTCATTGAAATTTACAACACCAAGAGTGAACCTTAATGTATGCAAGTATATTTTTTATATAATAAGAGGTCAGGAGATCTCAGGAATAAATGCAGACCAATCTCTTATAAATGTGATAAAAATGGCATTTTACCACCATGATCTTCCTTCTATAAAACCATAAACTCAGTCTAATCATGAGAAAAAACATCAGACAAATTCCAACAGAGAATCATCCTACAAAATCCCTGAGCAACACTCCTTAAAACTGTCGAACTAAGTCACCAAAAACAAGGAAACTAAGAAACTCAAAGCAAAGAGGAGCCTAAGGAGTCATAATAATTAGATGTAATACAGTATCCTGGATGGGATATTGTAACAGAAAAAAGACATCAGGTAAAATCGAAAGAGATATAAACAAACTATGGATTTTAATCAATAAAAATTTATTAATAGTAGTTCATTAATTTTAACAAATGTACCATACTAATGTAAAATGTTAATAATGGGAAACTAACGTTGGGATATATGGGAATTTTTGCACTAGCTTCTCAGTTTTTCTGTAAATTTAAAACTATTCTAAAAAATACAGTTTATTTTGAATCAACCATTAAGATTGTGGATCTCCAGGACAAGGCCTATTGGGTTTTTTTTCTTCAGCATTCCAAAGAATTTTCTTGCTAGAAGAAGCTTTACAAATCATTAGATCTAATTCTTTTCCCTGTCAATATGCATGAACATGATATAGTGGACAGAATTTGGGATTGAAAGAACAGGCCTATATGTAAGGAACATTTCTATTATCGACTAAGTAAGTGACTTTGAGTTAATTAGTTCCATCGTCTGCCCAACAGAGATAAAAACAGTTACTTCGTGGAATTACTGTCAAGAAAGCCCCCACACTTGTGTCACATAGAGGATCCTTAATAAATATTTTATTTTGCTCTGCCCCTAACTCATCCATGCCCTCACTTAACATATTCTGTTAAACTAATGAATGCATTAGTGATTACCATTCCATAATGAGAAAAAATCAGATAGAGAGGCAGAAGCCATTATCAAACGAGGAAGAGGAGCAAACACCACCTCTGAGCACAGAACTTCTCAAGGGGGAAATTTCCTGTGACCTCACAAAAACCAACTTCAAGCCAACGCATCTCTCCCTAATGTCTATTCACACTCATGCTGAGCAGTGTTGAAAGCAATACTTAAATCAATTCTGTGGCTCCCACTGGGGCCGCTCTTCCCCTTGGCAGGAGAAAGAAAGGCCCAGGATCATCGGCTTCCTGGGGGAATGATTCTTACAGTGTCCTGGGTTGCTTCCGCCCATGATTTCTAAGTGTCACAAGAGGTGGCTTGACTTGGATACTTCTTTTCCAAGTCAGCCCCTCTTTCTGGGGTGTGGGGGGGACAGGGCAACACAGAACATTATCAATTTTTACTTTTTGGAAATGAAGATTGTTTTAGAATTTTTTTAAAAGTCTTGAAGTGTTAGCATCAAGCCTGATAAGCAGGTTATTGTAGAGGGGAAATAATGGTTTCTAGAACACACGTCTCTAATTCAGACACATTTGGTGGCAACTCGGAAAAGTGGAAAATATGGATTAAAGAATATTTTTAAAATATTCGTATTACTTCCAAATACATGACCACCTCCATGATCTGTATCAGTGAAGATCGGGTCAAGAAATTGAAATAACACCAGTTATTCAAACAGCATGAATTTAATATAAACAATTGTTAACTAGGGATTGAAGAACTAAAAAGACAAAGAACACAAAGGATTCACAGAGGTTGCAACTATGATAAGCAACTACCATCATTAAGGCCAAGGAAATAAAGGGAGAGGTGGAAATCACTGAAAAGTAAGAACTCCAGGAAGGACCTTGCTGTTGCTGGTTCTCTAAGGGAGCGCAATGAGCACTGTTGGGAAAATTGTAAACTGGATCCAGATGCTGCTACCGAAATAAACCGCCACTGCCAGAGCGAGGGAGAGAGGACGCTGAAGGCCTTGCTGGCAGGAAGCAAGCGGGATGGATCCAGCTCCTTCTTCTAACTTTCCAGCGTCCCTCAAGCACCTAAGTACTGAGAAAGCCAGGAGCCAATTTGCAGAGCAGAAATATGGTTCTTTCACATAGTTTAGAAAGGTAGGTTTGAAGCAGACCGAAAATAGCTTTATAAATGGTATTTTTATAATATACCATTGATGAAACAGAAAAAAATTTTAAAACAAAGAATTGTTAAAAAATAAAAAGGAGGGAGCTAAAAATTAATATATAAATTCACACACACACATACACACACACACACACAAACCGGGGGGGTGGGGATGAAGATATAACAACCACAATTATTTGAAGTTGATACAACAAGCAAACAGAAAGGACATTGTTGGGGGGGAGGGGGAGAGGGAGAAGGGAGGGAGGTTTTGGTGATGGGGAGCAATAATCAGCTACAATGTATATCGACAAAATAAAATTTAAAAAATAAATAAATAAATAAATAAATAAATAAATAAATAAATAAAAAATAAAAATAGACCTTAAAAGTTAAGTAGGATAAACATTACTCCTGAGATCTTATTTTACCTTTTTTAATTAATTTGGAAAAACTATTCTTCCCAGATAATGCAAAAGCAGATGAAGAGTGTATAAGACATTTTCACAAATTTCAAATTTATGAGGAATGGATACATTAGGTCCTACTGTACTTGCAGAGTCATGTAAGGTAATCTTATTAAAAGAGAAAAGGGAAGCACATGCAAGCCTCCTGGGCTTCAATTTCCTGACCTTTCTGTGATTAGATCCTTGAAATATATACCATCTCAATTTATCTCGAAAAAAGGTAGAGAATTAGTTGTATTGGATGGCAAGCCAATAGTCACCAAACCAGTGGGAGGAAAGTGCATGTCTGTGCACCATTCCCCTGATAATGAAAATAGCTCGGTGGATTGTCAGAGGTTGATCACGTGGGAAATTTCCATGAGATGTTCACCCCCAATCCATCAATTGAAGCAGCTATGGGCAAAGATTTCGTTGTTCATTAAGATGTATTTTGTCCGGCCTTAACAAAAGCAAGCCCTGGAAGGTGGCTTTTACTACAGCCAGGATTAAGGCTGAGAAGTCCGTACATGTCTGTCAATTGCTCACACTTCTAGTGTCCTGGTAAAAGAGAGATGGCAACTGTCACCCAGGAAATAATCATCAACAAGTACTTAAAGTCTGGGCCCTGTACTTGTTCTGGGAGTATAAGAAGGTGTAGGATACTCTACTGTCCCCAAAGAATCTTCAAATTCAGATGAGGAGGTAGGAATACACGTACAAATAAAACATATGTTAACACTAATGTGATTGAAATGATCACCAAGTGAGAGGTCACCGCGTCATCTCAGGAGGAGGTGATAACAAGGAGGTGGTGAGATAAGACTGTACAGAAAAGGCAGGATGGGTGTTGGAGGATGAGGTAGGACTTGGAATCAGGAAGGAGTCTAAGGAATGGTGAAAATAATTTGGAAGCAGGAACAGGAAGGGGTGGATTAGGGAACCATAAACGAAGTAATCCGGTTGGAGTAAATGTGTGTTCTAAGGTTTAATGAAATACAATGTTTTTTAAAAATGAAACTCATTTAACTCTGGAGTTTTCTTCTTTTTGTAAAACTAAAAGACCACAATTACATTCTTGAATTTCCAGTTGAAAAATATCTATATTCAGACTTTGAGCAAGTATAGTTCCTTTTTTTTATAATTATTATTCAGCTACAAGTTGATCAATAACTAGTTATTGAAGCTTTCTTCATGCAGGGCACTATGCTGGGGATTACAAGTCTATAATGAATTTTAGGGTAAGTTCCACTTGGAGACAGTGGACATGATAAGATAAACAGTAAAATTCAGGCAACATGATGAATAGAAAACACAAATACTGACACCTGCTGTGTTTTACAGCCTGGAAGGTAAGATAGCACGTCTGCAACTCAGGTTACTACCACCAGGTGTGCATTGGTCTTGGGCTACATATAAGCCAGTATTGTGCCAGAGAGGAGAAGGAGAAAAGAGAAGAAAAGGAAGAATGGAGCTGGTTGAAGGGGAGAGGGGGGCATGCAAGGTGGCAGTAAGCCAAGAGGTGCAGGAAGACCCATGAGAAAGCCGGTGTCGTAAGCAATCCAGGGGGCTTGGAATGGGGTGGTGTCAGTGGGCATGGACAGAGGTAGATGGAGTCAAGATATGTTTAGAGGATAAAATCCACAAGTCCTCGGTGATTGATTACATGTGAGATACAAGGCGAGAGAGAAGCCAGGGATGGCATCTAGGTACCTGGCTTAAGACACAGAATACACGGAAGTGTCATTGAGTTAACTGGAGGAGGAGGGGTAGGAGTCAGGGGAAAGACGATGCCCTCTTTTAATGGTGGATGATGAGATTACTTATTTTTGTTTTTCTATATTTCCCAAATCTTCTCTGATGAACACTTATTACGTATACAATAAACAAGTAAAAGTAGAATTCATGATATTTGAAGTGTCAATGTGCAGAATGAAGGGATTAAACAGGTTTTTTGAGTCATGATTAAATGTTGGAATTATCAGTGAATTCCATTATGAGGGTAATCCAAAAAGTTCATGGAAAAATAGAATTAAAAGATAACAGAAATATATCCATGAACTTTTTGAAGTATCCTCGTACTTCTGTATTTTTTAAATTTTTTTTAGTTTTTCTACAATGGATCGGTATATGGATATATTTTATAGTTAGGAAAAGCAACTTTGTTTTTTGTTAGTTTGCTTTTCTTGGTGGAGAGTCAAAGCCGTACTTGGGATCAACAAAGAAGTCAGCCTGGTCAGGAACAGATGAGTCACGGGTCCAGGCCAAGGGGAAGGGAAAACAAAAGGGAGCAGAACAGAGACCAGCAGAGAAGCAGAGTTCAAATGTCACATCCAGAGGGCCTTGAGAGCTGGGCCACCTCCCTGTTGACACAAGAGCTGATTCCCGAATGATTCTAGCCCTCCAGGCTGCAGGGATGAAACTGAGAGGAGTTTGTCAGAGAAGGGGAAGTGGGGTATATGGAAAACTACCAAGTTCCAGAGTCTGCCTTTTATATGAAACTTGCCTTCTCTGCCACCGGCTTTACTTTCAGATTCACGGTTGACCTCCATGGAGTGGCTCTCATAGGAGACCACCGCAACCACATGCAGATTTCAGTTTTCAAGCTCATTTAACGAAATTGTAAATCCTTGTACAAGTGAGGATTAGTTTTGGCTTCTGGAAATAAAATTGTCTTCAAACAAATTCAGTCCAGAGTTAGAAAGTCCAGAGTTGCACAGAGACCCCTGGGGCTCAGGCTTCTTCTCTTTCCCTGCTCCCCCACGTGTAGGGTGGAGCTCTTTCTCCCAGCCCGTGATGGAGTTCTAACCACCATATCCATACCTTAGAAGCAGAACGGGTGGCAAGGAACAGAAGGCCATGTCACTTCTCCTTAAGGAGATTTCCCAGAAGTCCCACATGACATTTTTGCTCATAAGTGGTCTTCCACTTACCACGGTTTGACACTGTAAAGCTAGGGTTAGGGCTCACAGACCCCTCGAGCCCGTTGTCCAGACTGGGTCACAAACCCTCCACATGCAGGTCTACGAGCCAGGTACTAGGAAAAGGTCCTGGGAGCCAGTGGGTGAAAAATTAACAGGCTTTATTCCAAACCAGGAGGAGCTGCCCTAAGTGGCTTCCTGGAGCATCCCAAAAAGCACCGTGTAGCAGACCCGTTAGTCCTTTATACTTAAGTCCATAACCCAGGACACCTGGTGCACTTGCACAGTTACATTAGACAGTAACCAAGGAACACCTGGGCGCACATGCATATTTACATTAGATCCTCGGCAAGATTCTGAACATCTGAGGGGCCCTGACCATTTTCCTATATTTTCCCAAGAGACACAATTTAAAGCTCCACACATTGAGTAGAAACTGTACTTCAAGTAACCAAACATTCCGTTGCTCACTTTCAGTATTCAGTAAATTACATGAGATAGTCAATGCTTTATTATAAAACATGTTTCGTGTTAGGTGATTGTGCCCAACTGTAGGCTAATGTGTTTTGAGGGCATGCAGGGTAGACTAGACTAAGCTGCAATGTTGGGGAGTTTATTTAGCTATATTAAATGCATTTTCAACTTACAATACGAGGGTACTTCAAACAGTTCATGGAAAAGAAAACTAAGATAATACAAATATTTCCATGAACTGTTTGAAGTACCCTCATATTTTCAACTTATGATGGATTTATCAGGATGTAACCTCACTTAAGTCAAGGATCATCTGTATATTACTGGTCAGAACTTAATCAGGTGACACTACTTACCTGCAAAGGAGGCTGAAAAATAGTTTCAGTAAAGGCAGAAATGTGCCCAGCTAAAGATCGGAGTTCTGTTTTAAAAATAAAGAAGAGGGAATGAAGAAGAATGAATACTGGGGACAACTAGCAGTCACTAACATAAGCATCCACACAAAATATCTCTGAACATTTAAATAAGATAATATATAATTATAAAGCAGGAATGGGGGGTGAAAGAGTAAAATCAAAGGTAATTCAGAGGAATCCTGCCCAGAAAAGTAGCAGAGGAGTGATACAATTGCAAATAAAGAGGAAGCCATTGGAGGTTAAAGAAAGGAATAAGAAATTCTAGTTTAAGGTGCCAAAGGTCACTTTTCTCAGTCATTTGGAGAATTATCTACATCTTTTGGGTTTCCTCCTAATTGTCTCCTAGCCTAAGGGAGATTGAACAGAGTAAAGACTGACTGGAGAGACATGGAGAAACTTCTCTTAGAAGACTAAGTAGGACTAGGGTAGAAGACCACAAACCAGTCCCAGTCAATCTTGGAGAGCATCCCTGGCCGAAAACGTGCCGGCAGAAGCGAAAAGTAGTAATTAGCTGAGAGCTGGGGGTGGAATACTCTGGTAAGCGAGGCTTCGTGCCTGTGCCTGCAGAGGAGGTGGGGGCGGGTGAAGCCCCGAGGAGGGCCGTGTCGTAGCGCCAGGAGTCTGCAGTGGTGAAACGAGGACGTCACCGGGGCGGCTGTGAGATCGCGGTCCGAGGTCCCCCGGCCTAGCCTGGAATTAGAAGCCCTCCACCAGGTCGTCTGACGCCCAGTGCTGGAGCCGAACCTGCAGTGGAGCTGGCGCCCTCTGCTGGACATGGGCGTATCTCTACGGAGCTCGACGTGCTGACCCCAACCTTGCGCTCCTGTTACTCCCACTGTGTCTCCTCGTCCCATCTGCTCAGCGCTCTTCCTCTCCACCGTGTACTTCATTTGTTTTTTTCCTCACTGCCCATCTCTCAGCTCTTCCTGACCCATCGCCATTCATAGCATATTCATTATCAGTTACTTGTGACATGGATATGGTATCTAAGCCAACCAATCTTTAAAAACTCTCTGGCTTATTTACCTTAATCATTTTTTATTTTATTTTGGAGACTGGGAACCAGTTAGAGTGGGAATTTAATATATTCCATATATGAACATATGAAAAAATTACTTCTTCACAATGCTTGTCTTTTTTAAAAAAATTTTTTTTTTTAAAAAAGGTAACAATAAACAGCACAGAGTCCAAAGGGAAACCCTGGTAACAGCAATGTGTGGTCAATACTTTTCTCTATAGATGTGTCATGAAAAGTCACATGAGAAGAAATGTGTTCTCAATATCTCTATTGCAGATAAAAATAATATTTTTTTTTAGTTAGGGTGGGCTTATACACTATTTCCTTTTATTTTCCGAATTCTCTGTATTACTATTATTTTGACTTAAAAGATGCTTTGCGGGCCGAGCCCGTGGCGCACTTGGTAGAGTGCGGCGCTGGGAGCGCTGCGACGCTCCCGCCGCGGGTTCGGATCCTATATAGAACTGGCCGGTGCACTCACTGGCTGAGTGCTGGTCATGAAAAAGGACAAAAAAAAAAAAAAAAAGATGCTTTGCTTTTCCAATGACCATTGCAGATTCTTTATCTGTATTTCTACTGAATCTTCAGTGGGGTATGACTCTCTAGCAACTTACTGTTAAATTTCTCTCCAAAACCCAGTCTTTCTGTCTAGTGGTTCTCTCTAAAATAATATGGCAAGGCTCCCACCCACTGTTATTTAAAAGGAATACTAAAGAATTATTTGGAAAGGTCGGTATTCATCCTCTGATTTTGCTTTCACAAATTTTGTTTTCATAAACTGATTCTAATTCAAGTAGGTTGTACATATAAAGGGAAGGAATCTGGGAGAAGAAAAGAGGAGGTCTTAAAATTCTGACAGGTTATATCTAAGGATATTTTTTAAATTTAAATCTTAAATTGTGTAAAGGATGCACACAGCCAATTTTGAGAGCTACTAAAACCCTCACATCATGGGCATGAGGGGTGACAATTAGCTTTGTATCTCATGAATATTCATACCCAATAAAAAAAAAAATGGAGCCCAGGAATACAGAAAGAGGCTGAGTTAGTATGGACCTTGGCTTGGGGAAAAGCTCAGTAAGGGAATTTGAGAGGTTCTGTGATCCTGCCACCAGAAGCATTGGGTATTCATGCTTTCTGGTCAGTCTCCATGACTATTCCATTCGTGTGCACACACATACATCCCTCTGCAGCTGGCAACCTAATCATTCTTTCCCTACTGTCTTTACTACTATCCCCCGGTCTTTAAAGCAGAGTAGAATATAGGGATATTCTATCTGCAGAGAACTCAAGATCCAGTTTTCTTGATGTGATCCAAACATGTTTCTCCTTCCAATGCCATGAATGATCATTTCTAGAAAAAAAAATTGCAAAGAATTATTCACATTGACTGGTCACATGGTCTATTTTTTAAAAGCACTATTCTGGGTAACTGGAATCTAGGTTTTAGGACATAGTATGGCATATAGAGAAAACTATTTCCCATTCAGGATCTCAATTTCTTCATCTTCAAAATGAAAAAGAAAACTTACATAATTAAACCATATTGTTATAATAGAAGTTACGGACACTCAAAAGTCATTCAATTTTGGATTTTTAGTGATTATAATTTAAGTTATGTGATGTTTAGGGAAATCACATAGTTAGAATAGTGAATCACTTTAATGATTTGAGTCAAGAGGTATTAGAAAATTACGTACTTTCTTCGTATATTCCCATGTGTAAATTGGTCCATTTCAGAGGCTAAAGTTAGGTTTTAGGCAGGTGCCTTGTACCTATCTAAGCAGAATTGCTTTTCATGACAGACCTGGAGAAAGGAAGATCATTAAGTAACTGGGTTTCAAAGTGCTCTCTTGCTCAGTAGCAAAGAAAGTATAAAGAGAGTGTCAACTAGCAAAAATTCTGAAAATAGGCTTTGCAATTCTATCAGGAAGCTTGTGGGTGAAGTAACAGAATTTCCTACTGGAAGTTGTTTTTTAAAATAATTTTTAATTTTCTGAAAGAACAAGAAATCCACAGTTGGTCCAGAAAATTGACTAAGTTATCAAGGACCTGGTCTCTTCCCACTGAGGGTAGGGCAGCCTCGGTGTTTTGGAAATACTTCATTTCTGGTCTCAAAATTGGTTACTGCAGGGTGGTCATTATAACCAATTGCTGGTAAAAGAGAAGGGGATGACTATATTGACTTATGCTAATTATCCTTTCTTCCCTGGGAACGGGTTTATATTCTCTGAGCAAATTGCTGCCCAACATCTGAGTCCCCAAGGGTTCTATTGACAAAGTGGAAGTGACAGTTGGGTAGACAATCACCATCTCTGCCACAGTAATGAAAAATGTTCTGTCTAAGCATAATTTTAAAACGTGGCTGAACTCAGTTTAAAAAATCTCTCTTCGTTGACTACAATCTACCCCATCTCCAGGAAATCAGTGTGAGACTCTTTCAAATGAACGTATTCTCTTCTTAAGTGAATTTATGACTACTTCAAGGGGGAAATAATCTAATTTTGCTATACATGTGGGAACAAGATTTAGGATGCCAATTTGGGCTTCTGGTTTTCATAAAAACAGATTGGTAGGTGGAACTTGCAGCAAATCTTCTCAATAAGAACTTGTTTTAAATTCTAGGAATGCTAAGTATTTTCTATGTATTATTCCTGCCATTAAAATAAGGCTAAATGCAAGTCCATGAACATCCAGTCTTTCCACATGGCGGAGCCTCTGATTGTCTCATAAGTTGAATGTCCAACCTCTGAAAACATGAGTTGCGGCAGAGCCAAGAGGTAGCTCACCTATCTGCTCCAAGTTTTGACTGTTTTGGAAGGAAAAAGGTCTCCACACTCACTACACCTGTTTACAAGTCAGAGCAACGGTGCTTCTTTCCTTCCCCACACCTGTGGTTCTGAGAAAAGCGACCACCAGGCTGCTGTGCAGGTGCACAATGTAGGCTGTGCAGAAAGATCACAGAGGGAACAAAGCACTGTAGGCTGACACAGGGCACCTTTGTGACCCTCTACGGGCCTCAGTCCAAGAAGATGACCATTAAAACTACAAACAGATGGTATCCAGGACAAATAACACCCTCATGCGGACTGCCCAAGAGGTCAAGGTCTAGCAGGAGGGGGCGGGCCTACGGCCAGCAAATGTTCTGTTAAATAACACAGCTGTGACTTCAACACCAAGCGGATCTGTTCACATAGAAAACACAGGAATATTCCAGTGTTTCGCTAGAAAGCGTGTAATGTGGACAGCTGCCCTGTCTTCCAGTCCCTTACAAAAGTAGCATTCTAGAAAATGAAAGTTGGAGAAGTGAAGTACCCTATTATTACCACAGTGTACTTGGTGGTGAAAACCCGGATGGCAAATCCCCGACTACATCGAAAGGTTGAATGAAGTTAAATAAAGCAAATCTTCCTGGGGCCGGGGCTGTCCTAAGCCCTGACAAAAGGAAACTCCCCCACTGGGATCAGAATGGGATTCTAAAAAGAACCTGCCAGATTGGTAGTTGGCTTCTTAGCTGACTGAATCCCTTTACTCTCTAATGGGGAGGTTTAGGGAAATATGAGAAGAGCTTCAGATTGGGGGATCAAGCTAGAGCCCTCCGTTTTGTTTTGGCACAAACATAGTAACCTCTTTGGGTCTCTTAATTGGATGGTAAAATAGGACCGACTTTGCAGGATTATTAAATACCAAAGGAGATAAAGCATTTGAAACTCTAAGAATTTGCTTTGGCAAATACGGTATTTTCATACATTACCCTCTGGTCATCCCCAAGATGTCCTTGAAAAGAAGGAATAACAGAATACAGTAATCTTATTCATCTGCCACAGTCTGAATTGAGGGGACGGAAGCTGGTGGGAATTTTGTGAGCTGGAACTCAATCTGCAAGTCAACAAAAATGTACAAAGCTTGGGGATATGGGTGTTTCTTTGTGATTTTTCTAAAACATCCAGAGAACAAACCACTTGCATTTACACACACAAATACACCATGACACAGAACTGACCTTGCCTGCAGCACCAGAGCCCACAGAAAAGTCCTTATTCTCCCTTTCGGGCTGGGAGCAACGCTGTTCTGGAAATGTGGTGGATGGGAATCTCATCTCCATTTCTCTGTCCTGAGACTGCTGGACAATTCCTGTCCAGTACCACAAAATGGGAAGGAAGAGTGGGACACACTGGGACAATGATTGAAGGGTAGAAAAATGAGCTTCTGGCAACCCCATTCTTAAAATATATTTTTCCAGAGAAAGTGTGATGAACGGAGATTCCATACAGTTGATACAAACCTAATTGCCATTTTAACATTTTATGAACTAAATTGGCTTTCTGGGCTTGAACATAGGCACAATTTGCAACGTTGTTTCAATAAGAAAATGAGTCCCAAACAACTGATTTATATTTGAACTTGAGGAGCACAACCTATTCGTAAGTAAAATTGCAGTAGCTGTCTTCTTTGGATATTTGAAATGAGCCAAATGAACAAAACCAAGGCAAGATCAGTAACTGAATATGTACAGATCATTATAAATACATATACATATATTCAATCAGTAGTTGAATATACGTATTTCTATATGTGTAGTGATTAAACTCATTTGCAAAATAAGCATTAGTAGTATTGAGATGGATGAGAATTTTGTAGGACAGAACTCAATCTGAAAATAATGTATTATGCTGGATGAATAGATTTATCTTACAATTTTAAGCTACAATATTTAAAAAAATTATCTGTGTAAGTACCTGTATACGGAATAACCAACATTTTATTGAGTACAAAATCATAAGTGTAGTTAAGCATTAACCAATTAACTAATGTAATCGTCACGACTACTCCAAGAGGTATCATTATCAAACTGAATTTTACCAATGAGGAAACCGAGGCACAGAGAATTAAGTAATTTGTCCAAGGTCATATGGAGAGCTCAGCCATTCTAACACCTGACTTTCACTCTTAATGTCTACATTATACTAAATGTTTGTATTCAAAGCCTTAAAAATCTTTAGATTTTAGTTTTCAAAAATAGACTTTAAATTTACCTTTATTTAAATAAATAATGCTTATGTATTATTTAGTACTTGTAATTTTTAGTTGAAATTTATTATTTTTTAAATTTATTGACCTTTCTCTTTTTTTTTTTAAAGATAATTTATTACACATATAGGTGGGGCACAAAGTTGACTTTCAATAGTTGCGTACAATGTGTGATGGTCAGATTACTAGTTAGCTTATTCATCACTACAATACATAATCATTCTTTGTGTCTGTTAACCAATTTTTCATTAACCCCCTCCCTACCTCACCCTTTCCTCCCCTTTTCTACCTCTAGTAACCACAGTTCTTTTCTCTCCTTCTAAAAGTTCAACATATTATTGTAATAGACTGTTCTTTCTTTCTCTCTCTGTTGTTTATTTATGGATTCAGCTCCCACTTATGAATGTGGACATGTGGTATTTCTCTTTCTATGCCTGGGTTGTTTCACTTAACATAATTTTCTCCAGGCTCATCCATGTTGCTGCAGATAGCAGAATTTCATTCTATTTTATGGCTGGGTAGTATTTCATTGGGTATATGTACCACATTTTCCTCATCTAGTCATCCACTGATGAACTTTTAGGTTGGTTCCACATTTTGGCTACTGTAGAGTTACAGTAAACATGAGAAAGCAGGTATCCCTTCGACATGATTTCCAGTCCTCTGGATATATACCCAGTAGTGGGATTGCTGGATCATATGGTAGTTCTCTCTGTAGTTGTTTGAGGAACCTCCATGCTGTTCTCCATAATGGCTGTGCTAATTTACAGCCCCACCAACAGTGCAGAAGAGTTCCGCTTTCTCCACATCCTCACCAGTATGTTATTCTCTGTCTTTTTGATAATAGCCAGTCTAATTGGGGTGAGGTGATATCTCGAAGTGGTTTTGATTTGCATTTCCCCAATGATTAGTGATGTGGAGCATTTTTTCATATATCTGTTGGCCATTTGCATGTCCTTTGAGAAATGTCTGATCAGCTCCTTTGCCCATTTTTAATTGGATTATTTGGCTTTTTACTGTAAAGTTGTTTGAATTCTTTGAATATTCTGGATATTAATCCATACCTCTTGCCATTTACCAAAATCAACTCAAAATTAATTAAAGACTTAAATATAAGACCTGAAACCTTAAAACTCCTAGAAGAAAACATAGGGGAACACTCCAGGAAGTAGGACTGGGCAAAGACCTTATGAATAAGACCCCAAAAGCACAGACAACAACAAAAAAAAATAAATGAGTGGGATTCTGCACAGCTAAGGAAACAATCAACAGAGGGAAAAGACAACCTACGGAATGGGAGAAAATATTTGCAAACTACACATCTGACAAGGGATTAATATCCAGGAGTTGCAATTTATAGCTAGTCTTACTCTATATTTTTGAAAATTCAATATAAGGTAAAACAAGTCAGATGCAATCATCCTAGACTTAAGGATGTCTCCATTGCACATGGAAAGCAGAAAAGCTACTTATATTATCTGAGTATCTGTACTATCAGAATTACTCTGGAACAGACTGCTTCTAGAGAAGCAGCAGGATAAATAAAAGAGAACAGGCTCTGTATTCACAAAGCTGAGGTTGAAACTCAACTTCTTGAGCCAAATACTTTAGCTCTCTGAGCCTATTTTGTCTCCCCTGCCCAACCCTGCAACTCAGAGCTTTATTATATACTCTTGCACAATAAAAATTTTGTGAAATTTCACTAGAATATAGTTGCCACTATTCTCTGGAAGTTGTGGTTAAAAGTCCAGCATCATTTTTTAGGTACAACAAAATTCTGCATTCAACCGTGTATAATCACAAATTCTAGCATCTAATCACTACACATTTCTCAAAACAGAAAATTGTGCTCCAGGATCACTCTCTGGCTTTTTTCTTTTTTTTTTTTTTATTAATGATCCTATTTCATCTTTTATCCCATGAGAATAATCTTCATTTTGCATGGTTGTTGGGAGACATAGTATTATTAAAGGTCTCCCCAGACCTACAAGTCAGAAGTTCTACCTGTGTCTCTTACTAATCTCAGCCTATACAATGGAGATTCTAATGCCTACCTCATAAAGGTGTAAGGCTTGAGCAACGTAATTGAGAGGTGTAAGGCATGCTTTAGGTCCTCAGGCTTTTCCAGTTACGATGGCTAGGTTCTTCCGAAGCATGCAAGGGAATGTGTAGTGAACCTAGCATAAAGCCCCTTTCTCCAAAGGGAAAGCTACATACACGAACAGAAGTGGGAGACAGAGGATAGCTTGACTATCCTCAACTACCAATGGGCAATTACCTATTTCAAGTACTTAACATCCTCTTTAAGAAACAATTGTATCCCCTTCCTAAACCCGCAATAGAGAAGTATGAAAAACATGCCAGCGATCCATTCAACTCCTGTGGTGCAATAAACCTACGACTTACAAGAATTGATCATGGTTTATTTTCCACTTAAATTTCTTTCTTGACATCCTGCCAGAGCCTGAATGATTCTGGAAGAACTTGGGAATTCTAAAATAACCATCAATGTTCTGAGCCACGCTAAGAGAAGTTAGAACCCTGTGCAGACTCAAACTAGTTGGGAAGTAGAAGAGGTTTCCCCTCTAGAGTATCCTGACTTCCTTCCAGGTTAAAGTGAATCTGTGAAAATCTGATAGTCCCAACAAAACAAATAAATTGGAGCCAAATGAGAAAAATCACAAATAAACAACAAAAAAAAGGTGAGTGTGTAGGAGGTGGGGGGAGGGGGCATGGAGGGGTAACTTAAGGCTACATTTAAATGTTGGTCTTTATTCCCTTCTTATTGAAGATGCAGTCCCTTTGGACTCCTAACAACTCCCAAAAACAAAAGGGCCGTTTCAGTCCCTGTAGAATGTTTCAAGGCAAAAGAAGTTTCAACCAAGTCCCTCATGTACACAGAATCCAATTCCCAGATCTCTGGGCTTGGTCGATTTCCCACATGATTTGTCAGCTGAGATCTCACTTGTGACCCAACTGGTTTGTAGGGTACTTCAGAGCTGGAACTATACTACTACTCTATAGCATATTTACCTTTTGTCCAGTATGCAGCTCAGATCAGAGCATAACAAGTACCGCTAGCTCAAAGAAAAGAATATTTAATGTCCTGGTTGTCTATAAAATTTTGAACAAATTCTCTATGATTATAAAGATGAAAGTATTCCAATGTAACAAAAAGCAGCATCTACGGCACACCTAGGAAAAAATGAAGATGCTTTCAAGGACCCAAGAAACAACCCAGCAAGCCTACTGAGTGGAATCTTCCAATCACTAGAGACAGCCAAGAAAGCCGATAGCCTGATCCCAGCAATGCCTACTCCAGACCATGCCCTTGAACACATGGCAGCCCTGGGACAATTTATGGTAAGGATATTGCACCAGACCACAACCCCGAGCAACTGAAGAAACAAGAGGAAAGCCAGGATATCACTTTCAGTAGATGAATACTAAGTAGCTTGCTACTAAAGCATTATCCAACAACAGAGGCTACCTTGCAAAGGACAATTTAAAAATATTAATGTTGGTGTTTGTCAAGGTTTGTGCATCAATCTGAACTGAAAGCCAAGAACAAATTATCTTTTACTAGCTGATGTCCTGGAAAACTTTTTTGCCCTCATTCAAGGACACAAGCGTTGGTTCAAATGTTTTTGGATTTGAAATGTCTCATAATACCTGCATATTTTCAAAACCATAGCATCAATAAGTGAGCTAGAAAATACCTCCCACTTGTATCCCTGCTGATCTGATTTAATGGGTACAAGCAATATACTAGGCAGTGGAGCTGGGCGTGTTATATTACCATATCATCTTCATGACCCACACTCCAAATCATGTCTTTTAATGTAATTGAATATGTTCACTAAATATACTAATATCATTTGTTTTAAGACATATCTTTTTTTTCCCCCACTTTTATAAGAGGCTGTTGTAGTTAGCAAAAAAATGGTACCGACATTCATAACACCTTCATTTTTAGGAATCATTTTTACAGAAAACAAAGGTAATTTTCTTTTATTAGAAAACAAAGGCCATATTTAATAACATCACCAGATGTGAGAATGTACCAAATAACTGTAAAAAATTAGTCTTAAAAAGAAAACAGCACAATGACAGAAAACATGACACATCACAACTCTTAAGGAGCCCACAACCAGACTAACTGAAAATAAACACACTCCTCCCCACCCCCTACATACACATATGTACAGGTTATGCAAAGGTTTATAAAACACATTGGAAGAGAAAGATGAACATACTCACATATGCACATGTGTACCTGTTTTCCTTAAAAACATAACATGCTTTTCCTTCATTTTACTCAGCTCAAAGAAATTTGACCTAAAACTACTTTGTGGCTAACGCTATAAATAGGAAATATCATAAAGCAAGTTTACCTTTTCTTGGTAGCAGTTAACTGGAAGTATAAAAAGTGTTCTGTATTTTTTAGTGCAAAATCCACATACAAACAGAAGTTATTATATAGTGCTTGCCATTTAATTGTAACATGTTACCAAAAAGCTTTATACAGTACTATTTTTACATTACAATAGAGGAATGTCAATGATGAACAGGTGATCAGTGCTTCCGAACTTTCCTAGTACTTACTCATGGAGATCTAAAAAGTACATATATTTAGATTTATAAGGAATTGTCTTCTCCCCACTGATGAAGTGCTCCCTGACTAAAGAAAGGCCCCTGTAGGCAGACTGGTGTCTCTTCAACCACTGCCACTTTCCAGGAGTCCTGACACACGAGGTTTCTTCACTGAATCTTACAGTTCTCGCTGCCCTTGGGCTCAAGTCCAGCTGCTGGGCTACAGGAAAGTGGGCCTCGCCTGGCTCGCAGGCCCTCTCTGGGGCTGTCCTCGGGGACCTTATTGACTGAGAGAGATTTCGTGGCGGGTTCTCGGAATGTGGTGCCTGAATCCACAGGGCTCTTTTGAGCAACCTTGACCTGCAACACAAACATCTTTGTTAGACGTCCAAATCACATTCACATTTCTACAACATGAATAATAAAGCTCTACGTCACCAAGCTTCTCTAGGAGTTGTACACAATTTTAGTATTTCTTCTTCCCTGAGAATGGGCTCCATCTGATAGAAGTCAGGAGCATGTCAGACGTGACCTCTAACAAGTCATCAATATTTCCTTGACACCTTTGATGGCCAGAGACTTGCTCCAAAGGCAAGTGTGACATTTTCAGTGCAGAAAGTAAGTGCTTCAAGAACTATGTCCTATTCATATATGCATCCCTAGTGCCCACAATCTACCTGACACACGGTAAACATTCGATAAACCTCTCTGAAAATTCAAACCTTCTTCCCTTTGTCTTGAAACTTCTGCTGTCTTTTAAAATGAATATAATCCAAATGAGTAAAACCACTGTATTAGTCCATTTATGTTGCTTATAACAAAATACATGGAACTGGATATTTTATAGAGAAAATGCAATTTATTGCTTACAGTTTCTGAGGCTAGGAAGTCCAAAGTCCATCTGGTGGTACTGACAGTGACCCAGGAGTCTCACATTGCAAGATGGTGGAAGCAGAGAGATCAGAGAGAGACAGACTCTCCTCTTTTTTTAAAGCCCTCAGAACCATGCCCCTGACCACCATTTTTAATCCATTCACTACGGCATCGTCCTATAATCTAATCACCTCTTCAAAGTTCCACCTTTCAATCACCATAATAGCATTTCCCACCCTCAACAGTCACAATGGGGGCTAAGTTTCTAATACATAAAACTTGGGGACAGCATTCAAGCTCCAGTGAGTTTTGGGGGGACATAATTCAATCCACTACAACCACTTTCACAAGGCAGAAGTTTTACTTACAACATTTAAAAGACCTAAAACTTATTCCTCATATAATGATATGGTAACCATTCCCCTTACACTGTTGTTTGTTTCCATACTGAATTTGGGTTATATCAGAGGGCAGATATCCGATAGTAAAGTCCAGAAAGAATAAACCCCCTCTCTGATGTTCTGCTTTTCAAGAGAAAGAGGTATTCAGAACACATGAGACTTTAAGGGGTAGATGAGAAGGTGGGTAGTTGGTGAGTCAAGGTATTTTGAGATTTGTATAGTAGTGAAAAAAGATATGGGGTCAAAAAAGAGAAAGAAGAGCAAAAAAATGAAGCACTGAAAGCTTCACTTAACTAAAGTTAGAGGCAAGAGTAGAAAATAATAAGATTTTTAAAAGAAAAAGACGATGTTGAAAAGTAACTGTATGAGACACTCCCTCAGCAACTGCCTTCCAGGGACCTCCTTCTGAAGCAGGAAGAAAAGAGAATGGAAATTACATTCCCATTTATACTCTTTCCATAGGAAGTATGTCATTTTAAAAGGCAAATACTTTTCATTACAGAAAATATAGTAAATCTGGTCAACAGATCAAATCCCTAGAAAGCCCGCTTCTACCTCAGATTATGTGCAGGACACTAAAAAGGAGCAGCCTTGAAGGACCAGGACTTAATGGAAAATTATTATTTATGGAAAGTTGAAGGGAAAAAAAACAGTTTTACCAGTACTTTTTCTTTTAAAGAGAAATAGTGATACCAAAGTCAAATGTTTCCCTTGAAACTCACCAGTGTAGAAGAGTCAAATCTTTAGGTTCACCATAAAAAGAGAGACAGAGACATCACATAGGGAAGAGAGAATCTGAGCCAGTAAGATTTTTTCTTAATCCCAATTAAGAAGCTCAAGTCCACTCCCTGCTTCTTCCCTCTAGACTCAGTTTCTCTGGTACTGAATTGAGGAAACTGAATTCTGTGATCAGAGTTTTAAACTGTGGATTTGATGTGCATGTTGGTCAGTTAGCCTCAGAATTGTCCATAACCAGACAGGGAAGGGCAAAGTCACCAAGTATTTCATCTACAACAGTGCATCCCTAATTACCTTCAAATGATGTCACCAGCCACAGAGGGGAGAGTGAATATGAAGACAGCTCAGTGAAAATGAACCTCACTTGTTTAAAAAAAAAAAAAAAAAAGCAAGGCCCCCCCTAAACTGCTGACTGCCGCTGTGGTGGCAGCACCACCACCATCGTTTACAATTTAGAGGCTGGTCCTCTGGCACAGACCACCAAGCCCAGGTTCAGGAGATCACATTTACAATCACTGACCCCCTTGTCTCTAGCTAACTAGGAGTTCCTGGGCTTAGTCACCCCAGTGATATAATAAACAGAGAATGATCCTCCCTAATCTCCATTTTACCCATTTATTTCTCCTTTGTACTTGTCGGATGTCACTAACCGTCCTGCTAAATGACCTAGGGAATCATCTCTCAAAACCCAACCAGTCACCTCAGGGAAGAGAGCTCATAATCCTGAGTTTATAAGCAACTGCTTTAGGAAATAATACCTTACTCTATATTTTTAAAACTAAATGATGAAATATGCTTAACAGATGAGGCAAACGTTTTACAGGGCAATTCAGAAAATGCTGAATTAAATTAAAATCACTAGGCTAGGTTTTGAAGAGTTCGAATCTAAGTATGAAGTCTCTTCCTCTCACAAGGAGCCCCCCATTCATTTGCAAGGGTACAAAATTGTTTAGCAATTCGTAACCACTGGTGCCTGCTGCACTGCATGTAGCTAATGCACTGAACACAGATCTGCAGGAAACCATAGTTACTACATACTCAGCAGAGACACCAGCAGTGAGGAGAGCAGGCCCCCTAGTGTGCAAAGCTCTTTTTCCTTGATAATAAGTCTGAATGCCACATGCAAACGGCTTTTACCATCAATTCCTAATAAAAGAAAAAAAATGGACCATGTGGGGGTTTCATAAGATGAGTTCCTAACATATCTTTAAACATCTATTATTGCAGTCACTCAGGACACCACTCATAGCTCCATTCATTCATCACTGCACTAGAATGAGGACACAGGTAAACCACAGACCATAATCAGTAACCTCACAGAACTGGTACCGCAAATCAGAAAACAGATATTTAAGCAAATAATTACAACAAAGTGAGCTGCCTTAAGATAGTGGAAGTATAGAATACTAGCTATGTGTCATAATTTTCTATTACAAGAGAGACAGAAAAATACCTCATCTGATCTCCCTAAGTGTGAGACAAACAGGAACAGACATTACTTTTTAGTGAGGGGTAAGGGACGGCTGCCAGGCACCCATCTAAAGAAATGGCACAGACTAGATCAGAACCGAAACCTGACTCCTGTACAGCAGTTCAGCAGATACCTTGTGGTTCGCAGTTTTTGTCAAGCTTGGTAGCTTCACTTTTCAGAGGCACCAGTTGCTTTAAGGAGAAGCTGTTCTTAGGGTCACTGGAAAGCCAGGACCTACTCCAGCATACTCTTCAGTGTTTTGTTGTTGGCAGCTTCAAAAGGTAAATCCAAATGTGAGTGTGTGTGGAGCGAGGGGGTGGGGTGTGTGAGAGAAAGAATTTAGTGGGGGAGGCGAGGAAAATTTGCACAAAATGGTAGAATATTTCTAATATAAGTAGTGAGTGGGTCAATTCTACTGAGTGAAAGAAGATATGAGACCCTTCCTCTTCACCTCTGAATTAATGCAATTTTTGAATTAATTAAATTGAATTAAGTAAATTATGAACTTACTATTAGGTAAAATTCCTTAACGCTTATAGCTCTTCTACATCAACAAAAACAAATTTGCACATCTATTATTGTTTTGATGCAACTAATCACCAATGGTTTTGCATTTTGGTATCCACAATCCCAATAAGAAACATGTTTGCTAACTTAAGAATTATCCCATTATGTAATAAGGGTTACTACACTTTCAAAACTTTATTTGTGGGTTCAAGGTTTATCAGATTGCGTACTTAACCAAATCTGACAAGTGAGCAATCAAAGTAAAGTCAAGAAGTTTTAAAACTCCTTGAAGCTATTCCAGCAACTTCCAAAAATATTCCTGTGGTCCTCAGTTTGAGAAACACTGGTATTATGGAAAGAGCAAGACTGGGGGGTTGAGAGAGAGCAGGTGTTAACACTGAGAGATCAAATCTTGATGATGCATATTCTTCATGCTGTTATAATACCACTTACTCCAAGAGTTCAACTTAAATAAAACTCAGATCCTTACATACACAAATGGTAGCTGCTGGTTTGGATTATAATAACAGGAATAAAGATCTGTTAAGCAGGGGCTGTTTGTGAGATACACAGAGGTCACTAAGACCCTGCCATATCCTCAACAATCAAAATAGAGAAATCCATAAATGGAGCTGCTTTCTTTAGACATCTACTGAAATATGTGCTTTTTGTAGAAAGTAAAGGATTAATAAAACCATAAAGAATCAGCAGCTGGGGGGCAGATGTGTGAGAGTGAAAAGTTTAAAACAAACAATGACCAATACCTGTGGCCAAAAGGAAAACTACGTCTTCAAATCCTTCAACACCAATGCTTGAGGCATTCTTACAAATCCACTGAGCTTCGCTCTAACAATGCCATCTCCCACCAAATATATTGGGTCAAGGACAAGACTGTGCAGCAGTAAACTGTGATGTTCATCCTTGCGTTTGCTCACTACTGACTTATTTATACCATACAAGAAAACGGTCATACTTTAAAGGGCTCCTGAGTCTGAGGGTGCAGTATGCAACCCTGGCCCAGTATCCCTACAATTGCCTGGACCTCACACTGCAGACGGATGCTCACAGGGGCTTACCTTTAGTGATCTGCTGCCACCAGCTGTTGGTTTGGAGGACTCTGCAAGATTTTCTTTGCCGAGATTTTCCTTGCTGAGACTGAGAGGGGAAAGTGCTAACTTCTGTGCAGCAAGCCGGGGGCTGGTCCTAGTGGCCATGGTTGTTCTCCGCAAGACATAGGGACTAGTCTTTCCTGTTGGGATGTCGGCAAACCCTACGGGCAGTAAAGCTGACAATCAGTACTGCTAGGTCCAGTTCTATCTACAGCGGAAACAGTATTCATCAGTTAAAGTTTTAACAAGGTAACTCCGAAAAATACTTTCTCCCAGCCACCGTGGACAATGGATTAAATTTCAGTTGCCCTGGAAGTCACCAAACCAAATAAAGAACTAACAGATATTCCCTTATTAGAAACATAAAAAGTCACAATGAGAAAAAAGGGGAAAAAAAATAACATTACACTGAAAAAAATTTTTCAGGTTCTTCTTTTTCTTCTATGTGGATGAAGAATACCAGCAAGCCTTATTATAAAATTTGGATTGGAGAAAAAAAGATAAAATGGAAAAGAAAAAGAAAAAGAAAAAGGCCAGCTCTTGTTTAAAGGGGGAATAGCTACTTCAGGTGACCACTGAAGGTTAAAAAGTAAAATAAAATGTGGTCAGTGGCTCCAGCCAGGGGACCAACAGCACCAGGCCCATCCCGCACCTGCTAGCTGGGTCAGACATAACTAAAAGCAGGAAAGCCTGAAGGGCTTCCTTGATTTGGGGACTTTTTCAGCATAGAAATATCAAATTCTAAACACGTTTTGGACAATTTTCACATCTATCAGCTCTCTTGGTTACGTGACATGAGTAACTGGATCCTAGTCATTCTGTAATGACAGACAGCAAAATGTATACCTTCCCAATTTAAAAGCAAACTATTGTTTCTGAAGGTTAATTAGGATTGTTGTACTATCACCTAAAAGTATACGCACCTATCTTTTTATATGTGAATTTTTACATGGAATTTCAAAAGAACACAATTTTTTTTTTAATTATGCATACCTTTCTTTACAACTTCTGGAAGTCCCTCTGGCTCAAGGTCATTATCTTCTATGTCCTCTGCAGGGTGAATACTACTTTTGACTGCTTTCCTACTTTTTTTAGAAAATGTCTCTGGAGTAGAAGGTGTTGGTCCTCCACCATTCTCCAAAATCCCACTGGACCTCTGCCTCTTGCCTGAAACTTTATTTTGGCCAGATGATAACTTCTTTTCGGTAACAGAAGGGATTGGAGATGGTCCAGGAATAACTGGATTTAGCAAAGGAAAACTTCGAAGATCGTTTTTAGATAGTTGTGAACTCAGACGAGCAACTTGTGTTTCTAACACCTCTTTAGCTTTCTCTAACTTTTCATGGCTTATAAGCAGGGAACAGTACTTATCCAAGTATTCATCTGCCTCCCTGGTTTTTTCTTCGAGAGTTTCTTTCAGTTCTTTCACCTCAGTCATTAATTCATCTACGTTAGCATCCACAACAGCACCTGTTCAAAAGAAAGTGACACATCATAGGGAACTTGATGCTTCTCTAGTTTACACTGGGCATCAGGAAGCAGATAACCTTAGACCTGCTCTAGGATTTTTTTGGAGGGGTAGGGAAGATATATTTGTGCATGTTCTTACAGATCTACCACTCTTATTAGGGAGGCACTGTATGATCAGGGAGACAGGAGGGTGCCAATGACAAGGCAAGTCCTGGAAAGCTCTGAGTGCATTTGGGACGATGGAGGGTCTGACGGACAGGAGCTTGGGAAAACACTATAAGGGCAGGAATCTTACTCAACATATACCTGCCATGGTTGGCATCGAATCCATTAGGAAACCTCCCTGGATGCCAATCTATGCTGAGCCTCCTTCCCAGCAGTGAAGACTACTGGCAAGCCCACCAAGCTCCAGTGCAGACGAGCCCCACACTGTGCATGCCACCATCCACTCACACAGTGAGCACGCTCCACTCTTGGGGCATAAGTGGAGAAATGTGACAAGGATAGTCATCTTTTCCTATTTTGCCTGCAAACCCAAAAATACAGTCTCTCACCCCTTCCCTTTAGCTGACCCTTGAAGATGGGAAAGGACAACCAGAATCAGCTATTTCAACCTTACCAATGCCAACTCAGATGTCAATGTGCCTCTGTCAAAGAAACGACTAAAATGGACATCCACACGAAAAACTCTTCTTAGGATGGCTCATGAGCAAAAAGTACCACCAGTTTTTTGCATTTCTTATAGAACAGAAGATGCAATAATTCTATGTTAAAACACAGGCCTCACTTTGAATCCTATAATGAACCCAAGCTGAGCACAAAATTCAGAAATGTGGGGCCGAGCCCGTGGCGCACTCCGGAGAGTGCGGCGCTGGGAGCGCAGCGACGCTCCCGCCGCGGGTTCGGATCCTATGTAGGAATGGCCGGTGCACTCGCTGGCTGAGTGCCGGTCATGAAAGAGACAAAAAAAAAAAAAAAAAAAAAAAAAAAAAAAGAAATGTGAAAACTGCTGGAAACCAGCACTAACAGAACAGAGCACTGAAAACACTTCCGATGCATGTATACCATAAGCATGTATTTCAGTACTGGAAGATAGTTCTGGCTAACTGATGCGCTCCAGCTAACGCCCACCTGTTTTCTGCTTGTCCTGTGCAGCTTCAAGTTGAGACAGCTCTTTCTGCAACATTTCCTTTTCCTCTTCCAGCTGTTTACAGGATTTGATCAACAACTTTATTTTCCCCTGGGTGCGTTCGTTTTCCTTCTTCAGCTGATTTACATATTTTTGATTGTCCATCTACAAAGCAAAAGTAATTCCATTTAAAACGTTGAATTTCTTTTTATAAGCATATAGAAAAACAATTATGAGATATAATTAAGAATCATATAAATTTAAGATTATGTTCCAAATAAAACATCTAAAGACACACGAAACAATTCACCTCCTTTACTTGGTTTCCTAAGTCTCCCCACCAGACAACAAGGTTTTGTCATTTCTTTTCTTAGTATCACAGTGGTTCCTAAGATGATGTCCTGTTAAATGACCACTACATCTGTGTTTATCCAATGGGAATCACGCTGGATCACTGGAGGGAAAGTCCATGGACATATCCTTGGTGGGTCAAACTTCTCAACAGTAGAACTGCATTCCCATTTGTAATCTTGCACAGTTACAGTTTCAATATCGGACACGGTATTTGTGTTAGTCATATCAAGTAAAGGCCAAATGACATTATGGCTCGCCATGCGGACTTAAATTTTACAGTAGCTCAAATAGAAAGTGTAGTGGGGGAATTGTGTCCTCATACACTTGTCAGTGACACAAGTTCATATAGTTCCTTATCCACAGTTCCAAAACCAAAAAAGAAAGCTGTGAAAATGACTCAGAAGCAAAACCTGATCTGAATAACTATAAAGGTATTTATAGCTTTTACTTAACTGACTTTGTGAGAATACTCATAAATTTTGCTGCAGAAATATGAATTTAATTATGAAGTATTATCCCAGACCCTGCTGGAATATTATGTATTATACAGCATATGCATTGTATCATGCAATATCTTTAAAAATGCAGAATTATAAAACAATCTGATAAGAGATCATGAACATATAAAAGAAGACCAAACTACTAAAAAGAACAAACAGCAGCAGGGGCAACAGCAGAAGCAGCTGGAGTATCACATTCATGTTGCAAGTAGATATTACGGCTTGGACCTCATCCTTGTATATTTTATCTTGAAATAACTTATGGGCAATGTTGCAGTAAATCTACACTTTCAGAACTTTGTATTTCTGATTCCAACCATCACTGGATTAGAGATCCATTTAATTCAATTCCAACAGTGCCTATCAACTGGTACCTCATTAAAATTATATGAGATCTGAACAGATTCTACTAGCAAACAATGTACCAATTTATACATGGTATGCATATGAATAGATATACTGTCAAAGATTTTAAAAGTGAAAAATAAGTAGACCTGAAAGACAGTAAAAATTTTTTTAAAAAGGAAGAAAGAAAAAGTAGACCTGAAGCTGCTACTTTTTATTATTAAATCTAACATCTCTCACTTCGTAGGAGCATAACATTATTAATCATTTAATGCTATTTTGAATTTTATCAGTTCGTATTTAATTGATAAATTTCCTTAACCTTGACAGCTATGTAGTAACTATAAACATAATAAGCTTATACCTAGCTTTCTGTTTGCAAATATTCAATAACTATCAATTTAAAAAATTTAAGTCATCCAATAAGTAGCGACCTTTGTTGGAAGATATTTACTTTCCAGGTCCATTATTACACATTCTGGGTAGTATTCATTCATGAAAAATATCTGTAGAAATCTAAACGCCCCCTTTGCCAGGTAGAATCACTGTAGCATCATCTTCAGAGTGACAACCTGAAGAGTGGTTTACCTCCTTTTTTCCTAAAGAAAAAAGTTTTATGATCCTTGCATGGAGAAGAGGAGAATATCCACATATGTGTACCTAACCAAGGTGCTTTGCCACACCTTGATAAGCCACAGGAAACTGGGTTTGGTGACAGTGAACTTTGAGACCGATCAAGCAAGACTTTGGAACTGTCCAAAGTTCTGTCCAAATTGTTTTCTATAGCCGGAGTGGCCTGCCCTGATCTACTATGTGATTTGATCTTCATGTCCATCTCAAGAAGCCTTTAACATCCTCTAGCTGGAGAGGATTAAGTTCATTCAGGCTATGAGACTACAGACCATCCACTGACCAGCAGAGAATTGATGAATGGTATAATCTCTGACTACAAAAGATTTTCATAAAACTAAAACGAAAGCACTTAATTCTATACCATTAAAAGTACTACCATCTGTCCCAACCATTCTAAGTCACAAAGCAATGAGAAGTGAACATACCTTGGTTTTCTTCAATTCTTCTAAAATCTGAGTGGTAGCTTTCAAAGAGTTACTGAGTTCTTCTTTACTAGACTTTAAGAGGTCCATCTCCAACTTTTGTGAGCTGAGACATTGTTCTTTAGAAGTCAGTTTCTCTCGATATGTCTGGATTTCCATTTCATACTAGGGCAGAAAAATGTTACTTTAGCCAGGAGACTCAGCTAAAAAAATTTTAAGAAAAACAAAAAAATAATCTTTGCAACTCTCCCATTACTCTGCTTCAAGATGGAAACATATTATTAAAAGATCAAGTGATAAAATATGAGTCTTCAAAAAGTTCATGGAAAGATTCATATTATCTTTTAATTATATTTTTCTATGAACTTTTTGAAGACCCCTTGTAAGACAGGTAACTGAAGAAAAGATAGTGAAGTTAAAACATGAGACCCTCTATAAGATCATATAGCATAATAATTAGCATGGTTAACACACACTCTCCACCTTCTCCAGTAACCAAACGCCATATTTTACCTGTTTGTTTGTGTCTAAAAGCAAAGTCTGGTGCTTCTTTTCGGCTTCCTGAAGCTGCAGCTGATACTCAGCTATTTCTTCTCTCACTTTCCTTTCCTTTTCTGCCTGGTCTTTGTATGCACAATCCAGACTCTTCTTCAATTCACTATTTTCTAGCATAAGCTCCTGCAATTGACCCTAAAGAGAAAAAGTAATAAAAACCATAATTGTGCTTCATCATAATTCAGAACACAGATATCTATCGTTAGGAAATAATGAGTACTGTGGAAAACAATAGTTTATGGGCGAGACAACATCTACATGGAATAAAGCAATAATCCCTAGCAATGTGTGCACTTTAAGTTGCAACTTCATCTCCAGTGACATCTTCCTCTGCTGCAGCCCAAACAAGGTCACATCCACTGAGAAACTGAGACACATCCAGAGACCACAGAATCCCTGAAACCCTGACTTCAACTAAACCACTCTGCAACCACACCCTCCCATTCTTGCGGGCTTGCTCCAGCTCTTCCATCACAACAGTTCCCTGACCTTATCAACAGATGCACCACCACCATCACACACAGTCCCTCCAGACCAAGTTCTCCTCCTTGACCAGCTCATTCCCCACGTTCAGTCATTGTAAGTGTTTCCTTCCAGATGCCCTCGGCTTGAATCCCCTTTCCTTTCACTGTGAAGGACTGACAAAACCCCAACCCTGGGGGCATCTGTGTCCTCACACCTGACCTGAGGGCCGTCTCTGTCCACGTCCTCATCTCCATTCACCCTTCAACCCGCTCTGTCTGATTCTGCCCCAGCTCCTCCTGAGGCAGCCTCCCGCTATCAGCCCCCACGTGGCAAACTCAAGGTGCACTCTGCAGGGTTCGTCCTGCCCCCCCAATGTGTAGCGCCTGGTGCTGCTGACCACTCTTGACTTCTAGAACGCGACACCCTCCTAGCCTGGCTCTTCAGCACTCCTCGGTGTTCTCTGCTGGCTTTCTCCTCCACCTCATGCTGTGTGCTGGAATTCCTCTGAGCTGGGCCCTGAGCTACCTTCTTTTCTCCATCTGTATTTCCTACCATTCCCATAAGTTGTAAATACCACCTATATGTTGAACTAGCCAAATTAACACTCCTGCCCTAAACCTCCCACAGCATTCTTATCCCTCCAATCTTTCCTCAGGTCACTTCCCTTGGGCTCTAGCCACAGTGGCTTCCTTTGCCTTTCTAAGAAATACAAAGATCTTTCTAATCTCAGAGCTTGCACCACACTGCTCTCCAGACCTAGAAGACCGTTCTTTAAATGGCTGACGACTCGTCCTGCAGGTGACATTCTCTGACCACCCTATCTAAATTATGTTGTTCCCTACCCCACACCCCCACTTCCCAATTATTCTGCAGCAAAGAATCTTATTTCTTTCCTTTCTAGCACTTACCACTTTATTTCACAGACTTCCTATTTCATGATTTATTGTGTGTCTACACTATAAGCTCTATTACTGCAGGAGCCACAGGATGGCCATGGTTCAGCATCCTCTCCCCTGACCTTAGTAGCACTTACCACTTACAGAACTAATAAATGAATAAATATAAAGCCATTACAAACTAACACACACAGGTGTATGGACCTGAGTCCAAACATTCAGCTTTTCCTCCTAGTAGAGCCCATAAATGAAATAACAAATAACAATATACTTGGGATACTCCCAAGCTGCTTGATACCAAAGGAGATCTCAGCAGTTGCAGTACTCAAATATTATTGATAGGAACTCCTTCCATGCTGCATTGCCAGAAAATGCCCTAAGTCAAGTGCTAAGATTAAATGCCAAAACTTCTCATTTTTGTAGATTAAATACTATATTTAAAGAAAAGAACACCAACTCCTTCTACAGGATATTACACATATCATTCAACTTTTTGTGATTCAGGGTCACGATAACAACTACCTTTAATTTTGCTGTCCTCTTCTAAGTACTACTTGGGGATAAAGTCGTATGAGGACTATATGGACATAGGAATGTTTATAGTTTAACCAGGTTTGGCAGACAGGTTGCATTTCATCTGGCAGCTCTGCCTGCACAGTAGCAGCTACCTAGGACACAGTGTTAGGAGATTCAGGAAAAGGGAGGTCACAAATTAGCAGCATCTGCTACGGAAACAGCATTGGGAGTGACAGCTCAAATGTTATAGATGTGTCTCACTAACCCAGCCCTAAAAGAACACCCCAAGACTGCTCTAATTTCACATTCCACTGTGACTTTCCTTCTGTTACTTTGTTAGCTCTCAGCAGGTCAATGTATCTAGCAACCTTCCAGCTTGTAATCTGTGGCAGGCTAGGAAAGCAGATAAATCTGTTGAAAGCTGCATGAAATCTATTTCTGATATGAGTTAATGTGGTCCAAGGGTCATCTTCTGTGAAAACATGCCTGGGCTTAAAGACAGGAATTTGCATGTTTTCAGAGGCTCTCATGACTTCTCTGCGTTCCTGACAGTGCTGGACGGTGGAGACCACTGTAAACCTGAACATGACATAAGCTCTGGGTTTCTTTTTTCAAGAGCTACAAAGAGTTTAGCACATTACAGAAGATCTTACAAAAACCCACAAGGAGAGTATACACACTGAATTATCACGGCGTAATGAATCTGTCACGGAGAAACTTACTTTGCTGCTCTCTACTTCTTGCAACAGCACTTTTAATTCTTCAGTTAGCCTGTTCTTCTCTCCACTAAATAATTCTTCCAGCTCTGTCATTTTCTGCACCATCTCATGCACTTCTCGCTGCAGTTCCGTTTCCTTTGCGGTCATTGTGTTTACCTGAAATTTAATCTTTTGTCAGGATCTGCTTCTGATTGTTTTGATTGAATTAATCACTCTGATACAACATATTCATAACATTTCCTTTAGCCTTCAATAATAAATTGGAACCTGGCTAATCCTCTCTTTACTAATCCAGTCAACTACACATTTTCAAAGCCTACTGGTAAGCTTACCTTTTCTTCTCAGTGAAGATTTAATAACTGACAGCAATAAGGAAAGGAACAAGAAAAGATAATGTTACTAAGTCTTAAAATCCTTCATAAAGGTATTAACTTGAATAAAACCTCAGAGAATATCGTATGAGGAAGTGTCTTAGATTTTGATCAGTTCTTGAATCTCTGCTAATCCCAACGCCATACTAATCCGCAAGAAACATGCCTATGATTAGTTAGGACCAGTTAAAGCTCTACTGGCATTTGCCCCCTGAAGGTGAAACAGACTGGTATAGTTTGTCATCATCTCAACACTAACTGCCATCTCTTGCAAGGTGTACAAAACCCTGAAATTCTTGGAAAATACAGAGTGACAATGAATTGAATTTTCTGGACACTGCTTTCTTTTAATATTTGTCCAGTTAAAATTTAATTTGAGGGAATCACTTTCCTAGTTCAGTATGTAAGCATATGAGGCCCAAAACTTAATTTTCCTTTAACAATTGAGGTTCTTGATAGGAGATCTTCCCTTCAATCATCGGATGACAAAACAGGAGACTGCATAGAGAGGATATAAAAGAGAGAGATGAAAGCAAAAATCCCCAGGACACATCTTGGAAGCCATGAGTGCTCTGCTGGTCATAACTACACCAATATCTTCAAAAGTTTTTTCTCCTAAAGGCAAAAAAGGCAGGGCAGGATAAGAGGATCCTTTCTGATCCTAACCAGTATCTGTTACGCTCTCTCCAGCAGTGGTTCCCAACTAGGTATGGGGAGGCTACTATTCTGATATAAGAAAGGGTAATACAATTAGAGCCAGGAACTGTGTATAACCCAAAGTTTCTATGAGGAGGTGCCACATTAAAAACCAGGGCCAACCCACGAAAATGTCCTATATGAATGTGTCAGAGCAGTCACTCCTGCAAGAGGCAACTCAAGACCCCATGAAGCCTTTAACTTTGGTTCATTATGGTAGACACTGTCTAGGAGGAAATACAAGGGTACTTCAAAAAGTTCATAGAAAGATTATCTATCAGTTCTATTTTACCTTGAATACTTTCTTTGAAGTACAATCTTATAATTCACAAAGTGGGTTCCCTCCCTCATGACTACATATTTAAATGTAAATAGATAATGCCACTTACTTTTTCAACAAAAGACATTTTTTCCACTTTTGTCAGTTCAATCTCATTCTCCAGATCCTTGTAAGAATTCTGCAGGGCGTCTACGGTGCCCTGCAAAGTGTCATTTTCGGATTGCAGCATGTGGATCTTCTGCTCCAATTCTAGTATCAGATTTTCCAGTTCTATCTTTTGCTTCTCCCAAAGTTGCTGCTCTCCTTCCACCTGGGACAGTTTAGAGACGAGCTGCTCCTGGTCCTGGATTTGATGTTTCAGTCTGCTGATTTCTTCTTCCTTCCTCTCTAGTTTCACTTTGCCATCCTGTACTTCTTGAATGAGGCCATTCACAGAAGACTGCAAGATAATATAATCATTTTTGGCCTCATCAAGGCCTTCTAGCAACTGAGTCTTTTCACGTTCAAGATAACCTAGTTGACTACTGAGATTCTGTTCTTTGGCCTTACTGGTCTCTTGGTCACTATACAGAGCTGCCACTTCCTCACTGAGCTCTTTTACTTGTGTTTGAAGCATCTCCACCGCGATTTTAGATTCTTCTTTCATCTGTCCTTGTTCTTGCTCTTTTTCTTGCAAAAGATTTTCAAATGAAGACTTTAGTATTCCTAGTTCAGATACTCGCTCTTGCTCTTTTTGTAATTCTTGTGTCAGACTTTCTTTCTCGGACCTTATATGAACAAGGTCTAATTCCAGATCTCTCAGGTTCTGGGCCATCTCTCTGGTTTTTGCTTTCAGGTTCTCTACCTCCGCTCTGGAATTCTCAGCCTGGAGAACCGCGTGCTCTTGGTTTTTCCCTGATATCTCTAGTTCTCTTTCAAGGTTCTCAATTCTACCCTTCAGCACATCTGCAAGGCACTCGCTTTCCTTCAGTTGTTCTAAAACATGAAGCTGCTGCTTTTCATCAGCTTCTATGCAGACTTTCAGCTTCTTGATGCTGTGCCTCAGCTGATGCACTTCCTCCACCACTGGGTCACGACTCTGTCCTCCGGCCTTCCAGCCGTCTTGGTCGTGACACAAGGCTGCCACTTCCTCATTTAGTTCTCTCAACTGCATCTGAAGCATCACGACTGCTGCTTTAGATTCTTCTTCCACCTGTATTTTCGCTTGCTCCTTTTCTTCTAATAGACTCTTACAGGAAGAGAGCAACATGTCTAGCTCCGACACTTGACCTTGTGTGTCCTGTAGTTGGTTCGTCAGATTTTCTTTTTCAGATCTCACCGTGACAAGGTCTAATTCTAAAAGTTTCAGGCTTTCGGCCATCTCTTCTATTTGTACTTTTAGGGTCTCTACCTCCGCTTTGGCATTCTCGGCATCAAGAATCACCAGCTCTTGGTTTTCCTCTGCCATCTGCAATTCCCTTTCAAGGTTCTCAACTTTATCCTTCAGCGAATCCTTCTCACGTTCGCTTTCTTTCAGTTTCTCTGTGACCTGGAGCTGCTGCTTCTCATCGGCCTCGATGCGGACTCTCAGTTTCTCTATGCTTCTTCTCAGCTGCTGCGCTTCCTCCTGTGTGGAGCTCAGCCTCCCCACAAACTTGCCTTTCTCCAGGAGAGTGGACTCCAAGGCCCTGGCGATGCTCTGCTTCTCCTGCTCCAATTCACTCAGCTTGGCCTGCAGGCTTTCAGCCTCCCTGACAAGTGATTCTTTTTCTTTACTCAGTTGTCGGACCTGGTTTTCCAGCTCACATTTTACCAAAGACAGAGCCTGTGAGTCCTCTTCCAGGCTCTGCAGCTGCTCCTGGAGATGAGCTTTATCTTTCGACAGCTCGCTCACCCGGGAGGACAGAGTCTGAAGGAGCCCTGTTTTCTGCTTTAGCTCGGCCTCCACCTCCCGAACGTGACGGAGACACTCTCCTTGATGAGACTCCAGCTCTTGTATTTTCTCCCTCATCTTTGCAGACATCCAGTCCAGGTCTTTGTTTTGTTTTGACACAGCATCCAACTCTCCATGAAGTCGGTTTCTTTCCCTTGTGACCACACAGAGTTCTTCTTCAAAAGAGACAATAACGTTCTGCTTATTTTCATTGTCTTTCTCTAAACTTAGCTCCTCCACTTGAACTGTTGCTAAGTCAGCCTCCCCAGAGAGGATGTGGTGTTCGATGCTAGCATTCTCTGATTTTTTCCTGTTCAGCTCATTTTCCACATTAAGAAATCTCTCCTTCCAGTTGCCATTCACCTTGGCTATATTATCTTCAATAACTCCATGTGACGATTTATCTGTGCCCGTGTCCAATCGTGAATTGGGGCCTTCCAAAGTTTCTACTCTCTGGTATAACTCCCGGTTACCACAAGAAAAGGATTGCAATTTTTCACTTAAATCTGAATTTTCTTTCTTAAGTTCCTCAACTACTTTTTCCAATTCTCTGCAGGCTTCTGTCTTGGTTGTTAGTTGTACTTCCTGTAAGTCGAGTTTTGAATCTAACTCTTTTATTTCATTTAGCAAACTCTCAAGTCTTTTCTCACGGTCCTCTATCACATGAAGTAATCTCAAATTTTCACTTGATGTCTCTTTCATTTGCAGCTGGAGACTCTGGATGGCTACCTGATTCCCCAGAAAATCCACGGGTACCAAAGCATTAGGACCAGAAAACGACAATTCAGAAATGCAGTCTGCACGGCCCTGGGTTTTATCTTCTGCTGGAGCCTCACAGTTGGTTTCTGAGGAGGGCTCCCAGGACTGCTCTCTTACAAGTTCAACTGCCCCAGTCTCGCTTATTTCCTCAGTCTCTGGACTGCGGTCTTGCTGGACATCTTCACCACAAATCTGATGAATGCCATGCTTGGGTGCTCTCTCTGCAGTTTCTGAAGCATATTCTTCTGATTCTTTTATGTCACAGCTATTGTTTTGGCCCCGAATAGCCTATAATTATAACAAATAACAAGAATGCATCTTACTTTTCAAGAAAAATCAAAATGAAATTAATAGGCTTAATTATTATTTTATAGAAACTCATGTCTGGCTTCTTCTAAACGCAGCCCTTCAAATGGCATATCTCCCACATCGTTCTCTCTCCAACCAAATATTCAACACAAAGACTCAGTAGGTGCCCCCCTGAGCAAGGCACTGGGTAAGGCATTTATCATGAAGACAAACCCTCCAGATCAGCAATCTTATCAACTAAATTGCAACATATTTAGATTTCATATTTTCCTCCTTGCTAGGAATATTCTAGGTAGCCTAAATAAAATTTCTCTTTGTGATTATCAAATAAGAGGCTAACGAATTCCATACAAAATGCTCGGCTTCCATCTTCAAGTGTCTATGACATTCTTTAATTAGAGAGTAAGTAAGGTTTCCTGACCAGACTCCCAGCCTGAGGACTAAGTCACTGATCCAGCACTTCCTATGAGCAGTCTTGGATAAATTACCCACTGAGTGTCAGGTTCCTCCCATCTGTAAGAAGGGGATGTGCTGTCGTAACAAATACGCTGCCTCCTCACTATGACCTGGCCGCCTCCCTCACAGACGGGAACAGAGGGGAGCAAGTGAGACTTATCAACCGCACAGCATTAGCTAGGCGGGTACACTAGAAAGGAGGAAGTTACAAGCAACTGAACAATTACGCATTCAATAAAGAAATTAAGTTCTCTTCAAACGGCTAATGCCAAATCACAGACTTGTGCCATAGGTTTACTTATTTTCCTAAAGTTCTGGCTTGTTTGGGAAAAAAACTTGGTTCATTTCGTTTCCTTGAACCCTAAAATTATTTTAATTTAGCTTTAATGTAGATTTCAATTCAGCATTTACTGAGTGCCAACTAGTCACGTAAACAGAAAAACAGAGAAATAAATCCCAGCATGTAAATCCCAGGTACTTACATCTTCAATGTCAGCGCCAAGCAAAGACCGAGAACTTAAGTCCAGACCTTGTAGCTGGAGTCGTGCTACTTCCAGCTCAAGTGACAGGTGTTCCGTCTGTTTCTTTTCTGCTGCCAACTTGGACTCCATCTCCATAGTCACGCTTGTCAGCTTCTGCTGCCACTGTTCATTTTCTGACAAATACTGCTTCCTGAGGTAGTCAAGCTCTTTCCTTTCAGAACTCAATAACTGTTCGAGCTCTTGAATTTCCTTATTTTTCATAATCCCTTGACTTTCAATTTTCTCTTCTAGATTCTTGAGGGACTGCAGGTACACCTGACAGAGGGTCTCAAGTTCTTCAACACTCCTCACTGGAGCCGATGGGATTTCTTTCTTGGTCAGATTCTCCTCCTCCAGACTGCTGCAAGATACTTCATCTACATTAGACTGGTTTGCTGAAACACTCCCTTCTAAATTATTCAAAAAAGATGTTTCTCCTGTCTGTTCTAAAAGATCTTTGTAAAAAGAGGACTCTACCAAACTTGTAAAACTAGTGCTGTCGGTCACACAAGAGAATGACAGCGATGGAATGAGTCCCTCCTCAGGTTCCAGCTTCACCCCCTTTACCTCGCCACCTTGAAAATTTCTCAGATTCAATAACAAGACTGAATTTTCAGCCTTTAATGTGTCAATATAGGACTGCAGCTCTGACATCTTAGAGCTCACCTGACAGTGCTGATCATGTAAAATTCTGTGTTCACTTTGTAAAGATGAGAATTTCTCCTGTAATTCAGCAAAGTGCATTTGAACCTCTTTGCTTGACAGTGTCAAGTGCTCATAGGAATTACTATCGTCCAGAGGATTCAAGGACACAAACTTCTTGTTTTGTTGTTCACCAAATTCACCTGGCATTTCTTTCACTAATTCACCTTGCAGAAGACCATTTTCATCGTTTAATATTTTAACTTTATTTACTAGTTTATCTAACTCTTCTGCCATTTTACTAGTTGCTGTGATGCATTCTGATCTTGAATCGTTCAGCTCAGATACTAGTTCAAACTTCTCAGCCTGCAGTATTTCACACATTTTCTCTAGCTCGTCCAGCTTGTTTATCGCTGTCTGTAGAGAGCACTGCAGGTGTGCATTGTCATTCTGACTTGCTGACAGCTCGTGAAGCACTGAAATATACTTTCCTTCTGCATCTATTTCACAGTCTCTCAGGCCACTCATTTCTTCCAATTGATTGTCTTGTTGCAAATTTCTAGTTTCTAATTCTCCTCTAATTGTCTGTAATTCATGCTGCAGGAACTCCTTCTCCTTCTCACTCTCCCGAAGTTTTAATTCCATATTTCTTAGCATAGTTTCTAATTGTACCAATTGTGCATTATAGCTGTCTAGAGAAATGTCTTTATCTTCAAGATCCATCTGAAATTGGAAATTTTGTTTATTTATCTCACTCTCTCTTTCTTTCACAGAGTCCCTAATTGGTTCCAACTCTAGATTTTGATGTTTGCGTTTCGTCTTCATTAACTTCATCAGCTGCTCATTCTCTCGTAACAAGTCATTAACTTCCTTTTGCATCTTATTTTGTTCTTCCTTTAAAGTCATGATTTCTTGCTTTAAACCATCAGCCTCACTCCTGGAATTGTTTTGAGTATCTGTAATCTCAGATCTCAGATCCTGCTGCACTGTCCCCAACTCCAGCATTAGATTCTGGTTTCTTTCTTCAGCGGAAGCTAATTTCGTTAAGAATTCATGGCGTTCCTTTGCAAATGTATCCTTTAGCTGTTCCAACTCATTTTTTCTATTTTCACAAACACTAGTGCATTCATTTAGCAAGCATTCTAATTTAGAGTTCTTTTCTTGAGCTGCTTTGTATTTTTCACTTAGATCCTCAAATGCATTTCTGGCTTCTTCACATCTTCGTAGTAAAATAATTCTTTCTTCCTTGAATTGATCAGATAACTCTGAAATGCTTTTCTCTCTTTCATCTATGCAGTTTGAGAAACTCTCACTTTTTTGGAGTAAGTTCATCTTCTCTTGATTTAAGGTTGCATTAATTTCCTTCAGAGTCCCATTCTCTTGGGTCAGCTCTTCGATTTCTTTTTTAGTTAGAGAAATGATGGAACTCATTTCCTTTTTCTCTAAGCTCAGGGTTTCAGATAAAAGTTGTAGCTCCTTCAGGGAGTCCTCAAGTAGATGGTTGCTCTTTTTTAATTCTCGAATCTCTACTTGCTCAGTTTCTAATTTTTCATTCAAAAGTTGCAACTCTTTTTCCTTGTTCTCAAGGGCAACTAAAGTTTCAGCAACAACATTCTGATGAACAAAAGTGTCTTCCTGTAACTTACTAATGCGTTGACTTGTTTCAGCCACAAAATTTTGATGCATCTGCTCTGCCTTAATGAGATTTTCTTCTATTTCTCCTCTGATTTGCACCAACTCTTCACACTGTTTTTGCAGATCAGAGTTCATCTGCTTTTGAGATTCTAATGAAAATTCAAGTGAAAGAACTCCATTTTGTAAGACAGCTGAATTTTTTGGACTTTGGTCTGCTTCTAAATGGCATTCATTTCTTTCTGAAGGCATGCTTCCTTGTTCTCCATTTATATTTGCAAAGGAATTATTCATAGCAGCCTGCTGCTCAAAAACTAAAAGACTTCTCTGAAGATCCTCATTTGTCACCAAAGAAGAATCTTTGGATTTTAGCAGATCCCTGAGGCTCTCGTATTCAGCACACAACTCTTGGTAACGCTGGTCTTTGCCCATTATTTCACTTGACAGTAACTGAAGCCTGTGTTCTAGATCATCAACTTGTCCAGTAAGCTGAGAAGTTTTCAAGCACATATTTTCTATTTCCTTCTTATGTTTCTGATCTGAGAACTCGGCTTTCTGCTGTAGTTCTACATAAGCTTGCTTCTGTGTCTCCACCTCCACAGACTTGCTATCTATCACGTTGTGAAGGTTTCTGATCTCAACGCTTAGGTTTTCTCTTTCCATCTCCAGTGTTCTTACTCTCTCATTGTATTCGTGGCTTTTTATTTGCTGCATCTTGAGACAAGCTTCCAAGTGATTAATTTTACTCTGCAAGCTCTCCTTTTCTGATTCCATCTGACTTAAAAGTTTTTCATTTTCACTTTTCCAACTAGAAAAAAGAGCTTTCTCTTCTTTCAATTCTTCATATTCTTTCTTTTTTAATTCCAAAGCACTCAGTAAAGCTTTGGACTCTTTCTCCACCTTGCTTAACTTTTCATTCAGTTGTTCAATGTGATGTTCCCTTTTCTTCAAAAGGTCTTGAGAACAATCTCGCTGCTTCTCCAGATCAGCCACGGCACGCTTTAGTTTCTCTAAAGTCAAGGAGTTCTCTTGCTGATTTATTTTTTCTCGAAGATCTCGTAACATGGTTTCCTGACAGGTATTCTTGGCTGTTAAAAAAAAAAAAAAATGTCGTCAATGTTTTTAATAAATATTTATTTTACAAAAATTATAAACTCTAAATTGACATTATTACCAGGGTACCTCCTAGAAAGCAGATCAGTTGACGATATCTAAGATTATATAAAAACAATGAGAGAAATGGTTATTTTGAGGATAGCAATGCATGTGTTAATCTTCTTTCTACCAGTGTAATAGACTGTTGTGGTATAAAATACCCAGGGATTATTTTTCTAAGCACTTGAAACTTCCTTTTTTTGTTTGTTTTTATTTATATGTGTGTGCATTTTTCTCCATCTTCTGAAATATTTATTCAAAGAGAAAAAACTGGGACAAGAACAGCACGAGAATAAATTAGAATATCCCACTTCACTCCGGAGTAATTCTGATGTCCCACAAAAGTAAATAACTACTCTACCATTTTAGCCAAAAATCCATATTAGGCTTAAGTAGAAAAGACTAAATGATGCTACATTTTAGTAACTCTCAAGGGCTACCAGTGAGTATTCCTGAGGAATGATATCCCCCACATCCCAGACCCTTACTGTAAGGGAGGTTTCTATGAATATGAGAATCCTCGGGAAGGTTCTTCAAACTCCACTACCACGGTGTTTTCTGCCCAGTGACTGACTTCTAACCCTCCTAGTTGAGAGGAACCACAAATTTTAACTAAGCAGAGATGAGAAGGTTTCGTGTTTCTCAAGTACACTGGGAAAGAATGAAAGTTGAGAACCTGAATAGCAGCTGGTAAAGGCAGCATGTATTACATACAAGCTTAGATATTACACTAAGTGGAAAACAATACACATTCCTAACCTGCTAATCTCAATCTTCCTACTGAGAGTTGCTGGCTTGTGGAGGGTTTCAATCCACTTTGCTTGTGCAGACCTCAAACAATGACACTGATTGACCAACACTGAAAACTGTGCTAGCCACTCCTTCCCTGAAAGGAAGTTCTTCAAGAAAGCTGAAGGCTCACATTTCCACCTGCTGCAGTGGAAAGATGAAAGCTGTCTTGGGGAGATGGGAATTTAAGAGAGAAGACAGTCACAAAGAACTGTGGCACACATTCCACAGGTCAGAGTTAAAAGAAACCCTAGATGCACAAACACCCCAGGTGAGAAAATAAATGTAAATGTAAGACATAGTGAAACTAATGGTAGTTCACATTTGGTGTGTGTAGTATAATTCTCTGGCTTTAAAGTAAGGAAATAAAACCAGTCAAGTAAGTCATCAACAAACAATGGTCACTAAGGACTTGGGAAATATGCATTTGATATAGGGTTTTCCATTACCAGCAGCAAGTGGGAAATGGGCTGCCTGGATGTGAATAACAAACACTCGAGACACAGAAGAGCACCCTGGGTAAGGCAGCACCAACAATTTAGCTTTACATGGAAAATATTTACGCTTCTGGTTTCAAAGTGCTAAAAGTCAGGCACTTTGGGACTCAATATGCTCCAATTAAAGAATGTCCAACTATCACTCTGGAAACTAAAAGTGGAAGAGGGAAAAAACTCTTCTCCACATCGACCGCAGATATCTTTCTGGGTGGACACACGGAGAAATTCACAGAAGTTTTCTACGTGCTGATGCCATCCATCCTCCCTCACGGCAATCATAGCTTAGGAAATTAACTCTAAAACACCAAATGTACTCACCTTTCATATCTTCTGCAAAATTCTGGCTCTGATTTAAACACTGCTTGACTTTCTTGAGTTCCTCCTCCAGGTGGCAGACTTCTCTGGCCTTTTGCTCACACTGACTCTTAAGGAGGTTGTTCTCCTTCTTCAGGTCCTAAAACACGCATTTAGTTGGTTATCATCAAAACAAATGCTCAAGAAAGTTATGATTTCCACCTTAATAAAGGTCCCTAGCAGAACTGTTCGTGTGTCTCACTAGGGGAGGAACCACACTTTCTCTTTAAGTACCTAATGAAGTTAGATAATCTTACTTAAATCAAATCATGTTATGAATAAAAGTCCAAACAAAGCACAAAACCCAAATCTGATGATAATCTTCTTCCTTCAAGAAATGTATTCTTCGAACCTTCTGGTTGTTCATATGCCTGTTAAAGAGTAGCTCATCAGGAAAATCCTATTTACAAGACCCTCAAAAACAGACTGTAGGAAAAATGTAGGAAAATGGTCAGGGCCCTCAGATGTTCAGAATCTTGCCAAGCATTTGATGTAAATATGCATGTGCACCCAGGTGTTCCTTGGTTATTGTCTAATGTAATTGCACATGTGCAACCAGGAGTGCCTGGGTTGTCTGACTTGCACCCAGGCGTCCTGGGTTACCAGACTTAAGCACAAAGGACAATGGCTCTGATCCACACACACCACCCCCCACGCACCGGGATGCCCCCAGGGGGGCCACAGCAAGGCTGCTGCTGCTGCTGCTGCTGCTGGATCTGCTGGAGGCTGCTGTAAACTGCTGTTGCAGCTGAGGAAACTGAGGACTGAGCTTGTGTCATTTGCCAAGGGTTCCTGGGATCTTTCCCAATTACCTAGCTCGTGGACCTGCATGTGAGGTGTCTGGTGACCCTGTCTGTACAACAGGTTTGAAGAGTCTGTGAGCTCTAGCCCTAGCAATACAATTGGCTAGGTCAGCAGGATTCCAACAATTGCCCTAGCAAGACACTGATGCTCCATGTTCCAATCACACCTGAATGACCAAATATATCATTGCAAAGATTTGATCTGTTAATAAACCAAAAATTCACATGATAAAGTTTTACTTTTCATTGCAAAACCATCTTAAGGTTCACTGTTACAGGAATGTCTTTATGGGTAAAAATGCCTTCAATAAATGTTTACCAAGTAAATCTACAATGTTCAGGATGCTGAAATATGAATTATGAAAAATGCAGACATAAATATGATAAGAGTCTCTGCAGTCAGGGAAGTTGCCCTCCATTGGAGGAAGATGTGGTGCCAATCACTTACACATGGAACACTGACTGTGTCATGGGAAATCAGAGGGCTAGTTCTCTGAGGAAGAATTAATTCCAAATGGCGGGATCTGAGCTTTCACGGTGAAAACAGGTTTTTTGGGGTACCTGATTAAATAAGTATCCACGCACCGATGTGCAATAAAGTAGCAGAGATGCATACACAGTTCCATTCTATTATCTAGGGAGACCTGTGTGTGTTTCTGAATCTTAAAACCAAGTGATGTTTATATGCCAAATAAAAACACTATTACTTATTAACCACATAAGACTCACATAATAAACATTATAATACTCTATTCGTACCTGAAACTTCCAATGACTTTTACAGCTAATAAGTATCTCAACTTATACTGTGCACACCCTCTGAACCACAGGGAATTGACATTTATCACTGCTAAATGACAGAACCAAGTGTCTCACATCCTTGAGGGGAAAAAGAATTCACAAGGCTAACTTTTTTTTGGTATTTCATAAATACCAAAAATAACCCTCTGAGAAGAAGGCAGAAATTTCTGAATCTTAAAGAAACAATTAAGACCCATCCTCCAAAACCCTACTGCACTGTTAGAAAACAGATGGCCCTGGCAATGCTGTGTTGGAAGGCTGCCTTCAATTATCAGTCTGGTTACTACCAGCAGATGGGTACCAACGTAGCAAAGCCAAATTCAAGAAGAGGGAGAATCTGACTAGGAGAAAGTACTTGAAAACTTGCTGGCAGCTGCTCTGTTCGTTTATATACATTCACTTCCTCATTAAAATAAGACAGAAGCTGTTGCAGTTATTATACTCCTATGTCTCCTGTGTCCTCATCCTGCCTCCCTACCACTAACTAAACTGACACTATCATATTAAGATATCAATCAGAACTAAAGGGCACCTCCAAGTGATCTCAAGACTGAGAGGCTAACATTCATACCAGTGTTAAATTTTGCAAAGAATGATCATTAAGGAATAACAACATTATTATTTAAATTAGGATCATTAAACCATAGAAACTGGAATCACTTGTTTGTTCTTCAGGCTAAGAATAATCACCCCTCAAATGAGATCACAGATGTGAAAGGAAAAACACCTTAAAGCACTTTGACGAGGGTAATGGAGTATTATTAGTAGTATTTCTTACCAAAATTTTACAGCAGCCATATCGCCATGATCAAGGCTAAGATCAGCTGAATGAGGTCAACATAAAAGAGTCACTAGAATGTAACTACCTGGGTTGACTTAGCATTTTTATTTTGCAACTTAGAAAACATTTTCTTACTCTAAAGAAATTAATCAAATCAAATGACACCTACCTCTGGAGGCTTGACAAGAAAGCTGAAAAGACACCGTGTGCAAAGCTGGATGCATTTCAATAGGAAAGAAGGAAGATGAGAAAGAGGAGGAAAGGAACGGAGGGGCTGGCAGAGGGAGGGGAAACTTAGGTTAATGCGCCTGTTGGTCTCTATCCCTCTCTGTCCATACTGGAGACATTTAAATGAATAGTAAGCTCAACGGAAAGATTAACATGCCTTTCTCTATTCTGGCATTAGCTCCGTAAATATTTGTTTCTAACGAAGAAATGTTCAGCCAATCCTGGGACCCAGCAGGCTTATAATGCTATGGCTATAAACAACCCAAGAATTTTAAAAGGCCAGAATTTAGAAAATGAACATCTGAAAATGGATGTGCAGGCTGCTATCCATCGGCAATTAGTTTTCCATGATGCTATAGCCACTTAAGACTTGATTGGGTAGCTCATTATCAACGATGAGTTAAGCACACAAGGATATAGTCTCCTAGGCAGCTCGTGCATCCTCACGTGATTTGTGGAATTGGACACCACTCTGGAAAAGCACAACCAAAATCCCTATAACCACAAGCCAGCATTAGAGCTTAGCAAGCAGTTCCACCCAGATCAACTCCGGTTTAGGAGCAGCAAGGGAAGCATCATTTCCTAGGGCCAGACAAAACAAATTTCAGCTACTGTGTGGCACTTCATGATCCCATCCGTGACTGTAGCTTAATATGTGCCTGCTGGGGCGAAGTCTACCCCATAAAGGGATGGAGGCAAAGGATGTGTTCCCCCCATACCTCTCATTCTTGCCTGCCAGACCAAGCTCCTTAGAGGACCTAGTATATAAACACAGATTCCTACACTCGGAAGGTCCCCAAGCAAGTGTTCTCTCCTCTTGACGCAAATGACGGTATTTTTTTTTTTTTTTGCCTCACCCAACACTATGGAGGCCTGCACTGGATGCTGGATGAACAGCTTATCTAAACCTTTCATTTACTTTAACACTAAATGTTAACTTCACCCTTGATTGGGCCATTAAATCACATTTCTAGTATTCCAGTACTGATAATTTCTCATTGTGAACAGCACATTAGTTCAGTAAACACAGACAAGGAAAATTTCAGTACAAATGTCACATTATTTCAGCATCCAAAACCTATAAGTGTGTTAAACTTGTTTGTACTTATTAGATGCAGAAAGATGCCCAGAACAAGAGAATAATAGAACACGCAAAATCTTAAATATGAAAAATCTCAAATGCACTGTCCCCTGGTCTTTCTGTGCCTGTAGGTGACAAAAAATAATGCTGACACCAAAAGGTCCTAACAGTTGTGAAAGCAATGAGCGGATGGGCTGCAGTGATTTACTGAGCACTTGTGTGCTAGGCACTGGGCTGAGCACTTAACATGCAATATTTATTTAATCATGAATACAGCTATAGGGAAAGTGAAGAAAAATGGTCAGGGCTCCTCAGATGTTCAGAATCTTGCCGAGCATTTCATGTAAATATGCATGTGCCCCCAGGTGTTCCTTGGTTATTGTCTAAAATAATTGCATATGTGCACCCAGGTGGACTTATGTATAAAGGACATAAGTATAAAGTTATAGACATAAGTAAAAACTTATGGACTTAAGTATAAAGGAAAAGTGGCTCTGATCCACAGTGCTCCCCATCCCCAGGATGCCCCCAGAGGGGCACAAGGAGGCCACAACTGCTGCTGGAGGCTGCTGCTGTCAGCGGCCCCGGATGCCCTGAGAGGCCGCTTCTGCTGGCACTGCTGCTGCTGCTACTGCCGAGGACTGAGCTCATGTCATCTGCCAATGGCTTCCGGGATCTTTCCCAATTATGTAGCATGGACCTGTGTGTGAGGGGTCTGGTGACCCAGCCTGGCATGTGAGGGGTCTGGTGACATAGTCTGCACAATGAGTTTGAAGGGTCTGAGCCCTAGCCCTGACGGTACAAATGGAAACTTAGTATAACTAAAATAATGAAACGTTTTGGCTTTAGTTATGAATTGCTTTAACAATACAAGTCGTATAGCAATACAATTGGCCATGTTGGCAGGAGTCTGACAATAATCCCAACGAGACAATAGCGTAGCTATGGCCCTAGCCATATAACAGCTTTGAAAAGGGAGGGGTATTATTTGTCCCTCTATGCAGATGAGGAAAGTCAGACTCAGAAGGGCAAGTCATTATCTCAAGGTCACACAGTAGGTAGGTGGCAGAAAAGCAATGCAATTTCAGATCTCACTCACTCCTAAGCCAACACCATTTCACCACTAAGTTATACCATCACTCCAACTGGGTAAGTCGCTTATCTGATCCCAGCCCCAATTCAAAATGCAAGAGCCAGCTAAACCCTCTGAATGCTTGATATCGGCCTCAACAGACAACACACATACACACACAAAATGTAAATTAAGAAAAACACTAAATTCATTCCCAGACCCTGTGCTGGGCTTTTTCACATGATTGCCCTCATGTGACCATTAATCAGTGAAATTTAAGTGAAACATGACATGCCTGCAGCTCAGTACAGGCTAGTTAATTGAGGACAGCTCTACAGCTGACAAACCAGACCCTGTGGGGATGAACAAGTCTTCAGAAACACCTGCAAGACAATGTCCAGCCCACTACTGCGACTTGGCCAAGCAAGCCATTTTAACAGCGTTGAACCCTTTTAACCAGATGATTGCTTTTACAAAATGTTTCCACCAGACAGCCAGTGGAGTCGTGGGAGAGTTCCTGGCTGAAAGGGAGGCTCACAGAGGGAAGAGTTCGATGCCAGTCTGCCTGTGGAAATGTTAGCAGAAGCATCTGTTGGTTGGTCCCCACTGGCCAAAAGGCAAACATTTGTTTTGCTGAAACAAACACTTCCATCTGAAAATGTTCACTGATGAAACCATCATCTGATGTGAAGTTTCCTTACACTTGGGTTGCTGGCGTCACAGCCCCGTCTCCAGCAACATCACCCTTTTGACGCTAGCTAGTCAACAACCGCCTCTTTGCTACTAACAGATGTTCTGATTTTACAATCGTCATACACTCTGCAAAGCTGTGGGCATAAACACATTTAGACTTTCCTCACCTGGATGAATAACCGTTCTTTACAGAGAATTTTTTTTCTATAATGATCAGACTCTGTAATGAAAAATGATCACAGAACATTTAAAGAGTAAGTGGAAAAACATTCTTTCCTGTGAGGTTTGATGGAGAAGAAACTTCTATGGTTCTCCTGTTGATCCTCTTCCTAGAATTACGATGTTGATTTATGGCTCTATTCTAATTGTTTCAGTCTATTAACTGTCCCTAAATGGTTCTTAATCAAGCCCTTTAAAATAAACTCCAGGCCACTAAATAAACTCAGAGAGAAGCCAAACTAAACTATGTATGGATAAAACCCTAGCAGTAGAAACATCCGGGTACGCCTTGTATCCAAGCCATTCAGGAACCCTCGTCTGCCATTTTGTAGGATAAACATGAATCTCCAAAGACTCTGTCAACCAGTGCTCGCACATGGTGACCACAAAGGTTAGTGTTCACTTCTGAAGCCAGAGTAATTGACAATTACTTGACGTTTTTATAAGAATTCTGAAGCTAGAAACTCTTCACATGGCATTACTTTTGTTTACTTTAATCTATGCTTTCCATGGGCTTTTATATTTGGTGACTCGAGCTGGCCAGATAGCTCACTTGGGTGCTGATGACACCAAGGTCAAGGGTTTGGATCCCCATACTGACCAGCCGCTAAAAAACAAGTACATTGGAAGACTCAGGAACCGACACCCAGAAAAGGATTTTAAACAATACTTCCCATTAACAATTTTGTTTCTTTCCATTTAGAAAATGTCTTCCTTTCTGTCTTCCATCTTTCCACCTCCCAGGTGGTCTAAAAGAATCTTTTGAAAAAGGAGTATGTGTTCTTAATACAAGTCATGTTTTCCTACAGTTGCTGGATGCATATTATTAATTACATAGGAACAGATGTTTATATCCTGTCATGGGTTACAGACAGAACACTTTGTAACACTTCTTGCAAACAGAAAAGTACACACGGTCACCATAAACTACTGCCAGTGATGGAGCAACTCTCTGGTGCCCTCCAGCGAGGTCCTGGGCAGACGCTGGGAAGTCCTCAGCGCTGCTCCTCACCCACCTCACTGCTCCTCCTCAGCTCATCCTCCTGGACCTGACTCGCCTGCAACGCCTGTTCACTTCGGCTGAGCTTCTGCTTAGACTCTTCCCAACTTTTTTCTAGCTGTTGCTTGACTGATACGACCTACAAAGAGGAAAAAAGGGCAAAGTTTCATTTTTATGTTCTTTATTTTTCAAACCATCACTGTTTTGGTTGAGACATAATATCTAACCTAAAACACCACAATGTGAACCTATGACATCACCTGGCAACGGCATATAGGAGACAGAAGAGACTGGGTTTGAAGAGGAAGCCACAAAGGAAAAATATTTAACCACAAAAAAGTGAAACAACTAGATATGAACAAGCAACCAAAAAAAAAAAAAAAGGTGAGATAGACTGTGAGAACATATTTTCAATATATGTAACAAATAAAAAAATTATATCCATAATATAACAGATAAAGCACATCTATAATTCAATTTAGGAAACAACAAAAGTTTTCTTAAAAAGGGCAATGAATAGAAACAAAACTGTACACAAAAAACTACAAGTGGCTACTAAAAGAACTTCAGTGGTAATCAAGGAGGTGTGAATTAAAACAATGATAATATGACATTTTTCACTTCTTAGCTGGCAAAGGTTTAGAAACCCTGCTATCTCTGATCAGCAGGAATGGGAGGACACAGGCCTCTTATACCTGGTGGGACAGTAAACTGCTACAACCTTTTTGAGGGTAATTTGGCATTATCTATCAAATGTTAGAACACATGTGCCTGTAAGCCACCAATTTTACATCCAGAAATCTTCCCTACAGACATGTGAGCGCACGCGCGCACGCACGCACGCACGCACGCACGCACACACACCCAACACACCTGGCCCAACAGTATTACAAACAGGGCTGCAGGGAACGAGAAAACATTGAAACCTACACACCCATCAATAGGGGACGGTGAAATACACTACAAATATCCAAAAACAGCAATCCTCAGACAATACCAAGAGAATGTTCCATTTTAGTTAAGACAAAAACAAAAAACTCCAATCGTATGTTTGTAAAAGTATTTTTCAAAAGGCCTTGAAGGATACCCATTAAACTGTTAATAAGAATTTGTCCTGAGAAGGGGAGGGGAGATTTTTTTCCCCTTACCAAACTCAGATGGATGGATAGAGACGGACGTAGCTGAAAGCACTCCAGACAGCTCCGTGTGTGGGAGAGCTGGATGAATGTCAGCTCGCCCCACCTCAGCTCCTCCCCTCATCCCTGATTCCTCCACTAAGAGAAGTCAGTGTGTCCTGCTCTATCTCCAGCCTAAGGGTTTTAAGCTATATTTTTCATAAAATAAGAGACTCTACTTAAATGGTAAATCTTTAATTTTAGGAAAGAAACAAAGAAGCAAACACTAAGGGAATAAATTTAACCCTGACAACAGGTAAATACCTGACACATTCAGGGTCAATGAAAATGTGTCACTCGCTTTGGCGGAATGGGCCAAGCAAAGAATGAGTTACTGCATATGTTCTGCCACTTTAGAGTGATAGATATTTAGTGCTTAAATGCTGTAGACAAAACCCCATCCTCAAGATTTGAGTGATAGAAGGAAGATGATGTAAAAGTAAGCAAACAACTGTATCATCCGTCAGATGATATGGCTATGGAAAGAATGAAGCAAGCTAAAGGAAACAGAAGTGCTTGAGGGTGGGGATATTATGTGTTGACCAGAGGCGATTTCATTGGCAAGGTGACACTTGGACAGAAAGCTCAAGAAGTAAAGTTGCTCACCCTGCAGGTCCTTCTGGGGAAAGCACCCCCGGAAGAGGGGGCAGCTGTTGGCATGTGCTCGGTGCGTGCTCAGCCATGGAAAGAAGCCACATGTAAAGCAGAGCGAGGGAGAGCGGGGAGGGACGGTGGGAAGGCCTCCTGGGGCCTACAGGCCTGCAGAAGGACCGGGCTTTCATCTGAGAGAGGTGGGAAGTGACTGCAGAGTTTCAAGCAGAGGAGCAACATGCTCTGACTTCCACGATAAAAGGCTCACTGTGCTTGCTGGCTGAAAACAGGCTGGAAGGAGGCCCATTTATAGGGGAGGGCCCGTTTATAGGAAGAGGGCCCGTTAACAGAGGCAGTGAGAGCAGGGAGAAGGCTAGGACGGTCATCCAGGTGACAGAGGATGGCAGCTGAGACCAGGTTATGGCACCAAAAAAGTGAATATGAAAAATCATCATTAGGGCCAACCCGCGGCTCACTTGGGAGAGCGTGGTGCTGACAACACCAAGTCAAGGGTTAAGATCCTCTTACTGGTCATCTTTAAAAAAATAAAATAAAAATCATTATATTCGGTTGAAAATGTAAAGAGAGACATAAGAGTTGGGTTTATTCTCAGCAGGGAGGGAGGTGTTCTCAGCCGGTGGTAACTTTCTGGGAAGGGTGACTAGATTCTATGTCCTGACACAGACAACGGTCATAAGAGAATGTGCCATATAGTAATGTATTGAGTCGTACATTTGTTCTATATGGATTTTGTATTTTAACATAAAAATGCTTAAGTATACTAAATATCATACACATAAACATATACACGTACAGGTATACACATACATATGCAAACATGTGTGTGTGTAAACAAAGGCAGAGTCCACAGTTTTAATGGACTAGTCTCAGGTGGAGGGAAAAAGAAAACCTGAAGGTGACATGACGTTTTGGCCTAAGCAATGTGGAGAACGGAACGGAACTGCTATTTACTGGACAAGAAGACTAAGGGAGGAGCAGATCTTAAAAAAAAAAAAACAGCTGGAGCTGAGCTGCTCACATGGGAAGTGTGACACCACAGGCACGAAGATCAAGTCCACACGGGGCTGAGGTTCGGAACAGACGTCCCGGCCGACATCACAGATGGTGTGGCAAGCCGTGACACTGGAGGAGGTCACCTTTGCAGTGAGTCTTAAGTAAACTGATTATAACTGTCAGTGCTTTAACTACTCAGGGGCATGAATTACTTTGGCCAGCACCCACCTGGTCACACGACCCACCAGAATACCAGAGACCTGCACAGAAGGCCAGATCTGGAGCCCTAGCCCACCCTTTCTCTGGACAAGAGGACCAAGTCAGGCTGTCCTGTGTGCTTTCCACTGTGATAGGGAAGGGAAGTGAGGACGGAGCATTATTAAGAGCGTCCTGTGTCATCTGTGGTGGAGGAAAGCAGGCATCAGGGAAAGGGCTTGGGGGAAGAGCAGCGCGGCCACCCACCTTGTCCAGCTCAGCCTGCAGGGCACCATGGGCGCTCTGGGCCTGCCGCAGCTCCTGGCCCAGCCTGGCCGTTGCCTGCGCGCACTCTCGGTCCAGTGTCTGGAGGGACCGCTGCTGCCGAGACAGCTCCTGAAACACAGAGGACGGCGACAGTTAGTAGGGGAGACCGCGGGGTGACACGCACCCTGACAGGCAGTGCCAACAGCACCAGAGAGGGCAGGGAGCCACGCGACCGTCAACAGGCGTTCACAGGAGCGGCCTGAGCGCCGATCCCAGTGATGCAACCCACGCCTCGGAGGGGAGGGAAGGGGCCCCGAGTGAGCCATCTCTATCCTGAAGGACCAGGTGAGAGAGAAGAACCGAGCCGCAGCGGCCACACTCAGCTGGGACACACACACTCAAAAAAGGGCTCAGAACATCAAAAGCCATACACCACGTACGACGGACTCAAAGTCAGACAGACAGGGAGTACATGCCACCGATGAAGTGTGACAACCACAGGATACCCAGTGACATTTCCAGTCACTCTTAGTAAGACTACGATCTCTCAATGTGTACGACATACTTCAGGCTAAGTCACCTGAAAGAACCAAAGTGGTGCAACAGCTGTGGAAGGACGTCCTCCTTCCCCACCACAAACGCCATTCTGGGTCAGCCACCAACCCACGGGCCTAAGAACAACTGGGGTGTCATGCAGCTTCCTTCACAGCAGAGGGTTCCAGAAAGGAAATATCATCCCTCTCACTTGGTACCAGACCTCAAACAAATCAGAAAACATGACTAAAAAAAATATTCTGGTACCTATTTCCCTCATTCCATCAAAAACTGAAAGATGGAGGAAGTTCAAAAGTGAAAATGTGAAGGAAGACAAGCAACTTTTTGCTCACAAAGCACTTCCTCTAATAGAATTTCCCAAATTAAGATAAACAGCTCCGTGCTTCACATGATCAAACTATTGAAAGCCCTCCAGAGCCTTTTGGACAACCTCCTCACAAATCCATTTCCTTTACCTCTTGAAACTCCTTTTCTTTTTCTTTAATTTTCTGTTCCAGAGAACATCTGACACTTTCGGCATTTTGTCGCTGACAACTCAAATCTTCGGTCAATTTCTTCAGTTTTTGTTCCAAGTCAGTACACTAACAAATAAAAATGTTCAATACAAAACAAAATTCATTCAAGTAAAGAGGTAAATACTTTGTGACTCAGAAAAGTTAGTCCCTAGATCTACTTTAAGTTTGCCATTGTTTCATTTTTATTTCCTAAAAAGTTGTGTTTAAAAAAATTACCCAAGTACTAAACCCACTTTCATTATTTTGGCACACATAAAATTTATATTTGGGGAATATTAGCAAGAATGCAAAGCATTAACCCATTTAAATAAATACTTCCTAATTTGTGCTATGAAAAAAGAGATTAGCATGTCTAGTGATTGTGTTGCATGGAAATGAGGGGTTAAAGTGCAGTGGTGCTGACCTGTGCAAACAGAAGGCAGTAAAAGAATCAGAGGGTACCCGTCACCCTCTCATGACAGTCTGTTTTAAGCATAATGGATTTTGTGGGAATTTTCAAATATTAAAATGCTTCTTTCCACAATATTCCCACTATGCCATTTTAAATGTCTGGAGGTTCACAGCACTCCAGAGAATGTCACAGCCAGTTTTTAAACCAAGCTGCCATAAGAGACACAAAGAACATTCAATTGCCTTTTTACATAGCCAGTTATCCTGGAAATAATTTTTACAATGTCAACTACATGAAAATTTAGGATGCTCTTCTAGAATTAGAATGGAACAAAATGGTCTTAATTCTTCAAGTGTTGAAACCCATTCCTCTGTACAGTTCCCACAGGCTCAAATCTTTAAACTGCCCTACAAAACTCCTCTAGAGACCCAGCGAGTATTAAGACAACTTCATATTGGTGGGGAAGAATTCCCTACTTCAAATGAAATATGCCACAATTTGGCAAATATCTCTACTCATGTATTTCCTTGAGACTCTTCAAAGTCTGAAGAAGTATTAGAAATTCACCCGAGAATTCAGAGGAAAATAAAACACAATGTAATACTTTGCCAGAAGACCAGTCAGTAGCCAATCATTAAGTAACAAAAGCTGGTCACTAATGTCTAAATGATATTGCAACTACCAGAACTTTAAAATACCAAATTCAGAAGGTAAAATTTCGAGCCAGTGCTTCAAATTAATCCACTGCCTTGGACATTAGGGCAACTTTGTTTATTGTCTTTGAATTGTCTTCATTGTCTTTGAATTTTTAAATGCCCAAGGAAAAGTATTAGAGAGATTATTTATAATGATAATAAATATGAATTATACAAATATTTATTCAGCACCTACTATATGTCAAGCACTGTTCTAGGCACTGGGGATACAGCAGTAAACAACTCAGACAAAATCACTGCCCAAATTATGGTGCAAAATTTTGATGGTGGGCAAATCCCAGGAGGAAAAAACAAAACCCTCCTGGCAAGGTAAATGAATGAACCCTTGGCGCCCTCTACTGCCAATCTTTCAAACTGCAACAACCCACTAAATCTCAGAATCAACAATCCTTTCCTAAAAGACATAGTAGGTTAACAGAGTCATTACAAGGTATTTATATTTCATTTTAAATTCTTTTAAATGACATTGTGCTATGAGCGACGCACAATCCACATAAGAGTGGTTGACCACTAGGTGTCATGAATGCTCCATAATACTCTAAAGTAGTGTCCAGAGCTCAAGTCCTTGAAAATATGTAGCATATGACCCTGGGCACTCTCTCCCGTAAGCTCTATGAGCCTGAGCTTTTCATCTGTGAAATGCGGATGCTGAACCCCAGGTTTGCTGCCAGGCCAACATTCTGTTTCTACATGAATTCAAAGCCTTGGTTCCCACAGTTTATAAATACTTGGAAAAGACACATACTACAAACAGTGTATGTTCACTTAAGAACAGGGTGTTTCTTTTTGTGACATTAACTCCATTTTGTTTAATAGATAATTCTAATGGGAGATCAGGAAACAGCGTAAATAAACATAGCATAATTTTATTTCTGCAACACATGTGACAAAGTCATATTATCCTTAGAGACAAGACAGAGAAAGGTAGATTGGATTTGTAGCTCACTGGAAACAAAGGAATCCAGAAAGCATTGAACAAAGGAGTCTTTAGAACCTGGAGGGAAGTATCTAATAGAAAGAAAGCCAGAGCTGTGTTCTCAGCACTGTCATAGTCATAAATTTTAATTCATGATCTAATGAGAAGAAACCTCATCAAACAAGTCAGACAGTACAAGGTAAAATGTAAAAGTATAAATGTAACTTTTATACATAGGAAGGCCAGCTTGGCAGAAATGCAACAAAAAATTGGCTTAATTGACTAGGAACCCGATAATAAACTGTGATAATAGCTAATATTATTATTATAAGTTCCCAATGTGCCAGGTACTATGCTTAAGGTCTTTACAAAAATTATCTCAGTCTTTACAACAACCCTATGACACAGGCATCATTATTAACACCATTTTATTGATTAGGCAACTGAGGCTCAGAATTTAATTAAATAGCTCCAAAGGCAACACAATTGGGAAGTGACAGAGCCAGGGCTCAGATCCAAGTCCTTCTAACTTAAAAGACGGAATTACTATTACAAACTCAGATTACACGAAGAGAATAAATTCACAGTTCCCATTGAAGATCCACTGCTCTTTCATACATCTAATCAATATTTATCCAGAATTTCTCTATGTAAAGCATTGCACTAGCAGAATATATCTTTAAGAACCTGACTTCTGCTCCCAGGAAGATGGAATAGACTTACTTTTCTATTCCTCCCAACAAGAACAAATAAAAACCCAGGACATGAAGAGGGTACTTTTAAAAATTCATGGAAAGGTTCACATTATCTTTTAATTCACTTTTCCCACAAGCTTTTTGAAGTACGCTTGTGTAACAGGCTTTCCTTCTCTTCTTCAGCTTTTTAAAATAAGTTTGACAGCTGAAGCAAAACTTATACCACTATCTGATGTAGCTCTAAATGTATGTAAGGAAAACATTTAAGACAATTAAAGGCACGCATTGCTTAATGGTGGGGTATGTTCTGAGAAATGGGTCATCAGACGATTTTGTTGTTATATGAACATCATAAGAGTGTATTTACACAAACCTAGATGGTATACTCTACCACACACCTAGGCTACACACTATAGCCTTTTGCTCCTTTCCAGCCTCACCACAAACACATGAGGAATGCATTGCACTACAACATTATGTCATTACAAAGGCTATTAGGCAATAGGAATTTTTCAGCTCAGTTGTCTTATGGGACCACCACCATATGTGATCCATTGACAAAAACATCACTATGCACAGTACATGACTGTATATTATAAATGGAAAAGGGTAAAAAGATGTAAAGAGAGGTAAATTTTCTATAATTTCATGAGAGCTGGTAAACTGACAACACCGATAAACTGTGATAAAGTGCATATGTATGGAATAATATCTAGATCACTATAAAATCTCTACAAAGAGATTAACTCAAAAACACTATAAATAAATCAAAACAGAATTCTAAAAAATGTTCAAATAACCCACAGATAGGCAGGGAAAAAAAAGAAACAGAAAACAAAAACTAAAGTGGCAGACTTAATTTATGACCTATCAATGATTACATTAAGTATAAATGGTCTAAATATACCAATTAAATGATAGTAGAAGAGTAAGGTAAAGAACATGACCCAACTATATCCTGTCTACACAAAACTCACTTCAAATATAACGATATAGGCAAGTTGAAAGTAAAAGACAGGAAGAAATACATCATACAAACGTTAATCAAAGAAACCTGGAGTGACTGTATTAATACCAGATAAAGTTGACTTCATAATAAAAGAAAAATTACCAGGAACACTAAGGGACATTATACAACAAAAGGGCCAATCCACCAAGACACAGCAATCATGTGCACCAACCACGCTGCAAAATATGTGAAGCAAAAACTGAAAGAACTGAAAGGAGAAACAGATACAGCCCCAGGTACAGTTGGATTCATCAACATCCTTCTCAACAATGGATAGAACAACTAAACAGAAAATCAGCAAGGATATAATGAACTCAACAACATCATCTACCAACAGGATCTAATGACATTTTTCTGAGAGCAAAATAAACCTAAAGGAAGCAGAAGGAAATAACAAAGAACAGAAATCAATAAAATTGAAAACAAAAAATAACAGAAAATCAATGAACCAAACAGCTGATTCCTCGGAAAAGTCAGTAAATATCAACATAACTGACAAATCTCTAGCAAGACTGGCAAAGAGAAAAAGAAAAGACACAAAATGCCAGTATCAGAAATGAATAGGAAATATCACTACAAACATCAAAAGAATAAGGGAATACAATGAACAACTCTATATACATTAAGTCTGACAACTCAGATGAAAATACAAACTATTGGAATGTATTTTCATCTAAGTTGTCACATTTATGTATATAGAGTATTTTAATAGCTGTGTAACTATTAAAGAAATTGAACTTGTAATTTTGAAACTCTCCCCACCCCCTGCAAAAAGAAATCTCCAATCCCAAATGATTCCACTGAAGAATTCTACCAAATGTAGAATTCTTTGTATCAAATGTACAAAGAAGAAAAAACACCAATTCTACACAATCTCTTCCAGAAAATTGAAGAGAAGGGAACACTTTCCAAATCGTTTTATTAAACTAGTATTACCCTGATACAAATATCAGAAAAAAATAGAAAAAAAGAAAACAGCAAACTAATATCCCTCAAGAATATAGACACAAAAATTCTTAACAAGTTATTAGCAGATAAAATTCAGAAAAATATCATTAGATCAGTTATGGTACCAAAAAAAATTCAGAAATACATAAGAATTATACACCATAACCAAGTGGGGTTTATTCCAAAGATGCAGAGTCCATTCAAATATTTGAAAATCAACGTAATCCATCACATTAACAAGCTATTATTTCATAACTACATATGAATCAACAATTACCTTAAAATAAAAATTTTAATTAAAAAAAAAATGAATGAATGAAGCTGCCCCCACGAAGAAAATAGAAGAAATAGGTCTACTATGGAGGTTTTTTACCTACAGCCTCAGAAATATCTAGAGAGTTTATTAAAAGGAAATTCCTTAGGCCCACCTCAAATGTGGGTCTAACAGGGCTAATTCTGCAAGGCTGTCTGTGATTCTGAGAGTTAGCCAAGTGCGGCAACCAGACAGCTAGAACACAAATGACAATTGAAGGGTCATAAGGGGGATGCCAGGAGAAAATATTTCACTGTGTTAAGAGATGAGGGAAGGAATTCACAAAGATGAGAAAGATAGCAAGAATCAGCAAAACATTGGGCCCAGAGGTTCAGGAAATACCAAATCATCATGGTTGTTCTCAAAAAATAATTCATTTTTCTCTACAATACTTGTTACTGCAAACCACACTATGTTATTTTTGTTGTTTTCCATCTCCCCCTATTAAGATGAAGCTCCACAAAGCAATGATTTTTTGTCTGTTTCTTGCTGCTCCATCCCCCGGCCTCAAACAGTTCCTGACATGTAGCAGGTACTCAGTCAGTCAATGAATGAATAATAAGAATAATAGGAAAAAAATTTGAGAGGTAGGTTGGAGCCAAAGCAACAACAACAACAAAAAGCCCCTCAAACAACTGCCTAAGAAGCTTGGACTCAACTAGAGCCTTAAAATTCAATGACAGGAGTATATATACTGAAACCCAAGATTAGCTCTTTTAAAGCTCCATTACTTTAAGTGCCTAGTCTCTGTGCCATGCACCATGTCAGGTACCATCTACACATGACCTTTACTCTTCTACTACCCATGAAACGTAAAAGAAAGCAGTGACTCATCCAAAGTCGCTCAACTAGGAAAGTGTGCAGCCAGGATTTGACCCCAGATCTGCCCAATGCTGAAACAGCTTTCTAGTTCAATTGTATCAACACTACCTAGTACATATTAACAAAGATCATTACTAACATTTGTTTCATAAACTTCAGTATAAAATTCTCTTTCCAAAGAATTGTTTGAAAAATGAAGGTTTCTCAATAACCCATGAAAAGTCAAGTACCTTGGTTGATGTCTGGTCATATTGTGCTGTTGTCCTCACTAGTTCATCCCTGCTTTTGTTCAAAACTTTCTCTTTTTCAATTAATTCTACTTTTGCTTTCTCCAGCTGGAGTTGTAGTTCTTGAAATTTATTCACTTGGCCTTTCATTTCTTTTTCTTGTCCTTGTAGATGTAATTCCAATTCATTAATCTTGCTTCTTAGCTCTTAAACCATAAACAAAAAACACACTCCACTTCATATATACTTTTCACAAAGTATTCAGAATTTATCATTCACCTTACACTACAAATAAACAATTTACATTAAGTACAGAAGTTACTTTAATTGGATTTAATTTCAATGGTTAGTTTCTATTATCACTTGTATTCAAATACTCTATAGAAAGCAGGAGAAACAGATTTTTTTGTTTTCACAGAGAAAAATAGGGAGAAAAGTATTTTCTAAAATCACGAATAGCATCTTACCATGACATACAACTTCCTTTGTTAAAACTACCACTTGGTTTTGTACACCGGCATACTAAGATTTGTTTTATGCCCTTAATGGAAATTCGTGCTAAGAAGTGAAAAGTTCACCTTTCTATTTTCTCTGATAGCTTCACCTAGAGTAAAGATCAAGAGAGTATAAACCTCCTATCCTACCAAAATTAATAATATTTTTTTCATTTCTTTCCCACATACACACAGTACTGGTTCCAATGGCATTGGCAGTGTGACAGCTCTCACCAGTGAACACTGACATTGATTTCCAATATATCACAGCACTGGAAATTATCATATTTTACAGAGCAGATTCCAGAACAACACCTGGTCCCCTTGGCTGTCAGCTGCAGCATGGTGCAGCAGCCAAGGTTACAGGTTTGCTCCCATATGGACAACCTGGCAGTGCAGACCAAAGCTGTTCTGGAGACACATGCCATACCTCTGGCCAAAGCTGGTCAGGCCACAGGCTTGTTCCATGGGCAATGAAAGAAGCCCGATGAGAAGTGTGGGCAGTGCAAACTGTAAACCAACCTACTTGCCTTGCTTCCACAAAGATAGGTCAAAACCTCTCACCCTACTTTTAAAGGATTCAGGGCACCAGCTCTTCAACACACACACACACAAAAAGTACATTCCGAAACAGTGAAGTCTTTTATCATTATCCAAAAAACAGCATTTCACATCGTCAGTCTGGTATGTTGACGACTGATATGTCTAACAAAACACAGAAGCACTTCCTAGGATTAAAAGTATCTCAAAATACCTCTGAAATAATCTCAGGAAAATTTATTTTAAACTTAATTTAGCTCAAGAAGTTACCTTGATTCTGGGCTTTTAACTGATCCAAAGGATGAGAACTGCTAGAATTATCACAGAAACTGCTACTAGCATCTCTTTTCCCTGTTTGCAAACCGGATCTACTCGGAGTCACCTCCTGTTCTCCAAAAAACTGAGATGTGGAGAAATCTCTCCTAATTGGAGTTCTTTGAGAATCAGATGAAATTCGACTTGGGGTCTTCTCCTGTTGCCATGAGAACACAGAGGATGAAGCCTGATGCCTAGCAATGTCTCGGTGATTCATGGTGGTTTGGGGAATAGCCTGGCTTGTTTTCTGCAAAAGTAAAAACTCTTTATAGTCCTTTGGAAATCTTAATATTCAAGACTATTTAATTTCAGATAGAACATAAAGTCATAATACCAAGAAGTGAACACTCTCTCTGCATACCAAGAAAGAACGGTCATCAAGTCAAAGGACCCATTAAGTCCCAATACTCAGTGATGGGACTTTCAAATGATCAGACTTCTCAGCACTGAAGGGGTAAGTCACTAGCATGTGAGGCCCAGCCTATTTAAAATGGGCTAAATCTTAATTAATATTTATTCTGCATCCCTCATATATTCCATTAAACACATGTGAGTATTCACTGCCATTTGAATTCCAAACTTGGCTTTCCTTTGCTCTCCTTAGTCATCCCCCCCTGTAGCTGTGTGCAAAGAGAAGCAAAATCAAATATTAGCCTAAGAATGCTTTCCAAAATCTCACTTTCCACCATATCATTCCCCCCAAAAATGTCATATAGGGTGAGTCATATTATATAATATACATTTGTGGATTATCTACTGCTTTGAATTGTTCTTTCTATTCTTCTCTCTGCCTCCATTCTGACAAATATCAAGACTTGGCTGTAGATGCTGCCTTAAATTTTTTTTACAGCAAGCACTTTTCTTGCCATAGGAAGAGGTTTTTTGTTTATGGAGAATCACATTCTCCATAAAACAATTCTAGGAATCAATGTCAAAGACAGAATTGCTCCCAATGATTGAACTGGATGACAAGCACATGATATTTCTAGGACAAACCAGAGAATTATTATTTAATTTTTATTCATCTTGATAAGCAATACCTTTGGTACATATCAGAATCCTGGTGACCTCAGAATGAGGGTTAAAGGTATGAAAAGAATAAAAATTGTTAAAGCTCTAATAGGTAATTTTTGATCCTTAATATTTAAGGTACCTACTTGTAAATTCAGCCTTAAACTGTCTGAATTGTACCACCCCCTCAAGTTCTTATGTTTAGTGGAAATGCACCATTAGGTGCCAAACTGGGATGTCTTTTAGCAAGTAACATCATGAGAACAGAAACGATAGAGGTAAAATTCAACAGATAACACATATTTTCAATCAATACATACCACGTATTTTCAGGGTCAGTCCCTGAACTAGAAGCAGGGGTTTTTAGAAACCTGCATTTTGTTTATTTTGTTGACAAACAAATTTCTTCACCCACCTCTCTGCTAGTTTATATCAAAATGGAGTTTAAAACCGTTGTCAGCAGCTTATTTACAAGAATGGAGGAAACCGTGTTGACAACATCCTCCTCTGAAATAAAGATTTCACAAGTAGCAATCCTCAAACCCCATGTCCCTGGTAGTAAGTGAAGAGCTGGAGGTAGCTGAGGAGTTGCAGAAGGACCGTACACGAAGCAATGCTTCCAGGTGACAAGCCAGCCAGTGAGCACCAGGAATAATCCTCTGGTCCCACTGTGTCCAAACATGCTCCTCATCACTAGATCTTAATAGGGAAAAATTATATGGCTATGGTTTCTGAAAAATTCCATGAACATTTAACATTTGGGGATAAACTAACTTCTCACTCACTCCTACATACTTTTAAAACTAAAAAGTAATCACCACCAATGAGCCAGGAACTTTTTCTCAGTATAAGAAAACCATGTCAGCTCTATTTGAATAAGATTTTTCTCTAACCTTGTTCTATCCTATATCAAAGTACTTCTGTAACTGCATACTCTATTATAGGGCCCATAATTAACTTACCTTTGCCTGCAAGGATTTAACCTCAGCCTCTAATCTTTTTCGTTCTTCAACTTCTTTATCATATTTTTCTTTTAAATCTTCATACTTGGAACCTAAATACAGATGATGAAATACAGTTTTATTTCTATCATTGATTTCATGAAGAAATGCACAGATCAGCAACATCTGATTGTTATCAGATGATAACAATCTAGAAATGAATATCTTAGTACACCAAGTAGAAAGAACATTTTGGTTAGGACAATAGATTGATCAAAATTTTGATCAAATAACTCAAATATCAAAATACGTGGAGACATAGGTGTTTTGAATATTCTGAAATTGAATTTCCTTTATAAAATACCAACCAAAGAAGGATAAAGTAGAAAGTTTAAAGGTTTAACCCAGGGGCCCAACATAGTTCAACACATATGCAAATAGATATGTAGCAAGTAGTTGCATTTTTTAAACACCCAAATTAAAGTTTAATTCAAAGTTGAATTAATTCATTTCTTTCACAGAATTAAAATCTCAATGAAAGAGCTGTTCATACCAAGAAAAAAAATCCTTACCCCTATAATAGTGACTTGGTGTTAGTGGAGTTGTAAAAATCTCTTGTGGTGTGTTGCATGAATTCTGTGTTGCAGAGATATCTGCCGACTGTGCTGCTCGTTGGCTTCTTTCAAGTCCAGATTTACACCTGTTAGAAAAGGACCCAAGAGACCGACAAATCAGTTAGAGCAAAGGCTACCAATGCCAACATATTCCCAAAGAATAAACTTAAAAAGAAACCCATCCTCTAAGAATTCTTAATTCATTCACCCCGCAGACATCTAATAAGAACTAACTTATGTGCCAGACATAAATGGGGTCCCCCGTCTTTAAAGAAACTCAGTCTAGTTAGAGAAATATAAACCAATAATTCCAAGGTTATAAAAGCTATAATGAAAATCTGTCATAACCACTATAACAGCAAAGAGATGAAGAGTTGGAGATACAGTCCAAGCAAAGTTTGTATTCTAAGCCAAAGAAAGACACAAAAATATAAAAGAAGCCAGAACTGCAGAAACACAGAAGGAAAGTGATGTTATTGAAGCATGAGCTCAAACCACAAGAATGGATGACATTACTTAGGATATTTACTCATTTCAAAAACATAGACTTGATATAGATCACAGACAATATGATATTTTCAAGACACAGACATTAAAATTAAGTTAATATAATGCATCTAGAAAAAATATGGCTGAAAACAGCTACAAAGGAATGGGGAATGTAAGTTATATGTTGTATACATGCACAGAATATCCCTATAATTCAAGTAAGTTCTGAACACCTTTTAGAACCACACAATCTATATTAATAGAAGGCTCAATTCTTGGATATCTCTAATGTCTCAGATTTTAGCTGAACATAAGAAATGAAATAAACACCCTATCAGAATGGCTAATGGTATGCACCGTCTCTTCGCCATGGCACATCACTACAAGCAGTAGGAGAACAAAGTAGTGAGGAAAGTGACTCAGTGCCCCCAGCTCCACCCACCTCCAAAGTTCACTGGGAAGGAAAAGGCAACATAGCTGACAGAAACAACTACTAAGCCCCAACAAATCAATTCATAACATTGCAGCTTCCAGCAGGTAACAGCACTATCTGACAGAAATGTTCCATTAGCATTAAAAAAGCAACAAGAAACACGCAAAATTAATTTTCACATTTTATTTAACTTGATATTTTCAACATACCATTTCAACTGTAATCAATACAAAAATCATTAATGAGATGGCTTTACATTTTTTGTACTAAATTTTCAGAATCAGTATGCATTGTATAATTACAGCACGTATCTGTTTAAACCAGACACATCTCAAGTGCTCAACAGCCTCATGTAGCCAGTAGCTACCATACCAGACAGCGCAGAACTATAGGCACCAAAGGTGTAACAAGACTAGTGATTCTAGAGATGAATTTTGAAGAACGTTGCAAAACCAGTGTTTCTTTTCCCTCTCAAATTCATGTCTTACCTGCTTTTCCCAATCCTTTCATTTAAAAAAAAAAAAAAAGTTATTTTAAATATTAAACAAAAATATACCCTATTATTTTTATAAACCTTTTGTTTCACGCTCTCCTATGAAAAAAAATAAAACGCTACCACCAAAAAAGCACTAAATTAAGCTGTTTTCTACTAGGTTATATAACACTGCCAGTATCAACAGTTTTGACACACATTCCAGATGGTTCAACCTAATTCGTTGGAGACCTTCCTGAAACCTCACCTGACAAAGAAAATAAATTTCTGTACTGCATTTGAAGGTTACCAGTGAGAATTTGAAAACTCTATTCAGTAGTTTTTGTACTCTTAGCAATTTTTATAATATAGAAGTAGATAATCTTAAGAGTTTTTTAGTCTACAATTTATAAACTTTCATAAATATCTGCATCCACATCATAGATATGGGATATCCTAACCCCATGATGATGACAATGACAACTAATAACAGCTGATAACAACAAAAATAATAGTACTAACACTCAACAGTTGCTACATGTCTTGCACAGTCCTGAGTACTCTCTATCTGCAGGTATTGCTACTAAATGGCACTCTGCAACGAAATATAGAGATGTATACAAAAGCATCTTTTCCTAAAATATTAAAAATACAAACATTTCTGCCTAAATTAAAACCAGTATGTATTTCTAAAACCAGCATCCCATAAAGCACTTTCCAAGAAATAATTATTCTAGCACACAGAGGTGTGATTCATCCTTCCCTAGCATTTGTTTTACAGAGCTACAGTCTACTTTCCATTCATTCATTCATCAAATACTTGAAGGCATACAATGGTCAGGATACAGTGATGAACAGGACAGACAAGGTCCTGTTCTCATGGAATTTGGGATGGTAGACAATAAACAAGAAAACAAAAACTCAATGAGATAGGAGTTTATTTTTTACAATAACATGCAACTTATATATAGATAGCCACCTTCCTACATAGATAAAAATCTTTAAAAAATATTTCTGTGGGGCCGAGCCCGTGGCGCACTCGGGAGAGTGCGGCGCTGGGAGCGCGGCGACGCTCCCGCCGCGGGTTCGGATCCTATATAGGACTGGCCGGTGCACTCACTGGCTGAGTGCCGGTCACAAAAAAGACAAAAAAAAAAAAAAAAAAAAAAATATTTCTGTGCATATAAATTTTATCTTCACAGAAAGACAAACAGGAGCAATTTTTAAATGTTTAACATTCAAAAATATTTTTGATATGTATGTAGAATTCAGATTATTGTAGATATGGCAGGAAAAAAATTTCTTGGTATCAAGATATTACTTACAAAGAGAGAAATAGTAACCTTACAGTGGAGGAACTCAGCCAACACCTTACCTTCAACAACAACATCAAGGTTATAAGTAATATCATATCATATACCTTCTGATATATAATGCACAGAGAAAGGCCATCACTACTTCTGCAGTATTCTTACCAAAACTTCATAACCCCAATCTGACTCAGTGGTTCTCAACCCAAGATGATTTTGCCCTCCCAAAGGACACTTGGCAACGCAGGGAGACATTTTTGATTGTCACAACTTAGGGGTGGGATAGATGCTATTGGTATCTAGTGGTTATAAGCCAAGAATACTGTTAACTATCCTACAACACACAGGTCAGCCGTTCATAACAAAAAATAATCCAGTCCAAAATGTTGATGGTGCCATCGAGAAACCCTGATCTAACCAGTGAAAAAACATAAGCCAAACCCAAACTGAGGGCCATTCTACAAAATAACAGACCAGCACTCTTTAAAAACCAAGTTCACAAAAGATAAGGAACCATCACCTTTTAGAAGAGACTAAGAAAACATCAACTAAATGCAATGTGGAACCCTGCATCAGATCCTAGAACAAAAAAAGGACATTACTGGAAAAAGCTGTAATCCTAATAAAGTCTATAGTTAGTAGTACAGAAGCAATGTTACTTCCAGAGTTGGCAATTGTATTTTGGTTATATGAGAATTAACAACCAAAGAATCCGGGTGAAGAAAATACAAGAATTCTCTGTACTATTTTTGCAACTTTTCTGTAAGTCTAAAGTTATTTCAAAATAAAATTTTCTGGGCCGAGCCCGTGGCGCACTTGGTAGAGTGCTGCGCTGGGAGCGCGGCGACGCTCCCGCCGCGGGTTCGGATCCTATATAGGAATGACCGGTGCACTCACTGGCTGAGTGCCGGTCACGAAAAAACGACAAAAAATAAAATAAAATTTTCTAAAAAATTTCTGGGTGTGCATTTGTGGACTTGACACTGGGGCAATTTGCTGAAGTCCTTGCAGCTGTTTTCACTCCTTGTTATTTTGACAAAATTCCACTGTTAGGACAAGAAGATACCATTTATAAGCTAGCAACGTTTAGACCCCATTAAATTTACTTTAACACTTCTAATTGTTTGGGGGATTTTTTTTAGTGGAAAAGTAGTAATAAACAACTTTTTATTGATTAAATATGGCAAAGAAACAGGCAAATTGAGTTCACAATGCTTAAAAGGGAAGGCAGGGCTCCCTGTAGGAACCTCTTCCTGACCTCCCCTCCCCCGCTCCTCCCTCTCCAGTTTAGATTCCGTGGACACTACCACTCTCTTCCCAATATCTTCAATTATCCCACCATACTCTATCACATCTTGCTGGCCAAAAACAATCCTAAATCAGCCCCCCTGTTCACTTTCTCTGCACTTTACATCCAAGATGCTAAAGAGGGAGAAAAAAAAATCACAACTCTACAGATTGATCCCACTATAAATCCCTGGTCTCCAACCTCCACTGGGCTTTTAAATACTTTTATAAAGTATAAAGGATTGCTCCTCAATCCTTTTATACTTTTAAAATTCCCTAGTTCTCCCTCATTCTCTGCAACAGCTCCTCCACCCAGAGAAAACATGAGCCATCAGCATAAGCCATGCTTTAACTTACTTCCATCTTTCCAATAGCTACTATTGACAGTTGTGGTATTATTTATGATTGCATCACCCAGTGACCAACACAGTGCTGGCACATGGAACCGCTTAATAAACATATACTGAACAAGTAAATGAATAAGCAGGAAAGTATTTGATGAATTTATATAGTATCGGGCTTTGCAATGATGGAATCATTATCATACTGGGCTTTTCATTCCATCTGGAAAAAAACATTGCAATATATAATAATTACACTGTTAAAGGAAAAGATAAATGCATCTGATGAATACATGCAAACAACACCATCTAAATACCATTTAAAAAATTACCTTTTAAGTTCCTGTTCCAGTTTTTCTATTTGTTTTTTGCTTGAATTCAGTTGTCCTTCCTGAAAATTCACTTGTGACTCCTTGACTTGAAGTTCATGAGAAATCTTCTGCTTAGCTTTCTCCAGATTTTCACATATTTCCATCAAGTTTTGATTCTCCCTTTTGAGGTTTGTGCTCTCAGTTCTTTCATTTTCAACCTAATGAAGATCATTCAAAAGGAAATAGGTCCCTTATTTCATGAATTACCAAGTATTATTTGCAAATCTGAGTTTAATACTACTAATTTTCTGAGATATGGTTGGAATAATCCAGATGTCAATGCTTTATGAACACAGAAATGTCAGATGACCACATTTGGAAGACAAAAAAGCTCTACAAACACATTGTCTTTGGTCAGGGCTACAAATACACATCCTAGAAAAAGAGGCTTTTTAATCTCTTTTCAAGAATTACAAAATCAAAAATAAACCCCCAAAATTTACCTTAGCAATTAATTTCCAAGTCCGGCTGCTAAGGCAAGTTAGTGTAAGAAACTGGAAAATTCTCCCACAAGCAAAAACATTTTAGAAGCAGTGATTATATCACTACTTAAAGAAGTACTATTCAAATTTCCATTTACCATTCCTGAAGAAAAGAGGTTCTGGAATACCAAGGTAGAAAGCAAAAAGTTCACTCTCAAAAAGTGATGTCCAATTGAACTGCAAAATGCTTTAAATTCTGTCCCCAGATTTGAAACCAGACTTTTGGCCTTGTTGGTGTGGAATGCAAAAGCAAGTCCCAATTCATGGTCCCAAACAGAAGTTAAAATGGAACTCAGTATCCCTAAATTTTAGCAGGAAAGCAGAAATGAGGACAGAGGATGGAGAAAATTAGAGGCAATTAAAATCAAATTAACTCAAAAAAAGGAGGGAAGATTACCAATTGAAGACAGCAAAATCATTTTTCTCTAAATTTAAAGACCAAGGTGAAATAATTAATGTGAATAATGAGTAGGTGTTTTAAATAGCGGGGTTTCAGGGCTACCTTCTGTTTTTGCTTCTGTAGTGCAGCCTCCAGAGTTTCAAGCTGAAACTGCCTTTGCTGCCTTTCTTTCTTCAGTTTGTTGAGCTGTCCTTCAAGCTCTTGAACTTTCTGCAGAGCTCTTATAGGCAGGCCTTCTTTCCACTCTTCCAAAGCCCAGCTCATTTTGTTCTCCCTTTATTATTCCAACATGTATAAATAAACTGAAAAGAATAACAAGACTGTTGGCTTTACTATAGTAAAAGGAAACTTAAAGTCTCAGAGGCTAACATGTCCGCATAATCACCTCTAAAAATCAAGTTTCAAAACTTCACATTTCAAAAGATACAGGACAATGTCTATCTTCTCCACCCTTTTTAAGGTGACTACCATTAACTCTGATTATGACAGTATGCTTGTTTGGTTTCCCCTAGCTTTCTGTTTTTCTTATTTGTTTTGACTTCTTATAAGGCTACCTGCTTTCTACTACTCTGTTTGTTTTATTATACAAAACATGAATATTTTGTTAGAAAGTTTACAGGTGAAATAGGTCCTATAAACAAATAAAATGCATGACAAGTTATTTTGCAGATGCTCTTCTTTCTCCTCTTCACATCATTAACTACACTTATATGTGTCCTTTTTCCTCTGGAAAACCTTCTGACATCCCTGAATGGCCATATCTCCCTGGCAAAGTCTTTCATGGCACAGGTACCCACTTTCATTCCAAGCAGTTATCATGTGTTGAATTAATGCGTGAATAAACAAAGAGTGAATGTCATGTTAGTACTAGAATCATCCCAAAAGGTGGTAAAGTCATGCTGCAGATAGACCATGACCAGGAAACAGGTTTAAAGCCTTAGCGATTCAAAAAAAGATTCAAATCCCAGCTCAGTCATAAGATGTGTGACCTGGGGCAAGATATTTAACTGTTCTGTGCCTTGGTTTCCTCACCTGTAAAATAGCAAAAATAATAGTGACAACTTCCTAAAGCCTTAGAACAGTATCTCCTGATAAGCTTTCTAAATATGCTTGCTATTATATCAGTTCCTGAAAACACTTTTTTAGTTGTGTATTTCAGGCTATGGTAGAAAAGGTAAAGTTGCCTACCCCATCTGAGCCACATCTTAGGAAATATAAATCAGCTGGGAGAAAAGTATGCCACTTGTTCTTTATTTTAGTCTTTAGGACGTAAATGAAAGAAAAGGCATTCATTTTCCAGTTATTTTGGCAAAAGGGTGAGAATCTGTTTTTTACTAAATAAAGTTCACAACCATTTTAGTGTTTTGTTTCAATTGACTTTATAAATAAAAATTTTTACTAGAACATCTAAAACAGTTGATAAAAGTACTAAGAACAAGAAAAAGATTTTTAAAAATTAAGGAAAGGCAAACGTCTTGGACAACATACAAGTTAGAAAGCTACGTTTTCTGGGCTGGCTAGTTAGTTCAAAAGGTAGAGCAGTGCTGATAACACCAAGATTAAGGTTTTGGATCCCCATACAGGCCAACTGCCAAAACAAAAAAAGAAAGCAAGCTATGTTTTTACTGCCAGTTCAACTTTTTTTTTTTTTTTTTTTCCTTTTTCCAGATCTCAGTTCTTGGAACACAGCATCTTAAACTCCATTCCCATTTGTCCCAAAACTACTGAAAGGAGTCTCATGCCTCTTAAGCAACACAGGACAATTTACCCTGCCCCAGTACACCACTCCTCCCATTTAATCTAGCTTGTTTGGTGAGGAGCAATTTAGAAAGATGATAGAGATGAGAGAAATAAACAAAAGGAAGAGTGGCACGTTGAATGCTCTTTCATTTCAAAACCTAAGATAGATTATATATACATATATATGTGTGTATATATATATATATATATATATGTGCGTGTGTGTATATATATATATATATATATATATATTTTTTTTTTTTTTTTTTTAAAGCAATTACCAGACCCAAGCTAACTGTAATTAAAGCAGACTTTGGCACATTAAAGCACCAGCTATCAGGGCCACTAGGGCAAAAGAACAAAATATATGTATAAACCTCAAAAGCAATATATAAGAAAGGGAGGGGGGAGCGAGAGAAGAGTCTAAAAAAAGTCCTGGATGTGAAAGGTTCCTGCAAGGAGGATTTGCATGACTATCGTCCTTTCCAGAAAATGCTCTTTGTATCTTAAATATGTGGAGGACACTTTGCATGCCCGAATCACTCTACCCCTTAAGGTCCCAAGGAAACTCTTGTGTGACCTCCCGCCCCAGCACTGCAGGCTCGCTTTTCTCTTATCAGAATTCCCTATCTCCCCCAAAAAACCCGAGTCCCAGCTACCGAGCCACGGCTGGGTCTGGGAATTGTGAGCCTGCCTCCTTCTCTAGACCAAGCCCCTCAAGGACAGGACTCGTGTCAAAACCCAGGCTTGCTTCTCCTCCATACGACAAAGGACCGGGGTCCGAGTTCAAACAGGAGCCACCGGTTCCCGGGCTTGGAAGATTGTTCGGAAATACCTGGTCATCTCCAACTCTTTTACCTTACGGAGGAGGAAACTGCTCCCCCCAAGTGTCAGTTCGTGACCAAGCAGGGTCCCGGGACGCTGGGGCCAGCCAGCCTTACCCCGAGCAGAGGGCGGCGGCGGCACCCGCAGGGGCCGGGAGCGCGTTCCCGGAGTCATCCCCGCCCACAGTCCGCGGGGACAAAGCCAGCGGCTGCCCCACGCCCGCCGCCAGGGCCGGGACCCGGGCGGGACGCTCACCTCGCTGCCGTGCCGCCGGGGGAGAAACCCCGTCCCGGAGTCTGGTCCGGAAGCAGCCGCCAAGGGCCGGAGTCCAGCTTCCAATTCAAACTGTCCTCGGCCGCCGCCGGCTTTCGATTCTCCCGCTTCCGGTCCCGGCCACACTCACCTCCACGCCTATTGGGCACTATAAGCAGCTGTGGGCCAATCCGCGTCCGCGCACTCCGGCTGCCGCCTCTGATTGGCTCTTTTGGATGGATTTAAAAAACAAGTCCTCCTGCGCCAGGGTTAAGGTGGTTTTTTGTTGTTGCGGGGGGACCGAGACCACGTGCTTTTGCTGAACCGCTAGTTTCGCAAAAGGCGGGGGATGGGCGGGCTGATTAGGAGGGTGTGGTCTATCGCCGACAGCCAGTGGAAATGTGCTGTCTGGTGAAAATTTTTATATGGTGCGCATACAAATCTACTTATGTATTAAATATATAAGTCAGGACCTAGCTGCTAGGTACTATGCTGGCTGTGCATTCTTTTTCCAGTGTCATTCTTAACAAGTCTCTGAGGAAAGTATTATCCTCATTTTATTTAAGAGTTAACTGAGGCACATAGAAGCTAAGTCATTTAAAATTGAATCTAGACATGCAGGATTTCACTCTTACCTGCTGTCCTCTCTTGATCATATGTTGAAGAGGTGATTCTGAACACCCGAGAGGAGGACATTGCGTTAGACTCAAAAATAAGGAAGAAACCCTCAAAACAGGACGTAATCTTTCCTTTTTTACGAAGCCCACTATTTTTATGTATATTTTATATACTTGTCTTATTTCCCTATTTAGCTATAAATAAGCTTCTAAAGGCAAGAGCAAAACAATGAATTGTTAAAGTCATATGTCTCTGCTTCTGTTGTCCTCAACAGGTTTCAAACTTTCCACACCCCTCTCTTTACCTACTACTAGACTTTTCCTGCAGCCTAGTCTGCTTCTTACCTGTCACTGAAATCTGCTCATCCTTCAGTACCCAATTCAACTCATTTTCACCATTAAACCTCCCTATTCCCACCCACCTCTTAGAAATAATTATTTCCTAGAGCTTTCCTAGAATTTAGTTTATTCTTCACTTTTAGGATTTTTGCCACATCTTGTATTGTATTTGTGTTTATATCTGGCTCCCCCATCAGACTAAAAAATTCCTTTACACTAAAATCTGTTTTGATTCATTGTTGCATCCCTAGAACTCTCTAGTAACTTTGCACGTAGTAATTTAAAAACCAGATCATCTTGGGAGGTAAAACTGCCATCTGGAGAAAGACCTTGTTCTCTCCTACCCTTGAATCATCAAAGGTAGGGGAGGAGAACTTTTGTAGACAGTGCCATGATCAGTCTAGTATCTGGTAGTTCTGAGATTTGAACCACATTCTGACTCCAACACCAATGCAATTCCGTTCCCCCCCCGCCGCCCCTCCACCCCCAGAATAATTATTCAACTACCTACTTGCCTCCTTAGGATAATAGCACTACAAAGGCAGGTAACAGAGGATTTTTAAGGTTTGAATGAGAAATTTGCATTTACTACTCATTCATTCATTACTTAGCAGATATCAATTGAGTGGCCACTGTATAGTCAAGCTTTATGTAACATACTTCCATAATAAACAATAAAGAAACACATTCACTTCTTGAACAAGGAAATCATGTGATGCAGACTATTCTAGTAACTTCTCTGATATTTCTGTGACTTCAATTTTATGGTTTTCTTCCCCTGCCTCTATTTTTCCCCAGTTGGTTTGGGTTTGGGGTGGGGGCAGCAAATCTCATCCAACCAAATGTAGACATCCTCTGAGAGTACATTTGCAGCTTTCTGGTCTTCTCTTTTTAAGTGCACTCCCTTGGTGAGCCAGTCTGCTCTCTGTGCACTGTTCATCCACCACCTCTACTTTCTGCTAAAAGTCAGTGCTCTTGGGTATTCCCATCTTTTCTTTTCCAGCTTAGACTATAATGCTCATCACTGAAACTATTCTTTTCCTGGTGCCCTCAACTCCCCTGCCTCTTGTTCTGTCTCCCCAAACCTGTATGCCTACAAACTGTCCATAGTCTTCCTAGGTACAGTGTTGCTGCAGAATGGGATGGAGAAAAATTTTAGGACTGTGAAAATGCACTTTAACTGGGTGACCTCTAACTGGGCCTCAGTGCCACTCCCCAACTTTTTCTCCCACTTTCAGAATTTCGCTAATCCCCTCCAACTACCACCTCCACTCTTGCTCTCAGAAGACGACTTCATCACAGAAAATGTACAATGTCTGACAGGAACACCTTCAACTTCCCACCACCCAAATTCTTCCAACTTGCCCAAATCTATACCATCCTTCTGTTTTACTTTTTCCCACTACAACCATGGGAAACATATTTCTGACTCTTTCTAATCACTCTGTGTTCTGGAGCACTTTGCTTCTCAGGAACATTATTCTCTCGATTATGCACTAGCAAACAACAATTTTTTTTTAAATTTTTATTTTATTTGTAAATACCAAATATTTTAACATTTACTTATACATATTTGTGAGGTACAGAATGCTGTTTCAATACGTGCATATACTGCACATGATTCACTTAGGGTAGACAGCATAGTTTTGTACCCAATAGTCCACCACTTTTCTTCCTCTCCCTCCCCCCAGCCCCCACCTCCGTACTCTCTATTTTGATAAGAACCACTTCTTTTTTTTCAGATTCCACATATGAATGATATCATGCAGTATTTGTCTTTTAATGCCTGACTTACTTCACTTGACACGATGATTTCCAGTTCCATCTATGTTGCTGCAAATGATAGGACATCACTTTTTTTAATAGCTGAGTAGTATTCCAGTGTGTGTGTGTGTGTGTGTGTGTGTGTGTGTGTGTGTGTGTGTGTGTACATTTTTTTTTTATCCATTCATCCGTTGATGGACATTTAGGTTGATTCCATCTCTTGGCTATTGTGAATAGTGCTGTGATGAACATGGGAGCGCAGGTGTCTTCTTGATAAATCGATTTCATTTCCTTTGGGTAAATACCCAGTAGTGGGATAGCTGGGTCTTAAGGTAGATCTATTTTTAGTTCTATGAGGGATCTTCATACTGTTTCCCACAGTGGCTGCACAAACTTACACTACCACCAGCAATGTAGAAGAGTTCCTTTTTTTCCACATCCTCGCTAGCATTTGTTATTTTCTGTCTTATTGATAATAGCCATTCTAAATGGAGTGAAACATTATCTCATCGTGGTTTTAATTTGAATTCCACTGATGATTAGTGATGTTGAGCATTTTTTCATGTGCTTGTTGGCCATTTGTATCTTCTTTCGAGAAATGTCTGTTAAGGTCCTTTGCCCATTTTTTAATTGGATCATTTGGTTTTTTGCTGTAGAGTTGTTTAAAGTTCTTTATATGTTCAGGATGTTAGCCCCTTGTCTGATGTGTGATTGGCAAACACTTTCTCCCATTCCGTAGGTTGTCTCTTCACTTTATTGACGGTGTACTTTGCTGTGCAGAAGCTTTTTAGTTTGATGTAGTCCTATTTATGTATTTTTGTTTTAGTTGCCTGTGCCTTTGAAGTCTTGCTCAAAAAAGTGCTGCCCACTCCCATTTTGTGCAGTATCTTCCCTATGTTTTCATCTAGCAGTTTCATAGTTTCGGGTCTTAAGTTTAGATCTTTGATCCATTTTTGAGTTGATTTTCAAACAAGAATCTTTAACCGCTTCTACTTTCCTAGGCCTTCCTAGTAGCACTTTAACTGCTCAAATCCTTCTCTCTAAAAACAGATACTTTCTCAGTCCCACATTTCCCTCCAGTGATCATTGCATCTCTCTCCTCACATTCCATTTCGTTTTGAGATCTGATTAAATAAGTTGCCAAACACCTTTTAATCAATTATTTTTCTCCAAAACAACCATAAAAGCATTTTCTATAAATAAAAGCTGTCTCTAGCTCTGAATCATGAAGACAGTATGACCTATTACTTTAAGCAGCACTTTTTAAAAATTTCTTTATATTTATTTTTTAGCTATATGAGGACTTAAGACGTTTTATAATTATGCATGTGTCTATCTAATTATCCCACTATAATATCTGTGCCATGAGGAAAGAACGCCATCTGGGTGGTGGTGGTTCTTAGTTTGGTTTGTCTATTTGAGTTTGATTTAGAACCAATTGTTGTTAGTATTAGATGGAATATATTTTTCCATCTTCTTACAACATTTCTGGGTTAATTGCTTTAGATGCTTCTCTTATAAGCAGCACATGATTTTATTTTGTTTTTTACCATTCTGAAAATCTAGAGTTTAAAAAAAAAAATATTAAGATATAACTTACATAAAATAAAATGCACTCATTTTAGGTGTTGTGAAGGTTAATTTTAGGTATAGTGAAGGTTAATTTTAGGGAAAGACCCGCCCTCAATGTGGGCAGGAACCATTCAATCTGCTGGGGGCCTGGAGAGAACAAAAGACAGAGAAAAAAGGTGAAGCTCTCTCTATCTGCTGGAGCTGGGACACACTCTTCTCTCCTGTCCGTGGACATCAGAGCTCAGGACTCTTCAGCTTTGGGTCCCTGGCTTTGAGGCCTTCGGACTTGGACTGAGCCACGCTATCAGCATCCAGTTTGCAGACAGCCTATTGTGGGGCTCCTCTTCACGATAGCATGAGCTAATTCCCCTAGTAAATCCCTTCTCATATATTTATAACATATCCCATTGATTCTGTCTCTCTGGAGAACCCTGACCAATACAGTTGTATAGTGCGATGATTTTTGACAAAGGTACACACCTCTATAAGCACCACCAAAATCAGAATATAAACATTCCTTGTACCCTTCCCAGTTATCCACTCGAAAACTTCCCAACACCGGCAACCACTGACCTGTTTTCTGTTCTATCATTAAATTTGTATTTTACTAGGGTTTCGTGTAACTGGAATTACAGTGTGTACTCTTTTGTGTCTACTTCTTTCACTCAGAGTAATGTTTCACAGAATTGTCCTTGTTGTACATAACTGTGTTTATTTTTAATTTCTTAGTAATATTTTTTTGCATGGATAGACAATTGGTTTATCCATTCACTTGTTGACTGACATTTGTGTTATTTCCAGTTTAGAACTGTTATAAAGAAATATCTATGAACCTCTGTGTATAAGTCTTTGCACGGTTGTAGGTTTTTACTTCTCTTGGGAAATACCAAAGAGTGAAATTGCTGGTCAAATAGTAAGTGGATGTTTATGTTTTTAAGAAATGTTCAAAAATCTTTTTCAAATTATTTGTATTTTTACATTCCCACAATGCATGAATGTTCTAGCGATCCACATCCTTTCCAGTATTTGGTGTTGTCAGTCTTAATATATGCCATTCTAATTAGTATGAATGTAATCTCACAGTGGATTTAACTTTTATTTCTCTAATGACTAAAGATGTTGAACTCTTGATGTACTTATTAACTAATCATGTCTCTTCTTTTACGAAGTGTTTAGTAAAATCTTTTGCCTGTATTTTTATTGAGTTGTGTGTGGTCCTCTTACTGTGATTACTCATATATCTGGATAAAAGGCCTGGGTCAGATACATGTTTTGCAAACATTTTCTCTCAGTCTATTGCTTGTCTTTTCAATTTTTTAATAGTGTCTTTCAAAAATCAGAAGCTTTTAATTTTGATGAAGCTATTTTCTGTTTCATGAGTTGTGCTTTTTTGTGTGTCTTATCTAAAAAATTTTCATTTATCCAAGTTTGCAAAGACTTTCCTTCACATGTTTTCTTCTAGAAGTTTTATAATTTAGCCTTTACATTTGAGTTTATGATTCACTTTGAGTTAATTTTTGTGTATGGTGTAAAACAAGGGTTAAAGTTTACATTTTCCCATACAGAGATTCAGTGGTTCTAACACCATTTGTTGGAAAAATTATTCTTTCCCCACTGAGTTACCTTATCACTTTTGTTTAAAATTAATTAACCATACGAATATGGATCCATTTCTGCCTCTCTATTCTGTTCCACTTACCTGTATGTCTATCTTCTTACCTGTATCACACTGTCTTGATTACTGTAGCTTTACAGTAAGTCATGAAATCAGGCAATGTAAGTCCTTCAGTTATGATCTTTTTCAAATTGTGTTATCTATTCTAGATATTTTATTTTCCAGAAAAATTCTATGCTAAGAATATTAACTTTTCCAAAAGCCTCCTGAAATTTTTATTGGGGTTGGTTGGAATCTATTAATCAATTCGGAGAACTTAAGAATATTGTGTCTTCTGGCCCATAACACTGTGTATCTCTTCAATTATTTAGGTCTTCTATATAAAGTTCTCTTAGCAGTGTTTTACAATATTCAGTGTACATACATATTTTGTTATATTCATCCCTAAGTATTGCATGGTTTTTGCATGCTATTGTAAGTAGGCTTTTATTTCAGTTTCTAGTATTTTGTTGCTGGTATATAGAAATCAATTTATTTTTGGTAAAATGACCTTGTATCTTGTAAACTTGCAAAATTCTCTTATATTAGTTGCTAGGACTGCCATAACAAAGTACCACAAACTGGGTAACATAAACAACAGAAACGTACTGTCTCACAGTTCTGGAGGCCAGAAGCACAGAAACAGGGTATTGGTTCCCTATCAAGGCTGGGAGGGAAAGGCCTGCTCCAGGCCTCTCTCCTTGGCTTGTGAATGGCCATCTTTATATTCACATGGCATTCTCCCAGTACGTGAGTCTTTATCATAATTTCCCCTTTTTATAAGGACTCCAGTCATACTGGGTTAGGGCCCAACCAGATGACCTCATTTTAACTCTGCAAAGATCCTATCTTTAAATAAAATCAAATTCTAGGTACTAGGGATTAGGATTTCAACACGTAAATGTGGCGGGAGCAGTATGGGAAACAATTCAACATATAACATCTCTTAATAGTTCTAGGAGCGTTTTTATAGATTTATTAGTATATTCTACATGTGTTATCTGTGAGTTAACATGGTTTTATTTCTTCCTTTCCAATCTTTGTGCTTTCTATTTATTTTTCTTTCCTATTTCCAGGACCTCTAGTGCCATACTGGATAAACATCATGAGAGTGGATATTTTTTGTGTCTTCCTGATGTTAGAGTAAAGCATTCGGTCTTCCACCTCTAGCAGCTGTAGGTTTTTTTAGATGCCCGGTGTAAGATTGCTTCTTTCTATTCCACTTAGTTGAGTTATTATCATAATTAGGTATTGGATTTTATCAAATGCTATTTCTGCATTTATTGAGATGATCATGTGGTAGCTCTTCTTTATTTGGTTAGTATGGACATTTTATTGTTTGATTTTCAAATGTTAAAGCAACCTTGCATTCCTGTTACATGCCCAACTTGGTCATGGCATAGAATCCTTTTTATATACTAATGGATTGATTTGCAAGATTTCTGCAATTATGTACAGGAGAAATATTGGTTAATAGTTTTCCTTCTAATTATGTCATTAAGTATGCATATAAACTGGCCTGATTTAGGTATCAGGTTAAATTTGGCCTCATAACATTAGTTGAGAAGTAATTCCTCTTCATTCCTTTTCTGAAAGAGTTTGTGTAGAATTGATATACTTTAATGCTTGAGCCTGGAGTTTTCCTGAGGTGGGTGGTGTTAATTAGGTATTAATTTTTTAATTGATACAGGGTTTTCAAATTCTCTATTTTTATTTTGCTCTGTTTTGATAATTCATATTTTTTAAGGAATTTTTCTATTTTATCTAGGTTGTCAAAGATACCGGTATGTGGTTTTTCAAAATTTTCTATTATTATCCTTTTAATGGCCTTATAGTATGTGGTTATGTACTCTTTTTCATCCCTGGTGCTGATAACTTGTGTTACTACACTCAACTGCTCTCTCACCAATCCAGCTTTAATATTATCAATTTTATTGATCTTTTCAAAGAAACAGCCTTTCATTTTATTGATTTTTTCTCCTGATATTGTTCATTATTATTTCACTAATTTCTGCTCTTATCTTTATATTTACTCTAAGTTTAATTTTCTCTTCCTCTACCAACCACCTAAACTGGAAGCATATATCATTGATTTTAGACCTTTCTTTCTTTCCTAATAAAAAGCATATTAGCTTTACCTGATCCTAAAAATTTTGTTTGTTATCTTTCCATTTTTATTACATTCTAAATATTTTCTAATTTTCTTTTGTTGGGAAAATGTAGGAAAATGGTCAGGGAAAATATAGAATAGTCAGAGTCCCTCAGATGTTCAGAATCTTGCCGAGTATTTGATGTAAATATGCACATGTGCCCAGGTGTTCCTTGGCTATTGACTAATTGCTCATGTGCATCCAGATGTCCTGGGTTATGGATTTAAGTATAAACGACAAGTGGCTCTGATCCACAGGTCCCCGCCCCTGGGGATGCCCCGGGGGGCGGGGCACAGGGAGGCCCCTACTGCTGCTGGAGGCTGTTGCTGTAAGCTGTTGCTGCCAGTGTCCCCAGGACCCTCCAAGAGGCCACCGCCACCGCCACCACCAGACCTGTAAGCTGCTGGACCTGTAAGCTGCTGCTACTGCTGCTGCTGCTACTGAGAGCTAAGCTCATGTCATCTGCCAATGGCTCTCAGAATCTTTCCCAGTTACCTAGCATGCACCTGCGTGTGAGGGATCTGGTGACCCAGCCTGGCATGTGAGGGGTCTGGGGATCCAGTCTGTACAATGGGCTTGAGGGGTTTGTGTGCCCTAACCCCTAGCCCTGACAATAAAATTGGCTATGATGGCAGGAGTCCGACAATTGTCTCAGCCATACAATTAGCGTAGCTATTGCCCTAACCTGGCAATTGGCGTAGTCGCATAGCTATTGCTGTATGTAGCTTGACACTCTTATAATTTCTTATTTGACCTGCGAGTTATTTGGAAGAATATTGTTTAATTATCCAATATTTGTAGATTTTCTAAATGTTTTTCTGTTATAGATTTTAATTTAATTCTGTTGTGATTAGAGAACATACTCTGAATGGTTCCAATCAATTTTAATTAAATGAGACTTAAATAAGTCTCAGCATATTGTCAAGCTCAATGTCTCATATGTCCTTGAAAGAATGTGTATTTTATACTTTATGCATGAAGTGGTCAATAAATATCAATTATGTCAATTTTGTCTTCTCTATCATTATGGATTTTCTGTCCACTTGTTCTGTCAATTACTGACAGCAGAGTACCAAAATCTCCAACTGTAACTGTGGATTTTTCTATTTCTCCTTTTCATTTCGGATTTTGCTTCACATAATTTGAAACTTATTAGACATGTAAATTGTTATTCTTAATGAATTATGCATTTTATTATTATAAAATGACCCTTTTTATCCCTAGAAATATTCCTTGTTCTGAAGTCTACTTTCTCTAATATTAATATTAGCCACTCCGGCTTTCTTTTTTCTATTGTTTATATATCATTTATCATCCTTTTCCTTTTAAACCATTTATATCTTTATATTTATTATTTAATGAATTTAATATTTACAATATTATGTTTCTTGTAGACAGCATAAGGTTGGATCCTCCTTTTTTATCTAGTCTGACAATCTGCTATTTTAATAGAAGTGTTTAGAATTTTTATATTTAAAGCAGCTTTTTATATGGTTCTTTTAAATCTTGCTATTTGTTTTTTGTTTGTTTGTTTTCCTACCTATTAATTGTTTTTCTTTTCTAGGCTTCTTTTGGAGTAATGAGAATTTTTTTCTTTCTTTTCATCTTCAATATTGGCTTATTGGCTATATTTTTTGGTCTTTGTTTGCAGTGGTAGCTGTGAGGTTTAAATACACATCCTTAACTTATCAGATTCTACCATCAAATAATTTTATACCACTTCACATGTAATGTAACAATAAGTTTTCTTTCCCCCTTTCAACTTTTGTGCTGTTGCTGTCAAACATTTTACTTTATAAATCCCATAAAATGTTGTTATTTTTTATTTAAACAATTATATTTTAAAGAAATCTTTCAAACTACAAGAAATTAGTATTATATTAACTCAAAAGTTTACCATTTCTGGCAAAATTCATTTCGTGTGTCCGTCTATTATCATTTTCCTTCTACCTAAAAAATTTCTTTTATCTGGCAATAAATTTCTTTAGCTTTTGCTTGTCTGAAACTGTCCTCATTTTTGAACAATATTTTGGCTAAGAATTCTGTGTTGACAGGTGTTTTGTACTTAGCGTGCTTCAAAGGTGTCATCTATTTTCTTCTGGCTTGTATAGTCTCTCATAAGAGGTCTGTATTTTCTTTTTTTTAATCTTTGTTTCTTCTCTCTGAATAACATGTCCTTTTACTCTGGCTGCAATAAATTTTCTCTTTATCCTTTTTTTTTTTTTTTTAATGTATTGCCTCAGTGTAGTTTTGTTTATATTTGTTCTGCTAGAAGCTGATTGAGCTTCTTGAAGCTGTATGTTTTTAGTTTCCATCAAATTTGTAAAAATTTTGGACAATTTTGTTTAAATGTTTGTTGTCTACCACTCTCTCTTCTGCTTCTGGAACTCACATGGTGTGTTTTTGTTGTTTTGGTTTTTTTAGTCTACTTAACGTGGTTTTACAGTTCACTGAGGCTGTATTTTTCAGTCTTTTTTTTTTTTTCCTGTATTTTATTTTGGACAGTATCTGTTGCTACATCTTCAACTTTACTGATATTCTCTTCCGTAACATCTAGTCTGCTGATAATTCTGTCCAGTGAATTTTTAACTTAAGTTATTGTATTTTTTAATCTCTAGCAATTTTCAGATCTCTTTTATATTTTCTATTTCTCTTCTCAAAATGTTAGGTTGTCTGTTAAATTTTCAGCATGTTAAACATTACTTATAAAAGCTGTCTTAAGGGGCTGTCTGGTTAGCTCAGTTGATTTAGTAAAGGCTGTTTTAAGGCCTATTATCTGCTACATTCATCATTACTCTCATTTCTGGATCTGTTTTTATTGACCGATTTTCTTCTCAGTTATGGGTCATATTTCCCAGTTTTTCCTATTTATGAAGATTTTTGATTAGATGCCAGAACTTGTAAATTTTACATTTTTTATTTTGTTGTGTTGTTTGAGAGTGTTGCATGGAATTCTGTCAGGAAGTTAAGTTACTTATGGCTCAGTTTGATTATTTTGTGGGTTGTTATTAAGTTTTACAGAAAAGACTCTAGCAATAGCATTTCTTCTAGGTCTAATTTAGGCCCATTACGGAGGCATGCTTCTTCTGAGGTCTCTACTGAATTCCCCATGTATTCAGCAAGATCTTTTCACTCTGATGAGAACTCGGACAATTCTTGGCCCTGAATGAGCTCTGAGAATTGTGGGGCTTACAGCTCCCCAGTAATTGTTCTTTCTCTGGAACTTGTTCTTTTCCCAACCCACACAGTTTTACCCCATGAATGTGCAGATTGACGTCTAGGCCAAGATGCAAGGAGACCCACATCAGAGTTCTTGAGTATTCTCTCGGCATAGCTACTTTCTCTTTTATCCTCTTTTCTATAAATTTTTGCTTCCTCAGCCTCCCCCAAATTCTGATTTCTGCATTCTCTCCCTTCATCATCTCACTGCTATGGTCTCAATAACCATCAACAAACTTTTCATTCTCAAACCTATTTCTCTAACCCAGATCTCTCTCTCTTTTAGGTTTCACACCTGTGTATTGAACTGTCATCTGGATGTCTCTATACAAATGTTTCCAGAAAAACTCAGATGCAACATTTTCAATACGAATTCCCGCCATACCTTCTCTTCTTCCTGCTTCGTTATGTCAGTGAAAAAAACCCCATTCACTCAGCTTCCTAAGCTGTAAATTTTAGAGTTACCCTGGACTCCTTCCTCTATATCCTATCAATTCTTTCTCTCACAAATATTTCCCAAATCTGTCTCATGCTGTCCATTCTCACTGCCCTTTACCTAGTCCTCCCTACTATCAATTCCTGACTTCACTGCAGCAACAGCCTCCTAGGTGGTCTCATGGCAGAGGTTTCTTTGCTAAAGTTAGGGCACGGAAATGCCCACAGCTCCTGAGCCAACATGGGGGGAGCCAAGGACCCCTACCACACACCCCCAATGTCCACATCAAACCCAGTGATGACCACCAAGCTGCCGCTTGAAGCACCCACAGCTCCCAAGCCACACACCCCTGATGTCTGCACCCAGCCCAGCAAGGACCACCAGGCTGCTGCTGGAAGCACCCTGGGCTCCCAAGCCAGGGCAGTGGAGGGCCGATGGCCTCAGCCACACCCCTCAACATCTGCATCCAGCCCAGCAACAACCACCAGGCCCCCACTGGAAGCACCCCAGGTTCCCAAGGTGGGGTACAGGGAACCAAGGGCCTCAGCCATGTCCCCCTGATGTCTACATCCAGACCAGCCATGACCAAGCCACTGCTGGAAGCCCCCTGAGCTCCTCTGCCAGAATGAGGGGGATGCCATGGGCCTCAACCATGCCCCCCACCCCTTTCTCATCCTCCCAGCCTATCCATCTCCCCTTTCCTCTCTCCTCCTCCACCCTAACTGCTCTGAAACATCTTAGAATGTAAAAAAATAAATAAATAAAATTTTAAAACTAAAAATAAATAAATAAATAAATAAGAATGTTTTAGTAAGGGGGACACCAGCATTTTTAAAAAGTTCAGTGGTGGGGCCAGCCGGTTAACTCACTTGTTTAGAGAGTGGTTCTGATAACACCAAAATCCAGGGTTCGATCCTTGTACCAACCAGCTGCCAAAGAAAAAAAGTTCAGTGGTGGCTGACCTCTGTAGGCCAGGGTTGACAGTAGGAGATGTTGCTATGGAACTGGGCTTCATAGCATCAATGTGGAAGACAAGCTTCCAGAGTGGCCTAGACTGGGGCCAGAACTTAACCACCTTGTCAATGGCAAGGTGAAAGTAATTGCTGCAGTGGACAACACAGCTGGAGCAGAAACTAGAGTGCAGGGATTTGTGGCCATGGTTAATAAACTACTGTGTTCCTGGGTGAGAGTTAGATGGCTAACATACTTGAGTTTTGCTTGATTTATGTAACCAGAAAAACTCAAGCATTGGCCCAGCAGAAAGCTGAGAGCCACTACAGTGCAAATTCGAGCAAGCATTGTGTACTTGGCTATATCATCTGGCAGATCTAACAATGCTGGAGATAACGATGGCAAATAAGGCCGACCTCCTGACAAGACTCAGTGAGAGATTCATTACACAGACCCTAGCATTCGGGAGTAAGGCCATGTTTTCTCCATTAGAGAATGACTTACCATTTGAAAAGCAGCTCCTAGTGTGCTACTGGGCCCCGGTAAAGACTGAGCACCTTGGAACATAAGTACATAACCAGAACTGCCCATCACTACCTGAGTGCTGTCAGAACCACCACATCAGAGGTTCTAGTGGGTGCAGCAGCAAACCATTCTAGATGAGGCCCGAGTGGGTACAATAACTCACATTACCAGGTGACCAAAAGTCACCAACTGTTTCACCCAGGGTTCTCTCTCAATGCACAGCTATGACTTTACAGTGGGTTCCCCAAAACTAGCCCACAGAGGAGAAAAACACTCAATCCTGCTTCACAGAAGTGTTGGCGTGTCCTGAAAATAGACTACTGCTCCCTGCAGCGCTACTAATGGGGGCTGTGAGCAGAACAGTTGGTCATCAACTTCTTATGGAGGGAAAAGTGGCCTGAGCTCAGGATGAGCTTATGGGCAAATGATTTGGCTGTCAGAGACCAGGAAGGAGCAGGATTAACTTGCAGGGAACATAGAAATTTAGAGAAGAGGATTGTAAATAGCCCTTATGGAAATGGGAACAAAGTGCGGGTCTGTGTCTTATGCTCACTAGAAGCATCTCCCACGGAGGAGACAGAAAACAGACAGGTGGACAGAGCCATTTGTCTGGTGGACTGTCCAGTGGGTGTCCTCAGTTACCTGAGTGTTTGCACAAAGATCTCATCATCAGAGTAGCCATGGTGTCAGGAATGTCAGCTATCTATGGGCCCAACAGCACGGGCTCCCTCTCATCAAAGCTGGTCTAGCCACTGTCTCTGCTAAATAGCCACCCTGTCGGCAGCAGACTGACAACCGGTCCTCAATGTGGAGCCATCCTAAGTAGAAACAACCAGCGTCTTCATGGAGAGTCAAGTGAATTGGATCCCTTCCTCCCTGAAGGGATTGATACCTACTCTTTCTGCAGTGTCTGTGCCAGCACCACTCTCTGAGGGTTTACAGAATACTTGATTTACACCTACATAAGGTTGCCTTGGACCAATGGACCCATTTTATTAAGAAAAATGCACATGACCATGGGCTTCACTGGTTCTACCACATCCTACCTATTTCCTGAAAGTAGCTGCTCTGACACTGACATGGGTTGAATTGCGTCATCAATAAATTCATATTCTGAATTCTTTATATTCTGAGTCCTAACTCCCAGTACCTCAGAATGTAACCTTAATTTGGAAACAATGTAGTTTTAGATGTAATTAGCTAAGTTAAGATGCGGTAATTAGGGCGGACCCTAATCCAAAATGACTATGTCCTTATAAAAAGATGTTTGGACAAAGAGTCAGAGACACAGGGAGAATGCCATGTAAGGGTTGGAGTTATGCTGCCACAAGCCAGGGGACACCAAAGATTGCTGGCAAACCACAGAAGCTAGAAGAAAGGCATGGAACAGATTCTCTTTCCTAGCCCTTAGAAAAAACCAACCCTGCCAACACCTTGATCTCAGACTTGTAGCATATAGAACTGTGAGACAATAAATTCTGTTGCTCTAAGCCATCCGGTTTTGGTAATTTGTGATAGCAGCCCTAGGAAATTACTACAGATCCCATATAATAGGGATGGCCTATTTATTAAGGCTCAACTAAGGCACCGGTTCACAGATTACATCCTGTAGAACGGGAAAACTCACCTCCATAATGTGCTAACAGCACTGAACTAGTACATCGAGCTGTGTCCCCAACGGCTAGAATATACTAGCCCAGAAGCCAAGAATGGAAGAACTGACACCCCCAGTGACCTGTCTGTGCTCCCCAATCCTTCTGCTTTAGTCTCTACTGGGAAAAGTGGGGAGTGGGCAGCGCTACTCCTAGTGACGGGCTCTGCAAAACCTGATGCTGTAACTGGTTTCTTTGGTTTCCTTTTGGTCAGCAGGCACTGGTGAGGTTGACAAAGTGATTGTCATAGGAAGCTAGGCTTGCTGCTGCATGAAGTGGATGGGAAAAGCATGTCTGGAGCTCAGGACGCTCCCTGGGGTACATCCATATGCTTTCATGTCTGGTAAAACCTGTGAACAAGCAAATGCAGCAGCCATAGCCCAAAATGGTATGAGAGGCAAACCCTGTGGGATGAAGTTCTCAGTCCCCCACCAGGAAGATGAATCAGACCAGCTACTGCTAGCAAAGGACAAGGAAATCTAGAATGGATGGTAGAAGAGAGGGTTGATGAATATCAGTCATAACCTTGGGATGACGGGACCACGGCTTATTCCATCAATTCTTTTGTACAAAGAAAGTCTTTTTTAGAGATTAGGGCCTTGAAGATACAATGACAGAATGAACTTAATATGGGTCAAGTGGATCTGAGCAAGGAAAGGTATGATCTACAGCAAATGCTTTCATGACATCCACTTGGCTCACCTCTGATTTCAGCCACAGGTGTGGCAGACGACTCTGTGTGGGCTCAGACACTTTCCACCTCAAGTGCACGTCCTGGGTCTCTCAGCATCTCTGCTCCAGGGCCTTCTCCGAAACCGACAGAGCCTGCTTAGCCAGCACACAAGCACAGCCTGGAAGTGTGGGGGCAATTATAGCTTCCAAGGGCAATCCTCAACAAATGGGGTCAGGAGCCAGTAAATAAATGCCGCAGCATTCCACCCTTTGCCTTGGCAATTCTGAGAGATCCTGAAGAACAAAGTCCCAGTACCTACTGCAACAACGATGGCATCACACCCTGAGAGCATTGAATTTTCCTCCTTCCTGTTCTCACTCTCACGCTCCCCACTTTGCTTCCTGGAATCATCAACCACATTAACTCCCTTCACCCAAGTCTGTCATAGTCTCCACTTCTGGGAGAACCAAACTAAACAGAAGATGCCATACACATGATATGTTATTTTCAACAAATGGAAAATCTATCTTGGTTTCCCAAATATTGCAAAATTTCTTTTATGTAGATGGAATCTCAGTTCCCTTATCTATGAAATTGGAAGTGTAATCGTAATGAGATTTGCCTGGTGCTGGTGGTTTCAGACCAGAAGTTTCTGGTTAGGTAAAGGTCATGCTTCCATGCTTGTTTCGTACATGTCTAAACTTCTTTTGACTATAGAATGATGAATTTAACACATTATTTGGGGCAAGAATTAATTTTCAAAGCTTGATATTAGGGGATTTTGAGTCCCTCTAGGAAAAGGCTTAGAAAAGGCATGGGGATAAATATTAAATATTCAATATATTAGTATAATTAAAATAAAGTTGACTACAAGAAATAAATATTCAACATTGTGGTATGTTTTAAGTAAATTGATTACAAACTATATAAACACTACTCAGTGATATGAACAAAAGCACAAGGAAAAGGATCTTAAACTTTTAAATAGCTTTTTCTATTTCCACCACTAGGTGATTCTCTATGCCTAAGAAAGCCTTTGAAATAACCTTTGCTCTCCCACATACCCTGACTCATGCAGTCTCTCTTCTTTCCCTCTTCCTCAGTGTATCTAATGTTCTTGTTCACTCTTTCTAAAATAACATTTGCTTATTTAAAGAAGAGAAAATAAAAGAAAAAATAATGGCCCACAATCCCATTGCTTATATAATCTTTCTTATTAACAAAATAATAAAATAGTAACATGCATGATAAGAAATTCCAAACATTTAAAAAAGATATAAAAGATGAATTTGGGAAACTAAAACTAACATTGGACATCCACAAGTCTAGATCCTCATTTTATAGCTGAAGTCAGTGAGATTAAGATATTTCTAAAAATTCACACAACCTGGGGGGGAAAAAAAGCAAATAAAGAAAACAGTTTAACAGATAAAACATCATCATTCTAGAATCAATTACAGAAACTCGAAACACATCATTCTTGCAGTAGTACTTTCATGAATAAGTTAAAATAACATATATATTTTAAAAATTTTAGCAAGCATTTCTTAGAAAAAAATGCTTACTTAGTACTTATGTCTTCCAAAATGTTAAAATCAGTGTTCACTATGTTTTCTCTTCCTTGATTGGAAAACTGATCATCAAGTAAAGTGGCTTATACAAGTCCAAGTTTCCAAAAAGACAACAGTAGAGCCAAAAATAAATCTCCCAACTTGCAAGCCAAGTTTGCTCAAGAAGATGACAGTGTTTGCCATCACATGACTGAGTTAGAGATCAGTTTGTCTCCATCTCACTTTCAGTAATAGTTTTGATCCAGGTGTTAGATTAACCATGGACTACAGTGCACGAGTCTACTGACCTCTAAGACCAGGAGGCTTGACAGCTTGGAAGGAAGGTGAAGGAATTCCCTAAGCCAGAAGTAAAACTTTAGCGTCCCTGAGAAAAACATGAAAAGCTTTTTTAAATGCTTAATTTGAGACTATACCTAGCCCTGGTTTAATAGGTTAATTCCATTTTAAGAGTACAGAAATATATTTTATGAAGCACCATGTGGTCACCAGATAAGGTACACATACTTCCTGGTTTACTTCTGTTTTCCTGGCACCCCTCTGGTTTAACATGTGTCCCAGAGTTATTGTTGTTTTAACAAAATATTATCATTAATACTTGAATTAAAATAAGCCAGTATGGGTTTAGCGGGTCACTTTGTACTTCCAAATTCTACCGTGGTTTTCTCCAGTAGTGTGAAATACATGTGCAGTGAACAGAGTTCAACATTTAACAAGTGGTCAGCTCTCAGCTATCGGTGATAACCCCTCTCACCTTTCCTAAACATTTCTTGACACAGGCAACTAACTCCCCCATTTTAAGGATAGCATACAGCGTGCTGGCTGAAAAAACAAAGTGTGGTTCCATAGGGGTGGTTTGGGACAAGTAACTTCTGTTCCCAAGTGATGTGAGAGAAATACTCTGTGGCCCCTGGCAGCCATCTGGTTTGAGACTCAGTTGTGCCTCTGTCCCAGGTGGGCCACAGGGCTGCCAGTGGCTAACGTCGGTGGCAAATGTGAGAAATGAGAAATTGGGTGAATGTGAAATACATGTGGGAAGTGAAGGTGAAGCATGCCTTCCATGAAGCTTACACAGAGTGGGTGACCAATCCTGCTGACATGGTGTTGTCACACTCGTATACTAGATAGGGTAAAGCTACAACTACTTACTTACTTTATTGTTAGGTAACACTTTTCAGAAATTTTGCAATAAACTTTCTCAGCAGCTAGGAGCTCAGGAAACAAAACAAAAATGCATATTTAATGAAACATAGGTACAGAATTTTCATTTCTTAGTAAAGTTGGTGTGAACATATAATATGCATAAAATGTTTGCTAACATTTACCATCGTCTTTGGGGCCTGCAGTAATGAAAACCAGAAGACATAAATATGCTAAAGAGACCCCAGAATTTACTTCAAACTTAAGGTTTTCTCGGACAGGTAATGAAATGTGAAGTAATGGCTATTAATGTGTTTGGTTTAATTAACAGAACTCTGCAAACAGCTAAATGATTCCTATTTATGTGTCACCAGATGCTTTGAGTTAAAAATTAATTAATTCCAATTATTTTAGAAATTATCCAATTATTTTATAAATTCAATTATTTTATGAAATTTATGGAATCAAAGCTTTTGAAAGTTCATCTGACTTTATTGTGAATGTGATTGCAAATTCAGTAAGAATAGTTTAACATTGAAGATAAAATTATTTGTTTTGTAAGGATTGTATGAATGCAAATTCTGATGGTGCACACATATTTTTTGTCAATAAATTTCTTGCTAAATAAGAAACCTATAGAGCAGAAAAGTTCTATGAAACTTTTAGAGAATTGCACTTACTAAAAACAAAATGTGGAAACACAGAGATATTGAAATTTATCCTATAAAACTAAGGAAAGATTGAATAAATTAAATAAGGAAAGCTTAATCAATTTGCAAGATTTAATTTTGAAATTCTATAACTGTGCCTTAGAATATCCAGACTTGTGACTGTAGGGAGACAACAGTTACCTACAATTTATTGTACAATTTCAAATAGCTAGGAGAGAGAATTTCAAATGTTCCCAACACAAAGAAATGACAAATATTTGATGTGATGGATATGCTAATTACCCTGATATGCACACCGTATACATGTACCCCAAAATCACATTGTATCCCATTGGTATATACGATTATCATGTCAATTAAGAAAAAATAAAAAACTAATAACAACTTTTTAAAAAGAATATCTAGACTTACAGAACAATCTTTTGATGAAGCTCCTTGTTTTTATTCCATAAATTTATATTCTATACCAGAATGTAATGAAATCATACAAGCGATTTCCATTTTGAAGCATCTATATATTAGTACAAAATATTTTGAAGTATAGAGACAACTTATTGACAAGTTTTGTCTGTAAAAGTATTTGTTAAAGAAATCTACTTTAAATGGAGGCAAAGAGGAAGTATCTGTGAAAATACCTATGCTAAATATTTACACATTTCAAGATAAGAATAATAGAATTGAGAATTTCCTCCACTGAGCAGAATATGTTTTGAGCTTGCCATAAGTCTCACCACCTGAAGAAAGAGTAATTTCTCAGTTAAAATATTGTGGGCTACAGAGCAGAGTCAATTGAAAAAGATTGTGGCAATTTTATGGGAAAAAAAAAAAATAATAAGATCATATTGAAAAAAATACCCTCTGCAGAAGTATCTCAGTAATATGGTATTAAGAAAAAACACAGCTAGGAAACCAATTAGAATACATGAACATGTACCAATGACAATTATTCTGCTTATGTTATCTTTAATATTCAAATAATCAATATAAATATTTCAAAAATTTTGCTTTAATATAATGGGTACATGTTTTTAAGAAATATTTGTATTTTTGAAAATGGTTTTTAATGGAACTATTTTATAGATCCAAAATGTAATGGTCAATAAATAAATATGTTACAAATTATGAATTTTTAATAATTTTGGTCACTCCTTTTATTTTCAAAGTGTTTTAATTGGGCATCTAAATTGAATGGTCACTATTTTAAGCTCACATTTGAGAATTAAGTCATTCATGCGCTAACTAGATGAGAAACTTCTGAAATACTTTTAAATAGATTTGGATGAAGGTTCTTTTGTTACTTTAGGGTATAGGCCATTGAAAAATATGACCAGAGAATGCAACATTTTAAAACTGTACCAGTAGATTCTCAGCAAAACATAACCCCACACATCAAGGTTGCAAAGGTATGGCTTGTTGGATTTCAAGGAGCAGTCCGGGTGACTGATTCAACCATGCCCGGGACTGAGGGGTTTTGCAGGAAGTGGGACTTTCTGTGCTAAAACTGGCACAGTCACAGACAAACGGGGGAAGGTGGTCTCCCTGCATTTATTACATGAATTCAGACCCTTCGTGTGTTTAGGCAAGGACTGGTTGGCATGTCAAGAAGGAATGTCATAGATAGTGAGCCTTTGAGTCACGGTTTCAGAGAATGTGCCTTTATCTTTAGTATATATCATAGCAAAAAAAAGAAAAACAACTTTTTTGACTCCCTTATATTCCAGTCCTTACTTTTCAAACCAGAAAAACCCTAGACAAATATCTTGTGATGATTCAATTCCTTCCCCCTTTTCCCCACAGGAGTCCTGACTTCAGCCTCTCCCTCCTCCCGCTCCTGAGTAGCAGATGCAGTATTTGAACAGCATCTGGGGCCTGCCTGACTTCATAGGACTATAGCTCCCGGTGTATCCACCAAAAAAGCTGAGCACTGACACTTAGTGACTAGTTCAATGCAGGGCACATAGTAAATTTTCAATAAACACATGTATAATTTGTGAATGATACACCAAAGGGCCCCAAATAGTGGAAAATCATCAAACTGTACTCCCCCAACTGTCTGGTGAAAGAAAGCCATCAGGAAAGAACAGGAAAGAAAAAATTGGAGAATAACCATTTCCCTTTTTGTACCATCCAGGAGCTCAGTGGACAAGGCAAAGTCCAAACAACACACAAATAAACTGAGCAAAAACATTAGTTCTCTCTCCTTAGTATTTTGGAAGTTGCAGGCAGAGGAGGAACAAAAGGCACCTAGCTTTTGTCTCTTGTCTTGTATCAGCTCTGCAGATACCTGAGAGATAGAGATTATAAAATTGCCCCTTCCAGTAGAATTTGCTTCTGGGGTCCTAGAATCAGATAACAGGAGCACTTCAGGATTTAAAAAACAGTTGACCAACACTTTTCAGATTTGCTCATTATTTTTTTAATTACCGAGAGAAAAGGTGTTATTTCATGGAAAAGTCAAATATAACAGAATATGTATTCAGGATGTGTAAAGGTGCTCTGTTGATCATAGTAATTGAGGGGTACTTTTCTTACTTTCTAGATTCCCATGTGGTCTGATAACCAGGAAGCCGCACAGCCCAGAGGTGCAGGCATCAAACCAAGAAACAGATCCCAGCTCTACAACTCACCAGCTGTGAGACACTGGGCAAATTACTCAACCTTTCCTCACCTTTATCCACCAAATAGGGTTATGAGGATTATGTGAAATAATCTGTGTAAAGCTCTTAGCACCATGTCACATGGTAAATAGTCAAAAGACAGATTTGGTACTTACTGTTCTAGATAAATTGTGTCATCTACCTGTAATTTCTATTGGAAGAACAAAGGTGATTTTTACACCTCATAGTAAGTTTATAAGGTATACTAATCACAGGAAAGGTTATAAGCTGAGTTGGTTGTTACCCAATTTGATGAGTCAGATTGTTTTCTTTTTTTTTTTTTTTTTCACTTCTATGTTAAAAATAGAAATTTAGGTCAATGTTTTGCTTGAAGTAGAAAACCCTTATTTGGTCACCCACCTAAAATGCGAAAGTAACCCCTCTCAATGTCGGGCCACCTATCCAGCCCCATGGCTGATGTTAATAAGTTTCCCTTGGAAACCTGAAGCAAGAGTCTTAAGACAGAGTCTGTATATGGCTCTTAAACCAGGCAGTATAGATCAAAATCTAGTTCAGAGTCTCTCATCTCCAAGACCACCCGAAACGAACAATTTAAAAGCCCAAAATGCCAGAATTCTTCAGTGGAATTAATAGACAACTTACGCTTGTGAACAACTATACCAGATCAGAGTTAATTGCTTCACTCAACCCGTATTGTGGTTTCAGGGAAAGCTTCGCAGCAGAAGGCAGATTTGATGAGAATCTTGAGGATAACTAGGAACAGCCAAGGTGCTCTTCCTGCTTAAAAGAGCTAATCTAAAGAATTGCTTCAAAAGGCTTCCAGGTTGCTAATAATTATGCAGCCCTAATTAGCAGTAAATGAACATCAATTTAATCACCTAAAGTCCTAAAGAATTTTGAACAAACTCAAGAAAGGTGAACGGTCTATTGTCATTACCACTAAGTAGCATGACTTTAACAAAACCGTCAGATTTTTATTTTCCCAGTCTTCTCCCTGGTGCATGAAACTGGGTGCTGGCTTAATAACCTTAGGCCATAAAGTACTGTAACATGTTGGCTCATGCTGGGTGGCAACAGGTTTGTTTTTCATGATTATGTAATTTGAATTCCTTTTCCAAGAAAGGATTTGAAAACGAGCTATTAAATTGGATTGCCAGGAAGCATATATGTAGTCTAAGGTGCACATACATGTTAACTATGGTAAATTCAGACCCTTCCCCTCCAACTGCCACCCCACCCTCAGCCCTCTACAAATTGGTAGACTACAAATCAAGTGTGACCCATAAGAAATGTTGTCCAGTGGCTGGCCAAGGTTTATGTACAGCATTAAAATGCTTACTAAGGATTTTTAGGGTGGATATTTGATCTGCTCAATCTTAAATAGCAACCTAATCAGCCAGGCAATCTGGGCAATTTGTACACTAGTACCCATATTAGATTTGCTTTAAAAACTAATATCGTGTTAACATATTGTGTAAAAGGTGCATACTAGAGTAGGTTCAAAGACTTTAGGTGGTAGGCTGGTATTTATTGACTAGAATGCTATTTAGAAGAGAGGGTCTCATTGTTCCTAACTTCCAGGACAAAGCTCGAAACCACAGCAAGTCACTGCTTGGAGTTCTGCATTCCATATTTCTGCGACTCATGGCAAGCTTCCTGCTCCTTCCTGGCTGGCAGACCCAAAGGCCAGATGCTGAATGGTTTGATTCTTATAGTTAGAGAATCTGAAATGGCTCTCAGCCCGTAAGGTTCTGGTGCCAGACCAGGTGTAATTAAAAAAAAAAAAAAAAAAAAAGTTCCTCCCAGAGATTTGGATTTCACTTAAAGATAACAGAGCAGGAGAAGTAGAGACTGAGTGAGGCATTTGGGCAAAGATCAGATCTAATAAAGATCCTCACACCCATGCATGTGCCAAAAAGGAGTGTTTCAGCATAACTGACAACCAAAATTGGAAAACTCTAAACATTCCCTGCGATCTTCTTGGTACGTTTCAGGAATGAAGAGAAAAAAAGAAGAAGAAAACAAAATTCTTGGGCCAACGTGATTTTTCCCCCTAGGAGAAATGGCATTTTTTTTTTTTTCAGGTGATATGATAATTCTGTGCTTTCCTACATAACTTGAAGGGAGATGGCAGGGATGGGGTTGGAGGGGCGGGGAAAGGTGAATTTGAAGTTGGCTCAAGTGGGGACTAATTTCCTTGGCAGTTCAGAAGTTCTTAAGGAAGGCTTTCTGCCGGGCAGAACCAGCACAGGCCATGACCCAGTCACGCTGAGACCTGTCCCTGAGCCTCCTTCAGAGGAGAGGAGGCTTATATCCATCTCCTCTGAGGCAGCCCCTGCCTTGGGTACGGCAGACAACTTTCCCCAGTGCCCCCACCCCACCATTGTGCTCATTCTGACCTTTGTGCCCTCTTTCAAAATCTGCTTGGAATTCCATTCCCCCTCTCTTTTTAACTCAACCCTTCACCTCCTTCCAGTTCCAACCCCAGGTCCTCCAAAAAGCCTTACCCTGTAAAAGACCTCAACTCATATGACGCTCTCCTCTGTCTGTAAGCTGTCATCAAATTGCTACAATTTTCACTATTTCTGGTACAAGGTTTGTGCTAACTGGTCAACTAGAGACAAAAAGCCTCCTCTTTTCTTTCCAGGCTGCACTTTTTGTTTTCTTAAAAAAATAATACTAATAATTTTATGATCTCTCTGCCTGACTTTTATCTTTATTTACTGTACCCAAAAAGGTAGAACATGACTAACATCCTCTCCACCGCTGTTGCATCGAGACAGCATGTTATTTCAACTTCACAATCCACTGTACATCAGCCCAAGCCCATATTTGGTTTTAGCAGAAGTTCTCTGACGTTAGCATTTAAAAGCAATCCAAAAGAATGGAAGCTATTTCTCCAGCAAGGACAAGACAAACCAAGGAAGAAATTAATACATGGAAGGTATATTATGTTACATTCCTCTCCTCTGGGGAATATATGCAGAGGAATAACATGAAGAGACTTTTCAGAAATGTGCTCCAAAGACACTTGGAAAAACCCTTTGTTAACAAAAAATGCCTTAAAGGCTTTTTATGAGAAACAGAAAGGAGAAATGTTTTTCTACTTAGGCCTAAGTTTTAAAATCTGCCTTAAAAATAATAGATGTGGGGCTGAGCCCGTGGCGCACTCGGGAGAGTGCGGTGCTGGGAGTGCGGCGACGCTCCCGCCGCGGGTTCGGATCCTATATAGGAATGGCCGGCGCACTCACTGGCTGAGTGCCAGTCACGAAAAAGACAAATAAATAAATAAATAAATTTAAAAAAATAAATAAATAAAAAATAATAGATGTGTATACAGGGAATAGAGCTTCCACGAAAGAGAAGTAATTCTTTCTCATGGTTCTAGACGTCTCTGCCTAGAGAAGTCTAAAGGAAATTGAGAGCAGTCAGCCTCACGGGTCAGCAGATCACTGAAATGCACTGATAATTCAGAATCTCATTTCCACCTCATTAATTTCAACCTCTGTTCCCTTCTATTGGTACTTCTAAAGAAAAGCAAAGTGAACCAAATTGAAGATAATATCCTGTCCCCACTCCTGCCTTCCCCCACCCCCCAGGTGTGCAGTCAGTTGGGTGGAAGATCATTATCAGAAGAAGGAGGCAAAGAAGCACCCCCCCACATTCACAACCCAGCTAGTGCCCCCTCCATCACTCAACTGTGTGAAGAGTGCAGGTCAATTACTTAATGTTGATGGCAATTAATGTGAAAATCATGTCTAGTCTTGGTCTGCCTCCAATTTGTCGGTACCCTGGATTTTGCCAAGTTTGGTCACCTTAGCATAAAACTCAAAAAGTTTGTGGAAAAATAAAATAAAAAGATAATAAGAGGGCTGGCCAATTAGCTCAGTTGGTTAGAGTTCGGTGTTATAGCACCATGGTCAAGGGTTCAGATCTCCATTCCACCCAGCCACCCAAAAAACAAAACAAAACAAAACAGATAATAGAAATCTTTCCGTAAACTTTTAGAAGACCCTCATACAGCTGCAGAAGTCACCTGACTACATTCAGTATGTTTTCTCTCCCTTCCATTCCCTTTAAGGGAAACTTTGCGTAGCTTTCCACAGGATGTACGTATTAATTATTGCCAACACTGGAAAGCCATTGAGGCTTTGACTCTCCCAAATTATATTTTCCTCTGTCATTTTACAAGGTGTCTTCTTCCTATTACTGTCTAGGAAGGAGAATGCTTTACTGTGATGTCATTACAGAAAAGCTATTTTCTTGCAAGGAAAATGTCAGCATTCACAAATACTAAGCAGTATATCTGGATGCTAATTTGGGGAATATCAGACATTAATTCTGGAATAATCAGCCTCATCTGCAAAGAAATACTACTCAATCATAAGAAGCCATGAAGAGATAGGGGAAATTAAAGCAAAGACTTAAACTGTAGGGACCAGAAGCAAAAGAAGTCAGAGAACGCAGTTTTCTGTGAGTCAGGGTGAGCCCTACTAAAAACTATGAACTAGACCAATTTCATCTGCTCCTTTCCCTTCCCTTACCAAGACTGCTTACAATGCCCAGTAGCAGGATAACTGTCACTACTACTTGTGGAGTTTACATTTAGACGTTGTTTGCAGCTTAAATATTATCTCTACTTGGCAAAATTTGGGGCTGGAAAAATATGGGTCAGGGGGAGTTTATAGAAGCAATTTCCTAGCCCAGAAATTCTACTGTATATCAAGCATGCCTCAGTCCAACCTTGGAAATAGAAATAAGGAAAATATTCTAGTCCCCTATCAAGATACTAGTATGAGGAAAATGAGATGCATATGCCAACTACATAAAACTAAAGATCGAAAAGAACCAAATCTTTCCAGCAGGGTGTGATGGGTTAGTTTTGTGTGTCAACTTGTCTAGGCTATAGTACCCAGCTATTTAATCAAACACTAATCTAGGTGTTGCTGTGGAGGTATTTTGCAGACCTGGTTAACAGCTACAAGCGGTTGACTTTAAGTAAAGGATATTATCCTGGAGAACGTGGGTGGGCCTCATCCAATCTGCTGAAAGGCCTCACCAGCAAAATGAGATTTCCCCGAGGAAGAGAAGAAATTCTCCCTCGAGACTGCAGCATCAGCTCTTGTCCAAGAATTCCCACCCTGCCAGTCGAACCTACAAATTTCAGCCTTGCCAGACCCCACAATGTGTAAGCCTCTAACTGTCTGTCTATCATCTATCTGTCTATCTGTCTACCTACCTATCATCTATCTATCTGTCTATCCCTCCATCATCTATCTATCTATCTGACTATCCCTCTATCCATCTGTCTGTCTATCTATCCAACCGTCCTACTGCTTCTGTTTCTCTGGAAAACTCTGAACAGAGAGTGATCAGAAAGGCCTGAAGACCCTTTTACTGAAGGAGGAGGAAGGTAAGAATTTGGTACCCGTGCACCTGGGGATGAGGAGGGAAGAGAAGAGGAAAGGGCAAAGGAAGGATGGAATGTTCTGTATTCTCCAGCTTGCCTCAGAGGCCACGTCTTATCTCAAGAAGGCACCTCATACAGAAGATGAATTGTTTTGAAGGTTCAAGTATCCAAAGTTCTGGGTTACTTATTCTCTCTCTTAATAACATTTCTTTTTCTTTTTTTTTTCTTCATAACATTTACCACCATTTGTAAATATGAATATATTTGGTATAATAATTTATTTGGTGTTTATGTCCACGCTGGATTGTAACGTCCATGAGCCAATGAGCTTGTCTGGTTGTATCCATTTCTAACTAGCATCCAGCGCAAGACCTGGCCCATAGTAAGAGTTCGAGATATAGTTGCTGAGTTAATAAATGATGATAGTATATGTAGGAATTGAAAAGTACAGCCATAAGCTGACAGGCATAAATAAATTTAGTGAACTGAAAGTCAATGGCCTTTGATGTTTTCCATATGTGAATATGTTAATTTACTATTTGTTTACACTGCTATCTTCCACTAATAGACAAATAGTAGCAGGCACTAGACATTTAAGGAACTGTAGGCAAGAAACACAAGAAATTGAGAAGACTTTATGTATTAACTTATTTTTTCAGAGATTTTAGAAAAGACAAGCATTGTATTTTAGCAGTAAAATACTTCAGTACTTATGGAGAATTCTGTGCTGGTGTTTGGAGATTGAAAGGTTATTATATATTTATATGTTCTGAAAAATCTAGATGTTAGATAGCTCTAGTTCTAGAACTGTGGGAAGTCCACTATAAGGGTAGTTTCTAGAGCATTGGCCAGAACTACTGCTCTTCAAAATAGGACATTTGGGGAAGAAACATGAGAGAACTATGAACTTCTAATGCCATCAATGCAACAGAGAGCTTATCTTAGAGAAATCAGAGAATCACATAATTTTAGAGTTAAGAGTCTAATTCCTTAAGAGGCCAATTCCTCTTACTGTACAGTTTGGGAAATAAGAGGCTATAAGTGAATTGTGTAGTCATACAGACAGTTGTAACAATTTGTAATCATTTCATGTATCTGGCCTCTAATCCAAATTCTAAATCATGGGTGTGGGTGTGAAAATTTGTATACATATTGAACTCATAATCAATACTGGTGCACATAAATTAAAACAGGCTATGTTTATAACCCTGGTGATTCACCTTGAATGAGAAACCACCCCCGAGAATATTTATCTATTTCATAAGCTTGGAATTTTTATATTAGGTTTTCTCCGTAGTGAGGCACCACTGAACTACTCTGATGATATCCCAATTTTAGTGCAAGTGAAAATGTGACTTTCTCCCCTTACAAACTCTTGCTAAGCCACTGTGGTGAACTTACCATGCATCACTCAGTGAGGTCATAGCCATGTGTTCTAGGCGCCCAGGCATGGCTACAAACTGCTTGTGTGAAGGATCTCATACGTGAATCATAAATCCCTATCTTGCCATTTTCTTTATAACTCACTCATTTCTGCACGTTTTTGAGGAAACTGATAGTTTTGTATAACCATGCATTACTATTTATTTTCTTGGTAACTGAATTTGTTTAAGAAATGACTAATCCTCCACAACAATAGAGAGTTTCTCAATTTTTTTTTTTCTGGGATACTTGCTTTTTAACTCTAAAATTGGTACCAACGGATTTGCTGGCTGCAAATCAATGAAGGCCCATATCCAGTCATATATAAAGTACATATAGGGATGTAACACACCTTGTGAAACAGCTATTACTTACATTAAAAAAATTTGGTCCTCATTTTAGCATTGTTTTCTTCCTTTGCAAGATTCTCATATTTTTGGAATTATGAAGTTAGAATCCTTTTATAACTTTCCCTAACAGTTCTTACAGAAAAATGCTACTTTAGCTAGGAGTGATATTCAGTGTTCTTACTGAGGATTGGTTTCTTAAATCTTATTCCTGTCTTCATGATTTGATGATGTCATAATATTTGTTGAAGTTTTATGTCAAATATCATTTAATTCAAATGATTCTTTTCAAAAGAATACAGAAAAATGTGCTAATAAGAAAACTAGCATTGAACATTTCCTCTACATTCTATTATTTAAAAAAAAAACCCTTCGTCTTTATCAAAAAACATGTATGCATTCAAAATACTGTGTTAAATACAGAAAGGTATCAAAAGATGACAGCAAAGACCTGCTTCAGTCTAAATATGGAAGATGTTTAAAAAGCTTAGCCCAAAACATGTCTTATTCAATTGTGTAGTATCAGCACTTAGCAAATGGCAGGGGCTTATTGTTTCCAAGTTAATGTTAACATTAACTCACATACATAGAAAAGAATAATTAACATTAGTCAATATTAATCTGTATAGTGTCTGTAATAAATTACATTTTACCCAATCATATAAGTGTTTATAAGGAGTTTGTGGAAAAATTGGGTAGGAAACATGGTCTCCTTAATTGCAAAAAATATTACAAAAAGATTACCTCAACTTTATAGAACACATGGAGCTGGTTTGACAGATGGGTGGGAGTAGGTGGTTCCTGCTGTGCAGAAGGGTCCCACAGATCCATCTTCCTGCTTCTTGTCAGAACAGAGATAATAAGATCCATGTACACACTCACTGTGTTTCTCTCTGTTTTAAAAGAAGGTCTCCATATAGATATGATACTTGGTTGCTGTTTATGTTTTTAAGCTTTCTTTTCTCCTCTTTCCTGGACAAGCCTACTGTGATTATCTAACCAGCTATTTTAATGGAACAATTCTAGCTAAATCGTTTTAAAAAACTGAATTAATAGGTGTATTAGTCTGTTTCTGTTGCTTATAACAAAATACATGTAACTGGGTAATTTACAAAGAAAATGAAATTTATTGCTTACAGGTTCTGAGGCTGGGAAGTCCAAAGTCCAAAGAACACATCTGGTGGTGGCAACAGTGACCCAGATGTCTCACATTGCAAAACGGCAGAGCAGAGAGAGACTCTAACCTCCTCATTCGCTCTCCTTTTAAAGCCCCCCAAACCATGCCCCTGACACCATTTTTAATCCATTCACTAGGCACGGTCCTACAATTCAATCGCCTCTTCAAGGCCCCACCTTTCGATTACCATAATAGGATTTTCCACCCTCGACAGTTACAGTGGGAATTAAGCTTCTAATACATGGACTTTGGGAGACACAATTCAATCAAATCACAGCAATAGGATTGACCAGTTAGTTTTTGCCCTATTCAAAGGTTACCTGTATAAAGACTCAGGTCTCCTGACTTCATATCCAGATCGTGGGCCATGGTGTGTGTGCATGTATGTGCATATGACAAGTTATGTATAAATTTAATGAAATGTAAAAGTCACAATCAGTAGTGGTGATCACTAATTAAAGAAGTCCATAATTATACCTATAGTTACTTGCTTTTAGTGTAGATTCCTTCTATTCAATCCAAAACAGATTGGTTTCCCAAGTTTGGAATTTTTATAATGTGTTTTCTGATAAGTTCAAATCACAAATTTGGTACAAATGAAAATGTCACTTTCTTCTCATACTGTTAACAGTTTAGTATGTATAAGTATACCCTCCAGACTTAAAAAAAAAAATCCTGTGTATGTCCTCTCCAAAATAATGTAGGATAACTCACAGTCAGCACTTTGTAGTAGCTTCCTAACCTCAACTTTTTCTTGCACTAAGAGAAGAAAAAAATATATATATATGTGCAAAATAATGCATAAAACCTTTGTCTGTATCAGTACAGAATTAATTACTTCTAGGGAATGTTAAGACAGAAATGAGAGGTGAAAACAGACAACCCCCCATTTAATATTGTTTGAAACGAGAATATATTAATTTGAATATATTTTTTCTTTTTGAAACTTTTATTATTAAGTTTTAACTTTGTTATTATTTCATACTTATACAAAATTAAACAAGATAGTATAATGAACCCCCACACCAACTAGTTTCAACAATCATCCATTCATTACAGTCTTGCCTTATCTAGGCTCCCATCCATTTCCCACCGTCTGTGTTATTTGGAAGCAAAACCCAGATGTCATAACGTTTCAACCATAAATATTTTAATATATTTTTCTAAAAGAAGAGAACTTTTTATTTTTAACATAAATGTAATACCAGTTATCACATATAAAATAGTTAATAATTCCTTAATATCTAGTGTGTTCAAATTTCCTCATAAATGACATGAATGGCTTTCTTGTTTTAGAGTTTATTTGAATTAGGATACAAATAAGGTCACATGTCAAGATAGTCGATATGTCTTTTAAGTCTCTTTTAATCTATAGATCCCTGCACTTTCTTTCACCTCTCATTCAAATGTCTTTGTTTAAAAAACTGTTCTCCCACAGTATCCCACTGCCTAGATTTTGCTGGTTGCATCTCTGAGGACTGTTTGAACACATTCCTCTGTTCTTGTGCTTTTGTAAATTGTAGCTGAGTCTATTGCAAAGGTTTGGTCAGAATCACGATATCTTTCTCAAAGCAAAATGGTGATAACCTCTACTGTCTGATCACCTCTGTTTTTGTCATGTTAACAACCACTGATGCTCATGCCTTAGATCCATCAGTTTATCAGAGACCACAAAATGGTGATACTACAATTTTATCATCCCTTTCATTTACTATCAAGAATATTTCCATAATGAAAAGCCCATCCTCATCTACTACTTGGTTACCAGTGGTATTTTTTAGTAAAAGCAAGGTGAATGATTTATTTCTATCCCTCGATTTATCATTTTTCAGAATACTAAGTTGGTTCCGATGGTGACTAGTTTTTTTTCTTATGCCATTATGAATGTATGGATTTAAACACAGTTAAAATATTTCAACTAATTGCTGTTATTTTCTTTATTGATGCTAAAATTGGCTTATCTTTAGCCAGTGAGAGTCTCTTCTAGGTGGTTCCTGAGTCCTTTGGTTATGACCCTCATGTTCTTTTTTTTTGAATTGTGACATTTAACATGGGACCTACTCTCTTAACAGACTTTTAAAAGTACTATACAATATTGTTAACTATAGGCACAATGTTGTACAGCAGATCTTTAAAACTTATTCATCTTGCATGACTGAAGCTTTATATATATAACATTACTCAGCAACTCCCCATTTCCCCTTCCTCCTGCCCCTGGCAGCCACTGCTCTACTCTGCTCCTGTGAGTTTGACCATTTTTGATACTTCATATAAGAATCAAACAGTATTCCTCCTTCTGTGACTGGCTTATTTCACTTAGCATAAAGTCCTCAAGGTTCATTCATGTTGTCACATATTTCAGGGTTTCCTTCTTCATAAAAGCTGAAAATATTACATTGCATGTATATACCACATTTTCTTTTTCTATTTATCTGTCAATTTATGTTATTTCCACATCTTGGCTATTGTGAATAGTGCTGCAATGAACATGGGGGTATTAATATCTCTTTGAGATTTTGATTTAAATTCTTTTGGATAAATATCCAGAAGTGGTATTGCTGGATCATATAGAAAAGTTATATGTTTCTTTTTCTTTCTTTTTTTTTTTATAAAAGATGACCGGCAAGGGGATCTTAGCCCTTGCTTGACTTAGTGTTGTCAGCACCACGCTCTCCCAAGTGAGCAAACCAGACATCTCTATATAGGGATCTGAACCCGTGGCCTTGCTGTTATCAGCACCACACTCTCCCAAGTGAGCCATGGGCTGGCCCCATATTTTTCATTTTTAAAGGAATCTCCATACCATTTTTCATAGTGGCTGCACCATTTTGCATTCTTATTAACAGTGTACAAGAGTTCCAATTTCTCCACATGCTGGCCTACACTTGTTTTCCAGGGTTTTTTGTCTTTTGTTTTATTACAGCCATCTTAACAGGTGTGAGGTGATATCTCATTGTGGTTTTTATTTGTATTTCCCTGATGATTAGTGATGTCGAGCATCTTTTCATATGCCATTGGCCATATGTATTTCTTCTTTGAAGAAATGTCTATTCAGTTCCTTAGCTCATTTTTCAATTGGGTTTTTAGATTGTTTTGCTATTGAATTGTAGGTTTTCTTATATTTTTTGGTAATTAACCTTATCAGATATGTGATTTGCGAATATTTTCTCCAATTCTGTAGTTGCCTTTTCACTCTGTTGATTGTTTCCTTTGCTGTGCAGAAGCTTTTTGGTTTAATGTAATCCCATTTGTCTACTCTTGTTTTTGTTGCTTGTGCTTTTGGTGTCATATCTATGAAATCATTGCCAAAATCAATGTCATGAAGATTTTCCCTTATGTTTTCTTCTAGGAGTTTTACAGTTTGGGGTGTTATGTTTGAGTATTTAATCCATTTTGAGTTAATTTTTATCTATGGTGTAAGATAAAGATCCAATTTCATTTTTTGGCATATGGATATCCAGATAATTTTTCCAACATTATCTGTTAAAGGGACTATCCTTTCCCCATTGTATATTCTTGGTACCTTTGTTGAAAATCAGTTGGCTGTATATGCATGGATTTATTTCTGAACTCTCTTCTATTTCACTGATCTATATGTCTGTCTTTATGTTAGCACCATATTCTTTTAATTACTGTGGGTTTGAAACCCTAATCCAAAGTCATCCAAGAAAAGAAAGAACAAAGGTATCACAAGAAAAGAATACTACAGGTCAATATCCCTGGTGAATATAGATACAAAAATCCTCAACAAAATACTAGCAAAACAAATTCAACAGCAAAAGAATCATATGTCATTACTATGTGGGATTTATCCCTGGGATACAAGGATAGTACAACATACAAAATCAATTAGTATGATACACCACATTAACAGAATAAAAGATAAATATCACATGATGACCCTAGTATTCTTTTGTTATCTTCCTTATATGTTTCTTTTCTCAGCCCTGGAGCCTGCCATTTTTCCAAGGAGCCCAGAAAATATCTGGGAAATAGTGGGAGATATGTGGAATAAAATAAAATTTTCAGTTGGATGGATAATTTGACCTGAACATCATTAGAGTCCCAGGAAATTCTGAGTGTAGTGTAGGGGTTAATAGCACAAAATTTGGGATCAAATAAATTAGAGTTTAAATCCCAGCTCTGTGGGGGCTGGCCACGTAGCTCAGCTGGTTAGAGCACAGCCTTGTGACATCAAGGTCAGGGGTTCAGTTTCCCATACTGGACAGCTGCCAAAAAAAAAAAAAAAAAAAAAAATCCCAGCATTATCACTTACCAGCTTGGTGATCTTGGAAAACTTTCTGTTTTCCAGAAAGTATGGGGGCTTCTGTTTTGGGGCAAGAGAGCAAAGCAGCACAGACTGAGTGTTCTCTCATGGAGGAGATGCCACAGGAAGAATAGAGCAGATGATTGAACTTAGGGTAGAGCTGTGCTCCGCAACTAGCAGCAAAACCCTTAGGGTGGACAGAAGTTGATTCTGCCCACTGGTCAGGAAGCTGGCCAGTTGTTGCAGGGGCTAGTGTCACAAATAGAAAATGGGTTTGGGAAATATTTTTTTAGTTTTTCCCTTTCCTTATCCCTGTTTTGCCCTAGGTGGTTTCCCCCTCCTTTCTGTACTGCAGACGCAGGATATCAGCAGTATAGGCCAGGTACAGGGGGGGTAAGTGCAGCGCAGTGCTACAGCCTAGAGTGGTTGTGAGCACACGGCAGGAGTGGAGTTGGTCTGAGCAGTCCCTGAAGATCCCCCTACACACACACACACACACACACACACACACACACACACACACACACACATCCCTGCTCTCACCACCGTGTGGGCACCAAAGTGTGACAGACAGTGGCTGCTTCCAATAAAAGATTATTCAGAGGTTCTTTGGAGACCAGTTGAGCACAATACCATGCCCCTCCCACAAATACACACAACAACATACACACCAACTCGCCGGGAGAAGTGCCAGTGTGGCCAGACTTCTGCCCCTCTCCACAGACATACTAGTCATGAAAGTGAACGGTCCCAAAGGAACGAGGATTAGCTCAGAGGGCAAATTCTGAGAACTGGAAGTTTGAGGAACAACAAACTGAGCAGCCTGTCCAAGAGAAAGCAGAACTAATGGAAAACAGAAAAAGAATTTAAAACGAGAATAATAAATATGAGAGAAGATACTGAAAACGTGAAGTGAGAATAAGCAGTTCAGTAAAAGAATGAGACATATTAAGAATGAATTCTGTCGTTATTGACTAAAAAATTCAATAGGTTGCTTCAATATGAATGTATCTAGTAAATATGTGAGCTGGAAGGCATCAGGAAAGGATAAGGATACATAATGGAAAAAGAGAGAGAGACAGAGAGAGAGAAGAAATTTGGAGAATCAAGTAAGTGTCAAAGTCTGTTTATTGAGGATACCAAAAGAAAAAGGAAATGTAGAGAAGCAAATTGCCCAACAGTAACAACCAAGAATGTCCCAGTGTCACACAACCAGTAACTGCAGAGCCAGAAGGTGAGCCCAGGCAATCTAGCTTGAGCATATACATAATCTGAACTATAAGTTACTCCCTTGGATACACCAGTCTGGACGAGGAGAATTAAATTAGGAATAAGGCATAAAAGGGGAAAATTTTTTAAAGACAAACAGAAGAGAGGCAGTATGTGACCTGAGAAAGACAGTGTGTCCTGAGTGCAGATAAGTCTGGGTGTCCCAACTGTATGTGACTGAGGTTCTAACAAACAAACAAACTTCAAAACACAGACATCCACAATCCAAAAGTAGCAACAAGACCAGCAAGCTACTTTATCTCTCTAATCCTTAATTTCTTCACCTATAAATGGAGACTATAGCAATGACCTCATAGGGTTGTTATAAAGATGAAGTAGCATAATACATATAGAATTTTGAACATAGGAAAATAACTGGCAGAATAAGTAAATAAGAATTTTATTTATTCAAACTTTCAATAAATATTTGTTGATGCTCTTTTGGGCACCCAGCAGTACAGTACAGTGGTGAGCAGAACAGACAAAAGCCCTCACTGTGACGGAGCTTCTGCGGGGGAGAAAGGCCATGCATAAAGAAACGTGAACAGATAATCAAATGTAAGGTAGCGTAAGTGCCAGCAAGGGAAATACAGCAAAGTAGAGGAATGGAAAATGGGTGTGAAGAGGAGTTATTTTGACAGGGTGGTGGGAAGAGGTCTATCTGAGGAAGGGAGAGACGGGAACACTGGGGCACAGCACGGACAGCTGATGCACCCTCCAATCAGCACAGGCCCACTCAGTGCAGACTGGTCAGGAATATAGAACTGCAGCGGGGGTGCAGTTTTCTGAAAAGACTCAGGCCCAGACCAGAGTTTCCACACAACCCAGGTTCACAACCAGAGTCTCTCACAAAACCCAGAAGAACTTACAGGGTCAACAATTAAAACCTGAGCTGCACAAAAAGCCTTCCTCAGAGAATCAGCAGCAAAGCAGCAATTTAGCTCAACCATATGGCTCAAGTGCTGGTTCCCTTAGGAAGTCCCCCCATTTTAGAAGTAAACAAAGGACAGCAAATTAGTTCCAGTGTAGAGTTTAAGTGGTGGAAAATGAGAATAATCCAATACAGAACTGAAAGAAAAAACAAAAATACCCACAGATCAGTGACAAAATTTGATATAAACTAGTAAATGTCTAACACCACCAAAGAACACCTATGAACCCTAGAAGAACCAGAGGCCCCCTGGGCTCCCAAGCTGGAGAGAGGGGAGGGCCATGGGCCTCAGCCATGCCCCCTCAACAACTGCACCCGGCCCAGCAATGATTGCTGAGCTGCTGCAGGAAGAGCCCTTGGCTCTCAAGCCAAAGCAGTGGCTGAGGGCCTCAGCCACACTCCCCCAATGTCTGTACCCAGCCCAGTGACATCCACTCAGCTGCCGCAGGAAGTGCCCTGGGCTCCTGAGCTGGGGGTGGTGGGGGGTCAAGGACCTCAGCCATGCCCCCTGACATCCACAACCAGCCCAGTGACGACCACAGAGAAGCCACTGAAAGCACCCTGGGCTCCTGAGCCACGGCAGTGGGGAGCCAATGGCCTCAGCCACACACCCCCATGTTCACACCAAGCCCAGCAATGACCACCAAGCTGCCACTGGAAACACCCCAGGCTCTTGAGCCAGGGCATTGGGGGGCCAAGGGCTTCAGTCATACCCCCCTGACATCTGCATCCAGCCCAGCAATGACCAAGCTGCTGCTGGAAGCCCCCTGGTCTCCCCTCCCAGGGAGTGCCAGAGGCCTTGACCACCCTCCCTTCCTCCTCTTTCCACCCTATTTTGCTCTCCCTTCCCCTCTCCCCTTTCTCCTCAACTACTCCACAATATCTTAGAATGTAAAAAAGTAATATTAATAAATAAATAAATTTGTAAAAACCAAAAATATTTGTTATGTCAGAAGATCCCTCTGTCTCACAGCAGAAGATGCCTCAAAATTGAGTTTCCTTGGCAATTTGCCTTTTCCCTGCTGGCCACAGGAAGTATCTTTCAATCCTCAGTGGTCATTCCAAACCAGTCCTCTAATTGCCCCTGCCCAGGTCCGTGGGAATTATTCAGGCGTATTTGAAGTACCAGAGCCAGTCACACTGAGTCACCCCCTCATTCTAGGGAGCAGCCAGGAAGCAGCTGGGCCTTGGGGGAGGTTTTGATTTAGTGCTGCAGGATTTGTTTACACAGCCCTGCCCATCCCGTGGGTAACCCTATCTCACCCCTCGGGCTGCGGGGTCCGTCTTCTTTAGAAAGGCATCCCAAACACGACCCGATCCTTCCCTCTCCCAGTGAAGGTTGTTCCTTGTCACTAATCACAGCAGAAGATTCCTTTCATGTCCCACACCTCTCAGAGGCGTGTTCTGGCTATAGATACCCATGTCAGAAACAAATACACCCTGTTCTTGTTTTACTTTCCCTCCATGGCTGACTTTGTGAGTGGTGTGGAAGGCTATCCGGTTTTCACCTTTCCAAGTCTGATTTGCATTATTTGTTGACATCTTCATCCAGGTGTTTAAATTACATTTTAAAAAAAAGCCCAGAACCAAAGATATAAAAGAAAACAAATTAGTGAATTGCACACCTACGGAGCTTTATTTAAATTAAGCATCTGGGAGCAAAGTCAGTGGCCTACAAATTAAAATCTAGCTTTCTCAGGCTTTTCCTTCAAATTAGATGCAGAGGGTCAGTGCAGCTACAAGTATTACCAAACACAGTGTCAACAAGAGAGCCATATCTGTATTAACCCCTTTATTCTGAATACCATCATTATGGGAAAGGGATGAAAAATTTACGTAGAGGAGAGGGTCATCTATTAACTTTTTCACTCAGAAATGCCCTGGCTGACTTGACTTCTTATAACAGCATGCCTTGCCATCATTTTATCTCCTATGAACAAGGGTTTTAAGAATCCACTTAGAATTTCTCTATCCCAATTATTCTTAGCAACCTGGCACCTATTCCCACTATGATGCCACAAAGTGACAGCAAGCACATATTTTGGAGAAGATTAAGTGGGGATGATTACAGATATCACTTACCTGCCCTCATGCAACTCAGCGAAGGTGTTGATGGCTCCTTGGCCAGCCATGGTAAATTCTATAGCTGTGTATCTTCCTAGGAGCTGGCCAGGTAGCCATATAACCAGGATGAAAAACAGTGTAGCTCAGTTCATGAATGCGAGATTCATAACTAACTGGTCTTAAAAATTAGGGTATTTCTGACCTTTTGAGGTCAATGTCATGAACAGACATTATACCACACTCCGAGAAATAGTGACTTCATGCCAGTCAAAAGCAGCCTCCTGTGTGCTAGAAGGGCCATTGACCCAACTTGCCACTTCTTGGACTTCACAGGGCTAATAGGTGAGGACATTAAGTCATAGGAATCTTGGAAGCTAATGAAATAAATAGTAGCTAGGTATTAAAGTCCTTCAAAATGATTTGCTCTCTGATCTTATAGCAGCAGCTTCTATTCCCCTTTGTACTGGGTGCACTCATAAAAATATGGGAAAAGCAAGATTTAAAACAACTGGAGACATATATTCTGCATATGTCTCTTCCCATCAGCACAATCTGATGTCAGCTAGGTAGAGTTGTCCCCTGGTAAACTACTGTAATGAAGAATTTTGAACACACACTCTATCCTGCTAATGTTTTGATTTTTCGAGTTTTTACCATACAATTTCTGCCACCTCCTTACGCTGTTCCTGACATATCGTGGTGCTCAATGAGCCGTGCAGCAAGAGGACGGATTAGAAAGAACATGAACTTTGAAATTAAGAAGGTCCAGGTTTGAATATTGGTTCTATCCTGTACTTAGGTACTTAATGTCTTGGCACATGTATGTATTAGTCTGTTTTTGTGCTGCTATAACAGAATATGTGGGACTGGGTAAGTTATAAAGAAAAAAGGTTTATCTGGCTCATGATTCAGGGCAGCTGCATCTGGCATGGGGCTCAGGCTGATTGCACTCAGGGTGGAAAGTGGAAGGGCAGCCGGAGTGTGCAAGGAGATCACATGCAAGAGAGGAAGCCAGAGGAGAGAGGGAGGGGAGGTGCCAGGCTCTTTTCAACAACTCGGGGGAACTCATCCATTCCCCCAAGGGCTCACTCACTCCCCAGGGAGGCATTAATCTATGCATGAGGGGTCCACCCTCATGACCTAAACACCTCCCACCAAGCCCCAAGGCCCAACACTGCAACACTGGAAATCAAATTTCAACCTGAGTTTTGGAGGGCCAAACATATTCAAACTGTGGCAATGTGTAAGTGTTGAAGTCTCGGTTTATTTCTCTGTTCAAACAAACAAAGGAACACTAACAAACCACTTACCTCAATGTATTAGTCTGATTGGGCTGTGATAAAATGCCACAGGCTGGGTGGCTTAAACATCAGAAATTAACCTTCTCACAATTCTGGAGGCTACAAGTCCAAGATTAAGGTGCCACCAGGGCTGGTTCTGGTGAGGGCTCTCTCCTCCGCTGGCAGATGGCACCTTCTCGTTGTGTCCTCACATGGCCTTTCTTCCGTGCACATGCAGAGGGAAGGTGCTCTGGTGTCTCTTCCTCTTCTTATAAGGACACGAGTCCCATAAGATTAAGGGCCCAGCCTTGTAACTTCATTTAACCTTAATTATCTCCTTAAAGGCCCTGATTCTAAATAGTCATATTGGGGGTTAAGGAATTCAACATAGGAATTTTAGAGGGATAAAACAAGTCCACCCCACTCAAACACTGGTACAGGATTACTTCATATTATGTATACACAGCACCCAGCCTTGTCCCTAGAGCATAGGAAGTGCTTGATGGACATTGGTCCCCTTACCTTATTTTTTATGTCACTGTCTGCCCTAGTGCATAGCTTTCTTCTCTACATAAGAAAAGCCAGCTCTGGTTCTTTGCATAGATGGTGTAGACAGTTACAGAGAAAGAACCAAGGAATTCCCAAAATTTCCCTAAAACATTTCTCGGTTCCCTTACTGAGTTGGTTTCAGAAGCCCCCCTGGGTTCTCTCTTCTGAGAACCTTCCTTCCCACCCAAAGGGGGAGGCCCCAGTCACAGCAGCCTGTTCCTTCTCCAAAACCCTAGAATGATGATTCAAGCCAGATTCTTTTTCTTGGGAATTTGGATTAGAGATTCAGTCCCTGTTGAAGAAATGAAATCTTGTCTGCAAAGACAGAATGAGGTTGATAATAGGTAACATGTTGGGAGCTCAGTACGTACCATGCACTGTTGAAAGGGTTTTCCCTTTGAAATGAATCAGTATAAGACCTTACTACATTTAATTATTACTACAACCCTATGAAGTAGATACTTTTGTACTCCCTTTTTACAGGTGAGAAAATTCAGGCCTAAGATGTTTAGTACTTTGCCCAGTGCCACACAGCTATTGAGCTTGGATATGGTCAAAAGTGGAGGACAGTGCCCCCAGCCAGAGAGAGAACAGAATCCCTCATGGGTCTCTCACCTCCCCGCACCTTCTTCAACGTGGATTCCATGACATATACCAGTGTCCTGCCAATATACTCCTTTTTCGCTCGAGCAATTTGAAGTAGAGTTTTGTACTTTGTAAAGGAAATGAACTTTTACTAAGAACATTGACCTTGTCTACCAAATCTGTTGCACCCAACATTAGAATGTGTCTTTGAGTTTCACGACTGCATGTAAATGACTATGGGGAGTGGTTTTTCTTTTAAATAACCCTATTCCATTACAACGTTTAAAACTGTTTAAATCAAAATCTCCAAGGACAGATTTTAAGGGTAGTGAAAACCTCCTTTTCTCGGTGATAAATAGATGCCTTTCAGCAGTAAGGGTGGGTAAGCTCTGCATTAGCAATGTGCTCCGCAGAGGATATGGTGATGAAAGGAACTGTGTGTATGCATGCACCCATGCAGTGTGTGTAAGGAGACACGTTGTGCATTTCCATCAAGCCTGGAAAAGCTGGAAGGCAAGGTTGGGGCTGAGGGAGGAAGAAGTCAGCAATCAGAGCCAGGGGAATATGACCAGGAAACTTATACCGCTGAGACATGATTCAAGAAACAAAAGACAAAAACAAAAGAAAAAAAAGACAGGACTCAAAAGGTGTTTGTGGCAGAAGGTGAAATTAGTAGAGAATAACAAGTACATTGAAATTGGCAGGATACTTAATTGTGCCTACATTTTATTTCTCTTAAAATCTTGCTAAAAGTGCTGTCGTGTGTGAATTACCCTTTCAATAGTTTACTGAATTAATTTATATTGCTGTCATATGGAATTTTAAAAAGTAAACAAATGGCTGAATCATGCCTATCGTGAGTCTACCTTTTCGTTGTACATGATTATGACTGATGTCATTGCCCACAGGGGCAACTGAAGTTGCCAGCAGAGTTGGCGCAGTGTCTCAGGAGGACAGATCCATTCTTCCCTCCCAGATTGAAAAAATGCAGCCCAAACATCTTTAGCATTCCTTCCAGAAGGAAGTAACAAGGAAATAATTCATTTGTCACCTGGGTAGGCAGGGAATGAGGGTTCTCTCTTTTTTGACTCAGGTTAGGGGGTAAAAGGGAAATGAGATGGGGAGGTGGCTGGGGATGGGGGTGCATCAGCAATGAGAGATTTGAGACACTGGGAAAAGTGAAATGGGAGATGTTTTTGAGAATACTTTGACTTCCTGGCCAAGACAGCCTAGGGAAAGTCTAGGCTTTGGATGGTCTCTTTCCTTCCCCAAACTGAAAGGCCTCAAAGATTGAACCTGGAGGAAAGAAGGGCTCAGTCTTCTGTATCGGAAATGATTTTCCTAAAACAGATACCATGAAGCCATCTTTAAAAGGAGAACTTATAATATCACGGCCATCAAAATGTACAACTCCAGGGGATGCTTTTCACACTGCAGTCTATTTTAGCTCCTGGAGTTGTGTTATTCACCGTGTGAATGGTTATATGAGACAACTCTGCATAATCACACAACTTTAAAAAAATCACCAGATAACAAGAAATTCATATTCTGGTGAATTTCCTAATTTATTTTTGTAAAGAAGCTCTGAATGTATACTACCACTAAAGCACTCTTTATGCTGTTCTAAAGTGTTCTCTTCCTTTCCTTCTCTGTTACTTAACATTTTTTCACAAGCGTTAATAATCTAGGCTTACTTTATTATATTTTGTTGTAAGCCAGTGGCTCTGATGGGGGAGCTGCACAACAGAATTATTTGAGAAGTGTTTTCAAAGTATTGTTGCCCAATAAATCAACAGAATGGATAAGCAAACTGTGCCATGTTCACACAATGGAATGTACTCTGCAATAAAAGGGAATAAACTCCTGATATATTCAGTAACTGGAGTAAATCTCAGAGACATTACATTGAACAAAAGAAGCCTGCTACCCTCTGTATATATTATATATAATTTCCATTTATATGAAGTTTGAGAACCAGCAAAACAAATCTGTGGTGGTAGAAGTCTGGCTGGAGGAGTGATACAGACTAAAAAGTCACACAAGGGAATTTCCTGTTGTCATGGACATTCTCTATATCTGATCTGGGTGTTGGTCACATGGATATACACATATGAAAAAAGTCTTTGAGCTGTATGTACACTTAAGATCTGTGCTTTTTATTGAATGTTAATTGTATCTCAATAAAATACTGTGTAAACATAATATACACACACACTCACCTCAACCTGTCTGCACCCTAGACCCAGGGAATAAGAAATGGAGGTAGGGAATTCAGAGAGGAAGTGCATTTTGAAAAAGCTCACAATTTCCCTCCATTACTGTAAGCTGCCAAGTAAAAGGTTAGGAACTAGAATTAGTCTGGGGATTAAAATACATATATATACACACATATTTATATCATATATAAAACTTCAAAACGTGTAGAAGGCCTTCAGAGATCATCAGAATTTTCCTAACAAAGCCTGCTTACTTTCCAATTTGCTCTGATTGGGGAACTTGTTCTGCTTCCAGTTACATCAGTGTCTTTGAAGGTATAAAATTAATAAATTAATGAGAGGAACATATTGGGGGTGGGAGGAATCATGGAGGCCCATGAGATTCTACTTGGCATCCTGTATTTATAGTTAGAGTCAGGCTTAAAACAAGTCAAAATTTTGCTTTGGAAGATTTAATATCCTAAAATTGCAAAGCTTTAAAGCAAACATATAGTGATATGTTCAGGGCCTATCCCATCACCAAACTCCTGTTCTCCCATGCATATTGAGGAGACTTGAGTATGACACAGACTTAGGAAATGAGTTGCTTTTTTTTTTTTGAAAGAAGCTTGTAACTAGCTTTTACGTATTTAACAAGGGAATAAAATACTTTTTTTCACTTAAAGTTGTACTTGCTGTTTAAAAATATTTTTATTTGTTTTACCTTGCTGTGATCTATTCTTTTTTGTTGTTGTTGTTTTGCAGCTGTCCGATACAGGGATGGAACCCTGGTCCTTGGCGTTATCAGCACCACACTCTAACCAACTGAGCTAATCAGCCAGCCCCGCTGTGATCTGTTCTAAAGAAAAGAAAATGTGGCTGGTGAGATGTACTTTATAGGCTTCTTTTAAATTAAACATGCATTTTTAATTTTTATAAGTAAACCTGTTTAAATTTAAAAACTAAGTCCACAGGGCTAGTGCTAAATCTTAGCTCTACTTGCCCTCGAACACACAGCAACAATCACTGTGTTCTGGACACTCATTCTGATCTGCAGGGGATGTGGAAACAGTCCTCTCCCGTCGATATCAGCTTTATTGCTTAGCTTCCTCCGTAGGCATGCCGTCTGTCTGGAGGAGTATATGTTCATGCAAGTTCAGACTTGGGAAAGACCTCAGAGATGAATTAATCCATCCAAGCTCTGTCTTCTATGTCACACTCCGCTTAAAATACAAACTTGGTCTAGGGGTGAAGTGGCTTGCTCAGAGTCACGTGGCTGGTCAGAGGCAGTTGGAAATTCTAGTGTCTGCATGCAGATCTTTTTGCCTTTTCATCCCCACCACAACAGCCTCGGGGTGCTGTGCTCAGTCTGGCATCACAGTGACTTTAGAGCAACAATATATATATGGCACCTCCTTTCCACTAAGAAAGATGCCAAAAGGCCTCCCATCTTCCAGAAAAGAGCAGAAGCCTCGGTTTTACACTGAGAGCCTGCAGGCAGTTCTTTATCTTTAATCATAATCGTGTTTTGGTTAAATTCGAAGAGTTTAAGAGCATGCACGTTGGGCCAGACAGACTAGGGTTCATTATCATATTTGACTAGCTGTGGGACCCTTGGTGAGACAGGTAATTTCTTTATGCCTCGCTTTCCTCAGCTAGAAAATGGGGATAATAATGCAGGAGCGTGTAGAGTACTTTCCACATTTCCTGGAACACAGTAAGGCACTGCCTGCTGTTTTCTTTGGAAATCCAACAAACCCTTACAGCTATTTCCTTGAAAATGTGAGAACCCGATTTCCCTTCAGCTTTCCTTTGCTCCCTTTCGCATTGCACTCGCGGTCTTCTCAAATTCTTTAGTCTAGAGACTGGTAAATGCTCAGGGAAGTCAGAGGCACTACAGATTTGCACATGATGGGTAAATAAGGCTTTGCTTTTTTGATTTCTAGTTCTCTTCCCTAACGGGGCCCGAATTTTTGTACGAATTGTCGGACACTGAAGTAATGTGGGACAATATCTTCTGTGACGACTTCAAGGTCCCTTTTTAACCTAAGAAAGATCCAAAGGACTGGGCTTGAGTCCTGGTGAGATAACAGACCCGAAAGCCTTGTTTGTAGCAATGTAAAGGACCACAGAAATGTAGTCGTTTAATTTTACAGCTACAGAAACCAAGGACCTTAAGGGCTGGGACACTCTGCAGTTATCCAATCGGTCACCAGCAGGGCAGGGCCTAAAACCCAGGTTCCCTTGCCGGGCTCGGAACTTTTTCCATCACACCAGCTGCGTCTCATTAACTCCACCTCTGAAGTGTAAGGAAGTTCCCTCCCTGTGCCTGCCCAGGCAGGGTGGGGCGATTCTGTGGCATGGAACAAACCGGGAAAGCGACATATTCCAACTCTCAGCATCCACAGGGTGCTTTTGCAATTCCTGGGGGGCAGAGGGCTAAGACACCAGGTCCACTACGCGGAGGTGCGGGTGTTCTGGGGAGAGATCTCTGAGACTGCCTACTCGGTGAGGCCACCTTACTTTCTCCTGGTCTTTCTTCCCCTGTGCGGTGCCTGCCTAGGGCCGTCCTGCGTCGAGGGTCCCCCAAGATAAGGTGGACTGTCCCTGCTCTAGGTCGTAGTGGCCAGTTCCTGCCGCCGCCCCGCCCCGCTCCTGCTGCCTTCGGAAATCTAGGTGGGATTTTCCTTTCCTTCCCGCGTTCTCCTCCACGCCGGGAGCGGCGCAGGGTTGGGTTGGTTGGCCGCGGTCGCCTTGCCTTCCCTACTCCCACGTCTCTTACTCCAGGGAGTTTCATCTCATCCTCGGTCCTCAGCCCCCACCTTTTAAAACATTTTCCAAAGCTACAGCATGAAAAGTGCGCGACTTCTCCGGGGCCTGCATAAGGAGCTCCTGCAGCCCGGCATTCCTCGGATTCCAGCGCTGTGACGTCCCCAAGGACGGCGCGCCTCCAGCTCGGGAGCTCCGGCTCCACGTTTCAGCACCCCCCCCCCCCCACCGCGCGCGAACGCGCCCGCGCCCGCGCCCCCGCGGCGTCCCCGGCGCGCGCCCTACCGGGCCGCATTCCTCCCCGCCCCGGCCGCGCGCCCCGCGCTGCCTCCGCCTCCCGGCCCCCAGCGCCGCCGAGCCCGGCCCGGGGTGGGGGAGCCGCGGCCGCCGGCGCCTGCTCCGTCCCCTCCCACTCGCACAGCCCCTTCCTCCCGGCGCTGCCGGCCGCTCGCGTTTCCTGCCGCTCTGGCTCTCCCGGCCCCTCCAAGTTCTGCCCAACTTTTTCTCCGCCGAGCGGGCCAGGGGCGCAGTCTCGGGGGCAGGTTGTTGCGCTCTGGGGCTCGGCCGCCTCCTCTCCGGGCTCAGGTCCTCGGGCAGCCGCAGGCACGAGGTGGCCGCCGGCGGCCCTTCCCCTCCCACCTCGCCCGGCCTCCCCTGCCGGCCCCCTCGGGCGGGACAGCCCCGCGCTCAGGTTTTTCTCCTTCTCCCTCCCCGGTGCGCCCCTGCGCCAACGCTCGCGCCGGGATCGCGGCGGAAACCTCCCTCCCCTTGCGCCTCCTCCGGCTTCTTCCCTCCGCCCCTCCTCCGCCAGCCACTGGAGTCAATTCCGTGGGGAACCGGGGCTCCGCCGCTGCGGAGGACAGCCTTTCCGCGCGGGACTGCGGGGCGCGGCGGGGGCATGTGAGCAGGTAAGCCCCGTCCGGGGCGGGGGCGTCGGGCCCGGGGTTGGGGGCTGCCGGGGCGCTCCGGGCGCCTTGCGGATGACTTGGGCGAGCGCTGGCAACGCCAACTTGCGATTGGCGGCCCGGGACGCCTGGCAGGGCAGTGGGGGCGCGAGGGGGCCGAGCCGCAGGGGGTTATTTCGCGGTGAGGGCTGCCCGCCTGAGACGCCCAGCTTGTCTGGGGTAGCGCTGTCTGGGGAGTTGTGGTTAAGCCCACACCCTCCCCTCGCCCCCTCCTGCCCATTCCCTTCTGCGTTTTGGGAGCGAGAGCGGGCCTGGAAGGGGCTGCCGGAGATAGCCAGACCGTGGGGGCAGGAGGATGAAAGTCGAGCGACGTTGCTGTCGCTCCAGTGGGAAGGGGATGCAACTCCGGATCTCCCCTTTGTCACCCTTCGGGGACAGGATCTTGGGAGGGAGAGGAATTTTCCTGCTCTCCCACTAGGCCCCAGCCGTGCCACCCAACTCCTGGGCGTCTTGGCTCCTACTTGGGTGGTCGGGCTGGCTCGTAGAAAACCTGTGGCCGCGTAATTTCAGACCAGGTCTTCATCAAATTTTAGAAGTTCTGAGCATTAGCAACCCTCCCTTCCACAAGTGACCCCAAATCTGGGTCACGAACACTTGTAAGTGGGCTTTCCACCTTTTCCTTTGGAGGGAGCAGTGAGGTAACGCTGTCCCTACCTCCCTTTCCCTCACTCTTCCTTCAGTTCCTGTCACCCCCACCCCACCCCCATCGCCACCTACAATTTAAGGAGATTGCAGGGTTTCCTCTTCAATCTGTGGAGGGACTGGCTTTTACAGGCTCCTCGTGAAGGTGAGGAATCTCTAGACTGCAGGCTGTATATATGGTTACAGAGTTTTCACCAATGTATTTATTTCTTGAAATGGATTAGTTCGCTCATTCATTCAACAAACCGAGTATTGAGCGTCTGCTGTGCTAGGGACAGGGGATAGAAAGAGGCTAGACCGAGATCACTGTGCAGGAATCTTCAGCCTAGTGGAGGAAACCCATAGACTTATCAGTGCAATGGGAGAGGGGTTCTATGAGAGCTTCAAGGAGACTTTGTCCTGGAGGTGAGGTGAGCGTTGGATTTGCAGAGTTGAGGTGGTGCTCATCTGGACGAGTGAGTGGAGAGTGCATTCCAGGTAGAGGTAACAGCTTTTGCAAAGTGAGTGCAAAGAGGACAGGAGAGTCATACCTAGCTATCAGAGGGCCAGAGGGGGATTTATGGCCAGTTTGGTGCAGTGTTGCAGGGATAGCATTCCTCCACCCTCCCCACCCCCCATTATTAGAAATTAAGCTAGAAGCATGTTACCCACTTATGGGAACCGCAGGTAGCAAGTCCCCGTGTTTGACACACCTAAATGTCTGATGCTGTCTCTGCCACAAGCAGTTGTATGACCATGTAAACTTTAATTGTCATTAATTGACCCATGCCTGGTTTCATCAACATGGTATTGATTCCCTTTTAAAGAGCCGATTAATAGCAAGAGGTGATGATAATACCGCAGCATTACAGAACCTTGTATTATAAAGTTACCTTATCATTTGGTGATGAGGTTAAAACCTTGTGTCATAGAAATGACAGCCTTAATGAGTGGGAGCTGAATGGTCCTCGGAATGCCCTTTTGTCTCATCCAAATGGGTGGGCATGACATGCAGAATTAGTTCATGTAGGTGTCATTGTGTTTGTTATAGTATTCTCTACTTTTAAAAGTCATTATTGCTTTAGCACACTTGTAAGGACTACCATTCCTTTCTCTGAAACTTTTTTTTTTTTTTTTTGTCTTTTTCGTGACTGGCACTCAGCCAGTGAGTGCACTGGCCATTCCTGTATAGGATCCGAACCCGCGGTGGGAGCATTGCTGCGCTCCCAGCGCTGCACTCTCCCGAGTGCGCCACGGGCTCGGCCTGTTTCTCTGAAACTTTATGAAAACTGAATATCTTCTTGCAGGTTGTTGTAGCCGAATGGCCCAGGATTCAGCAAATTCTGCCTAGAAAAGTTTCTCGTAGCATAGTAGCATTTTGTGCGTGGTTTGCCTTTCAAGGGTGCCTCTTCACTGGGCTGAAGTGGCGTTGTAGTATTATTCATAGTGGCTGAGTCCTGGTTGATGTGGCACACATCCAGCTTTTGGTGACCTCAGGCCAGTACGTTAGACTGGGAAGAGCACACTGACTTTCTACAACTTCAGTATTTATCCAAGCCCCTCTACAAGCATCTGCTCCTGTCTCAAGAACAACACCCCTGACAGAAGTGTTCCTGAAGGTGTAAGACCTGCATGAGAAGTGGCTGAAGAGAAGCCCTTTCCTGTTAATCCCAGATATTTGCCCATTTTTCATCATCGGCTTAAACACATAATTATTATTACCACTTCAGTTATTGAGATTTGTGCATGGAGAGACTTTTTAAATATAGAAAAACCATAAAGAATTCAGAGAAAAAGCAGAATTTTTAGAAGAACCCTTACCTGCCCTGAATGGATGAGCCAAGGGTCGAGAATTATGAGGATTTTTTTTTTTTTTTCCTGTGGCTTCCCTCCTTATTAGGGGTTTTAAGTTTACTCCAAGGAAATGAACCTCAATCTTTTCATTGCACATTTTAGCCCACCTGGGCTATACCATATTCTTGTCCTTTTTGAACAAGGATTTGATTAGATTCTTGCATTTGAACTTCATTACTTAGTCACCAAGTACTGTGTATTTTTAAAATTCATTTTAAGCCTCAGAAGAGTGCTATGCACTTTGTTAGAGTTAAGGCAGGAGAAAGACACAAGATGAAATAACTTAATTAACTAATTAAGCAATGAGGGAAAACAAACACAAAAGCTTTGGTAGGGAGGAGGTTAATGTTAATATCTAAAATAAGTGTTTTGATCTCGCCTTACTGATGTAGGATGATTTCATTCACCCTTCCCCTGTCTGTGTTACACAGAGGTCTTATTGAGCGGTCCGGGGGGTGTGCATGGCACGTTCTGCAGCTTTTCCTGGCTATCAGTGTGTTGGAGCGGGGGCACTGTTTTGGGAGTTTGAAATATAGCCAGGTTTGATTCCAGCTTTGCCATTTTTTAGCTGTGTGATGTTGGACTAACTTCATAGCCTCAATTCTGAGCCTCAGTTTCCTATTCTACAGGATGGAGCCAGTAGTATCTAGCTTGCCAGGATATTTTTGGAGAATTCAGTGTAATGCTGTAACATAGGGCCTTGCGCAGAGTAGGTCAAGGGTGGTAATTTATATGTTCGAGGAGCTGTATGTGGCAATGAATGTGCTCTTTGTCTGTTACTTTTTTAAGCAGGCTGAATTGACATGTGTGCCAACATACACATAAAGCTTTGTCTTTTGACTTTTTTGCCTGTTGGCTCAAAGCAAACATGTTGGCTGGCAGCTGCCTTGTGGCCCCTCATACAGGAGTAGGTTGAAAGCTACAGGACCAGGCAGTAGGGAAGTTTGGGGAGAGAAGCCACTTAGAGAAGAAGGGCAGAGAAAAAGAAACTTTTCCCTGCATACTCCTTACTATAACAAGGGTCCAGTGTATTCTATAAGGATCCTTGTATTTCTAATGCTGAAATCCAGTTAATTAAAGAATGTTAGAATAACTCTGCCCGCCTTTAACAAGTATGCAAAGGGTAGCTGATCTTGACAAAGGAGTGTCTTTGCAACCTTGATTTCCTTCTTTGAAGCCCAAATATAAAGTTGACTGAAACACTTTTAGTGTAATGCCAGCCACAGGTCACTTGCTGCTGTTCATCTCAGAAGCCTAAAGTATTTGACAAACATTAACTCATTGATCTTCATATCAACCTCCCAGCAGAGGGAATGTTAGAAGAAACAACTGGAAGTAAGGCAGGTGTGTAGTATGTGTTCTTGAAGCAGAATGGATCGTCACAGCAAAGAATTGGTTAAATCTCCCATGCAGGGTTGTATGCAGGCCAGGAGGTCATTTGAGGGTACCCTATCCCTTTGAGGGGTTAGGGGAAGAAAGCCGAAGAAAAATGTGGGTCTGGCTAGGAATTTTGCAATGGGAGGGAAGGTGAAATCCATCTTGCTCAGACCAGCAGTGCTTTTGCCATACATTGCATGCACACTGGTGATGAAAATAAATAATCTCAGAATTATTTATAATTCTGAATTAAAGGATATGATGTAATGCTTGTGGATGGAGAACTTAGAGTAGCTGAGGATAAAGGGCAATAGTGTCTAAGTACGTTTTTGTGTGATTGTCCTGGTTATGGGTCTAAGTTGGATTATAAATGGCATATTAACATTGTTTTAATATCCTTTCCTTTTTTCCTGTTGGTTATGTATTCCTTGACTTTCCCTCTCCTGTCAAACTTTTGTTTGATTTGCTTCATGATCTGTGCTATCGGAAAAAACATCACAGCCATTCTTAGATCAATCTTACATGTAAAATTTGATGTGTGTGTGATTTAGCTTAGTTCCTTAGGGGGCTAAATTAGGCCCAGGGCAAGAGTTTCATCCTGAGCCTGGTCAATTAGCTTGACCCAGAGGACTGTTGCATATCCAGAGATCCTGTAACCTTAGCTGGCCATCCTATAAATGCTTAATGTTGGTCAACAGGGAGGAGTCTGGTGAGAAAATGAGAAACGGATCCGTTGGTGTGTGAGCGTCCTCTAAGTAGAAGAATATTCTCTTCACATTTGTAATGTTTGAGATTTTAGTCTTGAACTGTATTCCTAAGTTAGGAAGCCTTACTGTGTGGGCCACTGACTTGATCTACTTTGCCTTACAAGTTTTTAGTTCACAGGGAAAAATTACTCATTGTTGAAGATTAGCAAAAGTCCCTAATGCTTATCTTTGTGTGAAGTGTATACTTAATTTCCTTGCGTCTTTAGAAATCCATCATGGTGGGTTATTTCTTTCACACTCCATTCCTCTCAAGTAATTGGGGCATTAGCTGGGGCAGTAGATCTCAAACCCCAGTGAGCACCAGAATCACCTGCAGGGCTTGTTAGAACACAGGTTACTGCTCTCCCCGTGTCCACCCGTTCCTGATTCAGTAGGTTTGGGGTGGGCCTGAGAATTTCCATTTCCAAGCAGCGCCCAGGTGGTATCTGTTGCTCTTGGTCTCACCAACTGCATTTTGAGAACCACTGAGCTAAGAAATCTTGTTTTGGTCCCCCCCGCCCCTGCTCCTCAGGTTTGGTATGGTGGTCACCTAATTTTTCACTGCATTGGTTTCCATGATTTGGTTCCTGGTTGCTTTAGGGCTGTGGATAGGCTGGATGTCACTTACTGGCCACTCACCTTGGCCAGGCCTATGAGGACACGAACTTGATGTTTCCATTTTTGTGGATCTACTTGGCTATCATCTCTGAGCCAGACCTTGCCACGTGCTACCTGTTTGGTTTATCTGGTTCTTTATTCGTCTGAGCACCTGATACACATTCCAAATCCTACCTGTCTCAAATTGAATTCTCTGGGTTCCTTGCCACAAAATCTGCTGTATTTCCTGTCTTAGTGACAGCACCATCTACTGCATTAGCTGCTCAAGCCAGGCACTTGGAGTTCTCGCTGACATATCATTCTTTCTTAGCACCCCAACCCCTTTGCTCAAACCCCGGTAACAAATCCCATCAGTCATTAAGTCTTTTGAGTCTGAGTCTCTAAAATATTTTCAATTTTACTCCCTTTCCTCCATTCCCACTGCCTCCTGGTATTGTTGCAAGAGTGGTAAAGGCTGCCTTTCATATATTTTCCATCTGTACTTTCAGTGCTGCAAAAGGATTTTTAAAAACAAATTTTAAAAAGATCAGTTTTTTAATACTATTTAAAGTCTTTCACTGTACCGGCCGGCTGCCAAAAAGAAAACACCAAGATATTCTTCATTTTTCATTCCCTTTATGATAATTCTTTACAATTGAGTGTTTCCCATCCCCATCTGCTGCCTGTCCCCTCTGTGCTAGTGCCCCAGCACTTAGTGGTGGTTAGTTCCCCTCCTTTGTGCATTCCAGAGTGGCCTCTTAGCTCCTGCGCATTCAGCTAAAGCTCACCTTTGCTGCCACCCCTCCCACTGCCAGTTAGGCATTCCTTTCTTTGTAGTCCCGCAGCACTTTGAACTTACCTGCGCTGGTATGTTCACCGCATTGTACTTGTTTACCTATCTGTCCCCTCCATTACGTTACGATCTTCTCTAGGTAGGAGTCTTACAAGGTTCAGATTCTCCACCATATGTGGAGCTGGGATAACAATAGGTATGACAATGCTATTATTATTACCATTTTGCAGACGATGAAATGGAGTCAATTAAAAACAAAAGCGTTTATGGAATCAGTGAATGAATGTATTTTTAAAATGCTGATCTGAGGGTTGAGAGCCCAGCTTGGTTTGGAATACACTATTAATTCTCTAATAAATAATTATTATGCTCTGGGAAAATTATGTCTTGTTTATGACTATATGTGATTTAAAAAATTAAACAAATATCAGTGCTATTTATTGTACATATTTTATTTGTTCATTTGAGGAGACAAATCACATCTCTGAGCTGTCATCTGAAGTTACTAATGCCATGGTTCTTAATGTTGTTTTGCTCTTCTTGTATACCTCAAAAACATGATAATTTTTCCTCTCATTTAAAGCCTAGGAAGTACTGCAGGTCGAGGGAGTGTCAGTGTCACAGAAGGGTTAGGATGCCTGGACATTTGAGGGTTAAGGCCTAACCCTGAATTCTTTTTGCATGTTTATACATATTGATTGGAATATGCTAAATTTCCTTCCTTTGCATTATTTTCCTTTGTACCTTATATAACAGGAAAAGGCAGAATCACTCATCATTCAGCCTCTAAGTTACTGGTTTTTAAAGTGAGGGAGAGCAACAGACTTGGTGACACTGTGTCAATTTTGCCACCCTGCCACAAACAAAACGGACTTTTCTGCTTATAGAACTGTAAGAAGCAGCAATGATATCATAGATGTTTCCTCTTAAATCACAAGATTGGCTTTTGCCATTGTTTTAGTTCTCAAGTAAAAGGGATTAGGGCAGATTTCATGGTCAGGAAAGTGAATTTATCATGAATTACATCTACACTTTAGCTTTATGTTTAAGGCTCTCCACAAATAATTCCCTAATGGGCCTCTGATTCTTCAGATTTATGTCCCACCGTTACCCAGGGTTGTGCCAGGCTGCAGGTGTTTTCTGAACAGGCCTGATAATTCTCCACCTGTGATCACGCTGTTTCTTGCCCAGAATCGTAACACTCTAGTTGCCTATCCAAACTGTCCCTCAAGGCCTGCCTTAAATACCCCTTCCTCTGGGCAGCCTTCCCCAGTCTCCCTCCAGGGTCAGTCCCCCTGCCATCTTGCTCTAGGTGTTTGTCTCCTTGTGCTTTGTGTCCTGGTTAACCTGCCTCATCCCCCTCATTAGCCTGTCACCTGCTTGGGAATGGCCACCTGCCTCAGTCCTCCAGTGCCCTCCCAGCACAGGTCACTGCCTCTCTTCTCCTGGTGGTCACCTGTAACTGTTCATTCAGGTCTGCCTGCCCCTTGTCCTGGGAGTGCCCTGGGAGGCTGAGGCTGCCCCTAACCCCTTCATTATGACAGCCCTGCAACAAAGATGGCTGTCACGGCACCACTTTGTCTAAGCTGTCCCTGTCCCAGTGCTGGGACCGGCACACCTGCACTAGAGTCTTTTCTAAGACACTTCTGATATTTTCACTCTCCTGCTTAAAATCTTTCTTGCCATTTTATATCGTTCAGGTATGCATATATAAATGTAGCAAAGGTATAAGGAAATGCCAGGAGGAGAAATGCTGTTTACAAGGCATTCATGTTGGCGGGGGTGGGCATGGAGGTGAGGATGGAGGTGGGGTATTGTTTTGTTTCCTAAGCTGGGTGATGGGGACATGTATGTTTATTATATTCTGCATTAGATCTAAAATATTTAATTAAAAAAAGCTCACCGAATTGCCTGTGATTAAATGCACACTCCCTAGCAGAGTGTTTGAGGCTCTGCAGAGCTCCCGGTCCCACCTAACTTCTTAGCCATGTCTGGCCTCTCCCCTCAACCTCTCTGGGCTCCCTGTCACCCTTCTCCAAACATTTCTCAGGATGGAAGCCTTGTTGCTTTTGATTCATGCTGTTATTGTTACTTGTCCCTTGAATTCTGTTTCACATCTGGTCACATCATAATCTACTACTCATTCTTTAATGCCTGGTGTGACTTTTACGTCTTTTTTGATGTTTTAGCTGACATTCCCTTTTTATTATTAGGGATGATTCATTGTCACTTTGTCTGTCTTCCTAGTGCTTTATGCCTCCTTTGCTACATTTCAGTGTGTAATAGTCGTTTGCTCATCTACCTCCCCAAAGTTGTGAGCTCCTAGAGGACATGTTTTATAATTTATTTACCCTTGGATTCTTCCTGATGTATAGTAGATGTTCAATAAATGTTTGGGGAGTTGATGAGTAGGAGATGTCAGATAAATGTTTTTAATTGAAGTAAATTTTTAAAAAGCCTATCCCAGAAAACTTCAAAACAAATTGAAGGGTATATCTCTTGGGCTCGATATCTGAAGTTTTGATTGTAAATTTAATGGATTTACACATGTATTTCCTAATTCAAACTCATGATTTATTTTAGAAACGATCTCTTCTGCTTTTCCCGTTTGCCTGTGGTGGGGGTTTAACAGCCTTTTGTGCTCCTCCCCTGTCCTTTTCCTCCATCACCAGAGCGTGTCTAGGGTTTCTGTAGCAGCGTCCACGGGTGCGGGAGTCTCGATATGGAGGTAGATGTGGGCTGTGAAGTGGTACCACTATTGGAAGGATGACTTCTGCTGTCAACGCCACTTGCTCTGAGATGGAGAAGCAACATCCATTCAGAGGAGAGGCTGTAGAGTTTATTTTTGTGGCAGTCGTGTCCCACTGCAGAGCTATAATAACTGTAATGACGAAGGATTATGCCGTATTAGGTTTATGAAGAGTGCACCAGTCTGTTACCAGGGTCAGTGGTGACAGCTCAAGCCAGCAATTAGGTTTCATTTAATACTCCAGGAGGCAATTAGCATTCCCTTCTGCCAAGGAAATACTGTGATCTATTAGGCGTATTCTTTTTCATTATACATTTTGTAAAATGTGCTTTAGATGATGAAGGTATACTTTTTAAAAGACATAAGCAGGTCTCCAAATTATCATTTGAAAAATGGGGCTGACTTTTGGACTCCCTGTGTTTAAATCCATGAGTTATACTAACTAATGTTCTGGGTGGATTGTGCTTTTTAAATTATTTCATTTTTAAAAGATCATATAAATTCTTTTATTCAAAGGTAAAGAATTTGTTATGGAATATTATATAATTATGTGATTTATGAGGGAAAACAGTGTGACTGGATGTGAAACTAATTAAAACTCCAAAATAATGAAATGACACCTACCGATCTTAATTATATTCTTTAGAAAATTATTGTTTTACTTACAAGGCATCTAAAAATAAAGACTGGAAAGGATAATTTGTGCTGTGCTTCTGCTGAGCAGCTGTTCGGTTGTTTTCAAAATGAGGTTTATTTTCTGAGTGCCAGGTTAGGTACAAGCATGTACTTTGTGCCCCTTCATTCTTGTGAATGTGTTTAGGAGTTTTATCTTTGCCTGTGAATATGAAGTGATATTTATTAAGTTGTTCAAACCAATTTCCTCCCCTCCCCCCTCGTCTACTCTCCTTCATTCCTTCCTTCCCCCTCTTCCTTCCTTTGGAGTAAATTATGTCCATGTGGAGGATTCTGATAGATTAATTACCATATAAATATTCAAAATTAATATCTTTCCAGGTATGATAAAAAGGAGAAATGCACAGTGCATAGTACTTCAGGCCAGAAATGCAGTGCAGAGGTCTGCAAAGGATGCCTGTTTCCATCGGATAATTAAGCTATCTCCCTATTGTTTGGTTTGTGGTTTGCATTATTATTTTTTCTCATTTGTAGATTGATAAAACTGTAATTATGACTGAGCACAGTACTTTGAAATCTGTAAATGTTAGTGTGTTAATGACTGAGAAGTCCTGCAGTAAACAAAAGTGTTTCAAAAATAAATATATTTTAGTAAGTAATTTTTAAAAAGTTTATGGAACACCTGTAATCTCAAGAGACACTAATGTTACATGGAATACTTACTAGAGAACTATTGGTTTAGAAGGTACCTGGAAGAGAGAAGATACGTTTGTTGTCTTTAAGAAATTCAGCATCTAAGTTAGACAGTCGAGGGACTTAGATTGTTAAGATGATTTAAAATCTTCATTAGCAGACTAGGACTAACTAATTTTTTAAATAACTGGACTATATACATATATATATATAGAGAGAGAATATATTATAAGAGCAAGTTTAAAGTAAAATATCAGTAATTTATTCACAAAACCTATTTTCAGGGGAAGTTTAAAGGACAGTATATATTTAGCTTAATTTTATGTATTTATAATATAATGAAGAGCAGTGTTCAGATTAAATTTGAGATACTACAGAAATCTCATCCTTGAAAGAAGGATATTCAGGAGCCCGTCTTCTCAAGGCTAGAAAATGTGTTAATACTTGTGTGTACACTACTGAAAAATCTTGGTTCTGCAAATTCTGGCCTCTTCCCCCGAGCCCCTTACATACAGTGCTGCCAAGAAGAAAGCAGGCAGGAAGGTGTATGCCGTTGAGGGCTTTCGAAATGTCATTGCAATTATTTTATTAATAGCTGCCTCTGTTTAAATTGTTTTGTGTAATTGGGCACTTAATAAAGGCATTGTGAATGTAGTATGAACAATTTTTCTCCACTGTGGCCTCTTTACTTATGTCAGGCTAATTGCTCAATATTCCTTCATCGGTTTTCCCCACTTCCATTTCTGACCTTTTACAAAGCAGAGCTTGTATAAAAACCCCCTTTAGTCTACAACTTTTTGACTCAGAATAATGTTATGAAAGAGATATTATTTTTATTTGTAGTTTATCCTTGAGACATGTGAGAGTTAAGGAGGTTATTTGCTGAAGTCTCAGCTAGTTATTGGAAGACATGGGATTTGAACCTGTTCTCTCTGACTCCACAGCCCAAGTTCGATGACATTAGGCTCAGGAGTCTGTGCAGGTAGAGTACATGTGTTTCTTCCTCTCCTCCATCCTCCCTCCTTCTTTCTTTCTTTTCTTTTGTCATCCATCAGTTTGTTTAATGTATTTTGATGTTTTTGAAGGTGGGCATGTTTTTCTGTGGTCATACTCTTTGAAAGAATTGGCAGCTAATAACGTAGCCATTAGCCCCACGTGGCCATTCAGCATTTGAAATATGGCTAGTTTGAGTTGAGATTTTGCTGTTAGTATCAAGTACACACTGGACTTTGAAGACTTAGTACACAAGAAGCAATGTAAAATATCTCACTATAATTTTTTATTGATTACATGTTGAAATTATAGTATTTGGGGTATATTGAGTTAAATCTATTATCAAAATTAATTTCACTTGTCTTGATGTGTTTCTAATATGTCACTGTTAGAAAATTAAAAATTACATATGTGGCTTGCATTTGTGGTTCATGTTATATATATATTTTGGGGCAGCACTCCAAGGAGCCCTAGTCCCTCAGTGATAGCTTGGAGGACCGGGGGGGAAGTGGTTAGAGACAGAAACTAGAAGTAGTTATTGGTGATGGTGAGAAGCAAGCCTGATGCCACCTTAGATGACCAACAGAGAGAGACTAATACTGGCTGGCATTTATTGAGTACTTACCATGTGCAAGTGCTTTGTCCAGCTCTTTAAATGGATTATCTTCCCTGATCCTTAGAACCACCCTAGGAAGTAAGCACTATCATTGACCTATTTTATACATGACAAAACTAGGGCTTAGAAAGGCTAAGTAATTTGCACAAGATCCTGTGACTAGTAAATAAACACTAGTCTACTGTTAAACACCATTGGTATGCAAATACTAGTAAGTGATGGAGCCAAGTGGCAAATCTGGGCATGCCTCCAGAGCTCATACTTGTAACCACTCTGCATCACTGCCTCTCAAAGGCAAGAGAAAACATTATCTAGAACTAAGCTATAGCAATCCTTTTATTCATTCATTGTCTACCAAGGGCACCCAGTCTTTTCCCCAGCGCTGAAAGATACCACCTTTGAATTAGGGAATACAGTTCAATACCTAGAATGACCTAAAGTTACCAAGAAATGATGAAATTATGCTTAGTATACTCCATTTAATAACCCAAGTTAGTCTTAATTAGGAAGATATTTAACAGGGATTGCTATTAGAAACTTGAAGCATGGTTCAATTTCTTTTTAACTAAGAGACATTGCTGTATTTCATAGCAAGAATGAATTTTGTAGATACGAGCATTAGAACTTTTTCTCTCCTAAGTGTAACAGTACTTTAAAAAAATTGTTAAAAGTCTGTCCACAAACTTCTTCCAAGCTATTTTTTAAAATTTTTCATATTTCTCTAGTCTATGTTCATAGGTAGATATATTTTCATAGCTGTAGTTTTATATACTCCACATATACATTTTTCTATATTTTCAGTTGTAGTAACTAATATATTTTGCATAGCTGAATACAATTGATATGATAAATCTCTTTATCAGTTTTTTATTATTGAAAGTATAATACCTTTTACATTTCTCACTATCCCATAGAAGGTGATAGTGAGGATTAGTCACATTGCTTTTTTTTTTAATTATTGTTGTTGAATTTATTGTAGGATAAATTTCCATGAATGAGATTGATTGTTGTGATGAACATTTTTATGATTATTGAATCAAACAAATGCAATGGAATTACAAACATAGGTCATAAAGGTAAATTCAAAGGTAACACAGCTTTATTTTCATATAGCTGGGGGCCTTTCAGATCTTGCATTTTTACAATGTTTGATTACTGGAAGTGGATTATCCCAGCGAATAGTTTCTTCTAACTCTTGCTTTTGTCTGTTTTTTACAGTTCCCTTCTTTATTGTCTGACAGAACAATTGTTGGACTCTAAATCATATACACTCAAAGGCTGAATAATAACCCTTACACTAGATTCACTTTTGGCATAAGTGTTCACGCGTCCTTACAAACATCATTTGAAGCAGAAAAAAAGTTTGTTGGATGGAAATATTTCTGTTTTGGATATGGTATGTGTAGAATTGTTGAAAATATGTAAAAATATATTTGTATGTATATTAATATATAATATATTTATAAAATATATTTATAAAATATATTATAAAAATATATTTATGAGTACATACTTCATTGACGAAAAGAAATAATTATGGACTATTACATTATTCTCAGTTAATTTCTGGTGCTTGTTAGCTTGCCTTATATAGATGTTGTTGGTATCTGCCTATTATTTTTGTCTTCTACTTTTTCATGAGCTTTTTCTCAAATATTTTTTTTATATCAGCTACTCTATTATTTGCCATATTTTAATGACAAGTTACCGTCATCAAACTATTGTTAGTTTTTGCTACGGTATCAAAAAAGTCTCCAACATCTTAGTGGCTTACAACAACAAACATTCATTTTCTTGTCTATGTTATATGAGAGCTGTGGGTGGGCTGCAGCTCTTGGTGGCTTGACTTTTCAAATTTGAAAGATGAGGACCCATTGGATTTTTGTTCTTGAAATGGATTTTTATTTCAATTGCAGTTCATTTTGTATAAGTCTTTCTGGAATTCATGGCAAATTTCTTTGAAAGATGAGGACCCATTGGTTTATGACGTTTTGATTTTGGAATAGGTAGGGCTCAGTTCAGCTCCACATGTCTTCTCATTCAGGGACCCAGGTTAAAGGACAGCCCTTATCTGGGCATACTGTTCTCATGGTTGAGGACAGCAGTGTAGTGAGAAGCGTGTAATCTTATTTAAAGCTGCTATGTGAAGGTGGCAAATAGGTTGTCTGCTCACACCCCGCTGGCCAAAGTATGTCACACAGGCGAGCCAAAAATCATTGAGTTGGGGACCTAAATTTATCCCACAGGATTCTGAGGCAAGTTACAGGAAAACGGATGGGGTGTATTATAGGAAGGGAGCACAGATTTGAGATCGATAATTCCATCTTCTATTATACTGTGATTGATTTAGCTATTCTCTTGTGGTTTGATATTTGGGTTGTGTCCAATTTTAACAATTATAAGTAGAATTGCTATAAACATTGTTGAAGAAATTACATTTATTTTACTTGAAGAGTATTTCCCTAGGGTGTGGGCTCTGTGGGTCAGAGGGCATGAATTGCCTGTAGGTCTTGTTACATATGGCCAGATTGCTCCCTGGAAAGACTATCAGTTTATAGTGCTGTCATCAGTATTTAAGTACACAGCTTTCCTCATATCCTGCCAGTGCTGGGTTTTGCTATTTTCATTTTATTAGTTTCATAATTGCTTACAGTTTAATTTTTGTAATTACTAACGATGGAATTTTAAAAACAAAACTTCTTGGAACAGATTGTATTGTTATTTATCTATTAAATTGAATAAAACAGGGTCCACCTATAATTTTCTTTCCTGGTTTCTGAAAGTCATTGTAAAAAATTCTTATTTCATTCTGTCTGATTTCTTGGACCCATATTTTTCTCAGTATACTATTTGTTAAATACACCTTTGTCCTAACATTAAAATAAAACATTTGAAAAATCAAAAACAAAATGTGCACTTGATACGAGGATTTACTTTACCTGAATCAAATCATAGTAATTATTACTAGGGAACTGGGTAAGTGGCTAGTCCCACTCAAATTGCCGAATTTTGTTGCATATTTTGAAGTCTTAGGTGAGGGGTTTATTTACTGTGCTGTTGGCATTAATTCTGTTGTTTTCAGATTTGCCTGTTTCCATGTGGTTTATATAGCAGAAAATACCACGTGAAACATAAGAACTGGTCTTTCCTACAGCTCCTACCCCCGACCCCCAACTATAAGCAAAAACCTTTTAGTACTAACTGTATCTTCTCACTTGGTTTACTTTACAAGTGTCATGTTGCCTGCTGCTACCCTTGTCTTTGGCTTTTGCTTAGAAATAGTGGTGTGTAGACATACCTGTAAATATCTGGTTATATTTCCTTATATAAGATTCTGAGACCTCACAGCAGAAGGAAGACTTGCAGGGCAGATATGAGAAATCATCAGACCACTCAGTCCAGAGTCCGCTGGCAGAATAGGCCGCGCGTGTGTGTGTGTGCATGTGCGTGTGCGTGTGCGTGCGTGTGTGTGTTAAGATGGGAAGTGGGGATGGGGTTTGGGAATGATAGTTGGATCTTGCAACTGCCATTGGTGTGCAAATGCCTCCTACCTCATTTAGCAGAGGAATGTCAAAAATCCTTAGAACTGAGGAGTCCATTCTCTGTATTTTGAGACACGGCCTGGTAAAACTGGTAAGAAATATCGCAACTCTGTGGGAAGCAAGCACAGGTGCCGGAGAAGCAAGCTGATGTGTGAACCAGACATCAGTGTGTGAACCAGAGTTCATTTGAACAGTAGTTGCTGGCTGCAGAATTGTAAAAATGTGTGTATTAAGAGTATTAATGGTGTGAATGTTAAGACTTGGATTAGTGTTGAAGAAATAATGGATTTGAATAGATTTGCCATGAAAGTCTTTGGACTTTTGTTCTTGAAATGGATTTCTATTTCAATTGCAGTTCCTTTTGTATAAGTCTTTCTGGAATTCATGGCAAATTTCTTTGAAAGATGAGGACCCATTGGTTTATGACGTTTTGATTTTGGAATAGGTAGATCTTTTGGGAAGATCAGTTACTGAGGCTCAGTAAATGGGAATGAGGATGCTTTATGCTAATATAGAAGAAGAAACCAAATAATTACAGAATAGAAACTTTTAAAAATCAGTGAAGTAACATAGGATGCTTGTTTATACTGAATTGTTACGTATCTTGGCTGACTTTATTTATTGATTGATTGATGGAATAGGAAGTCAGCTTTCATTCAGGAATACTGGTAACCCGAAGGGAGATGTTGGGCTAACCCATCTCTCCAGTAAACCTGAAGGAGGATGCCAGGCTCAACCCATCTCAAAGACTCAGGTTTACAGAGGGGTTTTTAAAGAGGGGGTTGTGGGAATGGAATATGGGAAGTGAAAAGCAGAAGGGAGGGGCATGTGAGCTATGGGGGCTCTGTCTCCCTGTATGAGGAGGTGCAAGGTCTCACCAAGGCTCCATCTGGTTTCTGTTCCCATCCTTGGAGTTATCTTAAGGTCCTGCTGGGTTTTGATGCATTTCAGGGTGGGATCAGCATAGCTTTATTGATGTATTCTTTGGTTTCTCCGGGTCTGGATAGCATGCGTCTTGTGGCAAGTATGCAGCTCCAGGCTAACTGAAAAACAACATTAATTCTTTCACACAGTTGCCTCCCTACTCTTGAATTACCTTAGTTCATGTTCTCTGTCAGCTACAGTAAGTCTCATTCAGTAATTTTTTCAGGGAACGTTCTTGGTTGACATACTTTGCTAACCTCTGCATATTTGAGAATTTGCCTTTGTACAGTTGCCTTTGTACAGAAATGATGACTTGGCAGGGTAATTCTTGGTTCAAAATGATTTTTCCTTAAACTCTGTAGATATTGTTCCATCGTCTTCTGACATTTAGAGTTGAAAGAGAAAAATCTGAGGTCAGCCTGACTTTTGCCCTTTTATAGGTAACTTGATTTCTCTTTCTGGATACTTGTAGAATTTTTTCTTTATCCTTGAAATTTAAAATATTCACCAGAATATGTTTAGATGCCGCTTTCTTTTCATCAAATTTTAAAGGTTCTCTGTGCACATTTTCCATTTGTAGATCTTGTTTGTTCTTCAACTCCAGAAAATTTTCTTCAGTTAGTTCCTTAATTACTGTTTCAGCACCCCTTGCTTTGTCCTCTGTTTCAGGTATTCCTGTTATGCATAGATTGTATCTCCTGGACTGGCCCTCTAGGTCTCTCTTTTTCTCCTCTTTTCTTATCTTGGTTTCTTTTGGGGGTTTTCTCTGCATTCTGAGAGACTTTCTCTTGTTTTGCATTTACTTTAGTAATTCAATTTTGTGGATAATCCTGCTTGTGCCTTCTTTCTATTAACTCTCTCAACTTCCTGATACATTTTGAGCTCTCTGACCATCCCTTCTCTATCACGGCAGATAGTTTGTTTAACTTGCTTTTTATGTAATTCCTAAACCTTTCTATAGCTTCTGTTTTTGGCACTATGTCCATTTCAGGAGGAGGCATTTTCTTGATTACTTAGCTCTGTTCCTTTTTTTCTGAACTACAGTATTACGACCTTTTCTAAAGCTCTTCTTAGCAGTAAGGACCAAACACCTGTTGGCTGAATTTATAAAAAGAAAGTTACTACTGAGCTCTTCTTAAAGGTTATCATGCTCAACACAAATGTTTTCTTAAAATGCTTAATAGTATTGGCAATAAGAGGCATGCTTATCCTTATAGTTCTGGTTCACTGAATTCTCTATTTTGGAAGACTTGAGGCTAAGGGTGTAAGATATATTATATGTGGACAGGCTTTTTGGTCTGGGATTGATCACCTTGTACTGTGTTGCCTCAAATCAGTTAGTGTTACTGCGTCCACTCCACATAACTTTCTCTGGCATTTTCCTCATCTTCCTTTTTTCTTCTCTCCTAGCTTGTATTTTGGCCTACCAGTGGAATCCACTTACACAGCTTAACCTGATGGGTGACTGTCAAGTAAAAAGTTGTAGTTGTTGACCTAAGAAGGCCTATGACTATTAAACTGTTTAACATGTTTATATAACAAATAGCTTTTCAAACATATGGTTCTGCATAACCCATTGTTTGTCGTATAATAATTAGTACATGTTTGTTGATATCCGTGAGTTGTTGGAGGTTGTTTATAGGGGGGCAGTGGCTAAAACCATGTTAATTTGTCTCATGTCTCCTTGGCCAAAACCATGTTAAGTTGTCTCATGTCTCCTTGCTACAGATCCCCAGAAAGCATATCAGCCTACTCTCATTTTGCTAGAGTGCTCAGTTGCTAAATACAGCAGATGCATGTTTTGGGTACCATCTTATGTGGACCCAACTTCCTTCTCTCTCACTCTGCTGCTTTGAGGACCTTGATCTCACACACACAGACTTTTGTCAGGTATCCATGATGTGTAGATTAGGACCCATCTTCTTGACTTGCAGGCTGTGAGTATCATATTGAAGCTCATTTTTTAAAAACAACCATACTTCACTTCTTCAAATATCTCAAGAATATTCACACCAATTTTCCTACCACTCAAACATATCCACTGTGTCTTTATATTCTTTCTAAACTTTCTCTTAACTATGAAACTGTAATCATGTCATACTTACAGAATAATATTTAAGTAGAATAATATATTGAGAGAATACTTTTTATTCTGCCTTTCTTCCCACGTATCTTTTTAGTCACACTTTCCCATTTCTTCATATTCTTAATACATTTATAATATTAATGGATATATAATTCATTGAGTTAATATTATAGTTAGCAATTTTAATTTGTTGACTGTTTGGGTTTTTTCCTTTTTTTTTTTTTTTTTTTGGTGGAGGGGACTATTACAAATAAAATGCCATTAACAGCTTTGTATACATAGTGTCTTTGTCCTTTGGAATTATTTCTTTGGGTTGAATTCCCAGGAGTAGGATTATTACATTAAAGAAAATACACATTTTTATGTTCTTTTTTGTCAAAACTTCTCTTCCAAGGATTGTCCAATTTACATACTGCCAGATTTTACAATTTATAAGGCTCGTATTTAGGTACTGTTTTCTTTTATAGATCAACAGTAAATGTTTACCATGAGGATACTGATGACTTGAACTGAAGATCTTTTATTCCATTATTAGTCCTTGGTAGGCGCTCAGTAAATTTTGATTAAGTGAGCTTTAGGGAGAAGTGCTTATCAGTGTTAGCATCCCCAGTGTTGTAACTATTCATTTTTCTGTGTACCTTATTGAGTTTAAAATGTTCTTGACAGATTTGTAAGAAAAAGGTATAAAGAGAAAAAGCATTTAGAAACCACCAGACTGCATTTGGCCCACAGACTGAAAGATCTGCTGAACTGCTTTCCCACCACCTTTTAGATTTTCCTACTCGATTGACTGGGTTTGGCTAGGTGATCCTCAGCGTGTGTTTCTGTGCTTCTATGCAGTCCAGTCCATTTTTTAGCTACATGACTATTTGGAATCGTGGATGTATCGCTTAGGAGGAAATATTATTGTGTGGATAGTTTTCGATTAGTGAAAAAGAATACTTAAAAAGGAAGAGTTAAAAATGTAATTTTTTAGCAGGCAACGGAAGTAATGATAATGTATGTGTTGAAGCTATCCCCCTTTTATTACAGTGGTTAGGGTGATTAAACTCCCTTTATTTATAGTTTTTGAATAGTAAACTGGTTTGCCCAGACACTAGTCCTTTTGAGTTGACTTTTTTTTTTCTTTTCCCTTTGGCAGCTGGCGGTACAGGGATCTGAACCCATGACCTTGAGGTTACAAGGCTGTGCTCTAACCATTTGAGCTAAGGAGACAGCCCATTGAGTTGAGAATGAGCTGAGTCCCCTTCTCAATTAAGCTTTTCAGTATAAATTTTCAAATTGGCATTTGTCACTCCTGATTGAACTTATAAAATCAGGCCCGGAACAGGCAAAGCAAAAGAACAGACCCTGTTATGTATGTTAGGTGAACCTCTGTCTGCACTCAAACAGAAACCTCTCCTGGAACATCTGGTTTTGATGTGTTGACTGGAGCTTCTCTCTGCTCGAGGCAGGGGCTTCCCTGCTGTCTTCTCTGAGAGCTACGCCTTCTCATTTTCCCCGTTCCCACTTCACTGCTTTCTTTCTTCTCCTCTGATTTTCTACTCCCCCCACCCCCTTTTTATTATTATTTCTTTCACATATCTCAGACTTAAAAAGGAAAAACAACCCAAACCTGGATTTCCAAACACTTTGCCAATCAAAATGCCCCTTCTTCTCTCCTGTGTTTGGGCCGGTCAGTAGTTGGGTTATCATCTTGGGTCCCATCCATTGCTGTGTGCTGTGCTTTGTTTTCTGGCTGGGGTGCTCAAACAAGTGTTTCTTCTCTACTAAAGCCATCTCTCTCTGTTTTGTTATGTTCTTTTTCCTTTTAGATGTCTAGGGATGTTGAGTCCTTAATAGGTTCTAAAGCTAGTCCCCTTATAGTGTGTATTTTCCTGTTAACTGAATACATTCAAATGACATTATTAAATATGATTTTTATTTGACCTTAAGAAAACCAAATAGTGACTTTTGGAATAGTGTTTGAATCACTGTTGGTATGTGTACACTCTAACTCCAGCTTAAATTCAATCACTTCAACATCTAAAAAAGCTAACCCGGCATCATTAGAAGTGACTCTAGCCTGTTCTGTGAGAGTCCCTTAGGCCATGTAAGATGAAACCACTCTGTGCAGATGTTTAATGGGCCAAGTCCATTTTGAATTTCTGCAAACTCTCCAACCGTCCCCCATCGTCGTGCATGTGGTCTAGTGGAAACTGCACTCCTGTGGAATTTCAGAAACCTGAGTCCTACTTCTGCCCCTAATTTGCTATTTTGATTTTAGGCAAGTTACTTATCCATTCATGACTCAGTTTCCTTGTCTTTATCATGAGTTAGTTGATCTAGTAGAATATGATTCCTCAGGTTCCCAGCTCTGCTCTTCTGTGAAAATTCACTAATTCTAGAAAACTTTTTGTTTTAACTCTGCAGTTGAATTTGTGTTCAAAGAAGGAAACCTCTGTGCTGTTACTCTCCTGAGAAGAAACTACTAGTTTTCTGATTTATTTTTGTTTGGGGAAAGATTCAAGTAGCAAATTTAAATAGTAAATTTAAACTTTTGTTTTGCAGTGATAGTTCATTTTCTTTGAGTGATTCTGTGGCATTTACCTGTGACCCTTCCCATGAAAAAATCAGGCTATAATGTATGCTATATACTTATTTTTGCATTCATTTAAGTTAATCTTTATTTCGTTTGGATATATTTTAAGAGTTTCACCATGGTGGTTGAGGTCAGTTTAGATAGATATTATTAGGTGTTGCCCTGTCAGAGGTTAGAAGTCATTGGGGTGGGAGAATTAGTGGAATTCAGCAGAAGTTTCTCTGTACGGTGGAAAAAAGATACATATCTTCTTGTACCTCCACTGCCCTGTGCAAAACATTGGCTTCCATCACAGCCTGGGCACTGCCTTTCAAATCTGCACAGAGATTTAATGTTTGGTAGTGCTTGAAAACGCTGACACTGTGTATGTAGCTCTTTAAAGTGTTTGTGGGGTTGCCGTATGTTACATATGTGCTTCTTTGGCCTCTCCGGAGCTGTGATTTGTTTCCTTTTGGGAATTACATCACCTCCAGGGTTTTAGGTTTCCTGACACCCTCTGCAGCAGATTTCTTTATAGCGTATACTTATTACATTAATTTAAGAATTTCATAATTTATTTTGAAATAATTTGAGACACTCGTGTTTCAGTTCTGGGCTAGAAATCTCCAGTCTAGAGAGCAGGATGTGATAGGCAAGAGAGAAAAGAGATTGGAAGCAAGTCAGTGATTTCCAAACGGGGCCACAGCTGACAAGTCGGGTTGCTGAGAGGAGCATAGTCTTAAAAAATAGATTTTACAGTGTATGTGTTGCCTTTCCTTTGATCCTATTATATTTTCAGTCCTTTCATATTTTTAAAAGTACACCTTTATGGTGCTTACTTTCTACTCTAAGTAATTGGATTTTTAAATTAAAATTAATTTTTAAATTACCAAAAATCTTTATTTTGTTCATTGTAGACACGGACATGCAGTTTCTGTTGAAATAAACTGCCATTCTTTTTTCTCTTTGCTTTTAGTACCTTGACATTTGCATTCTGTTTCCCCTTCTAGGCCCTTTATAAAGTGGTTCCAAAATTTTGTAAATCAGCTTGGAATGAGGAATTGATTTTCCTATAGAACGATGTTAAAATTGCTGCCTATGTTCTCAGCCTTGTGGCAAAAGCCCTGTTGCCTCTTACTTGGCTAGGATACTATAGAATCCAGCCACTCTTTCAAATACTCTTTCAGTGCAAAAGCTTATTCCCCACTGCAGTGCTCAGTGGCAGGGGCTCCAGGCTCCTGGCCAGTCCCAGCAGGAGAAGGGGCTCCTGGCTTTGTAGTGGTGGCCAGTGCTCCTGGGGCCCGTGCCTGGTGAATACTGCTGGACCCCCAGGCTCCCATGCCCCAGGATGCTTTCACTGAAACTGCCCTAAGGAGCCCCAGTTGTCCAAGCTACTGGTCCAGTCAAAGAAATTACTCTGGGTTCATTCTGGTTAGGAAGCAGTACCAATAAGGGATGTGTAAGGAAAGTAGGAGGATCTGGGAGGATACGGGAAGCAGAGGTGTTCCTATGAGGGACTGTGTTGACCTTTGGATGCCATGTTCAAGGGCACTACCTCTATCAAGGTGGACCAGGCCTGTCCTGTGTTGTGACTATGTAAGGATTGCCAAAGGCTGAATAGTGTATTAGTTTCCTGTGATCTTAGGTGCCTCACTAAGTATGATTGAGTCTTCAAAGTTAGAATAATTTTCATTGTTTTGGTCTGTAGTTAGTTCCTGGTCCACTACAGTTTTTACAAGATCTTGAGTCGGTGTTTGCCTGCTTCTGAATGGGCCTAGAGGCTGCCTTGTTTTTTCCCTCTCATTCTTACCTTGCTGGCACGTAAAATGTAATTGATACCACATGCATGCAGTTTAATGACGTATGAAACATGTGAAGTTGCACATTTAGTCGTTAAAAACACCGTGGCATTTATTTTCACAATTGGTTGTCTTTTGTTTACAAGTAAAGCTGTTCCTGCTTGCTTGCTCTCTGTTTTTCCTCTGGTGGGCTTTCATTTACACTTTTCTTGGCCCTTATTTAAAATGGCCTGGAGTCAGCTAACTGCACTTCTAAGCAACCTCCTCCACCAACCACCATTTGGTTTAGACTCAAGGAATGTTAGCTATTTTTTATGCTGACTTAAGCTCCGTGTAATTAGGGTAACGCATTTGTTTCAGAACCTGATGTAAAGCATGCATTGCATAGACCTTCACTGGTTACATTCCACTGGCCTGCGTGTTTGTTACTTTGCTGAACATAGATAATTGAGTCAGTAGAATTAGCTGTTTGTTGATCAGTCATTTTGCAAGTTATTGTTTTTGAAAAAGAGACATTAGTTTAATCTAAAGCTTACCTTGGTCGTGATGTGCCAATCCTCAAATTGGTCATAGGTTTCCATATTCTGTTGAGGCTGCTTTTGAATCTTTAAGGTGCTACATTGCTGATGGGAAGTCTCTCATACTTCTGAAAAGAAAAATCTCAAAAGCTCTCAATTTATTTTTTTGCAGATTAACTAAAAATAGAAACAAAAATCTCATGAAACATGGCTTTAGGTGCCTCTGGGAAACAACTGGGGGAGCATATGCTGGACCAGTGTTGCCCATATTTCTAACTGCTTATTTTCCTGCCTTTAGTGGTTTTTCTCACTGAACTCTTCTTACTCTTTCTGTTTATATTTGTTTGTACTGTCATCACCTTGGTATTTACACATCTTTTTCTCCCAGTGCAGGGATGGGCTGTTTTAATTACATAGTCATGTCAGAAAGTTCTTTTCTGTACCTGGGCTGGAAAAGCTGGCTAAGAAGTCCTTTTTGCCACTAACTGAGGGACTGCCAAATACTTTATGAAGACAACATACATGTGTATGCATTTATGTGAGAGGTCTTTTCTTTCAAGCTATTAACATGCCATGTATACCACGGACCTTTCACTGATTCATGCCTTTTCAACAAAACATGTTCTTATTTTTCTAAAAAATTGCATTGAACTGCTTTAAAAAAAAACAAAAAAACCCCTGACATTTCCAAAGATAAATTTCACTTAATACTTAGGAACACAGATGACTCTCTTTCCCTAAAATTCCTTCTGTGGAATGACATGTAGACCTGGCAGCATTGTGAATCTAATTACCCCTCTGTTTCAAAAAGCAGGGAAGGCATTTCAGCCCCTTCAGAGACACTTACTGGGTGGAATTTAGTCCAGGTGGGTAGAACAGAATGATTATGACACTCTTTTCTTCAGCTGCATGTGTAACCTCCATGTAGGAGGTCAGGCAGTAAAACATTTGAGTGAACTGGTGAAATGTTTTGTATTTATTTACAAGGCACTTAATCACAAGACTGGTCCCAATAAACTCAACAAGTCAAAGTGATGGAAGGAAAAGTGTATGGGGCGTGCAGAACAGTAAAAGTGGGGACTGCACAGGCTTTGTAGATTGCATTTAGCCTGCTTCTCTGTCCCACTGTGGAAAGATGGCCATCAGTTCAGAGCTCATGGGTGGATTGGGTGAGGAATGTAATGAGGCCCATTCTGCTCCCACTGGCTGATTGAACTACTGGACGCTTTGCTTTTAGGCTCCTGGCATTCTGAAGCCCTTGAACTCTTTTGCTGAAAAGTCTTCTTTCCTTTTCTACTCAAAACTTCTCTTCCACCATTCCTAGTGTATTCTGTATTTTCTGTTGTGCTAGAGTTGATTTCATTGCTTACCACAGTCCGATTCTAAAACCTTCTCAGTTTTGTCATTTTTATTGTCATTATATTTTTATTTGCCTAGATGTAGCTTGTAGAGAATCAAAAAAAAAAAAAAAAAAAGAAAGAAAGAAAGAAAGGAAGGAGGACAGTGCCTCTAGAGAAGAAGTACATAATATTTTCTCCCCAGAAGGCTCTGGGGCCGATGGTCATCTCCTGGTCTTCTTTCCTGCCAGCTTAGCTGTTGCATATCATCTCATTGTGTCTCCACCAAATGATGGGGAGACAGAACTTTAATTTGTACCTGATGGCTCTGTTTTTTTATATCTCGAATAAAAGGTTTTATGGGGTAGGAGGGATAAACTCTTTGTGAATATTAATAATCCAGATTAATTTCAAAGAGATTTCATTGAATATGCTACTAGAAAAACAATACAAGCGGTTGTCTCTATCACCTAGCAGAAGTCTAGGCAGGATTGGCTTAATGAGCAAATGAAAATAATTTAGGGTTAGCCAATTATACAAATAAGAGTGCTTTATTATCTGAAATAAGATTTTATTATTTGAATATTTCATTTTTTAAAACTGTCTCTGGAATATATCATTGTATATTAGGAGGTTACTTCAATTTATTATGGGCATCAAGGATTGTTGGGAACCTGGCTGTGTTGAAGGTATGGGACAGGGACTGTGAAAATGTATAAGGTGCTCCAGCTGGAGATGGGGCTGGGCGAACAGACTCAGAATTAGGTCATTTTTTAAGAGTGATGAGGGCTCTGAATGCAGGAATACAATTGGTGCTGCTGTAGGCATGCATTTCCTTTTGAGGGATTTTTTTTTTTTTTTTTAAATTACAGGCACTGATGAGATTATCTGTAGAAGTAGTTTAAAACCAGCATACTGGGAATATAAAACAGAACACAGGGCAGATATTCTTAGGACATTTTCCTGAGGCTACTGTTTATTTTATTTTGCTGTTTGAGTGTAAAGACTGTTTTTTGGTAGAATAGCTTTTTAATTTTCTCTCTCTTTTGCTTCAGTTAAGCTGAATATAACTTTACTTAAAATAAAAAGGATAGATGTTGTATTTAGAGATAGTGCAAATAACAGAGTAACTGTACCTTTCCTTATTCTCTCCCACTCGGACCAAACTGACCCATCTGTCCAGTGGGATTTCGGATGGTTTCAGTCCTTGGGCTCGAGAGAACCCATAGGAAGTTCATTTTTAAATACTCATCCTCTCTGTGTGAATAAATTACTTGATCACTATCTACGTTTTTCGCCCTTTGTGAAATGCATCATCTACCAGAGTAATACTGTTTTAGACAAACATGCCTATATTTGGAACAGTTTGTGTAATGTAACATATTTAATCTGCTGAATGACCTTAATGAATGAAGATGTGAAATAAAATATTGTCATTCTGAGGATATAATTTATCAAATTCTAGAGAAGGTTGTCTTTGAACCTACCTAGGGAGTCTCTTTTATCAGTACTGGTGAATATAGAGTGGTGGTATTAATATGCTGGAGTCATAGTTTAGTTGGGTAGAACTGTCTGTAACATTTTTACATGATGTGGTGCTTCTCCATTTCCCCCCTAAAACAATAATTTCATACTTGGGAGGAGAAGTCCATCAGTGATGGATTTTCAATTACGGTACCCAGTTCAATCTTTTGGCAAGCTTTTATTGTTTACCAAGTGCTAGGTGAAATAGAGGTGGTAGCTGAGGGATTATGTAAAGAGACCAAGCATAGTTCCTTTTTTGGAGGATTTTATAAGTTTTGTTTTTGTATTTTAAGTCCCTTCTTTAGAGGACTTAAGTATAAGCTTTCTATATTTTAAGTCCTTTCTCTTTTGTTCCTCTTTGCCTCCAAATTTTTTATTTATTCCAGCTCAGAAGAAGATGCGTTTCACTTTGCTTGTGTGTTCTTGAATATATTCATTTATGGCCTCTGGTTAGTGCTGTGAGAAGATTTTTGGATGCAGGTGGTTAACTGATATTTCTTACTTAGGCTGTTCCTTAATGTTATCCTCATTAAATTTGGTGAGTTGGCCTAGCAGCACCATCTCAAGCTGCTTTAGATTCAATGTGGACTTTGTCTCAGCTAATCTTAACCTCGATGGTTGGTGTGCCAGTGAAACATACTTGGGAAAGTTCTCTTCTCTCCGTTTAAGCCCCTTAAGTTTTGGTGCATTAATTATTAGAAAGGAAGAAATAGCATGCATTCTGAAATATGTATGTGAAGTTGGCTTATTGGGAAAACTTTTATAGTGCACCTCCCATGCTGTCACAAAAAGGAGGCAGCAGTACCCTGGAGGCAGAGGAGGCAGATTTGCAGGTTGATGATTGCTCTGTAAATGATATGAACATGGAATTGTGGAGGCTTAGAAGCGGCTCGGACTGCATTTGCCTGGATGGCAGGAGACAACCTTAGCAGAGAAGGATGTAGCTGGGTCTGGAAGGATGAATAGGACATATTTGGTGGGAATACAAGAAAGAATGTCTCCAGCAGGAGGGAGGGAACCTGAGCTGTGAGAGGTGGAGAAGGAATGCCTTACAGTTCAGGGCATTTTCAGGAATCTAGGAGGAATCTGGTTATGGCTAGTAGTTAGGGGGGTGGAATGGGGTGGGAGAATTGCCTTCAAGCTGGGATATGGTGGTAACAAGGGTATGTGCATCACTTTTCTGTTTGGAAGGATTAGAATTTTCCTAGATGGGACACTTGGTACCTGCCTGTGTCTCACTGAGTTTTTTCTTTATCATAGTTAATCTAGTGTTTTCAGGCAAAAGTTGCCTTTCTGTTTCCTCTGAATCAGTTCCCAAGGGAAATAAATATTTATAGTTCTGGTAGTAATATGTATTGCCTGGATAAGCTTTTAGTAATAAGTAACTTCAAACACACTTCACCAAACCACATTCTGTGTTTGTTTTGCACTGGTGCTAATTTGGCAAGAATAATGTTCAGCGGGAAAGTCAACATATCTTAATAAAGCTTAAAAAAATTCAGGAATGCTAGCTTTCTGGCAAATGTAGTATCTGCCTGGCATACATTTCACAGTGGTGGCTCTTTTAACACGTTCCAGTGGGGACAGTGGCGTGTCTCATTGGTCACTGCTGACCTTGCACAGGATAGTCTGAAGGGCTGTGAATTACTTTTCAATTTGTTTTTGTACTTGGCCTCTTACACTGTCAGCATTAAAAACAAAAACAAAACAAAAACCCTCATGCAGAAATTGTCCTGTCCCTTCAGTAGTGTGGTTTCAACTGAGAGAGATGGGTGAGAAAACTGGAGAAGCAAATAATTTGTCTTTGGTGATTGGGCGGGTCAGCTGTGCCTGTGCCAGTACAGGGAGATTTTCTTGAGAACCTGGGGGGGCAAGGCAGGGAGGGGGTGGAGGTGTGCTTTCTGCTTTTATGTTTTTGGAAGAGGGGTTCAGGAGAATTACACCCAGATAGCAAGTGCTTCTTTGAAATTTGTTGACTGCAAAGCTCTTTATTAGACATAGGATGAAGCCTAAGTGAGAATATTAGCCCAATTATAGTTTGGCCAGGAAAGTTGTATTTTGCCAAATGTAACTTTTCCAAGGGTGGTGGTATAGTCAAGACATTTCTTGAGAAAAGGAAGTAAAAAGGAAAATTTCTTTTATGGGATTAAAAATACAATGAGTATGCTGAACTTTGTTTTTAAAAGTTCAATTTACTAGTGTGTAAATTTTTCATTGACTTTTATTCCCTGAAATAAGCCTTTTTTTCTGCTTATAGAGGGAATCTTTCTGCTGAGTTATGGATAGTTGACCAGTCAAAAGTCATCGAAGAGATGCCATTCCTTGGGCCATGTTGCCATTTTATTAAGTTAAGAGTCATGTTAAGAGGAAGAATTTCTTTTTTTGTCGTTACTTCTACTCAGCCACTGCTGGGTATGGTGGAGGGAGATGGATGCTTGTTTATTGTTGGCTGGAGGAGAGGAGATACCTGGAGACTGAACAGGGTTAAGCGGGCTCTTAGTATGTGACTTGTACCCATGCCTCGAGTGCCTGCGCTGGCTCACACACTGGGTTTAGGGGCTCTCAGATTCTCTGCTTTGTTCTGACCTCTCAGCAGATGCATTCTTATACCCCTTCTGAAGACAAGGGCCTGGAGGCAGCAGGTCTTCAGAGTCTTGTATGTGTTTCCCTGCACAGGTGGTTTGAGCTGGAGTCATGGGATGAAGTCTTGATCTGATGATAGAGGAGCTGGCACACATCAGTATTGCTCTCAGAGCAGTCTGGGGACTGCCTGCATCAGCCACCTGCCTGGGGATACATAAAACTAATGTTCCTTTGAGGGACCCTTGTCTTGGGGAGGCAGACTCTCTAGTGGCATAGCCTTGGAATCTGCATTTTAACAAATTCCCTGGAGTCTTCTCAGTTGGGAAACCACTGAACATTCCTCTCCACAGAGAACTGCTGTAAGCTCATTTGGCAATTTTGAAAAATCTTCCTTCTGTCTATGGGTTGGTGAGTGAGTGACCCAGAGCGATTCTTATGACAGGGCCCATCTATGCAGCTTGGCTTAAAATCGTGGTCTCGACAAGTCATCTTTGCAGAGAGCTTGAGGGCTTTCAAGCATTAGGTTTATTGCCTTTTAAAATAAGGTGTTTTGTCCTGTTGGAGGGCAACTCCAGACTGTTACTTTTGCTCCCTGGGGCTATATGTTGACTGTGCCTGCTGCTCTGGAATTTGTAGCCTGGAAGCACTCAGATGGTAAAGACCACCTGGGGCTCCTGAGTCCACTCTCAAAATTATCCTGGCTTAAAAAAAGACAAGGACAGAAAAGAAAAATTGGGAGGGGGGAAGGATGATACAAGGAGGGGATCTTTCACAGTTGGTGGGTTCTGGAATTCCCTCCCTATTTTAATTATTATTATTTTTGCAATAATGATGATGGTGGTGACAGTAATAAGAAAATAACAAAAAATAACAGTGTCCTCAAAGCTCATCCATGATGTGGCATGCGACAGGATTTCCTTCCATTTTAAGGCTACACAGTATTTCATTGTATGTATACACCACATTTGTTTATCCATTCATCTGTTAATGGACATACTTGTGTTGCTCCTGTTAACTATGGTGAGCAATGCAGCTATGCACATGAGCGTGCAACTATTTCTTCAAGACCCTGCTTTCAGTTCTTTTGGATATACACCCAGATGGGGAATCCCTAGTCCCTAAAGAAATTCTATTTATAATATTTTGAGGAACTGCCGAACTGTTTTCCATAGCACTTTTGCCATTCTGTGTTCTCACCAGCAATGCACAAGAGTTCTTATGTTTCCACGTCCTTACCAACACGTGTTATCTGCTGGTTTTTTGATAGTAGCCATTGTGTATAGTGATATCTCATTGTGGCTTTGATTTCTATTTCCCTCATGATTCGTGATGTTGAGCATCTTTTCATGGCCATTGTTTTGTTTTGTATTTTACAATTTAAGTTTTGTGAGTTTTTAAGAGTTTTAAAAGTATTTTTTTATTATTTCCTTGGTGTAGCATGGGAAAAATCTTCACAAAGCAATTGTATTCTTGCACAGAGAGGCAAAAGCTCATCTATCCAACCAGCCTAACTCGAGGAGCTATTAAAGAATCAGAAACCAAAGCTGGGAACCCTGGCCTCTGGCTTTACTTACTTGGGGAACGGATCTTTCATTTGCAGAGGACACACTGTGTGCTGGCCAAGGTTTCGTTCTACCCAGAACAAGTACAAACATATTGAGAAGTTATCTAGCTGTTTGTCCAGCATAGAGGGGTCTCCTTACATCCTGCGTGAGCTTTCGAGATGAGGTCCTGGAGGGCAAGTGAGGTGAAGAACTTGATGTGAGCTTTTATTCAGAAAGTTTAACCATCTGATAGTGAGAGAGTATTTAGAAAGGATTGATGAACTACAGCAGCCATATGGGAAAAGTAAATAAGTGATCTTTCATTAATATTTATATTTCATTTCTATATCATTAGTTGGTACTGATCGAACAAGAGAGAGTTGAATCAATCTGGTGAAAATAATAGTAAAGTCTAAAACCTCCAAATCGTGGAGAAGGGTAAATTTAACTCTGTGACAGTTAATTTGTAGTTTCAGGGTTAAAAGGTATATATATATCTTGAAAATTTTATTCTAGGCTTTAATAATCTATGACAAACTCCTGCTGACTCAGGATTAATTGAATAAAGGTGTATATGTTGAGGTCTTGACTTCAGAGATGTCCTTTGCTGATAGAACATTGATGTAGGATGAACCATATCTGCAGTCTTCGAAATAGGAGGGATTCCTGCTTTTCTGGTTTGCAGAGTTGGAGGGATTGGAAGGATTGGGGGCCGGGTGATTTTTAGCAGTTGATTAATGGTTAACCCGTGCAACATGCCAGACATACACCTAATCTTTGATGAGAGGGACTGCTCAGAGTGAATAATGGTTAACCATTCCTTACCTTTGACTAAGACCATATACCTTTTATAGTTAGTTCTTTTAAATATATGGGACTGTGAAGGTTTTTTTTTTCTTTTGCAAATAAAATTTACATATCACAGAAGTATATGACTCAATCCTTGCAAAGAAAGCAGCTGGTATCCATGAATAGTAGGTCATCTTCTACAGACTGGTAGGATGAGTGCTACCAAATTTTCATTTAATTTGAACACAGCTGTGTAGTTAAAAACCAATATAAAATGGTCTTTTTGTTGGTGCAAAACACGAAAACAAAACAGTGCTCTTGTTAGCAGATGTGCCCTTTTAGTCTGCTAGGCTTCACGTGACAGTGAGACATTCTTGTTTATAGGGACCAGTAGTCTGGACTGGAAGAAGATAAAAAATAAAAATAAACAAAGGGAGCAAAGAAAAATTTGAGGTCTCCCTTTCCTCTCCGCGGCTGCTTTGATCTGGGTGGTGTCAGTGATCCAGTGGCTGACTCAGAGGGAGCCCCCTGCCTCCCTGGCTAACGAGCACTGGTCACCTGGAAGAATGCCACCACCACAAAGATGCAGTTTCAGGTTTACCATTTATTGCATCCAGCTAAAGCTTTTGGTGCTCTTGCCTACTTAAACATTTTATAAACATTAGAAATAGTCTTTATATTAAACAAAAATGCTTGGCTGAAAACTGGTTCTTGCCAGTTCTGAGAAGTTTGTGATTAATGGTATTAGTGATTCCATACCTGTTATCAGGGTCCTAGTTTCCTTTCCTTGATAATCTAAGGAATTGTTCGTAGTTTCCTCTTTTCATAGTAATCTGTCTGCTTTCTAAGCAGAGGATGTGTGGCTCACATGGCCGGTGTCTCTCTGTCTCTATCTTCCAGCTTAGGTTTACCCCTGAGAGTTCATTGTAAGTCTGTTCCAAATAGGACAGTTCAATCCCGGTTGGGATATTTCTTGCTTATTATAAACTCTCAAGTTTAAAAATAGTAGTAGTAGTAGTAGTAGTAGTAGTAGTAGTAGTAGTAGTAGTAGTAGTAGTAGTAGTAGTAGTAGTAGTAGTAATAATGATGATGATAATAATAATAATAATAATAATAATAAAAGTCTGGGCTCTTTCCTTTGTAGCTAAGCTTCTCGAGAGATTGCCAAGGGCTGGCTGCACCTTGCATTCGGCCCTCAGCTCCATGCAGTGTGGCTGGCAGTCCAACACTGTGGACTGTGCTCTTGCTAAGGGACCAGCTATCCATCTCCTGACAGCTGTGGTGCATCTTTCTCAGTCCTTATCTCATCTGACCTTCCTTTGGGATTTGATATTGACCACATCCTCCTCCTTGAAACATTACCATCTTGAGAACCCTGGATGTTTCTCCTGCTTCTCTGGGTGTTTCCTTTCACAGGAGGGTTCTCCTCCTGCTGGGCACCTGTTGAATGTAGGTGTCATCTAGATTCTGATCTTTTGTTTTCTTGTCACTTTATTTTCTCAGGCAGTGTTCATGGCCATGCCCATGACTGCCACATTGAAGTGGTCTGTAATTCAGACCTCTCTCTCTTTGGGGCACCCGAATTCCACCTGCATGCCGAGATCATTCCATATGACTGATGGCAGATATTTAAACTCAGAATTCTTAAACAAACTGGCTCTCTCTTCAAACTTGTCCCTTCTCCTATATTCCCTACCTTGGTGGGGGTGTCACCTTCAATCAAGTTAAACAAACCAGGGGCTTGGGTCAACCTGAATTCCTCATTCTCCACCCTCTTTATGCAGCAAGCCTCAGGTCTTCTCTCTTACTCTAAGGTAGTTACTTTTTCCTAATCCAAGCCAAACCCACTTGTCTTTCAGAGTCAGTATGTACCTTACCTCCTGCAGGAAGATTCCCCAGCATTCCAGACCCAGCCCCTTATCCTGGGGTTGGTCTTCGCTCAGTGGAGCTTAGCCGGGCTGGTGCCTCACTCATTCACCGTGGTTTCCCCAGAACCCAGCAGGGTGGTCCCTTGGACATGTGCAGTTTAGTGGAAGTGTCTTGGTGCTGTTCCACGGCTGACGCTGCCCTACTCTTTATGTTCAGGGATGGGGCTGGGACATCGCTCTGGACTTTTCTCGTTCTGAGAGCCCTGGTTCCTGCTGCCTGCCACTTGTTTGGTTGCTTCGGTTTGGATGCAACAGCTATGGGAAGGTGATTGAGGGCAGGGGGCAGTTTTGGGTGGCAGGAGCACAGACTTCCAGGACTCTGCTGTAAGATGAGGAGAGAATGAAGCACCAGAAGCACCCCATGGAGTCGGCTCTCAGGAATGGTATGTTTGGGCAGCTGCCCATCGCCAGGGGCTGGTCCAGGTGCTGGATGCAGCCGTGACAAAAAAAGTCCCCTGTGTGGCTAAATGGTGGCTGACTGTGGGTCACCTTCCTGATGTATTTCTGACTCCTCAATTGCAGTGTAAAGGTGTTTGTGGAGGTAGGGCTGAGGGGAGGCAGTGGCAGTTGCTTTATGTTCTTTAATGTAAGTTGAAAGACTTTTCTTAAGTATTATGTTGAGTTTTCCACATTCCTGTCACTAATCGGGGAGGAACTGGGAGTTGGCGGCGTCACTGGCAGCATTGTAAAGATCATTTCCTAGTTCTGCAGGAAAGGTAAGTTTGAGGAAGGTGCCTGGGTTTCCTGGCTGTTCCTCCACTTCTCCATAACAAGAGAGCTGTGGGTACAAAATTGTTACCCAGGAACCAGCATTTGTTCTAGGCTTGTCCTTACTGTGGAAACTTGGAGACTCACCTTTGATCTCAAATGCACAAACAAAAAGACATAAAGGCAAAATTTATTGAAGTTGGTGACTTCAGGTATGTTTGCTGCTGAACAGATAGAAACATTTTATATGCAGATAAAATAAAACGATGCATAATATATTGCTGATGTTAGTCTGTGCTCTTTCTGCAGCTAAATATGTTATCCGATTTTCCCTAATTGTTCATCGACTAATGTCATAATAGTGGGATCACAAGACCACATGTTAAAGTGCTGCATTTTGCTTTGAGACAGGCAAGAATGAATCCTGGGAGAGTTGACTGAAATGTAGCAATCCTGAACCAAGATTGGAAGTGAAAATTGAATGTTTGTTTTAATGTTTCTGTTTCTTAAACTCCAAAAAAGCCAATGTCTTTCCCTACTGCAGCCCCAATACCCAATGTATGTTTAGGTTACATTGCCTCTTACTTGTCATAAGAGATTATCTCTAAAGATTTAATGAGTTAGTTTGTATAAAGTACTAAAAAATTGTGTCTGTCATAGTAAGCACTAAATAATGCTTGCTGTTTTATTATTAATATTGTGTATTTTTAACAAAATTGTATTTAAATTTACTTTTAGCAACCTATTTCTTCAAGTACATACTAATATAATTTTCACAATTTGAATTTAAAACTCCAAATCCCTCAATTAATTGGATTTTGTCCTTTGTTGGAATTTTCTTTTAAGATACTTTGTTTACTTTTGTAGGATTAGGCTGGTAATATGCATTTTCAGTAGTCAACACTAATAGGTTATTTACATTACAAATTTGAGTTTTTAATTTAATTTTTCTACCATTTTCTTTAAAACCTGAAGGAAATCTGGTTACAACCTATGTACATAATTGACGAAAGAATAACACTGTTTCATATATGTCTTCCACATATATTTTTTCTCTGATCTTGTTATTTTTCATTTTATTGTGCTATATTTTATTATGAAACACTTTTATATCATCAAGTCACTCTGCTTTTCTTTTGATAATTCTTCTCATTTTTCAATCCTCAGATGCTGTATTTCTTCCAAAGCTTAAATTAAAATGCCTATCATTTTCCCTTACCTTTAAATGATAAAAGTATGTAGTTAATACTATATTTTTCAAGGCCTACTGTGTGTTGGGTACAATTTGCATGTATTTTTCTTGTTTAACCCTGCCGCTCTGTGAGCTGTATTATAGGAGGATGAAGCTTATTTTGCACATGGGAAAACAGGTTTATAAAATGCACATCGTTTGCCTGGCTAGTAAAGAACAAAACTGGGTTGAAAACAGGTGTCTATGTCTCTAAATTCCATGCTCCTAAGTGCCATGGTAAAGCTTTTTGAAAATGACTCTTATCACCACCAGGAAGATGGTGGGATAGGATGTCCCAGTCCTCGTCCCCCATAAAAGCACCTGTTTAACAACTATGGCTGAAAAATGTCTTTATGAGAGCTCCAGATTCCAGTTCTGTACATTAAATATGTATAACTTTTAATATGTTAATCATATCTCATAAAATGGCTTAAAAATAACTCTTGGAATTAATCAATTGGCATGAAAAACAGACAATTTTTCTGTATACTACGCCAGGTGATCCCAATTCATTTCCTTAACAAGTGTTTATTAAGCTCCTGCTGTGATATGTTCCAGGCGCAGTGTTAGGTGGAAATTCAACAGGGATACGATGGGCATAGGGTTACCTCTTAAGGCATCTATAGCCAGCCTGCTTGTTCACAGAATTGCTATTATGTTTTCATTGATTAATTTTTCTGTGTTTAACCAATTCTCATATGGCTTAACAGTCACGTCATGATATTATTAAAATATGAAAAGACAAGTTTAACATTTTCACCTAGTTCCACCAGATGAATTTCACTATATGCCACATTATTGCTTGAACTTTGGTGTTGACTTAAAACTGTATAACATTTCTATTTTAAATATGTTTTTATCTTTACTATATTTAGTTTTCTTGAGATACTATTGAGTGTGGTGAATCTTTTCATTGTTAGGCTTTACATAGTTCCTAAAAGTAATGAATAATTACCAAGTACCAGATGTTTTTAAATCTTCCCTCTAATGCTCACAGCCATCCTTCCGGATTAATCTGCCTTTTCTTCATATTAATGATGAGAGACCTGAGGTCCCGCATGCCCCACAGATGTTGTCGTTCCAGGGCAGTCATCTGCTTGCTTCAGATTTCTTTCAGACTTTTTAATGAAGACCTTAGATTAGCTGTAACAAATTATGCCCATAGCCTCTTCCGTGATAGCCGAGATTCCTAATATCCATTAAAATCTGGCGAGACCTGTGGAGAATCTGTTACTTCTGTGCCCCTCAGTGGTTCTGAAACCTGAGGGTGTTGTACCCAAGACAGATTTCAGCTCTTTACTCAGTAAGCCAGTTGTCTCGAGCCCCTGTGTTAGGAACCATCAAAGGGTTGTCATTTACTGAGTTGGAGGAGGAGGGTGTTGGTGGCTTTCTTTGTCACTGAAAGGATGGTACTGATTACGTAGGGAGTTGAATCCATGTCGTTTGAAAGAACTAAGAAAGTCGGAGTGTTTAAGCAAAGTTTGATTTGACACTGGGATGTTGTAGAGGAGGACTGCAGCATCGTCTAGGAGGAAAAGGGGGTAGATCTCTGGTTCCTCGTAAATGGAAAAATGCAGCCTGTGTCCATCTTTGTCCCAGGATGCTAAGATTATTTTTCCAGTGTCTCTGATAGTTGCCACATATATATCAATAACACGGACACATATGAGTATGTGTTACTTGTTTGGGGAAGTATTCCACAGGGAACTTTCATTCTTGGGCACATCTTCATTGACACAGTAGAATCAAGTATAAAACAAAAATGCCATAAACTGGAAGTGTGATTCATTGTCTAGAATGAGAAAATATCGCACCCCAGGAGCCACCAGAAGCACTCACAGGTAGACCTGTTTGCGCCTTACCTTCCTCAAGTGGCTGGCACAGAAGTGTCACCAGGGGCAAAAGTTCCTATAGGAAATATAACGGCTTTTGAAGTTGAGTTTCCCGAAATATGTAGACTGTTTCTGTATTTAAGACATAAAACAAAATTGAATTGCTGTTGTATTTTTTTTAATAAGTTGTCTCATAGGCAATTTTTAAAAACTGGATACTTAAATTAGAAAAAATATAACAACTTTATGGACAGTTTGACAGCTATGTGAACTTTGGCAGACTTTCTGAATTCACATAAGTAGATAATTTTACTATGTAAGGTGTTGGCTTAGAAGTTTTCTTTTGATGGCAAAGATAAAATGTGTTAAATTTAACATTTAAATTATATTTATTTTTGTTTGAATGGGTAAAAGATGAACGTGATGGATTTTAAAAGTACAAAAGATTATGCAGTAAGAAGTCTTTATTTCATTCCTATTCTGTAGCCTCCAGTTTCTCCTCCTAAAGCATAATAGTTTTTAATATATTCTTCAGAGATATTTGGTATATGCACAAGCATATGTATCCCTGCCTGTTTGTCCCCCCGCACTCTCTGTACTGATCAGTTTCTCTGCTGTTCTATACTATATTGACTCTTACCTTGGAAGCCATTCATCTCAGTATATCTAGGCCCTCTTTATTCATTTTTCTTTATATGCACACACTGTTTATTAATCTATCTGTGATGGAGTTTTTAGGTTGTTTCCACATTTTGCAGTTACAAAGAATTTTTTACGCAAGTATGAGTCTTATATAAATTGTATGAATCTAACAAATTCCTGTTAGTGGAACTGCTGGGTCAAAAGGTATGTGAATTTGTAATTTTAATAGATATTGCCAAATTGCTTGCTGTAGAAATTATGCCACCAGCAATGTATTGTGGTACCTTGTAGACTGTTGGCTTTGAAGGCTTTTTCTTGGGGACAAATGCAATTTGAGAATTTTAAAATACACGTATTTAAATATATAATATGTAGGTATATGTGTGCATATTTAAATATGTTTTTCTGTATATTTTGGAAGTTAGGTGTGGCAATTTTCAAACATTGAGAGCTATCAGATTGAGAATGCATGAAGAGTAAGTTAATTTGAGGAATTTTTAGTTTCATGTCCTCTCTTTCTCTCTTATGCCTCTCTGAATTCTTAAGATCCATCTTATTAGTCTTTTCTTCTTCCGTGGAACCTTCTGTAGTTATTCTAGCTCTTGTCGATCTGAGATAACAGTTAGAGCCCGTACTCAATGATATGCTTTTATTAACATTAATCTGTGTCATGTTTGTGTGCGATGTCAGGAGAATCATGCTGTTAGAATGGAAAGAGCGAGGAAGAGGTTTAATGCTTGGCTTTGTCCTATGATTTTGTCTAGTTCTTTCGACAGAAACAGTAACATTCAATAAGTACTATTTTCTCACATTTTTAAAAGCCTCATCAAGCATGTCATTATAACATTTTAAGCATAACTCTTTACTATTTTTCTGAATGTAAAAGTAATAAGGATTATTGTAGGGAATATAAGAAATATAGAAAATTTTACAAAGCTGAAAATAGGAATCACCCAGAACCCCACCAGCCATGGATAATCACTGCCGTTATTTCTTTTGTCCTTTTCTGTGAGTGTGTTTCTAATTAAATTGAGAGCAACATGATGAGGTAGTTTTATAGTCTCCTTTTTTCACCCTAGGAAGAGTTGACAGTTTGGGGTATGTCCTTCCAGATTTTTTCCTAGGCACATGTAAACATACTATGAAATATAGAGAAAGTTTTGAAAAGCAAATTAGAAACACAGTTATACTGTGCAGAAGGCCACACTTGCTTTTGCTGCTTGGAGACGTGTGGTTGGAGACATGTGGTAAGTTTCCTGTCCTGGGAGTGTGTGTAGATCAGCCTAGTTCTTATAAACGTTTGCAACTTTGCACCAGGTTCCATAGTCTTCCAGTTGTATCAGGTTTTCCCTATTATAAATAATGCAGAGGTGAACATCTTTTGACATAGATATATGTAGAATCTTGTAGCATATATTCTTAGAAGGGGGTTGACTGGGTTAAAGGTCATGCACACTTAAGTTTTGACAGGTAATGCCAAATTTCCCCTTTAAAATGTTTTACCTGTGTGTATTCCAGTAAATAACCTCCACATCCTCATCAGCTCTTGACATGATCGATCTCTTGAATTTTTTCCAAATTGATAGATTTAAAAAAAGTAGCCTCTTATGCATGTTTAGTTTACATTTTTCTGATAATTAGTGAGGTTGAATGTCTTCATATGCTTGTTAACTGTCATTCAGCTATAAGTTGTCCATTTTTGTAGTTTCTGATTAGGATTTCTTTGATATTAACTTTTTTGTCTGTTATATATGTTGCAAGTTTTTCTTCCAGGTTTTTTTCTAACATACTTTATGTTGTTTTTAGCCATACAGGAGTTTTAAATTATTTAATAAAATCTGTTATGGTTTCTCAGATTTGCATCTTATTTAGCAAAGACTTCCATACCTTCAAATGTATAATGTATTTTCTTGTTTTCCCCTAGCACTTTTATAATTTTGTATTTTTATAAAGTCTGAGCTACACTGAATGACTGAATGATTGAATCCTGCTGTTCCTTTCCCCCTGTAGTTTAATCATGAAAACTGGGTTATCTTTGTGTAGGATTTTCATGATTTACCAAAGCAGTTGCATATAATATAGATCAAGCTATAGATTAAGTTAAAATTGAATCATGGAAATTCACGTGTTATAGATACATTGTTCTTCAGGACTTTTCAAATCTTTCTCCAGATGTCATTTACTTCAAGTCTTTTTGCATCGTGTTTTCTGGTCACATTAGGGGTCATAGGAATTGGGGGGGATTATAAAGGACAGAAAGTTGTCATCACATCAGCTGCTTTTACTTATTATATTTTATTTGAAAATAAGCATACTGTTTACAACAAGAAACAGAAAACCAATGATTTGCTAATCTATTTGGGCAGAGAAGGTAATAGTAACCCATTTTCCCCCCAGGGATTTCAGTGAGTTGGTGTTGGTCATGCATGGTCAGTGTGCATGAAACTGGAATTCCTCACTTTGAAGACCTCGACTGAGCTCCCTTGGCAGGGCGGGCAAAGCCTCATGGCATTCCAGCCCTATCCTGTTACAGTTATAAAGTGTGTTCTGCGGTTGACCTTCTGCTCTAGAACACTTTGCACACTGTTATTCCACATTTCCTCTTGGAGACCTTTCTCATCTGTTCACTGGGATCTAGTTATGCAGAAGCAATAAATACTGCAAAGCATAAATATTTTTGTTAAGAACTCAAGTACATTCTAAATCTGTGAGCACAAAACTGAAATGGAAAATTACTGAGCACATTGTGACCAAGAATGCCAGGAGAGTTTTATTTTTATGTTTCGAAAAGAAGCATGAAGTGTTGTTTATCTGTGGGTGTGAAAAATATATTAAAATAGCACATGATAACTATTTTTAAACACTTTTTCCCTAACTGATCTTAATTTGACAACTTCAGTCTTGTCTAAATACCTCTTCTCCTGGAATGGATTAATACCGTATTATTTCTTATTTATGCTCCTTTGAATTTTACTGCAGGTTTTCTGACCCACTCTTAGTCTTCACGTTAATGGTATTTAATTTTTTTAGAATATATTAAATAAATTAGTTCTTAATATCACCTTTCAAATCTCCTTTTTATTCCTTGAGGGTTGGTTTTTTTTTTTACTGCTCCCCCCCTCCCCCCGCAGTTGTCATAGCTATAATAATAGATAATCTATTTGTGGGCCAGATACTCTGATAACTGCTCAGACAGGTTAAATAGTGTTCTCAAGATTTTATGACTGGTTGAAACTCAAACATAGTATTCAAATTCTGGACTCTTACTTAAGAGCCTAGGCTCTTAACTATTTTACCGTCTTTAGGTTTTATCACCTTAATGAGTAACTCTATGTGTCTCTCTCTCTTTCTGGGATGATACTAAGAGAAGAAAAAGCACATCTCACCACTAATGCTAGTCCCCATTCTCAGACAGTTGCTTCTTGATCCAAATGTTAAGTTTTAATGTTAAGTAGTCTCTAAGACCTGTTTAGTTTCATGAGTCAGACAAGAGGACTTCCAGGTCTTTCCGGCATCTCCTTCCCTTAGGTTCACTTGTGATGAAGATGACACGTGGTCAGTGTTGCTAATTATACTTCGTTCCTCCTTTTCCTTGAATCTCGTCAAGGAGCAGAGCCACTTCCCTCCTTCCCCCCTTCCATTCAGTAGTGTGGAAGTGACTCTTGGTCTTAGAAACTTCACGAAAGGACACTCTTCCCTAAGGCTCCCAAACATTTCGTTGCCTTGGTCCTCCCTGCTTTGTTCATGTAAGAACTTCTTTTTATGACCAATTTCCTAGCATCTCTTTCCACCCTTGTAGGAAAAAGGGCAATTCTAACTTCTTGAAGTTGGATAACAGTGGAACACAACAGAGCATGCAGTTTAAGTCGGCTAACTTGGTGGATAAGAAGTCCGAGCATTAAAGCATACGTTTGTGTGGCAGGAGTCACCATCCTCCGTAACCTTGGGGAACGCCAGCCATGTAGCAGGGCTGACAACAAGACCACTGTGCAATGTGTAAGGTGAGGAAGTGAGAGGAGGAAAAGAAGAAAAGGAAAGGCACTGAAGACTGAGGCGGACCCTGGGGGACTGCTGCCAGTGATTTATCAGGTTGTCTGTCTTTGCTGTGTCCATGTAAATTGAGTGCCTCAACTGTACTAGTTGTTTGTTTTTTTTTTTTCTTTAATAGATGCCAGCTAGATTATGTGCTGTAAAACATCCTCCTAGTGGAATCATTCTGCCAATATTTCAGATTTAAGCAACTCTTGACCATACGTATGTGACCTTGTATGTAAAGTTTATATATAAAGGGGTGTAACACGGGCCAGTGTGTTAGCTTGTGTCATGTGCACTGTGCCTCTCAGTAGATTACGACTGTGCATAGAAGATGGACTTGTTTTATGCTCTCTGCCGTTCTCTACTGGTTCATTGGAATATGATGATTCTCTATCGGTTGCCTGATTCACTTCTCTCTCATCTCTTGGACCTCTTCTACCTGCAGGCTCTTGTGTCTGAGGTTCCTGTCTCCAGCCACTTGTCCCAGCCCATCACTCATATGGGCTGTGCCCATTGGCTTCACATGCTGCCTCCTCCAGCCAGAACCTCACGGGCAGTCCCTTCCGAAGCTTTCTAGCACCCAGGACTCCTCCTCCCTGCAGCCAGCCCAGATTGGCGTCTTCTGACCTCCAATCATGCCTTATGCTTTTCCGCTTTAAAACGTAAAACACTTGGAATGATCAGCCCCCCTCTGAAAACCACCATCAGCACTGCCTGTTGGAATCCTCCTGGGCGTGAAGACCCAGTTCAGTCTCTTTCATGATGCCTTCCTCATACACTCCCTCCGGGTGACTGGTTCCCTCGTCTGTCAGCCATTCTTAACAGAGCACTGTTGATGACAGGCTGTGTGGCACTCACAAGGGAAGCCTTGTCTTTGAAAATACCATCATTTCACTTTATCTCATTATCAAATATCACATCATATGTCTGCAACTTATCAGATCCTGCTTAGGGTCACACAAAACTAAAATAATTTATAAGGCCATTTAAATAAGTTGTTTCATTAAAATTAAACAGTGTTATATGTGTCTCAACAAATTCGTAACTCAGACTGATTTTCCTGTGTTCATCTTCTGTTATAGCTATGTGGTTATAGACATGTCTCATTTCTTATGCCTTCTAGGGGTTAGAGATCTTTTACTCAATTTTGTGTTTTCCAAAAGTTTTTAATATAATATTCTGCATTAAATAAGTTCTTCCAGTAAATGAACTAACGAATACCAAATTTTAAAATAAGATCCTATCCCAGAATGGAAATAAGCAGAGTATAGGGTAGAAAAAGAAAATCCTCCATTTGAAATTAGCATGGGCAGTCTGAAAATTGAAGAGACAAATCAGGATTTATGAACAGACTCGGCCACCTAGATGTATTTGCTGGATATCACATCTGGGTTTTTAGTCTAAGATCTAGTGTAGTAAATAAGTCTCTTTTTTGTGGGGGAGGATATAAGAGAGAACTGAAACATGGAAGGAAAAAGGCGGAAGTTTGCTCTGGCAAGCTACTCAGGTGAACTAGACTCTTAGGAAAACCCTCCCTGTGTCCTTATCTCATTGTATAGTCTCATTCCAAAACCAGCTTTCTAAGTGCTGAAGCTTTCAGTGTAAGCCAAGGGGGGGATCTAGTCATGCTTTATCAAGACCGGTGAACAGAAGTTGGAATACCCTTGCAGCCCGGGTAGTCTGCGGCCGCTGTTACAGAGCAGTTTTATTTATGAATTAATATGACATTGTAGCATCATGAGAACATATAAAGTGACATGATTTTAGGGTTTTTCCAGGCCATTTCAAGACCTACGTAATTACTATCATCTATAGATTTAAAAAACTTGTTAAAGAAAATGAAATTTTAAAAATAAATCTTGCCTATGCCACCTGGGTAGGGGGTTTATGTCATATTAAGCAATTATATTTCTTAGAGTGGCGTAAATATAGCTATGAACTCTGACATTCATGCTATCGTCATTTATATATACAAAATGGAAACACTTCGGTTGTCTTATTTATAGCTGAAGATGTTTTGATGAGTATGACAGGAAATGGTAAGATTTTTAACCAGATAGTTTTATTGTGATCTGGTGACCAACATGATACAGTTACTGAAAGTGCGCTGTCAAAGGTCAGTGTTACAGGAGCAACTGCTCTATCCTGAGCTAGGTTATCAGCTCCCAGGGAAGTGCTTGTCTTGGGAGAAAAGATTAAATTTCAGGTCATGTGTAAAACATTTTCCCCCTAGAAAATGAAATAGAAAAACCTAACGGATATTTAAATGTTTAGCTCTGGAAGGGGAGCTGGACTGGTTGAAAAAGTGATCCCCTACCTTGAGGCCACATGATGGGAGGAATGACTTTGTATTTGCTCAAAGGCTTGCTATTGGAGGGGGAAAAGGAGCTGAGTACCAAGGGCAGAGTTCTGTATTAGAAGAGGGTTGGTTTTTGACTTGTGCTTTGTTACTAGTAGCTAACATTTATTAGCACGAACTGTGTGCCATTTACTGAGCTAATCTGCTAAATCTAAACTCTCAGAACAGAGTTTTGAGCTAGATGCTGCTATTACCCTTTATTTTATGGAGAAGACACTGTGGCTTAGAGAGGTGAAATAAATAGGTCAAGTTGGTAAGAGATGGAGGCAGGACCTGAATTCAGACCTCTCTGGCTCCGGAGACTGTCCTGGAATAAGCCCTTAGCTTCAATTCTCTTTTCTAATTCAGTTCAGCCAGCCTCTTGGCTGTTGATTTGCTGCCTGCCATGAATAAGCATTCTGCTGGATTCTGGAGCTCCAGAGCTGAATATGAGATGGTCCATGACCTTGAGCAGCTCATCATTGCCTGGCACAGTGGGACAGGTGCTGTGAGAGAGGGGTCCAGGCCCAGGGCTGAGCAAATCCAGAGAAGAGGTGTCAAGCCTTAGTTGGGCAATCTAGAAAAGTTTCCTGGAAACCTGACTACAAATGAGTTTTGAAAGACAAGTAGGAGTCAACTGGGTGAAGATTAGAAAGTAGAGCTCCTCAGAGGTGATAACACTCAAAGGCTTGGACATGAGAGATGGCATAGTGGCTTCCTGCCCTTTGCAGGTGATGGTGGGGGTAATAGTACAATGGGTATGCATCTGGGCTTGGCTCTGACACTTCCCAGCCTTGTGTCCTTGAGCAAAGTCTCAACCTCTTTAAGCCTCAGATAAGTAATATACCTATTTCAGAGGGCTGGTGTAAGGGTTAAATGACATAATGAAATGAAACTGCTTAACACAGTGCTTGACAGATAGTAAACGCTCAGTACACGGAAGCTGCAGTTATTAGTCACCATCATTATTATCACTATCCTCCTCTTCCTCATCATTGTTATTTATGTAGGCAAAGACCAGACCTGAAAGGGCCTTCCCTTTACCACTGTATGTCATCTTTAGGAGCAGCCTTAGCCACCCCATGGACTAGGAGAAATTCTGAAGTTTTCGAATGCCATGGTGGGAGGGTAGAGAGATTCTCATATTTTGAGAAGTGTCAGTAAGCTCATTTTGATGAAATATATTCCAACATAGCAGAGAGGTCAAAAGCCTGTTTTGATGTCTGTGCTTGTGATGGGAGACATTTGTTTAGAGGAAAGGCAGGAATATTACTTTGTGTCACTTTTGCAAAAATCTTATAGTCAGCTGTCCAAAACCTTTTTCCAGAGAAGTCCATTTGCCTACTCTGATCCTGAAGAATTCATCCTCACTAGATTATGAGCTTTCTAAAGAATCATCTTAGTACTTACTCTCTTTAGATCTGCAGTGTCTGAAACTTTTAGTTGCTCAGTGAAAATTAATTGAATGATTGAAAGCTAATAGTGTTCCTGAACATTCTGGTATTTGGCATTTTAAAAGAGCAGATTTTAAAAAAAGCAGATATTGTTTAGAAAAGAACAATACTTATGACAGAGCATTATTTGGTTCCTTTTACACGATTTTTATGTGCTCAGCTATGATATTGGCCTGCTTAGGTGCTTTAGTGATTTTGATTCTTTTGTGGGCCTCTACAGAGAGTTGTTTTGGAGATGATTAAAGTATTTTATTGTAGATGGTTTGTGTCTACCTTAAGTAGTTTTATCTCTATTGTCTAATATAGTGCCTGGCACATAGTAGGTCCTTGACAAATATTTGCAACAATGAATTTCTATGAAAAATGTGGCTTAGGAAAAGTGGTGGACTAATGGATACAAAACTGTGCTACGTACCTCAAGTGACTCATTGTGCAGTACATGTATGTACCGAAACAACCCACTGTACCCCACAAATATGTGCAAGTAAGTGTTAAAATACTTTCAATAAAAATATTTGAAAAAAATGTGGCTGAGGCCATTGTTCTGAAATGTAATCTTAATTTAACAGGGACAATGCATTTGTCTTCTTATTCACTTTCCTTGGCTCATAAATGGAAGCATTGCCTGAGGTCAGTACAAAATTCGGTTCTGGTGGGCTGAGACACTCTTATGTTTGAAAGGCTGGCTCACATGCTGTATGGTGTGTATGGAACCCGCGCTTTCCCCCTTGTGTCATTCACTGTTGTCATGCTTTCGGGGTAAGGTCTTTGGGCTGACCGAGTTCAGTGTTTCAGGCCGTGGACTTTGGGTCACATCTCTGCCCTGCATCTTTGCTCTCGTTGGTATGACTGGAATGTTGGTGATGTGGCACCGCATCCCCAGAGAGGCCGCCCGTGACGCTTTTCCCTCCCCTTCCTCAGACGCCGGCCTGAGGTCACCATGTGCACAGCCTCTGCCTCTCTTCCCTGGCAAGAAAGAGAAGGCCCTTTCCTCCCAGCTGGCTTGTCTTTTATCTGTTAAGTCGCTGCTTAACATGTTATCTTTCAACAAAAACTTTCAAACCTTTTTCACGTTATTTGCAAAGTATACGTTTGTAGTGGATTGAATTATGTCCCCCTCAAAACTCACTGGAACTTGAATTGTGTCCTCCAAGTTTTATGTATTAGAAGCTTAGCCCCAATTGTGACTGTTAAGAGGGTTAGAAGTCTTATTATGGTAATTGAAAGGTGGAGCCTTGAAGAGGTGATTGGATTGTAGGACCCTGCAGTAGTGAATGGATTAAAAATGGTGTCAGGGGTGTGGTTCTGAGGGCTTTAGAAGAAGAGAAAGGAAAGTCTGTCTCTCTGCTCTCTCTGCTTCCACCATCTTGCAATGTGAGACCCTGGGGTCACTGTCGCCACCACGAGATGGACTTTGAACTTCCCAGCCTCAGAAACTGTAAGCAATAAATTTCATTTTCTTTATAAATTACCTGGTTCCAAGTATTTTGTTATAAGCAGCAGAAATGGACTAATACAACGTTGACGAAGCCTTTAGTTATTGTTGCTCTTCTGATTGGATTTAACCATCTTTGATTCACCTTTCGGTCTAGTCTGGCTAGTTTTTGAGACCTCTCATAAGGCAAGTGAATGCGGGGCACTCTGGATTCATTTCTGCACTTACCCATGAAGATATAAAAGCATATAGATTTTTTTTTCTGTTGGTAGAATGGAGAAAAGATGCTTTGGAGAATCCGACCGAAGTGCGTAAACTGATATCAGTAAGGGGAAGGTTAGTGTATCTGGCTAACGTTGGGTCAGCTTTTCCAGATTTATGGAGATGTACCAAATTTAAAATGCGAGTTATGCCAGTTTGTCTTGTGAGCATCTGAGAACTTTTCCATGTTTTGATTGATTTTTTTTTTTTTTTTTTTTTTTACAGAATCAAAATTGGCCTCTGTTAAACTACTGGGGGAGTGTGAGGGTTAAGGCAGTTTGTTTTTGTTTTCCGAACAGAAGAGGTACAGTAGTATGGAGTAGAGACTGATTCTAGCCTTCCACTCCCTGTCATCTGAATTCCTTCCCTTTTTGTTCTGGGCCCTGGGTAGTCTAGCAACTTTGTGCCTGTTGTCCCAACCCTATGTACTCCAAAAGGTCTGTTTTTCTAATGTGGTAACTAGTTTTATACAATGTCAATAGGTCATGAGCTCTAATTTATATTTCTGTTGGTAGAGACTGGCTACCCTGTATCCCACTAGGTTCTATGGAAAAGTCATAATAAAGGCTCATAATCATGGGAGACAAAGACCACATAGCCTAATGGAAACAGTAGGAGCTCCATCTCTAGCTAGTGTGTTTTCTTATATAAGTTACTTAAACTTTGTAAGCTTCAATTAACTCATCTGTAAGATGGGGATAATGCCTACTACAGGGTTGGTGATGAGATTATTAGAAATAACATATGTACATAGCTTAGTATAGAGGAAATGCTAAATAAATGGCAGCTGTGATTTTTGGTAAAATTAGGGCATGGACTTGGGTCAAGAACATATATTGATCATAAATCATTGATACCCTCAATCCCACAGTAATACTGACCATAATGGTGCCAGCATCTGTAGATGTCTGGCTCGAAGAATTATCACTTAAATCTAAAAGGCCAGATGTCTTCAGCCCTGTGGTTGTTCCTCTTCATGAATTTAGGCCCAGTACGGAAGCTCTCCATGTTTGCAGTGACATTAGCCATTTGTATTACTCGGTGGAGAGTTGGAGGTCTAGGCCGATTGTGGTTTAGATTTCTCTTTAGGTCCACTGCTGTCAGCTCAAGGTCCATTGGCTCATCCTTACTCATCTCTTCTCAGCAGTTACACAGAGGATAATTTCAGAACTTTTATCTGCTGGGGCCCCACTGCTGGTGGTTATCACAGATTTCCTGAAGTTGAGCAGGACCCTCCTCTTCTTCTCCTGCTTGGAGAATTCCAAAGGCTGCTTCAAGGCATCCCAGCGGAGCCTCCCCTCCCTGGCATGTGTTCTTCTTTTCTGAGCCTGGGAGGCTTCCTGGTGCCTTTTGTCTCGTGGCAGCCTCTTGACTGCTGGGAGAGACACAAGGTCCACTTGTAAGTGCTCGGTGACGTCAGCTGAGATGCTGGTGGTGGTGGGTGACAGAAGGCTTAAGCTCATTCCTACTCCATCTTCCTCACCACCATCCTTCCAGTGTAATTAGCAGCCCTGATATTCTGGTTAGACTCAGTTCAGTGCTTTCTATTCAGTATAAATATGTAAGTATTGTTCACTGCCAAGCCATGTGTGGTGTTTAGAGGGCTTTTTCTTTTTTGTACACATATTTGTTTTTCCTTGAGTTAGTAAATGCCTCACCTTTTCACGTGCTTGGTTTTGTTTGAATATCTGAATAAGTCCTCTCACACAGCTCCTAGTGCTTTGTGAAATGCCTCTCATATAACTTTCCACATGATCGGCCTTTGTCGGATCATTTCAGCCCCCTGCCTTTGCTCCTCCTGAAGGCATCCTCCTGGAGCCTCTGACATCCTGTGCTCGTCTACACTGGGAGGAGTAACAGTTCTTCATGAAGACATTCAGACAGTTTTCCTTTTTCAAATCCTCCCCTCAGCCTCTCCATTTCCCTCACTAAACAAACCAAAACACCTGGTACCTTGTGCCTCTAAAGGTTAAGCTCACACAGGGCCAATTTAGTTTGCTCTGCAAGGTTTTTTACCTTCTGTGTTTGTATTTTGTAGTGTGGGGTTTCTGAAATCCACTTGTTTCATTAAACATGGAGCTTTCAGTATCCCTGCCTCGTTCCCCTCGTTGATTTGAAGTGATTTTTCAACTGGAAGAAGGATGGGAAATATTAGTATTTTGCCACTTAGGCTCAGCCATCTCCTAGCTTCTAGCTCAAAATTCCTAATTATTGACTGGATTAAAGTAACCAGGCAGAGCAAGGAATTAAGTGAACTTAGATATTCCAGATAAGCCCATGCTGTGCTTTCTTTTTCCTTTTAGCCTGTTCTTCTTCATTATCTGATACAAATGACAGCATACTTACATTTCCTTATGGGGTCTTTCTCCAGTGAGAGACGTTTTCCTTCCAATACAGATTTTATGGGAGAACCCAGCTTGTCTGGGTATGTGTTTTCTGTTAAATAATAAGCCTATCTCTATGAGTTACGTTGTAAAGGTAACTTGTCTCATTTTAGTACTGTAAGTTAAAGAAGACAACAATTTAGAGTTAATAGGGAACCACAGAGATAATTAAAAGGTGATGAAATAGATTCTAAAAAGAAAAGGTAAAAAAGATAGGATTATTTATGTTAGAGAATATGAAGCAGTAGGTGTCATAATAAGAGAGTTAGATATATAAAGTTGTATTGTAGGGATGATGGTTCCCAGTTGTCCATTTCAAAATGAAAGATTTTAAGAGGAAATAGATAAAATTAGCAGTAGCGTATATAAATAGCATAATAGAGTATAAAGAGAGCAGAGTAAGTATATTTTACAAAAAAGAAATTTCAGTGCAATGAAGATTGTTACTAGAATGAGCTCGCAAGGTATGGTTACCTTGAGTCATTTTTCTTTGATGTGTTTCGCCATCATCTAAAAGTTCTACCTTAGCCCGTAAGTAACTAAGTACCATTACCATTTTTTCCAAATGCATTCCTTTTGCCTTGAGAGTGTCCAGGCACAGATAGTAGAAAGAAATCTTCGTTCTTTACTCTTGCCTATTTTAATTGCTGTGTTAGAATCCTCATTTACCAATCGGAGCTAAGTGTAGCAGCACTCTTGGGAACAAATGACTTCATAAGGCTGCCATGTTTGATTAAATGGAACAGTTTCTAAAAATCATACATAACAGCAAGATAACTGGAATATTTAAAATTTTATTCTTGTGCTGTATTTGTTTGGACCTCCTACTGCTTGCTTCTGTTTCAAGTATTGCATTCATGTGAAATAAAATGAGCTTGAATATAATCTTCAGCCAAAACCTCTTTATACTTGAAACTCTTATTTTCTTTTTGAGCTATGTACCTTTACCATCTCCCTTTCTCCTTTTTACTTTACACCTTTTTTGGATTGTCCTGAACTCTGGAGCAGTCTCCGATGGTTGTTGTGAATTTCATCCTCTCCTGTTCCTTCTTGCCCTTGCCTCTGTCTGGCTAAGCTCTCCCTAGCTGCCCAGTATGTCTGCTGCTCTTTGTTTTCAGTTTTACGTAGCATTTCATATGACTTGGTAGGCACGGAGGGTGTTTCTTCTTGTTTGGGAAATACCACAATCGGTATTCTGCTTGAATAGTAAATTTTGAGTAAATGATACATAAACGTAAGAAGTACAGTCATTTGATGTTCTGTAGTTATCACTTGGTGGAAGGCAGCAGGTTGCATTTCTCAAAAGCTGTCTTAGAACTGTTGCTTCTGAAGTGTGGTACCCTGACGTAGCACTGCAGCTGCTGACAGAAGGGGTCGTTGGCATTTCTGATGGCCGATTATACCCAGTGCATGCCCCAAATTCATAGTTCCACTATTTATTGCAGACTGGCTATTGGGAGGCTTTCTGTTTTTTAGACCTCCTGTCACATGACGACACTGAGACTTTGCTGTATTCCTTTTTGGGTTGAAATTTTCTTTTACTGAAGCTTTTCTGCCATCTTGGGGAGTTGTGCTTAAGGAAACTGAATAAGAGAAAAAAGCTGTAAGATGAAGTTGCTTCTTTTGACTCCAAGTTTGATTTATTTCTGTTTTACACTATGCAGCTTTTTATTGAAGTAGTCAAGAAAACACATTATTTCAGTCATTTTACAGGTAAAGAAATTGAAATAGTAGCAATTTGTCATAGCGTCTGCATTTGGCATTAATTTGGGAAGTGGTATGGAGTATGCAATAAGAGACTTCTAAAAATATGCAGCTTTGGACTTGATAACAGGCCTTAAGAATCTACTCTAAAGAAAGAATCAGAGGTATAGGCAACTCTTTTTGAGTAATAGCAAAAAATCAGAACCAACCTAATGTTTCAACAAAGAATGGTTATCTCTATACAGTATACAACAGTTATATATGTTATTATGTATATACATATATTATGCGCATTTAAAATTGTTTTTGAAAATTTTTCAGTAGTATGAGAAAACAATATAATAATAGTAATCAATATAGTAATAGTAATCAGAAATAATGAAAGAGACAAATAAGGTAGTACAATCCCAGATATGTAAACAAACATCTACTTAATTAAAAGAATGAGATAAAGTCTGTGAAACTATTAACATTGGTCCTCTCTGGGTGGTGACATGGTGATTTTTTCTTTTATTTTTAGTTCTCTATAATTTTGATTTTTTTTATAATGAATGTATAATCTAAAAATATTAAAGGTTATTAAAATTTTAAAATAGCAAAAGAGTGACATTCAAAATAAATAATAATTCTAAATAAAAACTCACGCTAGTTCCAGGATTTAAATGGTTTTAATCATTTCTAATTTTGGAAAGGAATGGCTGATCCCAAGTTTTTTTAAAAAAGAAAATATGCTACATTGTACATTTTGCTTTTAGTCAATATATAAGTGACTGTAGTGTGGAAAGCCATGTGGTAATACGAGAGTGTTCTAAATATTGTTATTTATGAAGGGACACATATGGTCAACTTATATCTTACCGTATAAGCTAATGGTGAAAGACAGCTTTGGAGCCAGCCTCTGCTGCCTGCCAGTTCTGGAACTTTGGCCTGGTTATATAGCCTCAGTTTCCTTATCTACAAACTGGAATTTCACAAGACTAAATGAGATAATGCATGTAAAAGTCTTTAGGAAAATTCTTGGCACATAGTAATCTTTTAAATTCTATGATAGCTGAAATGATAAAAAACAGATGCTGTAATACTACTACTGAAGGAACACCTTTTCCCAATTTTCTAATACTGTATGTAGTATTTAGGAGGGACAGAAGTTAAGTGGTTAAAAAAAATTTTTTTTCTGATACAATGTTAATAAAGTACAGATTGTATAAAGCCAGGTTGATGTTTCTTCCCTGGTCCCCCTTTCATCCTCTGAAGATGGAAATGCTCCATGGCTTTCTCCAAGCTTGTATAATTATAAACATACGCAAGATGACTGGTGTTACTTTGGTATTGTCTTACATATTGCTCTGCAACTTTTCCTACTTAGCAATACACCACGGGCATTGCTCAGAGTTCATATAGATTTAACTAATTTTTAATAACTGCAAAATTCCCAAAATAATGTAGCTATGCGAACATTTATTTGAACTGTGTATTATGAAAATTCAGGTGGTTATCAGTCTCCACCCTGTACTACAGATGATATTTACCGCAGCATCTTTGTACTTAATCTTTAAGATTTGTTGCTTTTATTTATTTATTTATTTTTATTGAATCATAATTGTTGCTTTTATTTCTAATGAAAATTTCCCCAAAGTGGCAGTGCTGAGTTGGAGTTTGTGCTATTATCGTACAAAGGACTTGGTGTTTTAGTGTTTTGGTGTTGCAAAAGCTGTGTACAACTTTGTTAGTTTCTGCTCTCTTACAATATAATTGAAGAACAGATATGCATGTATTCTCCCAGGGGTTTCTTTGCTTATGTACAAAAATTTTAGTAAATGGTGGTTATTTCCAGTGAGGCTTGAAATCCTTAACATTCTGAAAACAGGTATAAATCAGAAGAGCAAAGGGGGCCTCTTGAATTAGGTTTACTCTGTGTAGTATTTGCTGTATTTATTAGATAGGCATTTGTCCAAAACTGTGCATGTTGAAGTTTTTTCAGTTTTTAAGAGCCAAGAGTCCCACTTGAAAACTAAAGCACTTGACATTTGCCCTCCGGTTTCTCAACGTGCCCGCATTGCAGGCAGCAACAGAGCCATCCCTGCGTGCAGCATCTCATATCCACTGATGCAGGCATCTGAGCAAATCTTTCGTTTTGAGATCACTGAGAGTAGCAGGAATGATAGCGTGCTAACAGATTATTTTTACAACAGTAAAGTTACTGTGCTAGCGGTAGATTCTTTTTCTTTCTAATGACACTGAGAGCTACTTAGAACAACATAAGTTGTTCGAAGTACCTACTTAAGTAGTGTGTGTTTGTGTGCGTGCGCGCATGTGTGTATGTGTTATGTGTGTCTTTACAAGGCAGGGGACAGAGAAAAGAAAGGACAGTTGTGATGGGTTTGTGGTGCATGTGTGTGCATGCGTGCATGTAGTCTACCTTTAATAAGTAGCACAACCATCTCTGTTTGGAAGCTTTGTTTTCCCTGTGAGTAATTAACATTTGGTTACATCATTTGGGATTATACAACTTTTTAACAGCTGACACTAGTTCATACCTGTTTTCATTCCTTCTCCCCTCTGATTCAGCTCCTTGGCTCTGAAGAAGCGATTGCATTATAACACTTTGGAACCCGCTTGGTTGTATGTATTCCCGATTCACTGGAGTGGTCAGATATCTGAAATCCACTGGCACCCTGTCACGGTTCCAAGTCAGCGGGACGTGTAGGAGCTTGTTTTGCTTTCATGTTTTGTCTCCTTATGATAATTAGCCTTAACTTTAGAAATTCTTTGCTCTGTTACTACTGGCTTGTTGGAAAGCGGTTTTTAGGTTGTGGTACTTAGCTGTCAGTGGGTTTCCTTGGGCTTCCTGCAATATTTGGTGAAATAGCAACAATAATAACGGCAGTGACAGCAAACACGTGAATGGTTGCTACGATGAGCCAGGAATTTATGTATTATCAACTCACTAACCTTCCTACCCACTCTCTGTGGTGGGTGCTGTTATCCCCCTGTTAGAAATAGAGAGGCAGCTGCTGCGCCATGGTTACGCAGCATGCAAGCGGCTTGGGCATGGGAGGAACTGCATCTGGGCGAGGCTCACTGGTGGGGCTGGGGGAGCTCAGTGCTGGATGCTCAGACCAGACGGAGGGAGATGGCAGAGTCACTTGGCCACTACTCACTGTTTGGATAGGAAGTGACATGGCTGAGTCCTCCTACCCGAGAGCCCTGGACCCGTGGGGGCAGTTGAGGGAACTTGCTCAGGCATGGGCAGGAAAGGGAGGTGTGGAAAACTTTGCTGAGGGAGGTCATGGGCAGCTGCCTCTCGTGAAGGGCCCCTCTCTTCTCCACTTTTGTCCCATCAGGGAGCACATTTCCGGAGGAGGTAAAGCAAGTTAGAGGGACCTTCCCCGAGCTTCTTTTGCTTTGAGTCAGATGCCCATGCTGGAAGACCTCTTCCGCTGGTTTTGTGAATGTGTGTTTAAGATTGGTTTTTGAAGAAGAGGTTCTATGCAACATGTTGGATTCTCCCACCGTTCAGCACAGAGTGGCGCAACAGACGACGGCAGCCTTCTGGGTGGGCAGCACCGGTGGGTGCACGCCTGGGATGGGACCCTGATCTGCTGCCGTGCCCTCCAGATTGAGTATTCTAGGGCTGAAAATGGGTCCCAGCCTCGGGGTCTATCTCTGCCACAGCTAACCGTGTCCACTCTGGGTGAACAAAGACAGATTGCTGATGGTATGTCACAGCCTTCCTTGTAGAATGTGGTTGCTTGCTTACTATTGTCTTGTTCTTTTTACATCACTAGGTCATAGCTTTTAACCCCATTTCTGCCTAATATCAGCATGCTTCACTGGGTAAGAGCATGGGGTCAGATAGAGCTCTGGGCTCTCAGCTTGACTGTCATTAGTCATTGTGTGATCTTGGGCAAATTCTTTCACCTCTCCACCCTCAGTGCCTTTGTCTGTAAAATGGGGTAATAAGAATAGCTCTCTCTTCTGTTTCAATAGGGCTGTTGCAGATAATGCTCAGCAGAGTGCCCCTATCATTGTGTCTGCGTGGTAAATGGGGGTGTACGTTATCGCCCTCTGAGTGCTCTGACACTTGCAGGGACCTCCGATTGTGGTTCCTGACTATGATTAGCTCTGGCATTCCAGGACACACATCACTATTGGTGTAGACACTGACGGCAAAAAGAACTGGAATTGGACAATTGCAGGTTCATTTCATGGTCTCTCAAAGAAGAGTGGGGTGTCTTAGGACAAAGCATTCTTGGCATGGATAGACAGAGAAAGCTCATTTGAGAGGTAAACCAGAGTCAGGTATTCTCCTGATAGAATTGATTATGCAAGCTGGACCAGGAAGAGTCTCTTATTTTATACCCGATTGGGTGTTCTTTACATTTTAAATAACTTGTCATTTTACCTATAAAAAGAATATTTCATGCTGTCTCTTAAAAATGAAACAAAAAACTATTGCTGTCAGTTTGATCTAGTTAAATGCAAGTTTTATTTTGGAAGGATAAGAGGATTAGGTTGGAAGGGAAAATTCTGATCCCTCCCTTTTTTGTAACACATCTCTGCAGTGGGGGTACTATTATCTATTTTACCAGGTTACTTTACAAAGTATCATTTAAGAGCCATTTTTTACTTCACCCCCCCCCCCCCCCAGCTTTTTTATTATGGAAAATTTTCAGGCACAGACAAAACTATAGAGAATGGTGTGACCCCAGACATCCCTATCTCCCACCTTCAATGACTGTCAACTCATGGCTCGTAATGCTTCATCTGTACCGTAACCCATTTCTCCCACCCCTGTGATTTTTTTTAGGCAAATCCCAGACTTTATTGTTTTGTCCTTAAATATTCAAGACGTACTTTGAATATCTTTAAGAGAAAAGTTGCAGTAAGGTCAAAAATGAAAAGTGCACATTTTAAGATCCTTCCTGTGGTAAAATCATGTCTTTAGAAATCTCAAGAGAATAATCCTCAAAGCAGGGGTTGGAGAAATGATCTTTTTAACAGTAACCTGGGGAGATTTTTCAAACCACTCTTCCCAGAGGATTGCCACCTGCAGTCCCCCACCCCACTCCACCCCCAGTTGAAAATCACAGCCTTTGATAGTTCATAGAGCTGGTTTGCTTCTGAGCGTTAGAGGAGTATAAGCTAGAGAACCACTGCTTAGACGGGGGGGGGGGACAAGATTGTAGATAATGGAGTCTTTACCTCTCAAGAGCATTTTTAGTTTTTGTTGTTTTTAACCACCATGGATGGGACTTATTTAAAAACGTATTTATTTTCTGCCTTCTTAAGCAGATTATGCTGAATATTTAATCGTTCCTGTTTACTGCAGGGTGTTGCGGACACAGCTTTTCGTGATGTGGAACACTTAATTTTATTGTTTACCTGTTACCTCCTTATTGCCATTTTTATCCTGTGTCCATGTTCTTGTCTGTAATATCCCCTTGTCTCTTTGAAACCTGCTAAGGGCTAAGAAGTGAGGTCAGGCAATTTGTAAGGAACTGTATATAAAGTTAGAGTCAATGAACTTATGTTGTTTTTGGTATCCTAAGTATGATGTTGGAATTAAGGATTTTGTGACGTTGGACTGCTCAAAGGATGTTTGGCTCTGTTTCTGGGTTTTCAGCTATATCCTGCATAGGTGAGTTTGCTGTGTAGCCACCTTTCACATTGGTGAGGTATCATTGTAATGGAATATAATATAGCAGGAATCTTTCTCCTCTAATTTCAAATATAGCTTAAGAAAGGCTTGAAAGGTCATTTATGTGATTAGTGCACAGGAAAGTTGGAAAATATGTTTTTGGACGTATTTCCATCTCACCACTGAATGATTGAAATTGAGTTAGTAGGAGGCAAATAATGGAATTTAATATGTGCTTTTTAAAGCTTTTGTTGTATTTTCCTTAGCAACTGAAGTTAGGGGCTTGTGTTTTAAACCTGCACAAAAACTTTACTTGGCTAAAAAGTTGATGTATTGATAGGCTTTGGGTACTGTATAGCTCTAAAACTGATAGAAGAAACTAATAGTCTAATTTTCACAAAACAAAACTATCTTCTCTTCTTTAAGGGGAAATCAGAATAGACATTTTTAATGCTCCTTTCTTTCCTAGCCATTCCCAGCATATCCCTTTCTTTTAACCTCTCCTTAGGAAAATGACGTGTTACTTATCAAAACTGAGCTGTGCCTTTCGGGATGGACTTGTTGCGTGAGTTTTCCTTTCTCACACCCAGATCAGGGTTACATAGTTCTGTTAGGTGTGCTTGGGAGTTGTAATAATAGGGAATGCTGGAGAAGTTCCAGAGACTGTTGGTAAATATAGAATACAGCTGAATAGCAGTTAGCTCTCTTGGTGATTTCAGAACTTAACTTTAGGGTGGAAAAACATCAAGTAACATAACATAGCATGGAAATAAAAAGAAAGTGTGATGGCCATGTTTAGAGTTTGGATTTTAACTTCCATCTTTCATTTCCCCATGCAGATAATTCAATAAAAGGCTAAATAAAGCCTGTGCAGGTATTTCAATAACGAGGATTAAACTATATTTGGTTGGTATTTGCAAACCGATCTCTCCACTTCTTATCCATCATATTTAAAGATTTGTTTCGTTAGCCAAATGACCTTTTCTGTATGATGAGAAAGCTGTCTTTGCCTTGCGTTTTCAGCTTTGAAGGTTTTCTGTTGACTTTTATTATTAAAAACAAGAGTACAAAATACTGAAAATTCACAGTTTGTAGTTAAAGATGGTTTTAAACTTACGTGTTAGAGCTTTGGGGAAGCTGATAGACTGCTCAGGTGTGGATTTTGGAAGCGACTTTGAAGCCTTTCTGTATATTCTCTCCTAACTGTAGCCTATTCTATACAAGACCTTTAAAGTGTGTGTTTACAGAGCAAATATCCCAACAAATTGCTTTCAGCAGTCACGAGTGCACTCAATCACTTTTTATCACATCAGTAGTTCCATTGTATTTTTAGCAAAGAACTTGCATGGGGTGTGCCCTCTCTCTGATCTGTGAGACCACCCCTGGTATAAGACATGTAGAGGGCTGGAAAAGGAAAACTTGGGTGGTGGGGATCTTCTTTTGGAAATCTGGGTTTATTCCCCCCCCCAAAAGCACCAGTGAGCTGAATAATTTAACTCTCATTCCTGTTATCCATAGTTTAAACCTGTCATAAGGCCCCCAAAACCAGACCCATCTCCAGATTCCTCTAATGACCAAAAGAGTCATTAAGGTCTTGCTGGAGGCTCCTGCCCTGCCTTAGTGTCAAAATCTCAACTGTCTCAGGATTCATTCTCTCTTTTATCATAACGACAAACATTTATTTAGTTTCCTGACTTGGACAGAGCTCTATTTTAGGATTACAGGGGATCACAAAGCTGAATCCCACAGATCTTTCCCTTCAGGATTCTAACTGAGGAGCTAAGACACGTACACGAGTTACTGTCATATGAGAGAGATCATGACATGGCCAGAAGCTGTAGAGACAGCCTTATGGATTATAAGAGCAAAGAAAATTTGGGATCAATTTTCTCCTGGAATAAAAGGACAGTTGGCAGCACTAGACACTATAGACGTGTTATTGGCTATGATAAGAAGGAAGGTAGAGGCTTCTTCCCTACTCAGGATGGGCTTTTAACAGGACATTTAGTCTGATGATTGGCTCCTTTATGCATCAGGTGTCAGAGTTTGGGGGATAACTGGGTAGCTGTGGTTGGTCTGGGGGAATGCCTGGTTCAGCCTTACACTTGGTCAACTTCCCATGGGATTACTGTGGCTTCAGGTCCAACCCTGTATTCTCTGCTTTGCCTTTTTTTTTTTTTTTTTTCCTTTTATAACATTTTCTCCACAATAGGTGGTAAGGTACTCAAGTTCCTCTCAGCACAACTGCTTTGCTCTCTGTTAAGCAAACCCAGCATGCTATGGGCCCACACCTACTGAGCGCTCCTGGGAACACTTTCTCGTTGACTTCTCACAAACAGCTGGGGTAGATATTATCCTTTTTTGTTGTTGTTTGGTTGTTTTGGCAGCTGGCTAGTATGGGGATCCAAACTGATAACCTTGGTGTTAATAAGGCTGTGCTCTAACCAACTGAGCTAACTGGCCAGCCCGATATTTCTTTATAGATGAGTAAACTGAGGCTGAAAGAGGATAAGTCACTTGCCATTCAGCCCAGGCCTCTGGTTAAAGCCAGTTCTGTGTGAAGGTCTGGGCATGTTCCTTTCCCTAATAGTCAACCTTGGTTCTTAGAGAGAACTCCTCAGCTCGACTATAGTTTGCCCTCCTCCAGTCAAGGGAGCGTCTTTCCACAGTATAGTCTTTAGCATTCAGTTTCCAACTGCTTTGCTGAGACAAAGACCCTGGAAGAGTCAGCGTTTGTGGCCCTTTCCCTGGCATCCCTCCCCCACCCTTTCTCTTTGTATTCCAAATCACTGTAGGCACAAAAGGGCTGAAGTCTAACTCTTTTGTCCAGTGCTACTTTTCTTTCTAAGATGCACCTAGGAAAAAGAGGACTAGCAGATTATTTTGAAATTAGAATAAATTACTTTTTGTCTTGAAAAAAATCGAGTCAGCACTGTTAGTTTTACCATCTATATTTTAAAAAATGAGTTGCTTTAACTTTCATGAATGGGTTACTCAGAAGTAATTGCAGCTTGATATTACTTACTAGGTATGTTCTCGAAGGGGGGATAAATAAAACTATATATTTTAGGTGACTTATTATTTTTATTTATTTTTCAGATAGATGGTTCACAGCCAAGTTGGCCAGAAGTTATGTATTTCCCATATATTCCCCCCAACCCCCCCCTCCCCCCCCTGTGCTTAGCCTCTACCTCATCAACATCCTGCATCAGAGTGGCACCAGTTTGTAACATTTGTTACAGTTGATTAACCTACATTGATATATTATTGTTAATCAAAATACGTAGTTTACAGTAGGGCTCACTCTTTGAAGGAACTTTCTATTAAAAATAAAAAAGCAAAATAAAACAAAACAAACAGTAACTAGAATGAGGACTCTCTAATTTTCTCTCTTTTGAAAGGCCATTTTCTCCAGGAAAATCTAAAGTGTCATAACCATGTGACCTTTCCATGAGCATGTGGCATTTAGTTCTAGGTTTTATAGTATTCATGTGGTAAATTGAACATGATGAGGCCCCAGAGATAGGGGAGTTGGGAGGGTGCCACATGCCAGACTATTTAACGGAAAGGAGGTGCTCGGAGGGGATTTCACATCCAGTCCATTGTATGGTGGGATATTTTAATCCCTGCTCTATCAAGGACAAAGCAGAGGAATTGGGTTTATAGTCCAGCAGCGAGCTGAGTTATGTCTGAGATAGAACTCTATGCCTGTGTGGATAGGTAAGAGGTAGAGTCATGATGTTCCAGAGCTTAAAAATGGTGGATAATTCATAGGCTATTAAAATGTTAAAACTGAAAGGGACTAAGAGATCTTCTCTAATCCTGTCGTTTCTTTCGTGTTAGTGTCAAACATGTTGTTTGCATATGGTAATTTAGGTGCAGTCCTTCCTAAAGGTAATGTCTTAAATGAGTGCCTGAAAGTTCTTTCTGGAAGCACAGCTCTGTGGCTACACAAATTCTGAGTATAAATGTCATGAGCTTTTAATTTAGGTACATGATGTGTGTGTTAGAGGTGGAAAAAACATGAATCTAGTTCTGGAGGAGTTTAGAGTCCAAGTGTGCTAATATTTTTAACGTAAGTTAGGTTAGTGTATTAAAATAAGCACAAATGACTGTGGGAGTTCAAAGAAAAGATTACCTCTGATGGGAAGTATTGGAGAAGTCCATTGAAAGCAGCAGCAGCATTTAAATTGAGTCTTAAAGAGAAGGTGTGAGCATGTTTAGTACCTGCACTGAAGGTGGCCTCTTTTTAACTTTTGATTATGAAAATTTTTAGGTGTATGGAAAAGCTAAAAGAACTGTGCATTGATATCTCTATATCCACCACCTGGATTCAACAGCTGTTCACATTTTGTCTTATTTGTTTCAACTCTGAATTTGAATTTGTATATATGCTTGTGTGTATAAGTTGTTTTTTAAAAATTAGAAAGTAAGTTATAGGCATCACAGTATCCACTGGCATCTCCGAACACCATTCTCCTGCATAACCAAAATTCCACTATCAAAACTGGAGAAAATTAATGATCATAAATTAATATAATCTAATTTCTATTCTCTATTTCAAATTTCCCTAATCGTCTCCTGTATCTTTTATAGCCTTTTTTTTTTCCAATCCTGGATTTAATCCAGGCTCACACATTGCATTCGTCTGCATAGATTCTAAATCTCTTTTGCTCTAGGGCAGCCTAGACTGCCTCCCCCACCGCTGTTCAAGTTTTGTTTTCTCACAATGACTTTTAGAAGGACCTGATTAAAAAAAAAAGTTCTTTTGTAACTTTTTTGTTGATACGTTATGTTGCAAGTTTCTTGCAAATTGAAGATTTAACAAGTTTTTTAAAACTCCAGATAGGTATTTTCTAAATATTTTCTATATTGCCAGATTGTCCATTAGCCATGAATATAAAAACATTGCTCCTGATAGACCATTTTCAGTAGACAATGTACTTTAACATAATCTTTATTTACAAAAATAATGTCAGACAGTTGTAAAACAAATTAAAACAATTTAGAAATATATAAAGTTAGAGTTCTATTTAATATCACCATGTAGCCCTGAAATAACTTAATTTTCCTTAGAGGAAAGAACTTACATTCTTTCCTATTTGTGTGTTTTTGTTTATTTATTATAAAAACAGATCATCTGTACACATTGTTGTGAAGTTTACTTTCTATTTCACTAGCTGTGCATTCTAAGTGATGTCCCACAGAATGCGTAGCAGCGGTTGTTTTTGCTGGGATACATGTGTACCAAGCCAGCCACATTCTTTCATAGGTGTTTAAGGTGAGACACACCCAAATGGGAAGTGCCTGGCCCGGGATTAGAAATGTGCCTCGTGCCCACAGAGCAAATATTTTTCTCTGTTTGAGGCTCTCTGGCTAATGTAGGAATTGAATCTTGGCCTCTTCTGCCCTGTGATTGAGTAGGTTGAGGGGAATTTGTGAAACTGAACATTTATGGGCTCTGTATTTTAATTCTGGTCCCCTCCCCCTCCTTTTTTTTTTAGATGGGTCTCTCTACATTCTTTTCTGTACATGTCAAGAGATCAGGTTGGTCTGCCTTGGAGATAAACATAGTACTGTGCCAACATAAAGTGATTTAGAAATGTTAATATATTTTACTAAGCCACAGTTTCTAGCACGTGTATTTTAAGCCATCATAAAACATATACCTGTCACAGTAAGGAATGTGCCGAGGGCAAGTATCAAAGCCCTGCTGTGGGAGTGTGGGGAGTATGTTTTGCTGTGTTGTAGGGTTGTGCCCTGACAGCTCTGGTGAGGCCTGGGGTACTGGCAGGGAGTGGCTTATAAGTGTTGAAGTCATTTTATTTATTAGTGTAAGAATTTCTACAAGTAGTTTTTCCTGCTTGTCCATCTAAGTGTCGTGGTGCTCAGGGATAACTCAGTGTTAGCAGATGGACGAGGGTGTAAAGCCGGGTGGATCTGCCCAGTGAGGGAATCAAGTTAACAAAACAATCAGAGGAGCAAGAGATGGTGCTTTGAGCTTCATGGAGAACAAAATGTTTGGACAGAAAAGCGTTCCAGACATTTCTTGTTTCTTTGAATAAGAAGTTTAATGTGCCTTTCTTTCAGCAAGAACATTGCTGGCTCGGGGTGGAATGGTATAGCCACTTTTGTTGCTATTATTTTATTCTTGTGTTCTCCATGGCAATATGTTATCATTTGCAGTTGGTGGGACATCAGAGTGTCTTTAAATCTTATTAGTAAGATAATCTCTAACTTAGTGGCAGGGCTTTTGTATCAAGCATTTTGCAAAGAAACAAAATGATGTTCCCTACATCTGTCTGAATATTTGTTGACAAAAAGGACAGAGAGTTGTGATTTTAAGTACATTAAATAATTCATATATTAAAATTTTTTTTTAAAGTGGAAAAATGACTGTTAAATGTGTATTCCCACCATTTTATATCATCTGTTCTAGGTAAATAATAAAATAAATAGTAAAGTATAAAATTTAAAAATAAAAGCAAATAATGTTAACAAAAGCAAGGAAGCAGTGTTGCAAAGAGCGAAGAGGAACAAGAACAAATTGTAAGGTCAGCAAGGAATTTAAATCACTGAACTTCACTTTTTTCATTTGTAAATATATTGTAAACGTATTTGTAAATATATGTTTGTAGGTATAATGAAATCTACATCACAGAGTTATTTATGTGGTTGAAATGAGAGAATATATTTAGAAGTTTAAGAAAAAAACTAGTGCTCAGATTCACTCCGAGGGCTTTCTTGAGCAGCCAGTGTTGTATAGTGAGAAAAGCGTGTGAATTGATGTTGTGTAGACATTGCCTTGAACTCCGACCTTGCCATTCACACTATGCATGTGCAGATGAGTTCTTTAATCTCTCCAAACCTCTGTTTCTTCAACTGTAAAGTGGCTTTTCTCATATCACCCTCATAAGATAAGGTAAAGTGCCTGGGCTCTGCCAAAGCCACAGGGCTTGCAGGTTCTCGAATCTGGATGGGGCACGCATGCCCCCACATGTGTGTGGCACATGTGCTGCACCAGCCACAGCTTCTCTTCCAGCGTGTGACTGTGCCGTGTCTTTTATGTTTGCAGCTGTCTTCCAGAGGACCACACTGGGCATGGACACCTTTTTCCATACCTGGAGAAGCACGGGTGGTAGCATAGTCATCCGGTCACGAAGCTGCTAAGGCCATCCCAGGCAGGGGCGCCAGGAGAGGAGGGCAGCGTGCAAGGCCACATAGCCATGCCTTTCGGTCTGAAGCTCCGCCGGACACGGCGCTACAACGTCCTGAGCAAGAACTGCTTTGTCACCCGGATCCGCCTGTTGGACAGCAATGTTATCGAGTGCACACTGTCGGTGGAAAGCACGGGGCAGGAGTGCCTGGAGGCTGTGGCCCAGAGGCTGGAGTTGCGTGAGGTAAGAGCATGTGTGCGTGCATATGTGTCTGAAGGAGAGAGCAGGAGGGCGAGCTTTCCGGGGGAACCAGCCATCTGCTTCTTGGCACCTGCTGTGGTTTTCAGCCCAAGCTCTGTGTTGATAAAAATCCTGTTATTCTTAGCATGGGCGTGATCTTATCTGCCTTCAATGGATCGATCCATCAGGAGACCAGTGCTAATGTTGTGAGAAGCAAGGACACCACCACCTAGACCCTGCATGGGGTGGTGGGATCTCGTTTGTTTCAGCTGGTCAGGAGGTTTTGGGGGAGTTAAAAATGAGATGAAATGACTCTCCCACCAAAGTCATTTTCTCTCTTTAGAAAAATCAAGTGGGTAGCTGGTATTTTGGCATTCTGGCTGCACATCAAGGAGAACACGCCCACATACGGATGGGTGCAGCTGCTTTTTGTTTGTTTGTTTCTGTATTTTCCTCTTCAAAAAGAAACAAAGAGAGGAAAAACATTTAAAGTGAGCATGACCAGAGAGGCGTTTTGTGAGAACTTGTAAAACAGGGGTTTTGTTTCTTTTAAGATTCCTTGTGGCCCTGGTTGTCTTTGCACTGTCTGTGAGACTGCTTTGGGCCTTAAACAAACCCAGGGTTGAGCATTTAGATGGTCACGTTGTCACTCCTTAGAAGAGACTCTGAGAGCAGTATGTCATTGATGACAGGCATCCCTGCTTTTTTCAGTCTTACAGACATTCAGGACAAGAGACTTGTGAGAAATCTACACTGAAGCATTTGTGTCTTGAGAGCTATATGCCGTGCCGGCTAGTGGGGACGTGGGGCAGTTGGATGGTGTTCAGTGCAGAATGACCACAACGTTCCTGAAAGAGAAGAAAAGCTGTGTGATTGTCATAGGCCCTGTCAGGTGACAAAGAAGAGGGGTGACAGTTACCATTGGAAATGATCATGTGTGGTCTCTCTCCACCTTCATAAAGGAACTAGGGTCTGGGAAGGTCTTCCTCCCTCCTGGTGTTCTCCACGGGCTGGCTGGTATTCTTTGGGGAACTGTTTCACCTGGAATACTTCTGTCTCCTGCTGTTCTTAGTGTCTGTGCTTTGCTTTCAACGATTAGGTCTTCCATGAGATTTGTGTTCCTGGGCAGGAGACTGTCCTGGACAACAAATACATGTAGCTTGTTAGTTGACATGATAAAATAAGACTGTGAATCGTTCTGACCTTGTTGACTGGTAGCTGGCTTTCTTTTGCTTGTTAGTAGCACATTAGCGTACACTTATTTAAATATGTATATGCATATGTGCATGGGTAAAGGACAAATCTTAACACTGTAGATTGATTGGGCAGGAGACTCATCTAAATTCTTGTAAAAAATTTAGTTATAAACCATCTAAAAAGATACGCAGTGGTTTTACTTTTGAGTACTTCCAGTCACTCAAATTAGAGTAAATAATCTTCACACCAGTTTTGGTGGGGAGGTGGGGAGACACTATAGCGTGTGGTTAAGCAGTTACAAGCACAGGCTTTGGAGTCTTGGACATGGGTTCAAATTATGGTTCTGTCACTTATTAGCTGAGTGACCTTGGAAAAGTTACTGAACCTCTCTGGGCATCAGTTTTCCACCTGTGAAATGGGAATAATGATGCTTACCTGATAGGGCTGTTGTAAGTATTAAAAGAGGTACTGTACAGAACGTATGGAGTGCTGTGTCTAATAATGTATAATTGTTGAAATTTGAGAATCATAAAAAACAACTTTTTATTAAAGCAAATATTGTGTGACTACATTGTGCCAGACACTGTTTCAGGACTTGGTGAAATGAAGATAAATCAGATACAATTTTGTCTTCAAGAGATGCATAGAATAGAAGGGGAATCCAGCATTTAAGTAAACATTTAAGATTGAATGTGATCCGTGCTAAAATAGAATACAGGGGCAGGTCTGAAAGACAGTGGCTGTCCTTCGAGTTGTGCAGTGCACAGTCTGAACCACTGAACACTGTGGCCCTGCCTCAGAGAGAAAAAGCCTCAGTGAAAGATGAACAGAGTCTGCATTCTTTGAACCAGGACTTGAAGGAGATAGGACTTCAGCAGGTAGAAAAGAAAAGCAAGGCCATCCTTAGCTCGGGGCAACAGGAATTTCAAAGATCCAAAAATGTGAAAGAGCAGCCAGCATTCTTGGGCACTGAAAAGGCATCTCTGCACATCTCCAGGTAGCGCTAGAGTGTGTGGTGAAAGGCGAGGGGTGTCTGGAGATGTGTCTGGTAATAGTTACTTTCAGCAGACTATTGTTTGTCTCAGTGAGAGGGCAAAGGTCAGCCCCGGATTATCTCACAACTACATTGTCACAAAGGATAAAGCTGTACAGTCCAGATTCTGCTGTCAAGTGTGTGTTGTAGTGTGATTGATGTTACAATGCCAAGGTGGGGCTTGCGTTTAATGCTGGCTTTATTTTGACATGCCCTAAATGAGGGCATTCACATTAGAACAAATCACTTTTTAAAAAAATTTTATGCTTTCATTCTCTGACAGATAACATTGAGCTCATGACCTTTAGCTAATCAATCCAATAGAGACTCTTGAATTAAAGGGTGAGACAGAGCAGTCGAACACTTGGTTCTTCATTTGCACATATACACACCTGGAGGAGAAATGCACCCTCCCCCCCGAAAGCAGAAGTAGGAGGGGTGAACCAGGGTTGCTCTCACACCTTGACCTTGCACTTGCGTTATTTTCCAGATACAGCTGATGTTGCTTTAGAGGAGGAGGTGAAAATCACTTTAAAATAAAACAGTATTCTGAGTCCTTATGAAGGACTGGAAACCAGATTATAGCAGATAATGGCTTTGCCATTAGAAGTAGTTTAGGTGTATCCTAAATTTAATAGTAGTTTTATATTAGGAAGGGATGTGTGGTAGACTTTCAAAAAATAATTTTGATTTAATTTTTGATTCTACATAATTGTTTTGCCACTTTTATTAGATAATTTTTAAATAGACTTTATTTTAAAGACTTTATTTATTTTGGAGCAATTTTAGGTTCACAGCAAAATTGAGAGGAAGGTACAGAGATTTCCCATACACCTGCTGCCCCACATGTGCACAGCCGGGTCCCCCATTGTCAACATCCCCCACACAGTGGTCCATTTGTTATTGATGAACCTACACTGACACATCATTATTACCCAAAGTCCAGAGTTTACAACAGGGTTCATTCTTGGTGTTGTACATCCTGTGGGTTTGGACAAATGTATAATGACATGTATCTGTGTGGTAAACTGTTTAAGGATCAAATCTGTTTTGAATGCCCTCCTGTGCTGCCAGTTAACACAACACTGAGAAGGGCCCAGGCCTCGTTTGTATGGTCAGCAATCACAGGCGAGCTCTGGGGAAGCTGAATATGATAGGGTCCCTCCTCCCAGGAACCCTAGAGGATGGAAAATAGGACAAACAAGAAATAAAGCAAAGGGAACAGCTCTTGCCGAAATACAGAAACTGGAAAGAACATGGAATTTTCAGGGAAGGACAGAGTTCAGTTTGCATCGATCTGTTAGTGTGTGGAGGGGCTCATGACAGGGAAGTTGGGGGTAGAGGAGGGGATTGTAGAGGGGCAGGCTCGTGTCTGCTTTTGAAGGGTTTGATGTGTCTGGCAAGGGAGTATTAATTAGATCCTGTAGGACAGTGTTTCTAAAATATGTCACAAAGAATAATGAAAGTAATGGCCCACTTTTAATGTGCCACAGACTGTGCTGAGCCATTTCTGTAGATCTACTCATTTAATTCTCAAAATAAATTTGTGAGGTCACTATTCCTGCTGTCCCTATGTTACAGATGGGGAGAGCATGGCTCAGGGTGACCTACCTGCCACCGATGGGCTGGCAAGTTGTGAGGCTATTCCACCGTGCTAGTTCCCACAGGTGTGTAGTGGGAGGAAAGGGGCCGCGGTGAGACGCTTAGGCAGACACTCCTGAGTTCTGTAGTAAGAAACAAAGAAGGAAGGTGTTTCACTCAGCGCTTCACAATTATTTTAGTCTTCTAGTAAATACTCTTTTGAATTGTTTGGGGAATAAAACACTGCTGTGAGATGGAAAATCATCAAAGGACCCCAAGGAGGAGTGAGACATGATCACCTTTCATATGTATATTTTTTTATTGTAATGTAGTTGATTGTACATATCTGTCGGGTACAGAGTTGAATATCACTACCTGTGTGCAATATGTGATGCTCAGATCAGGATAATTAATATATTCAGCATTATACAATGTAATTGTTTTTGTGGCCCTTTACTAATTTCTTGCTCCCCGCTCCTGACCCTCCCCGCCATCCCCTTTCCCACATCTGGTATCCTCAGTTCTGTTCTCTCCTTTTGAAAGTTCAACATATTATTGGATCACCATTTGTATTAGGAAAAGAGCCCAATAACAGAAAAGGATGGTGATTGGAGGGGAGGAATAGAGGAACAGAGATGCCAGTGGACGTAACAGTAACCCTGGTAAGAGGTAATAAAATGAACTCCTTAGGAAAATATCTTTTTCAATTGTTTTAAAAGTCAGAAAAAAATTAGATACAAGTTTCTCGCTGGAACGCTATTAAGGAAGATATTCAAGAAATTTAGGAGGCTCAGAAAATTACAGTTCTGACCATATAGTTACAGCATACCTGGATTAATGGATTGAACCCTTTTCCATTTCACTAAATGAAATATTAGATGAAGCATTGATGTATAAAATGGAGCTATTCTGTTTGCAGAAGAGTCTGGAGCCCCTTCTCAGTTTGAAAATCTGGCCTAGATTAAGAGAGAAATAGATAAAACAGTGTTGCCTAAGACTAATTAACATGTTTTAAAAACAAATACACAGTGCAGCAGAGTTTACAGGCTGTGAATGTGAGATTGGACAAAATGGGTTGAGTTTGAATCCTGGCTCTGCCAGCTGTTAGCTGTGTAATCGTAGATAGTCACTTAACTACACTGTGTCTCAGTTTTCTCATCTGTAAAATGGAGAACCTCTACCCATTGACCCATTGTTGGGAGGATTCAAAGAGTTAGTGTTGTAAAGTTGCTATGGTAACACAGTTCCTGGCACACAGGAAACACTCAGTGAGGCCGTCTTCTTTGTAAGACATCACACAGGATATCCAGCCTATGCTATAAAACTTCCACAGACTGGGCTGTCACCCTTGCTTGTTCCATTTTTAGATAGCTTTAATCACTAGAAACTGTGACCTTACACTGCACAAAAATAGCAAAGTCTTTCAATTTCTTAACAGTTATTAAAGCTTGTGCTATTCAACATGGATGTGGCTATTGAACACTTGAAATGTGGTTAGTTTGAACTGAGTTGTGCATTATACGATGTTTTAATCAGATTTTGAAGACTTAGTATGAAAAAGAGTTGAAATATCTCATTAATTATTTTCATGAGGGGTCTTCATAAAGTTCATGGAAGGATTCATGTCATCTTTTAATTCCATTTTTCCACATCCACGTATGTGTATATGTGTATGAAATTTTTGAAGTGCCCTTGCATATTGATTAAAGGTTGCAGTAATGTTTTGAATATATCATTTTAAATAAAATTTATTAGAAGTCATTTCACCTTTTGTTACTTTTTAAATGTAGCTACTAGAAAGTATAAAATTAAATATTCAGCGTACGTTATATTTCAACTAAACAGTGCTGTTCTAAGAAAGGCAAGGAGGACCATGTTAATAGTAATAATGAATATAAAGAATTCTAACAAAATGTAAAAATATGCTGGAATGATTTCCTTTAGGGATAATCTTGACTCCAGTTTTCAGTTTTCACTTAAAAACAGTAAGTGGAGGAGGGATAAATGATTTAACAACCGTGCCTGTGACACTCTTTGCTTCATTGCCAAATTCTGTTTGAGGTAGGGAACCACTATTTGAGGTAGAAAACCTCTGTTTCATTGAGAAACCCAGCACTCTGCAGAATGGTGAATTTGATCACTCTTGAGTCTCTCTTAAGGCTAGATTGAGAGACCTGGTTTTTAAAGGAGCCTAAGAAAACAAAACCAAAGAAATAAATCATCCTCATTTCTTAGGGTAGGTGGTTATCCTCTAATTTTCTTTTTGTAAATTTGTATTTTCATCTTTACTAAAAGCTGATTTATCTAAAGCTATCAATAACAGTAGAAATTTTTCACATTTTTTCTATTTTCATAATGGCTACAGATTGTAACGGCACAGAATCTTAACATGCATTTCCTCTCATCAAAGGAAAGTTAACTTGTATTAAGGGTATTTCTCTGGTTTGATTTTATGCTAATCTTTTGGCAGCTGGTAACTTATGTATGATTTGGGGAGTACTTGGTTAAATGGACAACCTCACTTCCCTGGCCTTTTCAGATAATAGTGGAACTGTGCTGTGTTTTTTAGCTTGTTTAACCACATCCATATATGTGTATATTTGCAGAGGATTAAAATAATCAACACTGATTAAGAATCTAATAAATAGTAGCCTGCTAGGGGAAGATTTCTGGTCTTTGAATTTAGTATTGCTCTTTGTCTTTGGGAAGATTATGTGTCGGTTCTGTAATGTAAATGACATCAGCCACTCCATTTTCTAGGTGTAGAGATTGTAGGTGAAATAATTTCTCAGTCTTAAGTTGTAAGTCTTCATCTTTTTGAATTACGAATGAGTCGTGTAGCCTCGGAAGAGTGGTTTTTCTTGGCTATGAGATTTTCTTCTTGGGTCTATGTTACTCTGCAGTTTCCTTTTCTGTGCTTTTATGTAGAGATTGGCTAGAAAAATGAGGATGGTGCTGTTGTTAATTACAGACGTGTCAGTTATAGAAATCCCAGACCTACCCAGAGGAGAGGTTGATTGCACCCAAGTTGTTTTTTACAGTTATCCAACTGATGTACAGTGGTTTATTTTCCAAAGCTGTTGGAATGTAATTTCACGAAGTGCTGTTTCAGAGTCTCCTTGTAGTCATCTCTGGAAGAATTTTCCATGCCTCAGTGAAACTTTTCATGCTTTTGTGTAACTCTTATATATTTTATGTGGAGGCATACCAACTTTATTTCTAAATTTACCACTGACATACTGAGTAAGACAGGCAGCCTTATTACAACTTAATGGAAGATATGTTAAACTTTTGCTTCTGGATGATTAACTCTTCAAAATGCTTGAGATAAGATCGTAGGTTTAATCCCAGTAATTGACAAGACTGTGTCTGTAACCCTTACAAATAGTTACCATTAAAGCTGTGCCATTGGTTAAAAAACTGGAAAAACAAACCCTTAAAAAAATCTTCTGTTAATAGCTAATGTGGTAGAAAACACCATCTCTTTACAAAAAAATGAATGGACAAATCAAAAACATCCGAAACTATTTTTTTAATAGACTATTTCTTTAGGGCAATTTTAGGTTTACAACCAGATTGAGCAGAAGTACAGAGATTTCCCATTTACCACCTGTCCCAGAAATTATTTTTAAGGGTTTTTATTCCCTAGAATCTTTTCATAATACCAAAGGTGGACACATTGACACTTAAGTATTCAGACACCAATCTCCTAGTTAAGAAACTAGCAGATTTTTGAGTACATGCATACATTTATGCATCCTCTGTTAAAATGTAAAACCTCAAAGTAAATAAACCAAGAAATTACTCCCATAAAAGTGACATTGTAGTGTGGCTTCTCCTACATCATTCCATCGTAGCACATTTTAAATAACTGGTTCAGAGATGTGGTTCCTATCCCCGGGAGCTAGTTCTTCTGTCTTTTCTCATTGTTGCAATAAACTCATTTCAGAACTTGTGGCACCAGAGCTGTGTGCGTAGTTTTCTTAAGAAGACTAGAGAATAAAATGGGATTTGCACCTCACTCAGAGGTATCATGAGGATTAGATGGGCCTGGCTTACGTTTGCTGCCTCGGACATAAACAAAACAAGTATCTCAGGCATTTACTCAGGTAGTATGATGGGATCCTTTTGTCACGGAGGTTTCTATTTGCAGTCATCCACTACATTTTCCTCAACCACGTGGCAATGTTTAGCAGTGAAGCTCAGCTTCCAAAATTGAGCTAGAGTTTAAATTGGCATGTCAGTTATGAACAGGCCTGGTGTGCTCTCAGCTGGGCTGGATGGGATTAATCGTCCCTTGGATAATACACAAGTTGATGGGTGCACATGCTAGTTGAGGTGAGTGCTTAGACTGTGATTCCGTTTCCTGTGAAGCACTGTATAGACATGGCAGAATAAGTTTGCTCTGAATTGCAGACTTGAGCAGAGCAGCATAAGAACTTTGAGACAGGGTCTTTCTACTCCAGAGTAGGAATAGCTAGAGGAAGAATGAGAGAAGTAGGGTGAGAAGGTTACTTTGGGCATAGCTTCAAAAATAGTCTGGGGATGGGGATCTCATAAATGGACTTTCTTTCCTGATAGATAACTGGATTCAGCACTTTCTAAAATTAGGATGTTCTGGCCATGAGTATAGAAACTGTCCTCCAGACGATCTGCTTTCCACAATTCTACCCGCACTGTAAACCCCATTTCTTGAGAAGTTATGTAATTATTTCATTAGACAATTGCATGGTGAGTCACTCTCAAATACACTGTGTCCTCTGGAAAATGCTGTATTGTAGCAAAAAAAAAAAAATCTTATGCCATTAATTAGGTTTTTCCATTAGAAATGGTTTGCTTTGTTATTTAGCTCTATAATATTAATTATGGCTCAAAATTATTACCTTACTATGATTTCTCTTGTACCCCATCATCCTTCTTTTCAACACGTGTGAGTATATGCGTGAGCATGTGTGTGGAGCAGTGTGTTTGTATCTGTGTATGCATCTGTAGTGCATTTGTGTGCATGCATGTGCACATGTTCACATATGTGTACTGCATGGAATATTCTTTATCTGGGTGTCTTTTTGGAGGGGAGATTAGGTCTGGTTTAGTGATCTAGATGCGTGGGGATGAGAAAAGGAGATTTAAAATATTGGCCTTCAAGGCATAGGAACAAGAAAATTTTTATTTTTTTTCAAAATTGATTATAGAATGTTTATATAGTTATTGTGGACCTGCTGTAATTTGAATGTTACTAATTTGAGTGAATGTTGTAATATGGATGAAGTGTGGACCTTAAAAATATCTCCCAAATGGCAAAATTACTTTTAGTGAAAGATAATAAATCATGATTATTCTGTTAAGCAGTTGTGAAGCTTTCTGTCCCTTCTTCCACCCATGCTCATAAAAGGGCTCTTTTCCAACTATAGTAATTGTTACATAGCAGTTTATATATATTACCTCATTTATTATATGCAGACTCACTCCTGTCAACCAAAGTACGGAGGAATACCCCTATATGGCACTGTGCTCCATGAAGGAATCAGGACAATGCAGAACTGCCTTGGACCATTTTCAAACAAGTTCATTGAATTAAGTACTCAGATTAGTTCATTTTAATTTAAGGTTAGCCTCAACGTACATCATAGATCCTGGGAGCCAGCATCAGCATGCTGTTCCTGTGTCGCATTAACACCTGTAATGAGACTCTATAGAAATTCTTAGGGGAGGCACTGCTTTGTGATTTTTTTTTCTTATAACTTTTAGGTATTTATGTTATTTATTCCAACTTCTACTTTTGTCTGCTTTTCTCATTCACTGCCAAATAACCCCTGTTTTCTAATTTTTTTTTCTTTATAGATATTCTGTTATAAGCAATATTGTCTAGTTGTTTGGTTCAAAGCGATGCCAATAGTGCTGATAGAAAAGATTCGTGAGGCTTGCTTGCCTGCTTCCATTTACTAGTGATGGTGATGATGACGATGGTAGCAACAGTAGCAGTAGCCACACAGCAGCAGCAGTGACAGAAAGGCACCGTTTATGACGTAGTTACTTACCATGTGCCATGCTCATGATTGACAGGCAGGATCCCATTTATACTCCTTACAGCCTGCAGGTGAGAGTATTAATCAACATCCCCATTTTATAGATGCAAAAGCTCTGCGAGTCTGGCAGGCTCAGTACTTTGTGCAAAGTTACTGAGACAGTGAGTGCAAAAGCTGGGAGATGAACTGACTTGCAGGCCCATTTTCTTTCTGTTCAGCCACATTTCAGTTTTTCCATGTTATCACTCACATCAGAACAATTACTGGCTCACTGAAACTAGGAAATGAACAATAGGGTCAGAATCCACTCAAGCAAGATTGTCTAAGTTGATAGAAATACAACCTTGGCTCTGCTTGTTGCCATTTCGTTGCTTGAGAAATGCACTGATTTCTGATGTGAACTTGCCCTTTGGAACATTGTGGAGGAAAGCTAGTCAAATTATTGCTCCCATCTGAAAGTAAATCCATTTAAAATATCCTTTAAAGCATCTGGATCTGCAGCTCTATGTAGGCAAGGACACATCTGGTTTTCTAGTAAAGTCACAGTCAAAGCCTCATTAGAGATTTTGGTGGGGTCTTGGCAGGGATTGATCTGTGTAGCATGGAGGGGCAGCCAGCTGGAGCGGGAGCATCAGCACGAGAATGCCTTTGGAAATTAAACATTGTAATGAAAGCATTCTTTTGAAGGCAGATTTACAGGTGTGCTGTAAACCATTCTAGGCTATAATTGAAATATGAAAGAATCTTCAAAAGGAGTGATCTATTTTTTGGTGATTGTTGTGCTAATCCTGAAATCCTAGCATGAATTAATATAAAGACAGGATTGGGTGCATAAAAGTACCTGTTTTAATCATTTAGCATGCTGTTCAAAACTAAACTGGTTGAGGCTTCAAGTCTAAGGGTGAAAAATCTCACTTTCATCTGTCAAATCCCACCGTAATCTGCCAAGAACAGCCACCAGAGGCTCTTGTGGCAGCTGGAAAGAGAAGATCCTTCCACTCTCAAAGCTTGATATGGGGAGAGATTTGCTGCAGTTCATGTATAATAAAGTGGTAGAGGACGAAGCTTTTTAATGTACTTCATTAAAGCCCAAAAAGAGTGAATACATTTTTAGTTAAAATCTGGTACTGTATGAAAATATTCTACAGTGCAGAAGCTTTCAGTTGGCACAAGATTTTTTCCTAGGAATGGAGCAGTAAGTTACTTTGTAGCAGGTGCAAGAACTGTGTTAGCCTTTGCCAGCATGCTCCATGTGGGATCATGAGGCATTCAAAAGACACAGAGGAAAGTCGGCCTTCAGGTCTTAGGGAAAAAGTCAGCTCTGTCCCTACCCTGCATGACCCCTTACCTAACCCAGGTGCCCACGTGCACAAACAGCAACAGTGGGTATGAATACTTCATCTGGTAACTCAGTGGAGGTTACGGTATTGTGTGGACATGGTTTCTTTTAATTTGTCCCAAAGTTGGAAAGTAAAAGCTGGATCCTTGTGCACGGGCTAGGGAACTGAAGGTAATGCAGGGTGCTTGAGTCTTGTTTCCTGTGTGGTCTTGGGATACTTGTGGTAAGTGTGAACTCATGCTATTTTACCTTTTTATGCAGACGCACTACTTTGGCCTTTGGTTTCTCAGCAAGAGCCAGCAAGCACGATGGGTGGAGCTGGAGAAGCCTCTCAAGAAACATCTGGACAAATTCGCTAATGAGCCTCTGCTTTTCTTTGGAGTCATGTTCTATGTGCCAAATGTGTCTTGGCTTCGGCAAGAGGCCACAAGGTAGGTGCATTTTCCCCCTGTGTTCTGTGTAAGGGTGTGGACTGATTGAGGCTTCCAGTGAAGTAGGTGAGCTGGTTGATTTAGTTGTGTGTGTTTGTGTGTGTATAGTGGGGGAAGAGGGCGGGTAGTTGGGGATTGTTTACTAGTTGCTAGCCTTGGTGGTTGATCCTGAGCCAGGTGGAACTTTGTGTCTAGCAGCCTAGAAATACTGGTTGAAGATTGTGGGTAAATTAGGTATGCTAGAATTTAATAAAAAATTAGCCATCTAATGCTGTTTTGTCCACTCTTTTCCTCAAAATGCCTCCAAACAAAAAGTACTATCAGACTTTGGATTTGAAGATTGGGAAGGTAACTAATGATGGGGGTAAAGTTAAGGAAGAAAATGTTGGGAGGGCAGGAATTTGGGTTGTCCCGGGTAAGTGAGAGGGGACAGGGAGCAACCATGGAGAGGAAACCTGGATGTTGGTTCCACCCTGCTCAACCTTGGAGAAACCACCCACCATCTTTGAAGTGTTATTTTCCCCTCTCACCTGTAAAGTGAGGGATTTGTGTAAGTTCATAAAATTCTGATAGTCTACAGTTCCGTGAAGGAAAAGTACGTTATGGTTGGTGTTAGTATACAGTTCACTTACTGGTAAGAATTTCCCATTAAAATACCTGGAGAGTCTCCTCATCAAGTGGATATTTCCTGTAGGGAAGGGAATTGGATAAACCTACTTTTCACCTTTTCCTTGGATCTTGGCATTTGGAGTGTGTGGGAAGCTAAGCTGGTGACATGCTTACAAGAAGGAACAGTATTCTAGTTATTCTCACTTGTGTAGTTTTTTGGATTTTGAAAACCTGAAATATGGAGGCACTTGAAATTTTTGTATATATTTTAAGGTAGTAGTTGCTTTTTAAAAGAAATCAAAAACTGTTGTTAGGGCCAGTCGCATGGATCACTCGGGAGAGTGTGGCGCTGGGAGCGCTGAGGCCGTGAGTTCAGATCCTATATAGGGATGGCCGGTGCGCTCACTGGCTGAGCGTGGTGCAGACCACACCGTGCTGAAGGTTGCGATCCCCTTACCAGTCAGGAAAAAAAAAACCAAAAAAACTGTTGTTAAATAGATGATGTGTCTGCAAACAAAGGCCATGAATTAGCTCACAGCCTGACCCACAAACCTAACGTTCGGTCTTTCACGTGATGCTCATTTGAAGCACTCTGTTGTATACTATTCTGTGCTCTTTTCAAGTTATTTCACTTTTCCAAGTCCTTCCTATTAACTCCTCAAACTGGGACAATTTCTGCTGGCTCTTCTTGAATCCTCCTCAGGGGCTTTACACAGTGCCAGGAACACAGTGTTAGGTTAAGAAGTACTAGCTGATTCTTGTCTCTCAGACCATTAAAGGCAAGACAGTGAGTGACAAGAGTGAAAAATGGACTATATGAATCAGTGCATATTAAAAAAATTTCACTCTATAGGAAAAATGAAGTGGTGTTACTCCAGACAGACTTTTTCTGTAAGCTCTGTTGTTGTTGAAGAAGAGCATTTGAAATGGTGAGGGACTCAGAAGTTGTGCTTTATGAAGTTAAAGAAAAAGCGTTGTTTAAGCTTAGAAAAATGAAGTCTTGCAGGGGCACAGTAGGTACCTTTAGATATTTGAAGACTCCTGTGGGACGGAGAAAGCTGTGTTAGTGCTGGGTTACAAAATTAGGGCCTACAATAAGTAAAGTTCAAGGAGCTGAAAGACTTTGCTATTTGGCTCCACATAAGAACACAGTTTCTAATAACTAAAACCATATAAAAATGGAACACCAAGACTTAGGTGAGAGCCCTAGTATCTGGAAATATATCGTAGACTGGAGAGCCTGTGTGGTGTCTTGTAGAGGAGGCACCATATTGGGTAGGATGTTGGAATAAATCTATGGTTTTCAAACAGACCAGGGCTTGCTGTGTTAAAATTACCTGGAGCATTTATTATAAATATGAATGCTGGAGCTCTACCAGAAGTCTGAATTAGAATGTCTAGGGCTGGGAATCAGGAGGATATATTGTTTAAAATAAACAGCACTCTGCAGGTGGTTTTGATACTCATCCAAACTTGGGAATCAATGAATTAGTTAATCTCTAAAACTCTTTTATAGTTTTAGATTTTCCAGGCAAGTAAACTTAAAGCTGCAATATTCGACTGTCAATATTTGCATTCATGAGCAAAATCAAAAAAGCTTAAATCTCAAAATTGAGGTACAGAGTAAGAAGTTTTGGTAGTTGTTATTATTGAGCATGGTTAGGAAGGGTCTTTCTTTCCTTTTTCTTTAGAATTTATTCATTTAACCTGGTTCATTTAAGATAAAGGAGGGAAAGAAGTGTTTTCCAACACAGGATTTTGAAGCAAACTCTGTTACTGTCATTTGATCAGAAAAACTAACAAAGAAAAAATTTAAAATTTTGAAGGATATTTTTAGATTTAAACACTGGAACTAAGCTATGGAGATTTTAGGTATAACCTGCTCTTTATGGCAAAGGATGTTTAAAATGAGGCATTGGGTTACCATGAGGAGTTGTGTGTATATGTGGGTTTTTTTTTTTTTTTTTTTTTTCCAGCATTGCAGAAATTTTTGTTGCCCCGAAGGGGCCATAAAACTGGAATGTACTAAGGGGTGTCAGAGCAAGTGAAAGACAAGCTGGGAGATGGAGAAATAAGAGAAAAAAGGGTTGTAAGAAAAGAAAGGAAAGTTGGTAGCGGGAGAAAGAAAAGACAAGGGGAATTACATATACTTGGGAAGGTTGAGAGCCACCAGCAATCACCCAGGTATGGTTCAGCAAGATGTGCCATGCTTGTAGGCGTATGGGCTGGAATATAAAGGAGACCGGGTTTGGACAGAATAGCATTTTTAAGTGCTTAAGTTTTGGGGGGTTTTGTGTTAGAGATGAGTAGATGAGCTGAATTCAAGGTGAAGAATGGTACTGACAGTCATCAGAAGCCTTTGGGAATCTGAGCCTTCTTCGGAGGCTTTAGAAGCATCTGAGGTCCAAACCAAATATTGAAACTGGCTTGCAGGCCGAGCAGCCAAGGGGAAGCAGTGGTGGTGGGGCGGGATTCCAGAGGAATGTTTCACAGAAGGCCCCAACAACATTCATTAGGTGCGAGTTAATGACTAACTCTCCAGTCATCCGCTGTTATCCTGGTTACCAGGCGTCTCAGGTGGAGATGGGCTCTGGCATCTCCCAGAGCACCTGGGATCTGCAGTGTCTGACACAAAACAGTTAGTCTTTGTGATGCCCTGCAGAGTAAGATATTTGCATAGATTAGAAATAGAAATCTGTCTTTCATTTGCTGGCAGCCCTTTGGAGGAGGCAACCGTTCAACCATCTGTGCTTAAAAAATAAGCCTTTGTCTGGAGCCAACCAAACTTGTTTTCACCCAACACATGTTTGCATTGGTTTGGCTACTTCTGTTTGAGAGTAAAACAGGTTCTATAGCATTAGTCACGACCAGCCGTTTCTTCTCTCTGCATAAGGACAGAGTCTAGAATTAATTCTGTGGGTTTTTTCATGTGTATATGAACCCATATAGACACCAAGACACTTCGGTGTAAAAGGAAGAATGTATTTTAAAGGTGTTTAGTTCATTTCTTGTCCCCAGACAATCTTGCCTTTGGAAACTTGGAGGTTAATAGTGTGTTCAGAATAACACAACAACAGCTCAAGAATGATGTTGATTGCAAACTGTTTAATAAGGTGACTGACTTTATTAAAATTATCAAGCCCAAATTGTTTAGAATTAGAAAATTGGGAAGCACTGCTTTACTGACATTAATTTGATACACTGAGAATCATCTCATCTGCTGACTTGAGAAGCAAGTCTCTTCATAAGTGAGGGAAACGTGCCAAGATACTGTGATTGTGCTGGAGGAAAAATGGACAATTCAGGTCCTTCCTTCGGGTGATAACTGAATGCAAAGACAAAAGATATCAAAGGGAGAATTATACATAGGAGTGCAAATAAAAGGGGAAAACCTCCCTTGATTTTATTATAGAAGTGTGAAAAAACTGGTGAAAAGAAGGACACACTGATAGACAGATGTGGAATGAGTCATGAAACCATAAGAATTAAAGAGATTAAGAACCACTGGGTTTGTTAACCCCATTCCAAAGTGTAAGATGTATTACCTTGGGGCTTTAAAAATGTTAGTTTTCCTCCTTTGGTTAAAATGACTGAAGGGATAGGGCCACCATAATTTTTTCCATTTTGCTCTGCTTCTCATATTTCTTTCTGCCAGCCTTTCTCTTCAGCAGGGGGACTCTTGCTAGCAGTTCATTTTTCCCTATTATGTTCTCCTGACTCCGAGGAAAGATTTTTGTAATGTGTTTTAATGATTTGCATAGCAACAGGCTCATTATAAACACATGGTTTTCAGATTTTTCTGGACCCAAAAAGAAAAAAGATGGTTTGTGAGAGGTGGAGAAATTCTTAGTCAAACAGAAGGATACTTAATAATAGCCAGGGGAAGCCAGAAAACTGCTGGCCAAGATCACAGCTTTTAGTTTAGGTCTGGGGTTTTTCCAAGTCTTCTTTAGTTTTTTTAGTTTTAAGGAGAAAACTTTTAAAAGAAAAAGTAACTTTTGAAGAGTGAATTTAGGCTTCAAAGTTTAAGTTGCTGAATGCACGCATGGTTTCTGAAGCTTTTAATTCTGGGGCATTTTTCTTTTTACCAAAACATATTTGTCTTTGCGTTACTCACTGCTGAATGGCATGTTTGCATAGTGCAGAGGAGCTTCTAATTTCCTAATGAGGTCAGATAACATTTCCTCCTTTTCCAGGACGTGTCTGTAGCTTCACTGTTCGGGTGGGGCTGTCCACCCTGTTAGTGGTGAGCTCTGCACACAATCACCGTAGTGCAACTTCTGTTGTAGTCAACCCAGGCTCTCTCCCTGCCAAGCGCCGTCTGAGAGCACGGTTGCACATCTGGAGCAGACTCCAGGTCCATGGGACCTGCTCCACGTACCCTCCATCTAGTGGGTGCTGCCTCTGGGTTCTCTGTACTTCTCAGCCACTGTGGGCCTCCCCGACTCGTAGGGTCAGTGTTTGTTGTGCATCTCCCAACTCCTCCAGAGCTCTAGACTACAAGGCTATCATCGAGTCTACTGGTAAAACTGCTGAGCAGTTATTACCAGAAGGATTTTACAAATACTTTTTCTCCACATGGACATTCTTCACTGTTAAAGGTAGTTCCTTTCTGGGAAGAACTAACTGGATAAGTTGTCTTTCAACCTACTGGGAATAAATGCCCACACTTAAAGCTGTGCTGTTTAGGTACCAGAAAGAAGGTGGTAAGCACTTTTTTTTTCCTTTGTAATGTGAGTGACAAGGAAGTTAGATTATTACATTTTTAGACTATGATAGGGAACCCCTTTTCTTCCAGTACACATTTGGGCCAGTAGCATATTGATGGCAAAGCCAGATTAGGTGACATTCTCTATCTCCATAAGGGTTAAAATGGTGTTTCAGGGTGTGTGTGTGTGTTTAGCTGTCAGGAAGTAGTTCCAGTGACCTTACAAAAGCTTTTTTCACTTTCCTTTCTTGTAAATCCCAGTGCTTTCCCCGCTTAGAATCTTGCAGCCTGCCTTGTGTGCTACTGTAAGTCTGTTCAACCAGTGTTTAAAGTGTCTCTTTTAAAAGCTCTAATTATGGTAGTGTTTCCATTTCCTTTTACAACACCCTTTATTTTATTCCTCTGGCTTTTTTAGTTCTTTTATTATTTTGAAATGTCATTTTAATGGATATTTAAAGTTTATCCGTGGGCTGGGAAATAGAGACTCCCTTCAAATCAGACTTAAGATTCAGCATGAATTCCCCGTGGATAATATAATTTGCTGAGCACGGCAAATCTTCCTCCTGGGCAGCTCCAACTGGTGAATGGGAACTTGTTCTCTCTGTGTTGATTACTGAGAACAGAGTTGTTCCTGCCAGATAATTTAGATATTTTAAGATGCGGTTGATCCTGGGATCTAATGTCAAACATTCTGTGAGGTTAATGCATATATATATATGAGAGAGAAAGATGGCTGTCTATAATAACCATGACTTTGGAGGCAAGAATTGCTTTCTCAAAAGATGAGTTGATTAAAATGTTAAGTTGCTATTTGCATTGTTTTCATTTCAGCCTTTAAGTACCCATTGATATTAGACATTTTGCTAATCATTGGTAGTGTAAGAATGAACTGTTCTCAACACCACCAAAAAGCTGTTTCTCCAAGCAGCTTTTATTTCATTTCCATGTATTTGATTTATTAGAGATTTATTTGAATTTGCCCTTAAAGCTTACATTGCTGACCCTATTTACTTCCTAGAGAAGGCTCTGTCCTTGCTCTTTGGTGAGGTGTCACCAGGACCAGGGCAGTGACCTATGCAGTTAGTTGCTCAGGTCCCCACGCTTAGAAAGGTTCATTAAATGCTTCATTTACCAGTCTGCTGTTGCCATCTTGAAATTCTTAATTTTTGAATGAATTGTGCGTTTTCTTTTTGCACTAGACTCTACAAATTGAGTAGCCAGCTTTGCCCAGGGCAGCCCCCAACTCCTCGTACTTCTATGTCTGTTCATCCACCCCTGCTCGTTCTATTGTACCTTGTGATTTGCTCTTAGGTATGGGTGGAGTGAGTGCAGCTATGAGCATTATCAAAGAGAAAAAGTAAACTTTAAAAACCCTCAGGAGAACAAAAATAAAATTTTCGCTGTCCATGAAAAAATGAAAATAGAAGCCTGGCCTTGGTAACCATTTCTACTCCTGGATCTGCTCCTTGCAGAGAGTGGGGAGATTGTGTAAAGTCGATTTAATTTCCTCTAGGAAAGCTGATTGATTGGCTTGTCTAGATCCTTCGCTAGGAATTCCTCATGTTATACTGTGAAGATAACTCTGTAAAGTTTATGCTTTTCTTAAATCAAGACTATGCCGTCCGTGCCTTCTTCCTTCTGAATGCGTGCAGTTGCTTCTTGTCTCTCCTGCCCAGGAAATAGATGTAGTTTGCAAGATATGCAGAGAGGTAGTTAGCTATTCAGGCAACCCACTGCCACTAGAACAATGAAGTATAGACAAATAGAGTGAAGTTAACTTAACTTTAAACATAATTTAGGTGTTTCTCTGGTATTCTTTCCCTTTAGGAGACAGAAAACAAATAGTAAATAAATCACTCTTCTTTAGTAATATCACTTGGCATAATTTATTATCCATCATAGATGCCCTATAATGAAGGGAAAATCAGAATTTCAAAAGGTAATAAATCAGAAGCATTATTCCTATTTCAAAAGGAGTCTTCATATAATGTTAGTGTTCTTCAATGCATCTGAAATGTTAGGTTTGCACTCTTTATAAAGCAAGGTATGCTTGTATGTATGCTTTAAACATTAGTAAAGCAAAGTTTACAAAAAAATAGATATAGTATACCTCAAAGAAACCTTTGCCTTTAACGTAGTAATTTTATTATTGCATATTTTAATCATGTAGTTATTAATAAGTGTTTGTTAGTATTTGATGGTCTATTTGGAACTTCTCAGAAGCAAACAAAAATAATGTGTTTTTGTTGAACTATTTTGGAAATAACTTAATTTCTTAAGCAAAGGTATTGATTTTAACCTTTGTGAATTCTTTGATTTTTCGATACATTCATTCACTTGTTCATTTACTCATTTGTTGATTCTAAATGGTTCTTATTCATGTTACCTTGCAAGATTGAGAGAGACTCAACATTTAACCTGTGAAGTAATAAAGGTTTGTAATAGAGCATGGATTAAAAATTTTAACTACTCCATTTTTTTCAGAAGCTGATTAGAGCACGAGGATGCTACACTGCAGTGCTTGCCTTTAACGGAGGGTGGATAGGGAGGACAGAGGCAGCAGGAGGTGGCGTTCTGTCACGTCAAAGCATGCGGGCCATACTTTATGAATTTTTTTTTTTTTTTTTTTTTAGTGACCGCGCTCAGCCAGTGAGCGAACTGGCTGGCCATCCCTATATAGGATCGGAACCTGCGGCGGGAGCGTCACTGCGCTCCCAGTGCCGCACTCTCCCGAGTGCACCACGGGCTCGGCCCCATGCTTTATGAATTTTTAAAACACGTCTACTTCCTTATAAAGGGTTCTTAGGATTTTTAGGGATATCATTACAGTGGGTGGGATTGGGAATGATGGTGTTAATTTGAATGAAGGAAAAATCTTAGGGTGGGGGCAGGCACAGAGATTAGATGTTTTAAGATTTTTTGCTTTACCTTTTTCCTGGGATATCAACATTAAGTGGTAGTGGGGAAGGTGGTGAGGGGAGAGGGACAGATGCACTGTATGCACACATTAAAGAGACCCACAGTGTCTGAGCAACAGTGGGATCTAGAAAGCACAGAATCCAAGACCTCTAAACGTCTGCAGCCTTATGAAGTTCTGTGGAAGAATATAGTTTGCATTTCATCACTGGATGCAATTTAGTAATAGTAATAATGATAGCGGCTACCATTTATGTGCTAGATGTTGTGCTAAGTATCTAACATGATCATCTTTTTCAGTCCTCAGCAGAACCCTATGAAGTGGGCGCTAGTACTGTTCCCTGAAAAAGGAGTGTTCGTTTATTTAAACAACAGAAGTTTATTCTTAACAAGTGGAGATTAGCAAATAAATTAAATCTTTTACTTTGCTGCAGAAATACATCCATTCACACCTTCTCCTTCCAGCTATACCAGAGTAACAGGGAGTTTAGTTTCTACTTAAGTGTCAGCAAAGAAATCCAGGGGGCTGAAGTACCGGTAAGATCAGAGATTATCAGCTGGTACTATGGGAGCTGATTATGGTCTGCAGGTGGGTTTTTGTTTTACCAAGATCATTTTTGAAAGAAGTGTATTGGGATGCCTTTACAGATAGCCTTATGCTGTCTAGCTTGGCCCAGTTTCCACTCCCCATGGTGTTACATTTGGGAAGTTTACTCCTTCATGTGACACTTTCTGTGTATCTTGAAGTGCTCCTCAGTACTTGGTCAGCCCATGCTTGCTCACTGGCCCCGTTGCTTTTATGCCGCTTAGCGTCCAGCTGTCTTAACACTTCAGCTGCCTGCAAGAGACTATAGATGGTCGAGCTGGATATGAGCATGTAATTTCCCTAAATCCTTGTTTGAAAATTTTGCTTCTATGTAAGGATTACTCCAGGATGCTAGATTACATGTCCGTGTATTTCCTGTTGTAGGCGTGTGGCTCAAATTTTCTGCATTTCCTCTTTTTATGGCTTTCAGTAAATCTCATCTTTGATTACCCATGAAAGGTTCATCCTAGGGAAGGATACCAAGTGTCTTGTGGGCCAAAAAAAAAATCACCCAAATCTTAAACATAGAATATTTCAGAATGAACATTTTGTCTTCCATCAAGACAAATCAAATTTTACCAGAAATTTATATTTAATTTTACCAGAGTTTTATATCTAAACATGAAGTCCCACAGAGTGTAGAGGCCAATTGCTTTATTTTACAGATGAAGAAACTGAGGACCAGAGAGATAGACGGACTTTGCCCACTCACATAGCTGCTTAGTGACAGAAGCCTGGCTCTTTAGCTGGGCCTGGAATGGTTTTAGGTGAACCAAGCATGCTGACATTGGAGAATGCATGGGTAGGATTTATATAAACTTTCAAAAAGCCTTTGCCAATTCTGCCCTCCCTTCCCCTGCCAGAGCTAAGACACACTGTGGAATTGGAAGGGATGAATTTTGTGAAAGAGAAGGAAGTAGTTGAGACAGAGGAAACAAAGGGTAGAGGGAAACAGGCACTTCTTTGAATGGAGACCTTTAAATAGGGGGCATTATGTAGAGATTGGAAGTAAGACGGGTTTTGTTTAACATTTTTATCAGTGATCTCCAGCCCAGGGCGCGTAGTGAAAGTGCCAAGCTTTCAGATGACATTAAGTCCTTTAGAAGAGTGGAAAATTGAGACATTGGAAATAAACAGCAGAAAGGTGTCAGCGTGTGTCAGGTTACCAGGTGAGACTCTGAAATAATGATACTGCTTTCTGTGTAGTTTGTAAAAGCAGAGGAGGAGTAATCATAGCGTGACATGTTGCAACATGTTTCAGTTTACAGCTGCCGAACTCTTTCAAGGTCAGCCGTCAATCTTGTGCTTGCTGCTGGGCAGAGGAGTAGACGCTTGTGTGTGCTGCTTCCTGCCAGCATAAAAATGAGTTACCGTTATTCAGAGCAAAGCCCAGCGAGTCTGACGTAAGGTTAACTAAAATGTGAGTCAGACACATGACACTTTAATAGAAAATCACGGAGACGAAGCAGTGTTAGAAATAAATGTTTTTGACCAGCACAAATGTTTTGAAGAAGATAGAAAAGTCATTTACGATGGTGACGTTTACGAACTGAGAAACCCACAAGTCTAAGGAAAACTTAAAAAGGTCAGTCATTGGGAACCTGAAATAAAGGACCAACTGTGAAAAGATGGACACTAATGAGGATAATGATGGAAAACTTGAATGCAAGTTATGCATCTACTAGATTTCTGTTGTATATTTTGAATGATTGCTGGAATTAGCACAGAACTAGTATTTTGGTTTAATCTTCAAGGAAAATAATAGCTGGAAGTAAAACATAGTACAAAAACAAAACTGCTGTAGTATGAGGAGCATAAACTTGAAGTCAGAAGACCTCAGGTTTTTGTTTTTTCGTCAGCCTTCATAATCTCCCGAAAATTCTGTTTACATTCAGGAGATGATACTAGCATAACTATTATAAGGATTAATTCAGAAAGCACCTATCACTGTGTTCAGCACTTAGTAGGTATTTAAATAATGTTTGTTTTTAAATAAGGAAGATATACTAGAAGGTGGCAAGAAACTGCTCATGCTTCGGGAAGTTGTGCAGGTATCCATCACCTGGCAGAAGACCCTCTGTGGCTGGTGCTAACTGGAAACACACGGGAAGAGCATTCTGGGAAGTGTAGTTCAACCTATCCAAGTGGCGACTTTGCAGTGCCACCACAGGGCTTAGTACATAATTGATGATTAGTAAAACCCAAATCACTGTAAACCCTGTTTTAGCAGCAAGCAGCAACTCCATGGAATGTAAATTTGCTACTGACTCATGAGTTACAAAAATCAAAATTACTCCCCAAAGACAAAGAATTTGATACCATTGACGATAACTTCAAATTTGTCCCTTATTCTCTCAGTCATTTCCCAAAGGTGGAGTTGCGTAAAATAATTTAAGCAAAAATTTTGTGTTACTATCATAAACATATATTTCCCAAGGAGGTTCCCTGCCCTCATCACCTCACTCCCCCGTAAGGGAGCAGATCCACTGGGAGTTGGGAAAATACAGGAAATTGGTCAGGTCCCCTCAGATGTTCAGAATCTTGCCGAGCATTTGATGTAAATAGCCACATGCGCCCAGGTGTTCCTTGGTTACTATCTAATGTAATTGAGTATGGGCACCCAGGTGTCCTGGGTTATGGACTTAAGTATAAAGGACTAACGGCTCTGGTACATGCTGCCTGCCTGCTTCTCGGGATATTCTGGGAGGTCACTAGGGCAGCTGCTCCTAGCTCTGAATAAAGCCTATTAATTTTTTACCCACAGCTCCCAGGACCTTTCGTATTACCTAGCTCGTGGACCTGCGTGTGAAGGGTTTGTGACCCAGTCTGTACAATGGGCTTGAGGGATCTGTGAGCCCTAGCCCTAGCAATACAAGGGCCCAGGCTGGTCGTGCATCCTGTTCTGAGTGTGGCAGGCTGGGGTTATTCAGCCTGTGCGAGGAGACAGGATAAGGGGGCCCTCGCCTCACAGCTTCCCAGATGGTCGCAGCAGCTGTTCAGAACCAGGAAGCCAGGTTGGCTGCAGCAGGATGGGCCAGGCTGACCTGACGCTAATCTCGCAGTGCTAGTAACTTGAAGAGGGTAGAGTCTGAAAATATAGACAGATTCCAATGAGAGATTATTTAAGGAGATGATGGACTCCTGGCAAGTAACAGTTATTAAAAAACAACACTAAGATTAGGGACCCCTTGGCTCCTTAGATTGCATATATCAGAGTTGCCTGTAGCATTTTTTTAAAATGTAGGTTCTTGTGCCCCACTCCTGACTTCCTCAACCAAAGTTTTTGTTTTTAATTAGTGCCACAGGTGAATTTTATAAGTTTGGTTAAATGAAAGGCAACCACATCCTGATGTCCTCTCAGCTGTAGCTGGTGTTTTATGTTAGTAGGTTGATGTTAGAGACTCTCAGTTGGAGAATTGAAGAAATTAAAGAGTTGCAAAGCTTGAAACATCTGGTTTAGGCTGAGGAATTTAGAGGACAGATAGCATGGTCTTATTTAGTAGAAAAATTGTGAGCATTGTCCTGGGGATCTTAGAATGAACCAAATGGAGAACCCGAGGTACTACAGGAATTTTGGTCAGTTTGGTTTTAGTTTCTCTATTTCAGAATACTTTAGCTTTTTAGTTAGTTAAATTTATATAATGCATAATAGTTATGCATAATATAATGAATAATACATCCCCTAAGTAGTTTCAGGGGATATATTAAATGCTATTTCTTATACAAGAATTTAGTCTTATGTACATCCTTAATAGGAGTACTATATCCTCAGCTGGCCTGAATTACACTACTCTAGGACTCTAAAACCTTAAATGAGATTTTTCCCACTGTTTCCCTAGACCTTGAAATTGTAGATTTAATTTTAAAAAGTGAGAATTTTGCAAAACTGATAATTCAGCACACAGATTTTAGTAATTTTCTTGCCTTTCTCTGATATGTTGAATTCTTCTGCATTTAGGGTAAGTGTAAGATGAAACAATAAACTGAGAAACAAAGTTATTTCAACCAAATAAAATTCCAAAGCTTCAAAAACATTAAAGTTTCTTTTCATGGATTACATTTTTTAAAAAAGGTATTTCCATGACTGGTTCATGGAATCCTTGAATCCACGTGCTGACAAGAAGCACAGTATATTTAAGTAAAAAAATTTAAAGATAGAAAGGCTCAGTTCCAGATAGCAGTTACTTTAATTTTCCAAACAGCGTTCTGGGACCACCTCCTTACTATTCATTAACAGATGTTATGGGTGTTGTGTTCCCATCCCCCCAACTCATGATTTTGTGATGGGCTGACTCTCGTTAGCAATACTGAAAGCTTTATCCTGAGAGCTAATATTCTGACAGTATTTCATCGCAAAAAGTCACTTTTGAAAATGTTTTATACATAGCAAGTTGGAAAATGCCAGATAAAGGAAAACTATATTCTTACACCTGCTTCAAAGAATATTTTCAAAAGAGCATCATGAATTACTTAACCATTATATTCTAAAGCAGGCATTTTTCCTTTCTGATTTAATATGATTATTAGCTAATTTAGATCATTGTGTAATTATAACTAGAGATCATTGTGTAATTATAACTAGAATATGATTGAAACCCATTTAGAGCTTTGAACATCTATTGAAGAAAGGTGAGTTGAATTACAGAAATTCTTACCTGTTGCTCTGTGATACCTGCACTTTACCTGAGTACACGCACACACGTGCGCGCGCGACAGGACTAAACCATTTTACCTCTCTTTACCTTTGACCTAATATAGAATTAATTGGTTAGAGAGCATTAAAATAAAGGAGAATCTAGGTTTTGATCACAGGGAATGAAATATATTTTTTAATTGCCTGGTGTAATGTTTGTGTAATATCATGAAGGAGGCTCATTTGGGCATTGTATAGATTCTCCTCTTGTGGTTTTTATTTGAGAAACACAGAATTTTGTAATGATAGGTAACATTACGAATCACCAAACACATCCATCTTTAAAGAAACCAGCCTCAGCAGAGCCAGAGCAAAGAAGCCCAGGCATCTGCTTTCTGAGTAGCATCCTGTTGGGAAAATATAGGAAAAATGGTCAGGGTCCCTCAGATGTTCAGAATCTTGCCGAGCATTTGATGTAAATAGGCATATGCGCTCAGGTGTTCCTTGGTTATCGTCGAGTGTAATTGCTCATGTGCACCCAGGTGTCCTGGGTTATGGACTTAAGGATGAGTGGCTCTGATCCATGGTGCTCCCCACCCCTGGATGTCCCTACTGCTGGAGGCTGCTGCTGCTAGTGCCCCCAGGACCCTCTGCAAGGCCATTGCCACTGCCGGACCTGTAAGCTACTGGATCTGTAAGCCGCTGCTGCTGAGGAAGCTGAGGACTGAGCTCATGTTATCTGCTAACAGCTCCTGGAATCTTTCCCAATTACCTAGCATGGACCTGCATGTGAGGGGTCTGGTGACCCAGTATGTACAATGGGTTTGGAGGGTCTGAGCCCTAGCTCTGACAACATAAATGGAAACTTAGTACAATTAAAATAATAACTAAAATAATGAAACATTTGGGCTTTAGTTATGATTTGCCTTACTTTATAATTTGGCATAGTCGTGACAGGATTATGGGCAGGTAAAAGAGCCCAGCAATTCGAGTAGTCATTGTAGGAAGACAAGCAGGTAAAGAAGCAGGAAATCCCTTGGGAGGGGGAGGAAATGGGGCTACCCTTGAGTATGTGGTGCCTGGTGGCCGCTTTCCTGTTGAATGGGGTCTGACTGTTGCTCGCTGCACTGTGAGCCAACATGGACCAGAAAACCCACAAAGCGGCACAGTTTTGAGACTTGCAGCAGAAAGCAGACAGATTTGAAGTGAGGATGCATGCCCTGTGACAGGTCATCCTTGCTGCCAAAACTGAAGACGTATGACAAAGCTGATAGTGAGTTGGGGGGGACTGTGTGTCTCTTGGAACGACCTGCTCATCAAAGTGAAGCATGAGCAGCCTGTGGGACTGGGCTGACTGGTGGGCAACCAACAGGTGATCCAGTTCACTGCCTATGTCCCGTATACCCAGGTTGAATAGGTTGGCTTGGGAAAACAAAGCAGAAACAGGGAGAGCCCCTGGTTACTGCAGCTATGGGACCTAGGGGTAGATGGTGTAATGTGCTCTGAGAGACAATGTGGTAAATGCATGTTGCGTTTGTGCGAAGGCAAATGGCTCAGAGGGTGCCACTTAAACCCGATGGCTGGCCAGGTACCATAAAACTCGAGAAAAGAGTGCCACATGCAGATGGGCAGGTGACCTGAGGATGGTTGCCCTTGCAGAATTTCAAGTATGTTTTCACCTGGTGAAAAGGTGGGAAAGTTAATCTGTTACTATGTGCCTGTCTCTGAGGCAGCAGCTGCAGAATGGCTGGGAAAATGCAGTTGTTTGAACTGCGTGGGCGAATGCTGCAAAAAACTGCCTGAGATTGAGAGAATAGCCGGTGTAAGCCGAGTTGATTGAGGTAATTCAAAAGCAGGAGAAAAACGTAAGGGTGAAGCAGATAAACTGTTTGCTAAAGACATTATCTTGGAGGTGAGGCAGCCAGATACTAAGAGCCAAGACAATGGGGAAAAGTGCCCTAGAGGCATTTGACAAGTATGGGAGAGCGTCCCTCCCATCCTAGAAGGACTGAGTTCTGGAGGGTAGACCAGAGGTGTCATTGCCCTTGGCAAACTGCTCCCTGCATCCCAGCCGCTCTGGCTGGAGCAATCCTGCCTCAGCACCTCTGAAAGGGAAAAAAAAAAAAAAAGCCGAAAACCTTGGTGGTGTTCACGTTGTGTTAAGTTTGCAGGCCAGCAGTGTGTGAGAGCAGTGGAGGTATGGCAGCCTCCACCTAGATTTCGGAAGAAGTATGGAAAAGTCTGGGAAATCAGCTGGAGACCTGCTAAAGGGGTGGAGCCGCTGCAGAAGTCATCTACGGAGCAATGTGGAGCAGAAAAAGTAGGGTTGGAGCCCCCACAGAGAACCCCCACTGAAGAAATGTCTGGTGGAGCCAGGATGGTGGGACTGCCGCCAGGAGCCTAGAACCGTGGGGTTGCTGGCAGTGTGCAACGACGGCCTGGAGAAGCCGCGGGCACCAGGGCAGCTCAATGGGCTGCACCTGGCAGAGCTGTAGGAGCAAGGTTGCCCAATGCTTTGGGGATCCAGGTGCCCCGGTGTGCTTAATGTTTGCTGTGTTTGGGTTTTGGATTTGAAGCCTGTTTTTCTTTGTCTATTCCTACCCTTTTGGAACAGGAATGTGTACCCAATGTCTGTGCCACTGTATTTTGGAAGTAGATAAATTTTTTTGATTTTTGCAGGTACACAGCTGAAAGGAGTTTTGCCTTTGGTCTCAGATGAGACTTTGGACTATTGAGTTGGTGCTAGAACGAGCTAAAAACTTTTGGGACTATTGGGATGGAATAGGACATGTGAATGCAAGGTCAGTTATCCTCGCTAAAGGAACATCGTAGAAGCTTCTGAACGTGTAGATTGTACAGTGAGGGACCCTGAAGAGGTGGATTGTTGGGAAAATATAGGAAAAATGGTCAGGGTCCCTCAGATGTTTAGAATCTTGCTGAGCATTTGATGTAAACAGGCATATGCGCTCAGGTGTTCCTTGGTTATCGTCGAGTGTAAGTGCGCATGTGCACCCAGGTGTCCTGGGTTATGGACTTAAGGATGAGTGGCTCTGATCCATGATGCTCCCCACCCCGGGAAAGCCCCCCTGTGGGAGTGGGTGATGGGGAGGCCACTACGGCTGCTGGAGGCTGCTGCTGCTAGTGCCTTTGGGACCCTCTGCAAGGCCACTGCCGGACCTGTAAGCTGCGGGACCTATAAGCTGCAGCCACTGAGGAAGCTGAGGACTGAGCTCTTGTCATCTGCCAACAGTTCCAGGAATCTTTCCCAATTGTCTGTACACTGGGTTTAGAGGGTCTGAGCCCTAGCTCTAACAACATAAATGGAAACTTAGTATAACTAAAATAATGAAACATTTTGGCTTTAGTTATGATTTGCCTTACTTTGCACATCCCATCCTGTGCCACATGCTAGGCTTAGTTAGACCCTTCCTCAGTCTTCCCTCCTTCACCCAGGCCCAAGGACTGACTATCATTTTCTGCTCTGAAGTCGGTCCTTCCACTTTTTCTCTGGATCCTCAATAGTTCATCCAGGGTGACTCCAGTTTCCAATAATTTTTGAATATCTTTAATATCTGCTCGTAGATTCCTTGCCTTCTATTTTCAACTAAGCTTTGTTTTTTCTGTATTAAAAATTAACCGTAAGATATTCATTTTACACCTTTATTTATGATGTTTAATTATTTAATATCGCTCTTCCCTTTGGATGCCTGTTTTGTTTGCTTTGCTTGCTTTCTATTTGCCTATTGCTTCCATCATTTTCTGTGTATCCATCGCGTCTTGGGTCCTTGAAAAATTATGTCCATCATTGGTTTTGCTCACGTGGGGCTTTTGAAGGTTATTAAAGGACATCCTCACCCTAAACCAGTGGCCTTTTCTCACTCCTAGACAACATAAGACATGGAGAATCCTCTCCTCAAAATCCTCTCCCTCCTTGGCTTTTGGTGGCCTTCACCTTATCTCCTCTCTGGCCCACTTTTCATCTTTTAATTTCCAATTTGCTGCAACTCTGTCCTAAATTATGTTCTCTTTATATTTGGTCTGTGGTAGAGCTTAATCATCTGCAGCCTTTAGAAGTAATTTTTAATAGATGAGTCTTCATTTTGTTACCCACATCTTTTTCTTGATTTCCTGCTGACAGAGGACAGTCTTTCATTCATTCATTCATGTATATATAGAATAACCGCTGTGTGCAGGACGTTGGAAGTATGTACAGAATTCCACCCTTGGGAGCATGCTTTGCCGTGAGCCCCTCTGCATGTTACGTTCTTACTTCAGACACCTCTGGACGGTGAAGAAAGTTACTATTTATTGATCGCCTCTACCCAAGGCACTTTTGCAAACTAAATCAATCCTCCCAGGAACCAGAAAGGTAGACAGTGATGAACTCTTATCTTTCTGCTGCCTTCTCTTGACTTTAAATCCTTTCCTAAATACCCCATTTTTCTGTAAGTGGCTCTGAGATTCTTTTACTGTCACAAATTGAAAATTTGTTACACCAGGCCCTGACCATCCCTCCAAGCTCCACATCTGCCTGGTAGATGTTTCTACTTGGGGTCACGTTGGCACCTCTATACCAATAGTCACTTTTTTTAGATAAACTTTGTTTAAGTATATGTAGGGACAAGGGCAAAAATCAAAAATGTACAGTTCAGTGAACCTTTGCAAAGTGAACACATCCATGTAACCAGTCCAAGGCTCAGACCCATGTGACCAGAATCAGAACATCACCAGCAGCTCAGAATCCTTCCCCATGCTGTCTCTCAGTGTCTACCCCCCAGGGGTAACCACCACCCTGAATTCTAACACCATAGGTTAGTTTTGCCTTTTTTTTTTTTTTTTTTAACTTTTTAGGTGGAATAATACAGTATGTGTTCTTTGATGTCTTACTTCTTTGGTCAACTTTTTGTGAGAGTCATCTGTATTGTTGTGTATGGTTAGAGACTGTTCATTTTTATTGCGTAATATTCTATTATAGGAATATATTACTCTTTACCCATCCTGCTGTTGAAGGACATTGGATTGTTTCCAGGTGGGAGCTATTATGAACTGTGCTGCTGTGAACATTTCTAGTACATGTCCTATGGATAGTGTTGCACAGGGCTTTGATGAATCTACTCATTTCTGCTGAGTATGCTAGTTTAACCTAATTTCCAAAATTTTTATTACTACCAACAAAATGGAAAGCAAATTGTAAGGCTGAAAATTCTTAAATACTTGATCTTATTTTCTCTTTGCACCTTATATTGAATTCATCATTTATTAAGTAAATATTAATTATCTCTTGTGTTTGTGGCCCTTAAGGGATGTCAGTAACCATAAAAAGCAGGTATCCTGGCATTTATTCAGTAGTACATCCTATTAGTCTTTCTTAGTATTAACAGTAGTGATGACTACTGACATTTATTGAATGCTTACTATGTCACAGGACACAATTCTAAGCCCTTTATATGTATTAACTCATTTAGTCCTTACAACAACTCTTTGAGTTAGTGCCGTTATTCTAATTTCACAGAATAGAGCATTAAGGCACAGAGAGGTTGAGTAATTTGCCCAGGATCACAGTGTGAGTACCTAACAGAGCTGTTAGAGCCTACACAGTGTGGCTCCAGAATCTACACATTTACTGCTGTGCTCTCTGCCTTTCCAGTTAAAGCCATTCTAGCCCATTCTGCCCCCAATTTATGTTTGCTTACCTCTGGCCTGGAATACAGTGAAGTGGAAAAGAGCACAGGCTTTAGAGTCAGACAGACTTGGATTTGAATTCTGGCCCTGCCACTTGCTCTCTGTGTGACCTTGGGTGAGTTATTTATCCATCCAAAATTTAGTTTCTCCACCAACAAAAGGATCTTGTGAGTGTTAAACTGGTTAGTTAAATGGAAAAGCATACTTCATAGTGCCTGACACTGTTACCATTATTATTTGACCTTCTAGATTGTATCTTACCACCAATCTATATAATATGGTGTACATACTAACCTTAAGCATCTTTCTTCAGGACTGCTTTGTTTTCCTTTTATCAAAAATATTTAATGTTTTACCATTGCCTAGAAAAAGACAAGCATTCAGAGACATTTGAAGCATTGCAAGACTGTGTCTTCATTACTGCCTCTACTTCCTTGCACATACCTTTCTTACTTGGCTGACCTGTGCATTCAGTGTTTCCTGATGCCCTGGGCTTTTCACTCCTTTCTGTCTTTGCCAATAGATGAAGTATTTCCCTCTTTCTTTTTCTTTCTTGCCTTAGGAGCCTCCTTTGTATTCCAGACTCACCTCTGGCCATTTATCCAACACATTTATTGGATTTCAGTGCTGTCCCAAATGGGTTTTCCAGTCTATTTGGGAAGATTAGATGGCCACATAAAGATATTTGAACAACATAGTAGTTTGTGATGGATCCCAACTTGGGGTACCTTTCATGGACGGAATGATAAAGAGAAACTTTGGAAAGGTGTATTATTCAGAGAACTCCAGAGATACAGAACAAATGGGATGTATGTGTATATAGGGAGAGAAATTTATTTCAAGGAATTGGTTCACTCAATTGTGGAGGCTTGGCAAATCCAAAATCTGCAGGGCAGGCTGGAGACCCAGGGAAGAGTTGCAGTTCAAGTCCAAAGGTGGAATTCCTTCTTCTGGGGAGGTTTGTCTTTTTCTGTTAAGGCCTGGAACTGGTTGAGTGAGGCCCACCCACATAATGGCAAGTGATCTGCTTTACTCAAAGTCTACTGACTTGAATGTTAGTCTCATCTAAAAAAATAAATACCTTTGCAGAAACATGTAGAACGATGTTTGACCAAATACCTGGATATCATGGCCTGGCCAAGTTGTCACTTAAAATGAACCATCACATGAAATGTCTCTGGAATTGGGGCTTTGAAGAAGACATTGGATTTTGATAAGTGAATCAAGACTGTTGAACAGGGAGACACACCACGTCACAGACACTGTATTAGTCCAGTTCTGTTGCTTATAACAGAAATTCCTAGAACTGGGTGATTTATAAGAAAATGAAGTTTATTGCTTACAGTTTCAGAGGCTGGGATGTACAAAGTCCAGAGAACACATCTGGTGAGGTTCTTTGGTGGTGAGTTTACAGCAATGCAGGGGTCTCACATGGCAGAAGATAGAGTGGAGCAGAGAAAGATTAACGTCCTCATTCACTCTTTATTTTATTTGTTGTTTTAATTTCACTCTCTTTTTAAAGCCACCAGAAACACTCTCATTATTCCAAGAATGGATTAATCCATTCACTAGGGCATAGTCCTCACAATCCAATACCTCTCTAAGGCCCCAGCTTTTCACTGCCATAATAAGATTCCCCCTCCTCTTAACACTGTCACAATGGGGACCAAGCCTACAACACATTAAACTTTGTGGGGACACAGTTCGATCCATAATAGGCTATAAGCCCATTTTCTCCTTAAGATACCTAAAGGGGTAGCTCCCCTCCATATCATGGGCTCATTGATGGGTGAAGAGGAAGGTGTGATGGAGAACATTCCTAGCAGAGGGAGTCATAGAAGAGGGCCACTGCAGCGTGAGGTCCTCAGGCTATCTAGAATGTGGTCGGAGGCAGCTAAGTTGTAGCAGAAAGAGCCCTAGATTTATATTTGGCTCCACCCCTTGCGTAACTTTGAACAAGCAGACTGCCCTTCATGAGAGGATTTCTACCTCTATAAAGTAGAGATAACGATGTTTATTCGTACCTTCCACCAACACAGGCATTTCCTCTTGTTGGATTGTATTGGATCAATGTAGCTTCCCCTAGAAGGGGAGGAAGACCACGGGCTAGCAGGTGTACATTGCTTTTGGGCCCATCTCTTGCCATTAGGTCTCAGGGAAACCAGTTATTTCCTCTGTTATTTTCTTAATTTGTTAAATGTTATCTCCTTTACCACAGCAGGATTAAAATATTTGTCTTTTAAAGAAATCAAATCGTTTTATGAAAACTTTTGATTTTGTGGAAGAAGTAATTTTTTCAAGGTCAAAGTTTTCTTGTTACTTTTAGGGTCACAGGTTCCTATTATGAGATGACATTCTGCATCTTGAAACTAAGTTATGCAATTTCTTCTTTAGAATTTTAATTGGATGATATCATTAAGGAAAATATTTTCTTCTAAATGTGAAGTTCCCAATATTCTCATTGTAAAGGGACCCCTTCTGCTTTTTCTTGTTATAAAAGCCTGTGTTTTGAAAAAAGTTATCCACTTTTCGTATTTCCTTAAAAAGTTTCATTATTAAATACCATATATTTATCTTTAGCATAGAATAACTAATGTAACTTAATATAATTTTACATAATTAATACTTTAGTTAGGTTGGGAAGGCCATTTTGAGAAGAGTACCAATCAATTGGATTCTTCATTCATTTATGCATGTATTCAATAAATATTTACTGAGCATTTGGTGTGTGCTAGGAACCTTCTCTGTTACTGGTAATAAGCAGTGAACAAAATAGACAAAGTCTTTGTCCTTCTGAAAGTAACATTTTTGAAATATTTTTAGTAGCTTACAACTATCTCTTACCATTTTTATAGAATTCAGGTTGAAAACTATAAAAGCATAAAGCATCCTAGTTATCTGAATGATTAAAATCGGATACCAAATTGTATAGTCTAAAAAAATTGTGAAAAAATGTTCAATTCACAAATAATAGCTTATTTTCATGTAACAATTATCACGGATCCCCTACATAGAGCAGATGACAAACATATAGAAGATGTTTATGTAAACATATATATGAGGGTACTTCAAAAAGTTTGTGGAAAGATTCTTAATATCTTTTACTTCTGTTTTTCGAGGAACATTCTGAAGTCCTCTTGCATAGATGATGAGCTATAGAGGAGACCATTATAATATGTTCTTATTTGCATAAGCTTTTGATCAAATTCTCCTTTAGACTCATCTTAAATATATAATCATGACTTCTATGAGATCAGCACATCTAGAGCACAGTCATGCCTTTATGTAAGAATTGATGAAAGTTGTACAGAATGGATTGATATGAAAAAGTGGAGAAGTACAAGGGATTTGGTTCTGTGAGGGGAGTGTATAGGACTTAGTGTGCCAGTGTAAGGACAGTAGTAGCTCTAGATAAATGTTCACAAAAATAATAAAATTTGAATGGCAGAAAATGCATGAACTAGTAACTATTAATTACACAAACTTATTTTCCCCCTTAATCTTTTTAGTGCAGGTCTTTTGATCAAGTTATACTGCAAAGACCATTTTTAGTGTTCATATATTTTCATTTGATGTTGATTTTAAAGAATAGCAGTTGTATAATAGGATCACGTGGGAAGTGCCCTTGAGTCGGGCTTTTCAGGGATTTTACCAAACTCTGGGTCTCTCACCCAGTGTTCCATTTCTCGTTTCCCACCACCCGTCTTCTTGTTCACTCCACATTTGCTATACTGTCTCCTTGCCATTCTTAATCTAAATTCACAATTCAGATCATAGAACAGTTAGAAATAAAATGTAAATGAACTTCATTCTGTAAGGTTATTTCTTTTGCAGAAATAGGAAGCAGAGGATTTTGGGGAACAGGGAAGATGGAGAAGAGGAATGATAAAAAAAGAATCCATTATCATATCAGAGACACCCCCCCCCCTCTTAAAAAAAGATTAGATCAAATGTTTGACTGAGGTGGTTTGATGACTGTTTTGAATTTGTAGGTTTTAGTGAAAGGTAATCTGGTTATAGTTTTTTTAACAGTACAGTCATCCCTTGGTAGTAAGGGGGATTAGTTCCAGGACCTCCCACAGATACCAAAATCCACAGATGCTCAAGTTCCTGATATAAAGTGGCATAGTATTTGCATATAACCTATGCCATCCTCTGGTATACTCTAAGTCATCTCTAGATGACTTATAATACCTATTACAATGTAAATACTATGTAAATAGTTGTTATACCATATGAGAATATTTCAACAAGTTCACGGAAAGATTCGTATTATCTCTCAATTCTATTTTTTCCATGAACTTTTTGAAGTACCCTTGTATTTTAAAATTTGTATCACTTTTATTGTTGTCCTGTTATTTATTTCTAAATATTTTTGATCCGTGGTTGGTTGAATCCCTAGTTGTGGGTCCCACAGATAAGGAACCTGGGGATAGGGAGGGCCGACTGTAATTAAGTCCATTTCCCCCCAATCTATTTTGTTAAAGAGCAGTCTGTCCGTTTCCAAAAAGCACAAAAGAAGTCTTTATCTGAAAGTTTTACTTCAGTAGCTCAGGCCAAAATCTTGCAGCCTTCCTTGAATTCTCTTTCTCCTGAACCCCACATTCAACCTTCAAAATATGTCCAGATTCCGACTTCTTCCTTCTACATCTACTGCTTCTGTTCTAATCCGGTCTACTGTCATTTTTCCTGACTGTCTTCCTCCTTCCCTCTTGCCCCTTCCTGTCCAGGGTCTATGCAGCAGCTAGTCCCATCCTTTTAAATGTCTGTCCGTTTGCATAGATTCTTTGCTCAGCACCTTCTGCTGGTTTTGCCATCGTATTCAGAAAAGTTAAAACCCTTACAGTGCTCCATGAGGCTCTCTGTGATTTGCACATTGCCTGTCCCCAGCATTCCTGCCCTTCGTTCTCTGACTCACCCTTGGCTACACTGGCCTCCTGGCCATTCATGAACACACCACCGTAGGCTCAGTCTTTGTACTTCCCATTCTCTCTGCTGGAACTAAAGTATTTGTCCCCCAGATGTCCACACAACTAGTTCCTCATTTCTTTCAGATCTCTGTTCAGAGTTTACCTTACCAGAGAAAACTGTCTTGACCATCTCTTACCTTGATATGCTCTGTATCTCTTTTATCTCAGTGGATCTATTACTTATTTACTTAATGATTGCGTCTCTTCCCCACTGTAATGTAAGCTGCGTGAACGAGAGCAGGGATTGAGTTTAATTCACTGCTATATCCCTACTGTCTAGAAGGATTCCTGGTGTATAGTAGTTGCTCATTAAGATTGTGTTGAATGGATGAATAAATAAATAGTTGGATATACTTACTTGTACATTTCTAATATTTTACCAGTAAGTTGGGTCTAGATTGGTTTAATGTTTTTAATGAAAGTGCGATAAAAAGATAGGAAATCATTATTCTAATAGAATTTGTCAGCTTTTATAATGATTTCTAACCAATAGAGTTTGTGCTGGTTTCATGAACATATTAACAAAATATAAGAGGACGTATATTTTCTACAGTCATGATCTTTTAGAAGCTGCTGAGGGTTTGTTTAAGGGAGAATTTGGGTGCCTACTGAGTACTCCTTTTCTGTGGTCCTCTCCTTCGATGTGGCCTTATGCCCACTGTGTATATAACCAGTGCAGTGCTGACTGCCTCACACTGGCGTCCCCTTGAGGCTTCAAGTCCCTGAGCATCTTGTTCCCAAGGAGACATTTGATGTGTTCCTATGCTGGCTTTAAGTTCTTAAACCTAGGGTGAAAATGAGGAATACATTTATATAGCAATGTCTTCTGTGGAATCAAGGATAAGAGGAATTTTTTCTGATTTGGGAATTACAGTTCCTTGCTTGACAGTCTTCTGTCTCTCTCCCCGTGTCCTGAACATAGGGTTTCCTTCTACTTGTGTGTAGTCCTTGTCATGTTGGGTCATTATTTTTCCTCTCTAGGAAATTACAATTTCTACCTTAAAGTTAACTATGTGTCAGGGGTTATAAAATACTGTCTTGTAGAAACAGGAAACTAAAACTGTGAAAGAAGGAAGGACATCTCAAATTATTTTTAAATTGCATTCTGTAAACAAAGCATCTCCTCCCTTAATCCTAGAGCCTCAGAAGGGGTTTGAAAGGAAGAATCATAGAGAGAGATTTTCATGCTTGGAAACATCAAGCACAATTTTGGCAGAAATTACTGTGTGGGAAGATACTAGATTCTTGGGCAGTGAGATTTGCTGGCTTGGTATTTTATCTCTGGCAGTTGTTGCCACATTTGATATCCACAGCTGCTTTTGAAGATTCTGCAAGAGAAAATTATTCATTTCCAGCTTAAAAAATTCAGTGACTGGCCAGTAGATTCATGTTGTGATGTGCTTATGACCTTCTCTAGTTTTTTTCTCTTCTTCTTTTCAGTTTTTTCTTTGAGATTTATGCTCCAGACTTATAGGAACTATGGACTGTGCCAGTTTACTACACAGGCACAGTGTTGTATCAAAAGAGCACTTGGCTATAGTCAGAAGACTTGGCCAGTCACCTCGCCCCTCTGATCCTCCATTTCCTCATGGGAGTCATAGTGGGTATTTAAAGGGTTGCTGTGAGTGCTAAATGACACGAGATATTACACATGAAAACACTTGGAAAACAACTCCACAAATGTACACCACTGTCATTGCTAAGAACTACGTGAATGCACTGATTTCTTAACATCTGAAGAAACTAAAACTCCAGTTGTGGAGAATTCATATTATGTGGCTGTAATGATGTCTCTAATGTAAATGTACAGCAGAGACCTACTGTATGCTAGATGTTGAGGGGAAACACAAAGATGAACAAAGCAAGCTTATAAAATAGCCAAGGAGGCAAAGTGGATACACATGATTAAACAAAATGCCTGATTAATACTGTATTAGAGTTACAAAGTGCAGTGGGGACACAGAGGCTGGAATGAATTATTCCGATTCCGTGGCTGGGGAAAACCTTTATATTGTGTACCTGGAGTTTAGGTGATTTGGGGTTTTTGTTTTGCTGCTGAGTCCGCTATTGTTTTATGCCAGTTATTTGGGTGGCTAACATCTAAAAAAGCATCATTTTTACCCACTGCATTTCCCTGAATCAGTAAACAATCATAATACTTTTTGCACAACTACCAAGTCTAGGGTCATCTGAGTCTGTGATTTATACAACCAAGAGAAGTGGTCCCTGCCCTCAAGGTACTTATGGGCTAGTAGGGTACAAAACAGAGATGGATGGACTTAATTATAATTAGAAATATATAAAGTCTGTGATATTGAAGTGCTGTGATTGGGGGGAGGTTGAACATGGATCACACTGGCCACATGGAAAGTGGGGTAGGCAGTTGTCTCACAACAGGTCCATGCTATGGAAATTAAGGCCATCTGGCAGGATCTCAGAGCTATCTCCCGTATTTCTCACTTCTAAGCAGAATAGCGCTTTTGCTATTTCTGATGAACATCCCACACAGCTTTTCTGTTTGTTTTTTAGCTGTCAGTGTTTTAAAGTATATTTTTAAAATATGGGTCACTTTTGTGGTCCTCAAATGTTTTTAAGCTATGAAATTCAAAGTGTGCCTCAAGTGACTAAGGGAGCATGGGTGAGTGGTCACTTGTAGTATTTAAGCACTAAAGCTGAAGCCCAGCAATTAGAAATATTTAAAACTTAGGTTGGTCAGTAAATGAAAGCATCAACCAGAATTTAAAATTAGGCTGGGCTAGCTCTTTGTTAGGGACAAAATTTGGGTGGGTTGTTGTTACAAGGATAGATGCTGGGGTGAGGGATGTAGAAGACCTTGCTCACCCAGAACACCGAGGGGTCAGGGTCCAAAGACATGAGGAGTGAAGACAGCTAAAGGCAGGAAGGATTCTCTGCCCATCACTATGAATGGGAAAAAGTCACAGTCTATGACAGATTACCCCCTCCCAGTACTCAGCTTAGACTAGAGGTCCCCACAGCTGGCAGGAGTTCCCTTGGCTTGGCTTGTCACTTGCCTTTTGGCCAACATAGGACTTCAGGTTGCTTTTTGCATCCAGTGGGTGTGGGAGAGCCGGTAGTCCAGCACATTCGATTACAGGAGCTGAAGAAGACCATCTCATGCGCATGCTGCTCTGATGGTGGCGTCCTCCTTCACCTCTGTGCACGCTGGGTTCCACAGTCACAGTAGTGTGCCTAGCCACGTGACTTAATGTGGGTTGGGAATTTCTGTTTTTTCTAATTTTATCATGGTCTGTAGGGACATTTAATTAATTAAATACTTCCATCGCTTCATTCACTCATCAAAAATTTATGAAGCCTGTGGTCAGTATTTTCTCCTCATTTCTGGAACGTGACTTCAACAGAGAATTGACTTTGTTGGGCAGCTGCTCGCTTGTGAAGAGGTAGGAGTACCTTTAATTAGGGATTCTGAGGAAGAACTCATGCCCATCCCCAGAAGATCCTCTTGCCTCACATTCGTTGGTTTTTATGTATTTTCCAACCACAGCACTGCTCTTCCATCTGCGAGCTTACCAAATTTCCAGGGATATCATGCAGATGTCTTGGCCACAGCCTGGCTCTTCACCAGGAATACAGATCTGGGGGCCGTTGACTCATAGGCTCCAGATGTAATTTAAGCTCCCTTTTCCCACTGTGGAATTGTAGGTAAAATTATGAACACATGATTTTCAGGGCAGGCAGGTGTGTATTTTGAGCTGATGAGTCAAGACGTATTTATTATTAGCGTAGGCGGGCTACGGCTCCATACTTACAGCTGCAGTAGAGGGGAGTGGTTTTGGCTGCCTCATCAGCATGGAGCCTTGTCAGTCCTTGCTCTGTGCTCCTGCTGCCCACCACGGAGGTTTATTGAACGCTGTTGGTCCCTGACTGCCATTCGCCCCTCAGTTTCTCCTTTGCTGCTTGGTAGCTCAGAGAGCAGTTTAAATCACTTAAATGTTAACAGACGCCGCTGAAGGAGTATGTTTGCCCTTCGTGTAAAGACAGAAGTTACTTAAGGCTTCCTGCTTGGTGTGTGAAAGGTTATGTTTCTGAAACCATAGAAATAACATCTAATAACCTTACTATGAGGTGATTAACATCCCTCCCTCCCTTCCTCTCTTCTTCTGCCTTTGTCAGTGTTTCAGCTACTCAGAATCATTTATTGAGCATCTACTTGCTGCCAGGTGCTGATGTTAAATGGCTTGTGAGGAGGTCACAGTGGAGTGGGAGACGTGCTGGTGACATTGGCAGAGAAGCCTGGGTGAAGTACTGTGGGGGCTGAAGATGGGGGGGTCCACTGACTTTTTTAGAGGTTTGAGAAGCTTCGGGAGAGGAGATCAATTTCAGCTGAGCCCTGAAGGATGTGTAGGTTCTTGTGCACACGGAGGAGCGTAGGTAAGGACACTGAGACAGAAGAAATGGCAAGGAGGCAGGGAAGAACGTGGCAACTAGTGAGAAGCACAGTAAACTTACGAAAGCTCAGGTATAGGATGCGTGGTGGGATGTGAAGTCAGAAAGAAAGTAGTTTTGACTGGATCATGAAGAGCCTGGTGTGCTGTGTCAGGAATATGGACTTTCTCCTGATTAGGATTGTTGGGTTTTGTTCTGTTTTCAGAGGTAAAACTCACAAATCACATAATATAAAATTCACCATTTTAACCATCTAAAAGTGTCTACTTCAGTGGTTTTCAGCATATTCTCAAAGTTGTATAACTAGTGCTACTGTCTAATTTCAGAGCCTTAGCGGTCACTCTTTCTCCTCTTCTCCCAAGCCTCTGACAACCACTAATCTATTTTTCTGTCTCCATGGATTTGCCTATTCTGGACATTTCATAGAAATGGGATCATACAAGAAGTGTCCTTTTGTGCAGCATCTTTTACTTAGCATAATGTTCATCCGGTTGTAGCACGTATCAGTCCTTTATCCTTTTTTATGGCTAAATAGTATTCCATCACATGGATGGACCTTATTTTGTTTATCCAGTCGTCAGTTGATGGACATCTTTTTGGTTGTTGTGAATAATGCTATTCGAGTACAATTTTTTGTGGGAACACAACACATGTTCTCAATTCTCTTGGGTATATACCTGGAAGAGTAATTACTGGGTCATGTGGTAATTCTATGTTTAACATTTTGAGGAACTGCAAAATTGTTTTTCAGGTCATTGGAGATTTTTAAGACAGATCAAAACACAGATCTTATTTTTTTTTAATTTTATTTATTGAATCAAAATTGATTATACATACTTTGGGGGTTGAACACTGAGATATGTTAATTAAATCAATGTTAGTAGCATATATATTGTTACAAATCATAATTATTCTTTATGCACCTTGTCCAATCTCTCCCCTTTCTCCATTCCTTCCCCCTCCCCCCTCTAATTGCCCTAGATTTCTTCTCTCCTTCTGAAAGAATAATGGTTACTCTGTTAACTTGTTGTTTAGATGATCTGTCCAATGCTGAGAGATGTGATCAGGTCCCCCAATATTATCTTACAGCAGATGCTTCTTCTGTTACTCTGAAATGGGTTTTGTGAAAAGAGACATCCTCTTCTTTTCTTTGTCTCTGCTGGTGGCTCTTCTTGTATGAATGCACTCCAGTTGTTGGCGGATCATCTACGTGGTGGCTGTGGCGTCTAGTCACTTTTGCAGCAGCCATGGTTATTGTGGTGGCTATGGTGGGCCACCCACGTGGAGGTGCTGTTTTTGGCATGCTCCTTCGCACTGGTAGTATGCCTGGTTGTGGGGTGTGTTTGGTCCCCTTCTCCATGCCTCTGGTCCCTGGGCAGGCCCCAAGGCACTGGCGCCATGTCCCTGGTTGTGGTAGACGGGCCCAGTTCCCTTCTCCATGTCCCAGGTCCTTGGGTGGGCCTTGAGGTACTGGCGCAGTGTGCCTGGTTGTGGGAGGAGGGTCTGGTCCCCTTCTGCATGCCTCTGGGCCGGGCAGGCCCCAAGGTGCTGTCATGGTGTGCCTGGTTGTGGGAGAGGTTCAGTCCCCTTCTCCTTGCCTCAGGTCTCTGGGCAGGCCCTGAGGCACTGGTGCAGTGTGCCTGGCTGTGGGAGAGAGGTCCAGTCCCCTTCTCCATACCCCAAGTGCCCGGGTGGGCTCCAAGGTGCTGGCATGTTGTGCCTGGTTGTGGGAGGGTGGTCTGGTCCTCGACTCCATACCCCATGTCCCTGGGTGGGCCCCAAGGCTCAGGCTCAGTGTGCCTGATTGTGGGAGGGTGGTCCGGTCCCCTTCTCCATGCCCTGGGTGGGGCCCAAGGTGCTGGTTTGGTGTGCCTGGCTGTGGGGAGAGGTCCAGTCCCCTTCTCCATGCCTCGGGTCCCTGGGTGGGCCCCAAGGTGCTGGTGTGGTATGCCTGGTTGTGGGAGAGAGGTCTGAAGCACTGGCTCAGTGTGCCTGGTTGTGGGAGGGGGGTCCAGTCCCCTTCTCCATGCTTCAGGTCCCCAGGCTGGCCCCGAGGCACTGGTGTAGTTTGCCTGGAAGTGGGAGTATGGTCCGGTCCCCAGATCCAAGCCTCCAGTTCCCAGGCAGGCCCCAAGGTGCTGGTGGTGTGCCTGGGCTGGAACTAATTTTTTGGCCTTTGCTTCTAACACAGGGGAACCAGTACTTGAGCTGTGTGGTTGTTTAAATTGCCACTTTGCTGCTGTTTCCCTAGGGAAGCCTTTTTGTGCAGCTCAGGGTTTAATGGTTGATCTTATAGGTACTTCCGGCTCTCCAGAGACCTGGTGGGTCTGTGTTCTGTAGAATCTCTGATCTGGGCCTGAGGTTTTTATCAAACTGCACCCCATGCAATTCTGCATTCCCAACCAGTCTCCTCTGAGTGGTCCTGTGCTGATTGGGGGGCAGGTCTGTGTCCTTGCTGTGTCCCAGTGTTCCCCTGGTGGGCCTGTCTCCCACACCGCCCGTGCTGCAAACACTTCCCATGGGACGGGCCACGGGCCGGTCCCTTGTGATGACTCACCGGCCTCTGAATGGCTCCCTTTTTTCAGTTCTGGTTCCTCGCTCCTGAGTGGGTCCACGGGAACCCTATTAGTGGTCTTGCTGTCCTGGGGCCGCCAAGGCCCTCATCTCCCCTGCCACCTCCGAGTAACTCCATGTGAAGGGCGCAGCTGCGGCTTCTGCCAGCTCCTGCTCCGCGCTCATCAGCTTGAGCCTTAAAGCAGCCATGGCCCGAAATGCTCAGAGTAGCTTTTTCTTTCTCTCATCGTGGTTTCTCCTGCCTTCATGAACTCCACAGGTCTCTCCTCCTCTTCCCTTGAGCTCCAGTGGCCCCGGCTTGGCTGATGTTACATTTTTATAGCTGTAAATTTGGTTGATTTGTGGAAGAGAGTGACGCTGCGTACCGTCTATTCCACCATCTTGATGGATCTCACTCAGATCTTATTTTAACATCCCACACTGTAGCACACTATTTTCTTTTGAGGCTAGGTATTTCTACTTCAGTTGTCACGTTTTTCTTGCTCAGGGCATCATAGCCTACAGCAGTGAGCCCTATCTGACTCTTAAGTCCTGTGGACATGATAGCTGTAAAGGAATCTGTACCCAATAGCACAGGATGGGACAGAAAGGAGGGTATAAGGATATTCTTCCTCTGTGATGTACTACAGAAAATGAGTTTTTCTTTTTTAAACAGAACCCCTGATTAAATGATAGGCTATTATTAGAGAATTTATTGTACTTATAAACTGTACTTGGATTCCCTGTAATTTGTTGTAATTAATGCAAGAGTTCAGGAGCAGAAAGCGAGGATCAGGCTATGGCATGCCTCTCTCTTTTGCAACACCTTGCTATCACTGGCCTTTTTTCCCTAGCAGTTGAGGACTGTATGTGTTTGTGTGCATTTAAACAAACATTATCCTCTTTAGGAAAGAATTGCAATCTTTTGACTGATTGAAACTTAAGGAGTCTCAATAAGAAGTTAGGTGTCTCTGGCAAAATAGGGTATTTACTGATCAATGAATGTTGAAAACTTCTGGAATTGAACTTTTGCCAAGAAAATCTGTCTGTATGTCTTTGTGTATATACATGTGTTTTTATTTTCATGCATGCACATGTATTCGCTTGAGGTATGAAAAAAGCTAGAAGAAAAACTTTCCCTTTTAAGGTTATCTTTGTCAGAGTCGTAGCTATAGCCTTTTCCTTTTGTTTGTTTTTTTACTTTTGGGTTATTTCAATTTTGCACAGATACAGGAGTGTTAGCTTTGCAATCTGTTTGTGCAGAGTTTTGATTGTCAGCTTAAACATTCATTAAATATAAAAGCTTTTAGATAGTGCATGGGTCAGGTTCCAAGCACGTTATTATACTTCAGAAGTCACAAACTGAGATTCTTCTCAAGGGTTTTGAGACTCGAGGGACAGCAGGAGGGAGGCATTTGGGTTTATCTGGTCGCATGCCTGCGTACACACCGTTTATCTGGTCCTGGCAGATGGAGAACACCGAGGACCCCCCTGTCCGTTATCTGGATTTATAGCTGTGAACACCCGTGGGAATGGATGGAATGTGCTGTTTCTCTCCTGTTCATATCTCTTTCAATCTAAGATTTAAAATTATTCCCCTTTGCTCTCCTATACCCCAGAATTCTAGGACAACTTGTCCTCAGTTCCCTGTTTTTTGTCTTTTATAGTGGAAAAACTTTTACATTTGTTTCTTATTTGCACAATATAACATCAACCAGAAAGCAGTGCTGTCTGGTGCTTTGGTACATACTGCACTGTCCTGGGAGAAGTGGGTTCCAGTACATTCTAGCAAGATTCTTCTGATATTGCAACCTGTAAAGGATGTTTTCTAGCTAGGAAAGAGCATTTTAAGTCTCACCCTACTCTTTGTAATAACAGTGGCAAAACAGTGTCCTCTCTCTCTGGTCCTCCCACCCCAGTAGTTTTATGGAAAGACTTAAAAGACTGAGGAATTTAAGGATCGCCCGTCCCTCCAAATTGTCACATCTTTACTGACTTTGTAGATGGGAAGAGATAGGGTGGTTTGACTGAACTTGAACTATAGAGGAGGGAAGGGCAGACAGCAGCCCTGTGATGATGATAGTGATACTGCAGGCTGGTAGTTACAGCTTACAGGGTGCTTTCACTAACCTGTTTTTAACTATGAAAGAGCATTTTCTTTCTGTCCCAGACTTCCTCAGGCAGAAGAAAGAGCAGTGTGTGGATATGTACTGTTCACAGCTTCTGCACGTGTCATCAGGGTAGCAATGAAATTAAGTTTGGGTAACCTTTTTATGATCCGTAATATAGAAACCACTCAGTGTAAGGGTCAGTAAAGTCTTGTGTGTAACACTGATGAACTTCATTTTACTTAAAAAAAAAAAAAATCTGAATTTAGAAAAACATAGAGTCAAGAGCCCAGTTTCTACCTGCTGCTGGACATAGCCCCTCCTTCTGGGTAGCAGCCTACAATCAGAGTCCGATTTGTAGATTTTACTTTTATCCCTCTCTCTTTCTCGTGAAGTTGTTAACAAGTAGTTAGAATGCATAGCTCAGTCTTCTTTCCCTTCCTTCTACCTCTGGGGGAGGAAAGTGAAATATCCCAGAGGCAGCTGCCAGGAGAAAAAAACAGATCTGAGTAATCCAGGGGCCACAGTATGAAACATGTCCTGAAACAAGAATTTATAGGTAATTTTAGATAAACTTCTGTTTTTAATGTTCACCTCATATGCTGTGGCACAGACAATCTAATTGGGAGCGGCATGGTAATCAAAGCCATTCCTTAGATGCATGGGATCATTAAAATCACCAGGTTGTGGTATTTTTATTTTCATTTTTATTTTTAGACGTGAATGAAATTGATGGCTTGCTGGGAATGGTAGGGAATCAGATCCACCCTCACTGCGTCTGTGGTTGTCCAGGCTCCCTCTGGTCTGGCTCTGAACTTGCCTTTAAGAAGCAGTGTTACCTTGGACAAGTTGTCTCCTCCCCCAACACAGTTTCCTTCTCTAAAAAAATAAAAGGGTTGGGCTTGGATTTTTAAAAGTCCTTCCATTATTAAATAGTGTAGGATTAATCATGCTGCAATGATAGATGAGCCTCAAAGCTCTGTAGCTTTCAGAAACAAAGGCTTATTTCATGCTCACCTTACCTGTTCACTGTGGGTCAGCTGATGCTCTGCTCTCTGCCATCTTTGCCCCAGGCTCAGGCTAACTGAGCAGCAGTCTGTACCCAGGCATGGCAGGTCTCAGGGCAAAGGAAACAGAGATGGGGAGCCAGGCACTAGCTCTGAAGGCTTCTGCTTGGGCATAACAACCACTTCCACTCCCATTTCACTGGCCCCAATGCTAGCCACAGGAGTAATGAGGTAGGCAGTATGACCCTGTTGGAGGGGCCCACTGACAGCCCCAAGTATGTGGGACAGTAATAACAGTCTACAGTTCCTCTGTCACCACCATCTTGTGATTTATGCTGAGGATGTTGTGTCCTTGGGTGGAAGTATGACCACAGTCAGATCTTAAGGCTTTCATATTTTAAATGCCTATTCCCTGTTTGGGGCACTTCTGCTGAACTGGATTTGGAATGAGGATTTCACTTGTGGAAAGGTGGGAGAAATATTTTAAAAGCAACATGTGCTCTGCCTCTGAGTTCTCTGTGCCTTATTTGTGGTTCTCTGGTGGTGTAGTCTATGCTTTTCAGAACACCACATGAAATTTCCCAATCTGAGAAGAACGAACAGACCTGCAAGCAAAGCCCAGTTGCACGAGTGCTTAGATAAATTCCTCATACGTGAATGAAAAAGAGTTTGAAGATCTTAGCAGTATATCTCCAAACACTGAGGATAATGGTGTCGGCTGTAATTTTGAAAGAGTTCTTTGATACCTCTGTCAGAAGTACTGAATGCTCTATGGATTTGACCCAGTATGGCATTGTTAAAACTTTCTTTTCAAAATCTTAGGAGAGGGAAGGAACTTGGAAAAGTCACTAATTTTCTTGCCACCGGGTGGGAACGTTCCAGATAGACGAGGCTCCCAGGGACTAGTTCATATCATGTCAGCTCCCAGTTGTAATGTTTAACACTGATTATCAAGAAGCCTTTCTGTTTCACCCGGAGAAGCCTGTATTTAATCAACAACTTAATCTTTTCTTTAGTTTCAAAACAAAACAATAAAACTTTGAAAATAGAAATTTTACCTTTTTTCAACAAGTATAATTATGTTCACCAGTTCTTAGAGAGAGAGCAGAATTTTAACCTAAAACCATTCTCTGGGCCTCAGTAGTCAGATGGACTATGTCCAGGTCTTTGAATATGAAAAATATTAAAAAGTTTTCTTTGTGAGCTTGGGTTTTCAAAGAGGATCTCTTTGGAAAGTTGGCAAATACTACTTACTCTCCTGGCACGAGGACTAGGTTTTTTTGTGTGTGTTTTCTTTCCTTTTCCCCTCCACCCAAAGCTATGACAGGGTGGAGTATACTTCCATGAAATTGCATGTTTCCAAAATAGGATGGTCTGTTATATTTTACTGCTGTTATAATTGAATCTCTAATCAAAAATAAGCAAAAACCAAGCATTCCAGAAGTAGAATTTCAGCTTATATTCTCTAATTTGGTCTTCATATCAGATAGAATTATATTTTATAAAAGTGCCTTTTACGCAAAAGTACGCCAACCAAACAATTTCCGAAGTAGTCTGAATTTCATTCTTGTCTCTGCAATCTCACATGGTAATAGCCACAGTCTCCTGTGGTAATAGCTCCATGTCATTACTGCTGTTCAGATTCTCTTGTAGTCTGGATGACTTCCAGAAGAGCGCACAGAATTCTTCAGCTCCTTGGTTTTATATCCCGATGCATGCCTACACCCAACCTAAATGACCAGGAACACTCCTCATGTTCCTTGCTAGTGGACTGTGACTCACTATTTCCTAGGATAGGATGGATCTGTAATACAACTGGCTCATACATTATACAAGTGATAGCTGTAGATAAAAGTTAGGAGCAGCAGGATAAGAAAAACTAGAACTGTTGTTTTGCTGGACCCTGTGGATTAATTGGTTGGTGGTCCGTTCCTCATGGTATGCTCCGATAAATAGTCTTAGGTGACCATTTTCACCTCCAAGGTGACATGTAAACAGGCTCTAGCTCTGGCAGATAATGCCGGGATAACACCTTTTCAGATATTTTACCCCTTGGTTCCTAGTGCACTGGAGAAATATGGCAGTGGGCAGAGAAGTGATATGCATCTCCGTGAGGAAGAGACTGGGACTTGGGTCTCTCCAGGATGCCCCTCGACATCTAGCAGACTTATGCTCACAAGAAGTGCTTCATAAGTATGTGTCAGTACCCATCTGTGTCCCAGGCTTGTAGAGCAGAAAATAAGTCAAAACCACTCAAGATGGGAAGGAAGGAGTGGCATGGAGAAGAGATTCCTGCGTTCTATGATTAGTAGAAACAGGTGAACTTTACCGTCCTTTCGTACTTGGAGATTTTGCTTTCTGGGGATTTTTTGTTTGTTTTATTTTGAAAATCCCATTGTATCTTTCTTTAATAAGTTTTACAGTTCCCTCCTATCTTGAGATTCTACTTTCGGGTTCTTTCATGGGTTTTTTGTTTATTTGATTTTGATATCCTTTAACTGTACTGCGGGACGGCACAGTGGGGCCCTCTGGCAATTGGACCAAGTTGACGCTTTTCCTCCTCAGTCTTTTGTTCTTATTCCCGTTTTGAAACTGTGGTCTTCAGATTCTAAGGGGCTCCTCTTCAAAGATGGATCTTCTTTCACAGTGAACTCTTGGCACTTAAAAGTGGTTTTGATAACTTAGGAGCCCCCTTACCTGCCTAAGTCCCTCTTATCTAAGAACTGGCTAGGTTATAAACATAAAAGGTCTTGCACAAAAGACTCAGGCAGTTCCTAAGCCTCTTGAAGAGGTTACCTCACACGGATGAGTGCACCTTATACTGTTTCCTTGAGAACTGGCTGAGAGACACAAGAGGGAAAACCAGGAACCAGGCTGGGGGACGATGAAAGAGCATGGCAGAGGGTGCTGAGGAAAAATCTCGAAGGAAGGGTGGAGTATACAGACAGGAAACATGTCGTGCTATGTGGTACGAGATGAACTTGCAGAGCCCATATTTTCCCTTTTTCAGGTTTTACTGAGCTGACTCCTAGGAGATGAGCTAATATTGTGCATCATTCCATTAGTTTTTAAACATGCATGCATTATTATTTTAAATAAGGCTATAGAACCCTGAGTGTTCCTTATAATTGACAGTGTGCATGCTTCTTGGAGCAAAGGTGCTAATGCAGAGTGTTTTTGTTGGAGCTCCTGGTTTGCCGAATGGAAGACCATGGAACCTGAGATCCTTGCCTCTAGCCAGGCGCAGACTTGCCATCAGGTCTTTATCCACTTGGAATGGGACCCAAGCAGCCAGACAGCAGGCACTTGGACCATAGGAAGGCATGGGACTACCCTTCTGTAATATTAACTCACCTTGGGCGAAACATTTGAAAATATGCCTGTGCTCAGGACTTGACAGTAGTGAACAGGAGGAAAAAGGCAGCTGGAAGATTATGAATAGTATATTTTACTGTAGCAATTTAGAATTCTTTAGTGTTGGGTGTTTTGACTTAGTCTTGTAATATTTCTTTAAATTCATATAAAATTGTTGCTTCAGAATGTTTTTCTTTACTTTGATTCTCTCCTGTGAAGAAGGAAGAGGCAGGTCATGACCTCCCTTTTCCTGACATCATTTATTATTACTAAAAACTCCCTAAAAAAATACACACACATACACGTGCGCATACACACACACACACACACAAACAAGAAGTGCTTTTGATTTCACAAGGCTTTAGAGTGATCCTACCTCATGTTTTCTCCTTACTAGTTTGTGCATGCTCAGAAACAGCAAAACTGCCCCTTCGCTACCAGCAGGAGACTTTTAACCACAAGTTCTTATATGTAACCTCTGTTTCTGTTCATTGGGACTTACTTAGCTGGTTAGGGGAATCATGGATTCTAAAGGTATAATGACTAGGTACAGGAAGAGCTCAGAGTGGTGAGTGATCCCAGCTTGGACAAGTGGGCACAGGGATTTTCTGCGTGTCAGGGACTTGTCCGTGAAAATCAGTGGAGGCACTTGTTATATACAGTCATTAACTTAGTCAAATGATGTGGGTAGGAAGTAAATTTTTGATTGAATAGTGGAACCTGTAAAATGATTATGAATTTCTTAGGTGAAAGGATGAGAGTAGGAAAATAAGGTTGTTTTTCTATTCTATATTTAGTTTGACTAAAAAGGATTTTTAGATAACCCCCAGTGTTTGCCCTTCTGATTTGAGTATAGGTTTTTCCCATCAAAGATTGATGTGATCGTCCCTACCCTGTTTAGTAGACCCAAGAAGAGAGAAGAAGCGGGGAGCTCTCCTGGAGTGTGCAGGGGGCCCAATTCCTTCCCTCAAACAGCAGTAGATTGGTGTGTAATGATGCCTGTGATGTCACAGGTAGCACCAGTAATAATTAGCTCTCAGCATGGATCGCTTCTCTCCAGGGAAGTTGGGCTTTGGGTCACATATGGGTTTCCCTGATTGAAATGTCAAAGTTAAAATAGAGAGTTATGGTTACCAGGGGCAAAAGGGTTGTTGGTGTTTGCCAGGAATTGATGCTAGAAAATTGTGACCATTGTAGCAGTGACTGTGTTTGAAGAGTATGGTCAAAGGAAGTGGAGTCCTGGGAAGGAAAAGTCTGGGGTGAGGAGATTTCTAAATGTTTAGGTAATTCCGAAAGTATGATTTTTATTGGCCAGGACACAATACACTGTGTTTCCTTCTGAGAACAGTGGTCTAGTCCGAGGCTTGCTGTTGAATATGGGCACATTTTGTCCATCTGCACTTTGCTGGTTTGAGAATGTACTTCAGGTTGGAAGGTTGCATTTGATTAGATTTTTATGAGTCATTATTTGGCCTATTTGTGATGTTCCCTAACAAACTTTGGAGTTTGAAAGATGATGTGTTTCTAGAATTTATTCAAGAAGGCATGCTGTTGGACATAGCTTTGGCAGTCGTGTTGTGGTGGATGTCCAGATGTGGGAGAACGTTTTCATTCTTGGTCTCTGTTATGAAGAACTGACCCTTATCAGTAGTTGATCCTGCTGGCCCACAAATAAATGATTGGATGAGAATGCTCTCAAATTCAGAATGAATGGGATGTGGCACCTGCTACATCAAACAAAGATAAACACAGGCAGAGGTCATTTTCCAACTTTTATAGAGATGATCTTTATCAGCGTCACCTGCTTATCCTGCTGTGTAGACAAGGGTTTACATCTAGAGACATCTATATTGTGGGAATATATTCCAAGTATTTTTTTAAGGTTGTTTGTTCCTTTGTTCCCATGGACAGATATCAGTATTACCTGCAAGTCAAAAAAGACGTGCTTGAGGGGCGATTACGGTGTACGTTGGAACAGGTGATTCGGCTAGCCGGCTTAGCTGTGCAAGGTAAGATAGAGTTATGACCAGCATGTGCAATTCTGTTTCCCATTTGATTATGGGGTTACTGGCCTCTCAGAGTGAAAAGTTAAATGTACTTAAATGATCCCTCAGTAATGTTCCTTTTCCATTTCAAGATATCTTACATTAAAAATGCAAAGTTCATGGTTTTTGGTGACAAGATGGTGGATTTCTCAAAGCTATTTGCAAACTGCTCATGCTTGTATAATCACAGTTTTATTTGGAGAAATGGCAGCTTTTATCCTGTCTTTAATTAAAGCTACATTTCAGGGCTTGTGGAACATTTTCTCAGAATTATTCTACCGCACAATGTGGTTATCATCTGTGGCTTGTTGCTATGAATATGTTACTATTGCAACAGCTTTCAGTGTGATAGCTTTAACATTATACTATAATTTATTCTAATACAGTTAAAGAGTTAAGTTTAAAATCCATGATTGTAATGTGAAACAACAAATGCCTATTGGGGTATATTTATTTTCCAGCCATTTAGATTTATCAGACAACTGTTTTTTACCGTCTCTAAATTGTTATGTGTGGGCACTTTAAAAATATATTTTATACATTACTGCTCACTGAGTGGTGATAACTGTCTTTAGTCATACTGAAAATAAGAAGGTAGTAATATAATTTTTTGAAAACAAACTTGTTTTCCTTTCAGTCATTCTTTTCTTGAAAATCAGCTAATGTTCAAGTTTAAGCCTGCCAGCAGCTCACTTCTTGCTGCGTGGACTGTTATTTTAGAAGCTGTGAACGGAGCTTCCACCCCAAACTTTGAACTGAAGTTGAACCTTTTCGATTCTAAATATCTGAAGAGACAGCCTTCCCTTGACCTCTTTCATTCTGGGATATTAGCAGCTTAACAATTTCTGTTAGACGTACAGTTGTTCTACAAGTTAGCACCTGCTGTTACTCTGGTTGGAAATAAGCAAAATATGATGTATCACATCTGTCTATGTAAAGACTGGAAGGGGAAGAAACAACAGCCAGTTAGGATAGAAAAATCAGCATTGGCATCATGGAAATAATGGGGAAGCTGCCCTTAATGGAGAGAGGAAAGAGAAGGGCCAGGGTACCCCTCATCTTCCAGTTGGGTCTTTCTCCTTTTTAAAGCTTTTTCCATTCACTGTATGAGGGTACTTGGAAATTTTGTATTACCTTTCAATTCTGTTAACCCACAGACTTTGTGAAGTATCCTCGTGTTTACTCTTTTTCCTGTCACTGCTCAATCGTTAGGCTTCTTACAAGCATCTTGGATGTTGGACGCCCCTTGGTGAACTTACTCTGGAGTACTTTTTCAGCAGGTCCTTGAAGCTAGCTGTTCAGTCTGATGAAACCTCCTCTAGCTATAATATGTTTAAAGTAATTTTCCTAAGAACACTTATTGGGTCACTGGAAAGACACATCACCAGAAATATAAGTTGTGATGGAATGTGATAACTGATGATTGGAGAACAGGCAGAAGAAGTGATTTTTTTGCTATTCTTGAATGCTGCACCCACCCAACTGGTAATTAGTTATGTGCTCAGGTCTGGCTCAGTTGGTTAGAGTGTGGTGCTCATAACACCAAGGTCCAGGCTCTGATTCCTACATACTGGCCATCCGCCCCCCACCCCCTCATTACCCCCCCCAAAAGTGGGTTCATGCAGGTTTGCTTTTGTGAGAATGAATGAACTAAGCTAGACATTTATGTACTTATGATATAGGCTGTCTGTGTTGTTTTTTGTTTTTGTGTTTTTTTGGTGGCTGGCCGGTACGAGGAACTGAACCCTTGACCTTGGTGTTACAAGGCTGTGCTCTAAACAACTGAGCTAACCAACAGCCTCTGTGTTCATTTTACATGTGCTCAAACATTCTATTGTGGGGTGAAAACAGGACACAACAGATTTTTTGGCATCTTGTTACATGTGAAGTTGTTCAGGAGGTGTAAAAATTTTTGAGGTTGCTTGCCAAGGGTGATTTACAGTGGGAATTTCCAGCTGCAAATATATGAAAAGATGCCGATGGGTTTGGCTCTTCAGTTCTCCAAACTAACCTCGAGTTAAAAAGTCCCCTTGGCAGATATCCTTAAGATATGAATTGATGCATATTTAACAAATGGATAAACATAGGTTTGTTTAAATGTTTAAAATAGCCTTTAGGTATTTCTTTCAAATGTTCCTTTTCTTTCTAAAAAACTGTGTAGTAGTGCTCACATGCTGATATTTACCATCTTGCTAGGTAAAAGTAGTAACTATATCAAACACATCTTGGCCTGTTTTTATTTAATAATAGTGCAGAATTAAGATGAAGTTGGAAGGAAAAATGTGGTGATAAGTTTACACTATTTTATTCCATCTTTAATTTTGTATAATAAGTGCAACCCTTCCCCCTTCTTTTCTTCTAGCTGATTTTGGAGATTATAATCAATTTGATTCTCAAGATTTTCTCAGAGAATATGTGCTATTTCCTATGGTAAGTGTAATTTTCTTTTTCTTAATTAATTTTCTATCATCTTTGGAATCTTATAGTTCTTTGAAAATCTCAGAGGATTTTACATACTCATATTTCCTGGGGAGAAAAGTTTATGCATTTACAAAGTAGGGACAAGTTTTATAAAACACACTGAGAAAGTAAAGATGCCTCCTCTCTCCTTGAGATGTTTCCCTGATTTCTTTTTCAAATAGTTCCTTGTTAGTATATGGAAATGCTACTGATTTTATGTATTTCGATTGTATCACCTGCAACATTAATGAATTCATTGATCAGTTCTAACAGTTTTTTGGTGGAGTCTTTAGGATTTTCTATATGTAAGATGATGTTGTCAGTAAACAGAGACAATTTCACTTCTTCCTTTCTTATCTAGCTGCTTTTTATTTCTTTTTCTTTACTAATTGCTTTAACTTGGACTTCCAGTATGATGACAAGTAAAAGTGTTGAGAGTAGGCAGAAAACAACCCCATTTACAATAGCATAAAAAATAAAATAAAATATGTAGGAGTAAATTTAACCGAGGAGGTGAAAGACTTGTATACTGAAAACTATAAAACATTATTGAAAGAAAATGAAGAGGACACAAATAGAAAAATATCCCATGTTCATGGATTAGAAGAATCAATATTGTTAAAATGTCCATACTACCCAAAGCAATCTCCAGATTCAGTGCAATTCCTATGAAAATTCCAATGCCATTTTTAACAGAAGTAGAAAAAACAATCCTAAAATTTGTATGGGACCACAAAAGACCCTGAATAGTGAAAGCAATCTTGAGCAAAAAGAGCAAAGCTGGAGGCATCACACCTCCTTACTTCAAACAATATTACAAAGCTGTAGTAATTAAAACATCATGGTACTGGCGTAAAAACAGACCCATTGACCAATGGAATAGGATAGTGAGTCCAGAAATAAACCCCTGCATCTACTGTCAATTGTTTTTTGACAAAGGGACCAAGAACACCCAATGGGGAAGGGCCTTCTCTTCAATAAATGGGAAAACTGGCTATCCACTTGCAGAGGAATGAAATTGGACCTTATCTCACCCCTTATACAAGAATCAACTTAAAATGAATTAGAGACTTAAATGTAAGATCTGAAACTGTAAAACTACTAGAAGAAAATGTAGAGGAAAAGCTACACAATATTAATCTGGGCAATGATTTCTTGCAGATGACCCCAAAAGCACAGGCAGCAAAAGCAAAAATAGACAAATGTGGTTGTATCAAACTAAAAAGCCTTCTGCACAGCAAAGGAAACAGTAGAGTGAAGAGACAACCTATAGACTGGGAGAAAATATTTTCAAATTGTGTATCAGATAAGAGGCTCATATCCAAAATATGAAAGGCACTCAAACTACTCAGTAACATGAAAACAACCCTGTTATAAAATGGTCAAAGGACTTGATCAGACATTTCTCAAAAGAAGACATGTAAAAGGCCAATAGGTATATGAAAAAATGCTCAATATCACTAATTATCAGGGAAATGCAAATTAAAACCACATGAGCTATCACCACACATCTGTTAGCATGGCTGTTATCAAAAAGATGAAAGGTAAATGTTGGTGAGGACATGAGAAAAAATAAATCCTTGTACACTGTTAATGGAATGTAAATTAGTACAGCCATTTTAGAAAGCAGTATGGAGGGTCTTCAAAAAACTAAAAATAGAATTACCAAATTACCATATGATGCAGTAATCCCACTTCTGGGTGTCTATCCAAAGGAATAGAAATCAGTATGTTGAAGAGATATCTGTGCTCCCATGTTCATTGCAGCAGTATTCACAATAACCAAGATATGGAATCTAGCTAAGTGCCCATCAACAGATGACTGGATAAAGAAAATGTGGTGTGTATATATATATATATATATATATATATATATATATATACACACACACACACAATGGAATCCCATTCAGTCTTAAGCAAGAACGAAGTTCTCTCATTTATGACAACATGGATGAACCTAGAGGACATTATGCTAAGTGAAATAAGCCAGGTACAGAAAGACAGATATCCCACGATCTCCCCAATACATGGAATCAAAAAGAGCTGTGTTTATAGAATAGAGAGCAGAGTCAAATGGTGCTTACCAGAGGGTGGGGGGTATGTGGGGAGGGAGAGGCAATGTTGGTCAAAGGGTACAAAGTTTCACTAGACAGGAGGAATAGGTTCTAGTGATCTGTTACACAGCAAGATAATTATAGTTAATAATAATGTACTGCATATTTCAAAATTGCTAAAAGGGGATTTTAAATGTGCTTATCTCAAAGAAATGAGAAGTATGTGTAGTCATAGAAATGTTAATTAGCCCGATTTGCTCATTTCACAATATATGAATGTATTAAGACATCACATGGTACCTCATACATATGTACAATTACTATTTGTCAATAAAAAATTGTAAAAACCACTTCCCTGCTCTACCCCCTTTTCGCTCAATACCTGCCAGCACACTGGCTTTTCTTTCCGGACATGCTAAGCTTGTTTCCACCCCAGAGCCCTTTGTGTGTGGGGTTCCTGTGCCTGGAATGCTCTGCCTCCGATCTTTGTCATTCAGGTTTTGATCAAATATCACCTCCTCAGAGAATCCTTCCTTTTCCTTGACCATCTATCTGATATACCCTAACCATTAGCCACTTCCTGTGAAATCAGCTTTTGTGTGTAGTCAGAGTTCCTTCCATATGTGAAATTGTTCTTTATCTTATTTGTTTTTTATTGTCAGATAGAATGTCAGCTCTCTGGACCATAAGCAGGGACCCTGGCTCTGTTGTCCACTGTTGTCCAGCACATAGTCTGTGCTCATAAACTTTGTGGAGTGAACCAGTGAAGTAAACTGCTTGTTTCTGGGTTGAATTAGGGATGAGGAAAAGTTTTAACCCCTGGGGAATTTTGGTTGGTGGGTTGGCTGGTTGGTAGCTTCAGGGTAGATGAGTTTTAATGAGGAAGTATTAAAACATTTGAAAAGCCATTTTAGGGAAGAGGTACCAGTTCACCATTCTGGCTGAGATTTTAGAAATTACGATCATTTACCACTTATTTTTTTGAGCAACTGTTTTGCCCAAAGCAGTGACCTGGGTAACTAACACCCAGGGGATGAAATTATATAAGAAATGGTGCTTGTTCTCAAGGATACCACAGTGTGGTTGGGTAAATAGGAAGTTTGCAAAATCAGAGTGCAAAGCCAAGTGTGATGAAGTGGGATCAGGATTTTTATGTGGGGAGAGGTCACATGTGCTTAGGGATTAGGAAAGGCTTAAAGACTGATGGAATGTGAGCTGTATCATAAAGGATGGGCAGGATTGTAACAGAGAGGTAGGGACGAGGGGTGACCTGGACAGAGAGAGGAGAGGAGGCAAGATGGCTTGGGTGATGGGAAAGAGTCAGCTGGCAAGTTTGTTGCTCAGAGGTGCTGCTGGAGAGGAATCGAGGCAGACGAGACTGAAAACTTCTGAGGAGTTAGAATGCATGGACTCCTTCCAGCATTTTGCAGACCCTACACTTTGAGAACTGCTGGATTAGAGCAGTAAGACCATTTGCGGGAGGAGGTCAGTTGGGAATCTGTTGTGGTGACCTGGGCAAGAGATATAATTTAGATTTTAGCAGCGAGTTAAAAACAAGAAAGCAAAGCAAGAGATGTTTTGGAAGTAAAATTGGCAAAGCTTGGCATCTTATCGGCTGTGCTATGGGAGAAAGTGAGTGTCTCGTGACAAAGGCGTTAAGGTTTGAGGGACTAGGATAAGGAAGGCTGGAGTTATTATCCATATTAGTGCATGAGATGAATCTAAATTGGTCTGAAGCTTATCTTGTTCTCAGAAGTTAGGGAAATACTGCAAATCTCTAACTTTTCACGAATAACTCAGTCCTTATTCTTCTTCCAAGAAAACGGCAGTATTATCTGCTGTGCCTGCTGTTTTTATGCCTTGTTAATTCTACCCATTCAGTCAACCTCCATTCAAAGAGATTAACATATACTTAGCAAAGAAGTTCTTCATAGGACTTAGCGTCAATGTGCTTGAATCAACATCTCTATGTCAAGAAGCCCACCTCAAAAGTCAGGATGTTTTCCAATGTGCTAGGTGGGAGGAAGGTGGAGCTCAAACCTTAGGATTTTAGAAAATGTGCATTGTTGTGTCAAATGGAGTGGTTGAAAACGGAGGGTTGATAATTTTCTACATTTTTTTGCCTTACTCTCATTAAAGGCCTTTATCACATTGAGTTTAGGAAGAGACGAGGCTTGGGAGCTATTTAGCATTTTCAAAGGTGATTACCAGCATGCTGCTTATGAGTCTGTAGATGGCAAAATGCTTTGATAGGTTAAGGCTCTATGAAGTAGTGAAGTAGTTGTGTTGTGCATCATGCTTCTTTGAGAATGAGACTTTCCCCACTGGGCTCTAAGCAGATCAGATACTTAAGCAGCATAGACTCCATAAATGTCACCATTGGACAAGCAAATACTGACATTGTTATTCTTGGATCTAAAATTGCTCTCTCAGGACGGTTGCTGCTAGCCATGTGTGGATATTAACATTCAAATCTAAGTTAATTAAAGTTCAATAAAATAAAAAATTGAATTCCTCAGTTGTATGGGCTGCATTTTAGGTGCTCAATAGTCATATGTGTCGAGTGGCTACTGTGTTGGAAAGCTCAGATATGGAACATTTCCATCATCCCAGGAAGTTCTCTTGGGCAGTTCTGAAGATGATGTGACAGAAGCAGATTATTGTCAGTATGTGTGTGTCTCAGTCATGAGTATTCATAGGCTTTTGTCATCAGCCCTCTACTTTCATCACCCTGCCCCCTCTTCCCCTTCTCCACACATTGTATGGACTTGCGGTCAGAAATTTCACAGCACAGTTGCTGAGCAATGTTGTGCTCATAGCCTGGCTGTGCCACCTAGGTCCAGAGGATGCTATATGATCTTGGGCAAGTTATTTAACCTAAGTTCCAGTTTTCTCATCTAAAAATGAAGATAAGCCTAATGCCATTTAGGCATTAAAGGAGATAGTACACATGAGGTACCTAGCTTGGCTCAGGGTAATTCTCAATAACTTTATTTAGTTGTCATATTATTAGTTTCATTACTGGCATGATTATTGTGTCTCTATGTTACGCAAACGTAAGGACATTGAGGAGAGTGCTTTCCAGGTAACAACATCACTACGTGCATTTTGGAATGGAAGCAGATGAAGGACGGACAAAAGGTACAAATGATCATTAACCAGCTGTGCATAATTAGAAACGATTGTTTGGCCATGTGAAATTTACATGTTGTGTAGTGAGTTTAGTTCAGTCAATATTTATTGATCACTTACTGTACATTGAGAACTTACAAGCTGTCATTGTGTGAAAGCCCCGGGATGGGCCCCTTAGGTGGTATGAAGAGTGATTGCTGCAGAAGAAGGAGATAAGGATAAAGGGTAAGAGTATACAAATAACTGTGTAAGAATATGAGAATGGCTGTAAGAGACACACACGGAGCGGAAGGGGTAGGTGCAGAGGACAGGCTTCCATCCCGCTGAGAGGTAGAGAGGCCCCGCCAAGGGGAATGGTGGCTGAGACAGACCTGAAGGACGATGTGCCATTTCGCTCCATCTGGGTATGGTGGGACTGGGTGGGCTGAGTGTGGATGGACGTGTAAGAACAGTTTGTGTTAGGAAGAGGAGTCTGCCTGAGGCCTTGAACCCTTGGGAGAAGAAGTCTAGAAGGGAAGGCTGGGTCACACTGAGGAAGGGTCTGAATGCCAGGCCCAGGTGCTGACCTGATGGAGTAGGCAGAGGGGAGCCATGGAAGGCTGGCAACTTTCTGCTCAGTTCCACTAGCGCTTTCAAAGAGAAGGATGCATTTCTTTGCTGGGGGAGGGAAGACAGGATGAATGGCTGTGTTTGATCTTGTGAAGTAACTGAATTCATCAAATGGCATTTCTTCAGCAGAGAAGAGAACACAGCGCAGGCCGCACGGTGCCCACAGCGTGCACAGGGCGTCTCCCGCCCTGTGGGCCGTGCTCACTCCCCAGCAGCCCCAGGGAGGCCCCACGTGGGCGCAGGTGGGCTGCTGAGTACAGCGGCAGAGGTACGGTACCTTCAGGCGGCTGCTTTTTTAAAATCAGGAAGCAGAGGTTCAGTGGAACCTTTCTGATCTTCACTTATTTTTTATTCTGCTGCCACGTGCCTTTCATTAGATTTTCAAAGTTAGTGTGAGGTTATTGTTACTACTCAACACCCAGATGCACACACGGCTAAGTGTCTAAGCCACATGGCTTCTGTTATTCCACAGCATCATACTGAAAAGTTTGAGCTCATTTTCTATCATGAACTTGAGTCATTTCAGTGGGTGACTAAACAGGAAACAGGAAATTGATCAGTGACACTGGAAAAATAATAAGACCTGCTGTAATTGCCCCCTTGTTCTCTAAGGTCTCTCATGAGCTATCGAATTAGCAGAATCTGTGTGTAGAGCTGTAGGATTTCCAGTATATAGTTATATCCTCATTTTCCAGTTTTAATAATATTGATTTTTCACATTTTCATGATTTCATGATTTGAGGTGGGATGTTTCTTAGAGTTTTGAGGTGTACATTTTTTGGAGTAGTGTTTCATCTATGAAAAGTTGTTAAGTTGGAGGCAAGTCTTTATATAGATGGGATTTTAGAATCAAGGGAATGAGGCACTTGGTATGATTTCTTCTAAAATATCAACCTCCACCCTGCACCCCCAATAGGATGAGCCTCAGGGTGCTCAGGACACAGCTCGGGTCCCTTCTGACATCCCCTCTAGAGCTCAGAGGCAGGTGGTACACTCCTGTGCCCTTCTTGGTGCTTCCCAGCCTGGGGTGAACTGCTGCCTGGGAAGGCCAGAGGCAGCTGGCCCGGTGGCTTGAGGCTCCCCAGACTCCACCAGGCTACCATAAGGATGAGACAAGCTCTAGATCAATCTAGTTCCTCTTGGGAACTGATTGCTTTGGTCTCCTCATCTTGGATTTATTCCTCCAGACTCCATCCTGCCATCCTAAGCAGTGTTTTGCCAGTAAACTTTTAACATACCCAGATTTCCATGATGTAAATCTTCCTACTGTGGTGTCACTGCAGAAAGTTGGGAAGAGATGTGTGTCTTCCCAGCCCACTGGAGCCAACACACCACCTGTCCCAGGTGCCTAGGATTTAGCTGGTTGAGACATTAACCAGTCAGCTCTACAGCTGTTATCTTGAAGAGCTCCCTTGAGACATTTTAGCCACCATGGCCACCTCTACTCTTGTGGTCATCGCATGGCATCAGAATGAGCCTGCTCTGCCTTCATGTGGCTTTGAATTAGTCATGTGTCACATAATAACATTTCAGTCAGTGCTGGACTGCATATGTGACAGTGGTCCCAAAAGATTATGATGGCTATACCATTAGCTTATAGCTTAGCTGTGTAGCAGGCTATACCATCTAGGTTTGTATAAGTACATTTTGTGATGTTCCCACCAAGACAAAATCACCTAATGACGCATTTCTCAGAATGTATCCCTGTTGTTAGTGACGCATGACTGTAGTTTGCTGGAATTGTGGAGGTGGACAAAAAGACCCTGTACCGCCCCTTGCTAGGCTCAACTTTTGGAGGGATGATGTCCTGGAAACTCACTAGCCTATACCTTGATCATTAAAAGTGTATAAACACATGCAAAGCATTATTTGTAAAAGTGCATCTGAGAGGCAAGCAGACAGATAGGGAAGAAGGTAAATGAAAAAAGAGCCATTCCTGGGTCCGACAGAATTTAGGTGGCAACCCAAAATATACCTAGAGATAACCTGAGTTATAATGGAGAGCCTTGTTATCACAGTAAAAATCAGAACTCAGTCCTAAAAGCTACAACCTCTCGTTCTGCAAGAGTAAAGAAGAGATTGAGGAACTGGGCTAATCAGGAGCATCTTCTGCAGAAGGGAGCTTTTAAGGTTTGCAAGCAGCGTAGCAACTTTTGCAAGCAACTCCTGACATCAAGTGCTTTCTGTTCTTATAGGACCTGGCCCTGGAGGAGGCTGTTCTGGAGGAACTGACCCAGAAGGTAGCCCAAGAACACAAAGCCCACAGGTAAGGCAGGCGGGAGGCGAGGGCTGTCCGGTCCAGCAGATGGCCACTGTCCACAGGGCAGGCATTCATCCCCCCCCACCCCCGGCTTGAGTCTGCCATTCTGTTTCTTCTGCCATGTGACTCAGCTGTGTACTTCCCTTCAGAGGAAGTTGTGGATGTGAAAACTGGGCTCCTTCCTCCCTCTCTCCTTCTCTCCCTGTTTCCCCCCCCCCTTCCCTCTGCTCCCTCCTTCCCTCCCTTCCTCTCTCCCTTCCTCTCTCCCTTTCTCTCTTCCTCTCTCCCTTTCTCTCTTCTTCTCTCCCTTCCTTCTCTCCCCTTCTTCCTTCCTCCCTCTCTCCTTCTCTCCCTGTTTTTTTTTTCCCCCCTTCCCTCTGCTCCCTCCTTCCCTCCCTTCCTCTCTCCCTTCCTCTCTTCCTCTCTCCCTTTCTCTCTTCTTCTCTCCCTTCCTTCTCTCCCCTTCTTCCTTTCTCCCTTCCTTCATTTCTCACCAGAATGCCCACACAAATGTCAAGTTGTTGGCCAGGAGAATTTCTCTCTGTGAACGTTCTAAAAATCTGTTATCAAATCTGGGAGGCAGGCTGGCCAGTCAGCTCAGTTGGTTAGAGTGTAGTATTATAACACCAAGGTCATGGGTTCAGATCCCCAAACTAGCCAGCTGCCAAAAAAAGAAAGAAAGGAAAATCTGGGAAGCCTGGGGAAGCTGCCTGTGCTGGGGGTGAAGGCCTAAGGTGCTGTGTTTGCTGGGAAGGTGAAGAGCAAGAGGGGAGAGGAGGGAGAGAGACTTTGACTTAAGGAGGCACCCAGAGCTTGATATCAGGGCCACTTGGAGCTGTTTGGGCCCAGTGGAAAACAAACTCCCCGTCTAACCTCAGAGGCCCAGTGGAGTCATCCTGGGCTCTCTTATCTTGCCCACTTGGCTCCTCAAGTGTCGTCCTCGTAATAACCTTTTCTTTTTTCATTTTTCCTTTAAAAAAAAAAAAAAAAAAGATTTCTCCCAGGTGAGAGAAAAATAACTTTCCTTTTTGAAGCAGGTAGCATTACTTATAGGGATGTTGGGAATAATTATTTAGTGTTTATAGGGCTGTGGCTCTTAATTAAATACTTTACCTTCCTCTCATTATTCCCTGTTGAGTAAAAGGCTCCTGGGGAAGATGTTAATGAATTACTTAGTAAAGCACCATACCTTCACAGTTGGGTAATGATTGCTCTTCCCAGAAACTAGAGCTAAACCACAGCTCTGGAACTTGCCATTAAGAGGGTAGGGACCTTCCAGTGACCACTGCCCTTAACCATTTCCTTCTTTGACACTATTTTGGTTTTAGTGGAATCCTGCCAGCAGAAGCTGAGCTTATGTACATCAATGAAGTGGAGCGTTTGGATGGATTTGGACAAGAGATTTTCCCTGTGAAGGTAATATGCTGTGCCCTGTCCTTGCTCTAGCCCTTTTGGAATGGCACAGGCATTTGGCAAACCGTTGTTAGTGGCAGTGGGCCAGAATGGCTTGGCCTTCTTATTGCTATGTGGCATTAGTTGGCAAGTCCAATTTGGGTAAAGCAAAACACTTTTCCTTAACCAGGAGATTTTTGAAGTTTTCCATGGTCTTCAGCAGAATATCTCATGTATAAGACAGCCATCTACATGAATACCAAGCGCCAGCCTATCCAGCGCTTTGAAGGTATCAGGGCTCACATCCAGTCTCACAAGAGGACAAACAGCTAATGTCATGTGTACATTAATCAAGACTAGCCAGCAGTTTTCTTCCCCATGCTAAATCTCTTTTCTTTGAGTGGATATAGGGATCATTGTTTGTGAGGTAGAATGAAACATTTCCTGTATGCAATCATGTTTTATTTCTCCAGATCTGTAGAGCCTTCCATTGTAGGTTTCCAGCCCCTCTGGTGTTTTGTGGAAACTGTGCCTAGGGTGTGGCTGGGGGGTCATGGTGCATGGTCATTTATAGAGCTGAGCCCGTAATCCATACTCATTTTCCTCTCTCTGTTGACCAACTTTACAAAAAATGGAGAGTTTTATCAGAAACCTAAAGCAACTGGCATGTTTTAGCAGTTTGGGAGATGCCTTGCAATTTTAGCAGAAGCATCTCACTCCAGACGAGCTCCACTGGCTATTTTGTAAGTGTTCTGCTCCCCTCTGTTGCACGTCTGCAATTTGCCATAATGGGAACTGCCCGTGTGCATCAAGTAGAATCAAGCAGGGTGGCCACAGCTTGCAAAAAGGACTAAATGGCTCTTTTTTAGATTTGTTTAATTTTCTTTAGCTTCTGTAATGGCTGCCCTTCATAGGGTTGTAATCCATTTTCCTTGCAATAATGCCTTATGAAGCCATCTGCATTCCACTTACATTTCAGCAGCTCATATATAGTCTTGATATTTTGGGTCATTGAAAAATCAAAGTAAACTTTTCTCCATTTCTGGAAAATTGACTTCTCAATCCCGAAAAGCTGGGGATTTTGTTGTTGGTCATTTGCTTGTGTTATTTTTGTGGGAAATAGGGGCAGTTGAGATAGTGTTGAAATCTACTGTGCCTGGTTTAATGCACTTTCTAGTATGTGCTTTCGTGGGACCAAGCGATATGTTATACCTCCTCTGAGTGGGAAGATAGGCAGTGCTGACTTATTGCTGGGCAGATGTAACTTAGCCACGCTGCTGCTGCTTCCTGTCTTCCCCCCACATATCTGATCATGACTGAGCTGACCACCTTCAGACCACATGATGCTTGACAGCCCGAGGATGATGGGTGGGAGCAGCAGTACCGGTGGGGGGTGATGTGGTCAGCTCTGAGAGAAGTGTAAAAGCAGACTGGAAAGTATGCAGGGAGGGGCAGTGAGTGGTGCTGAGTCCCTTTGGGTTAGTACAAGTCCTTGTGACCAGACCAAGTGAAAAGCATGTCATGGCATGTCCTGGGGAGGAACGTTTCCACTCAGTGTGGGGCTTTTCACCCGTGGTGCCTCAAACATTTTCAAGGCTGGAAGAGTTCTAATCTACTTCCTACCAGGGCTTCCCCTCCTCCTCCACAAACACAGGTGTGGCCGCTGCCTGAGTCGCTCCTGTGTTGTCAGAGCCCATGGATTTGGGGAAGGTGCTTCTGGGATGGGCAAGGCAGCACCTGGAGCCTCAATCCATTACTAAGTTGGACTTAAAGCCCCTGAGTTTTGGCCAGTGCAGTGCCCCCAGCCTCCGGGGTATAGTGGCTACCTGGAGCATCCCTTCCAAGTTTTTTCTTTGGCCCGACCCTTGTGTGCTGTCTTCCTGTATTCGTATCACCACCAGACTTCAGCACACATCTACGGGCAAGTGCCCAGGGATGTCTGTGCGCAGACTTGTTCCTTCCTTCCATCTCCACTGGCTCTCTTCCCTTCCCTCACGTGTTTTTCTGCAGTCTGTCTGGCTTACCTTTTCATGTTCTCATAATCACCAATATAGCTCTCTTTCTTCCTCCCCAGTTCTCTCTCTCAGCACTCTTTCTTTCTGCTTTTGCCACCAGTCTTACCCTTTCTCTATCCCTGTTAAAAGACTCCTAATGTCAGCTTTGGTGGGTGGATTGAGAAGAGGTCACTGACAAGGGACCTGTCTTCCTTGTGTCTTAAATGGGATCAAGTATTCTGGGGAATGTAAAGGTCCTTCATTTCCATCTCAGGCCTCATTGGGCTTGGCCCCTCTGGCTGCAGAAAGAGGACCCCGCCCCCATACCCCAGTGAAAGCAGGGGACTGAGCGAGTTTGTCTCTTAGATGTTGAGTCTTGTTCCTACCCTGCTCTCAGAACCCTGCCTGCTCTCCCAGGCAGGAGATTGGAAGCACCTGGCTGGACCGAAAGATGAGACTGAAGATAAGATATCTCGGGTTCCCCAACACAGGGCCCAGCAGATCACCCGACAGTGAAGCTCACAAGCCACTCCTGGGCTCTCAAAGCTCCCAACCGGCATTGAGCATCCCACTCTCAAATGTGAATAATCAGCCAAGCATCACCCTACACGATGTCCTAATAGGAATGACAGAGCCCAATCCAATGACAATGGAGCGGCCTGGACAACACAGAGACTGCAAGGAGAAGACCCCTGAAGAGTCTCAGAAATTTAAAAGAAAAGAAAAAAAAATCTCTCCTTGAAATAATGGGTACTTATAAAAAGGAACATTGAGAATAAAAAAGAACTCTCAGAAATTAAAAATGTGATATCAGAAATGGAAAACTTAATAGACAGTTTAGAAGATAAAATTGAGAAAATTACACCACAAAAACAAAGTAATGGAAAGTGGGAGATAGGAGATAAAAGGATTAGAGGACCTATTCAGGGTGTCCAGCATCTGGATAACGGGAGTTGTGAAGAAAGTGAACAGAGGAGACAGAAGGTGGTAATTTGAGAAAACATCCCCCCACTGAAGAACATGAAACTTTCCATCAAAAGGGCCAAGCGTAGTGAATGCAAAGAGAAAGACCTAGGGCATTCGGAGGTGAAAATTGCTGCTTCTGGGGAAAGGACATAGTGGGGCCACTTCTTTTAAACAAGCCCTGAAGAATACTCAGCTCTTCAAACTATGCACATGTATAACTCGGATTTACAAAACAGAACTAAGGGGTAAAAAGATATTAATAGGTGTTTATGAAAGAGAAAATCCAAATGGCCAAGAAACCTGAGAAAATCCTGAATTTCTCTCATAAACTGGGAGTGTGTTGTGATAAATGGAGAGAAAAGAAAAAATACATATAATCAACTAGGCTGTGCGGTGGGCGAGTTCCTCCGGGACCTGGCCCCTGCCATGACTGGTCTCCCTACTGCCCTGTTGCTATGATTCCTTCCACTTAGGGGTGAGAAACGGGGTGGGGCTGTCCACGAGTGGGCTGCAGCCATGTGCTGCAAGACCGCCGGTGATCTATTTCATCTTCAGCGTGTTTTTAAATTAATTTTTAAATTGGCAAGTAAAAATTATGCATGTGTATGGTGTACAACATGTTTTGAAATATGTATGCATATGTAACAGCTAAATCAAGCTAATTGACCTGTACATCACCTCATGTACTTTTTTGTAATCAGAACATTTAAATTCTGTTCTCTTAGTGATCTTCAAGAATATAATACATTGCTATTAACTGTCGTCACCATGATGTACAGTAGATATCTCAAACTTTTTTCTCCTGTGTAACTGGAATTTTGTATTCTTTGACCAGCATTTTTCTAATCCTCCCAAACCCCAGCTCTGGTAACCACATTCTACTCTCTGCTTCTATGAGTTCAACTTTTTAGATTCCACATATAAGTGAGATCATGAGGTATCTGTCTTTCTGTACCTGGCTCACTTCACTTAATATAATGTCTTCCAGGTTCATCCATGTTCCGTTGTGTACGTATACCACATTTTCTTTATCTATTCATCTGTTGATGGACACTTAGGGTGATTCCATATCTTGGCTACTGTGACTAGTGCTACAGCGAACATGGGTAATCACAAGTGTCTTTTGTTGATCTCGCACAGGACAATCATGGAAACAGTGTGCACCTTGGCATTTTCTTTATGGGCATTTTCGTGAGGAACAGAATTGGAAGACAAGCAGTAATATACAGGTAGTCTCATTTGTCTCTTTTCTTTCTTTCTCCTTTTTCCCCTTGAGGGACTCTAGACAACCATACTGAGTCTTAAGTTATCTAGGTGAGTTACGAGCCAGACTGTGAATCAGAGTTGAGTTTTTCTTAACTCAGGTAAGGTCAGCCCTCTGCCAGATTTAAGCAGTCATGGAGAAATTCACCTCACTTCTCCTGGAGACCTGACTGGGGAGGGGAAATCCTTTTTTCCCACCCAACTGCAGGAAATACATGTTGAACCCCACTGAGTCAGGAAAGTGGAGCTAAACTCTATGAGTCTGGTTGGAAACTGGTGCTCTAGTCAGTCTCCTGCTAGTTACCTTTGTTGGGATTATCCATGACCAGTCATTAAATCCAAAGTGGCTTCTTTCCATTGTCCTG